>NW_028317844.1:16600000-17221666 GCF_062004578.1 Staurois parvus
TTTACAAAGTCTCACAACACAACACAGCAATGACACTCCTTACAGTTAAGGAGTACAGTGGTGTTCTCTCTCTACCCCCAGTCTGCTTACTATTAACAAATTTGCATGCAGCATTCCTTATTTATTCCTAGTACTGCCCAATCATCTTCAAGTCTAAGTGCTGCTGTATGAGAGATTGCAGAAGGCCAAAACCTGGTAAAATTTGGGTATGTGCAATACTAGTATTAAAGCATGTTATAATGGGGGCGTGGTCACAACATGGATGGAGTAGAATGCATAAGAGATTCTCCTTGTCAGCAACCCACTTCTTTCATTCTTGGTTCATTTGCTCATTCTGGCCACTCTCTCTTTGGAGCAATCCTTGGCATGGCCAAAGGGTGCTACAGGGCCACCTCCTTCTTTAAATAGTACCAACGTGTGGATCCAGATGTTTTGAAACTTACTGCTGCTTCTGAGACTTTGGCGGAGCTTAAACCTGGTGAGGTTCCTCAAATAGCTACATGTGAGGACACTGCCAAGATACTTACTACCATTAAAGTCTGCCAAATAAGTCTTAGCAGGTAAAATAGAGAAGGTAAAGATTGATGTTTCTCTACTCTGCTAGAACCTGCAGGACTTGCAAAACTGTGTGTCTGACACCAAATCATGCCTTAGTCAAGTAGAGGCTATGTTACTGCCACTATCCTCTGATGTCCTCTACTTACAGGACACAACATCTGGTCTTCAACAGCAAACAGAAGATCAAGAAAACAGACTCTGTCTTAACATCCTGCTGGTTGGTCTCCCAGAGAGGGCAGAAGAAGCCCAGCCTATATCCATCTAAGAGCAGTTGTTGATCACATTATTTGGTTGCTCCACTTTCTTGGAGATCTACACAGGCATACAACCTTTACCCATGCCTCCTCCACCTGGGGCCCTGCTGTATACAGTTATTGGAAAGTTATTCAACTGCAGAGATCAGGATGCCCTGCAAGCAAAAAGGGCCCTCCAAATATAAGAATAGATCCACCTCCTTCCAGCACAACTTTTCTCTTGGAAGTACAGTGAAAATTAACTCAATTTACTTTTGTGCAGTGCAAGCTCAAAGATCTCACCATTCAGTATGCCTTGGTCTATCCAGTGAAGCTCAGAGTCTATGAGTTATTTTCTTCAAAACATGTAGGGAAACACACACATGGATCAAGGTCTTTCTGGTCTACCTACGTTTTCTTGCTAAAGTGACCCTTTGTTCTTTACAATATTCTTCGCCTCTGAAGGTGGACTCCTGTTTTGTTAATACTAATTGATTTTTCTTCAAACTATACAAGTTTGCTTGGCCTGGAGTACCTGTTGTGCATCTTATGTAGCTCCTGTTTTGACTTTTTGCAACATGGTTCCTATCTTCTGCCTCATTGTCAATGGATTGAATGTCCATCATACAGTGGAGCTTCCCTCAGCTATGGACAAGTTGACCTCTCTCCTTCTTTGCTGTTTGCGGTATAACATTAGACAATACCGTATGTATTTGGTTTGTGAGACTTGACAAAGCGCAACTGCGCGAAACATGTCGTCTTGGTAACCCTACATATGCTCCCAGCTGAAGCCAACGCTGGACACTGCCTTCGCTTGCCATGGTGACACCACCCGGGACGCCGGGACGCTGACACCACGTGATTTGAAGTTGACAGGAGCATTCTCTGATCTCAGCTCCCCTCAGAGCGGACGGGCTGTCTATTAGAGTCATTTTGTCCACTTCAGGCTGGTCAATTTTATTATATTTGCTACTTTGTGTCACCCAATAAAGACGAACCTTCACTAAGGTGCTTGTTTGAGAGCATTTTCCACAGCGCCTATTTTTTCCAGTTCTCTTCATCATGCAAATGATTAACAAGGCAGCAGTGGTGAGCTCATGATTAACTGTTCACATGTTCCCACCTGGAGTGGCCTCTCTGCGCTCATTTGTATGAGTTTCCATTTGGTTTTGTTTACCTGCCATTTGCAAATATATGTATAGTGCTGTACTGTTCGACCATGATATTGATGTGCTCTCTGCCCTATGTGCCTGCAATTCTGCCTGCCCTATCATGGAAAATAATACCAACAAAGTTTGTACACCGCACCATTGCTTATGTGTACTACTTTTATGCATTTTAAACATTGTTACAATAAAAAAAAACTGTATTCTGGTTTTGCAATAATCACTGCACCTTAAAAATCCCATTCCATTTGTTTCAACTCTCTTTTTTCTATGTATTCTAAGGGATGTGGTGCAATATAATGAATACCGCCCCACCCACAGTTTTTTATGATTTATATCATGGGAAATACAGTATGGTACTTAACTATGCCCTCCTTCGCCCACTTCATTTTCTAAATTAATCCACGCCTGAGGGCTCTAAGATATATGGAGGCATCTTCACAATGATAGTAGACAATGCTTCTGTTTTTCCTTCTCCCATCGATCACACTCTAGAATAGTTTGATAGTTGCCTTTAGTTACTGTCACCAGCTACCTTCCTAAATTAGTTTCAGATCATTGCCCCCGCCCAGTGACAATAGACTGGAGCTAACTAACCCCCATACATTTGAAAGTTTAATCCCATTTGGTTCTGCTGCATTCCACCAGTTTTCAACTTTTCCCTCCAAAGAATTTTGTGACACAAATACAGATGGGGGCCCTGTTTGGGACTCTTTTAAGGCATTATCCAAAGTAGTCTTGATTGGAAGTTTCCCATATTAATCTGAAATCTATTGTCATAATATTCTGGATGCAGCAGCAATCTAGGCTGAAGCAGTCTCCATAGCAAGCACAATAACTCAAATTGTTGCAGTTGGCAACATGTTATTAAAAAATGTGAATTAATCTATACAGTAAGAGCAAATAGTAAACTTTTTTTTAAGAACCAGATTTTTTTTGAGCAAGGTAATAAAGTCAGTGCCTTTTTGATTTATCTAGCCAAGGGTCACTCTTCCCCTCCCTATATTGCATCTATCTGCATATTGGATAGATCTCTTAACCACTTCCCCTTTGGAAATCAGTGGGATTTTCTCAGCATGCTACCATACCCAACAAATTAGCACAACAACTTCCTATTTATCTGACTCTGAAGTGTATCTTCTAGACAACCCTACCCTCCGACCTACTCATGAGCAAAGTTATCTGTTAGATGCTCCTATCTTTACTGATGAAATCTAAGCTGCCATCTTTGACAAACACAAAGTGCTCTGGACAAGCCAGATTACCTATGGAGTTTTAGTATAGCATTGTCCTGGCATTTGAATCATTGGAGGTGGGCGGTCTACTATGGTCTATCCATGAGGTACTGATTGTTCTGCTTCCAAAATCATTGGGGAGTCATATTGGCCAGGTAAGAACAACAGACTGTTGAATTCAGCAGAGTTACAACACCACTCCACAATTGAAAACTGTGTTTCCTCCACTCATGATAAGTAGCATTAACTTCAGTGAGTTTCACCACCACCACCACCACCACATGCAGCCTCTTACATGTTGGGTGGACCCACAGTTATAGGTGGACTAAAACAGCATGTTTGGATCAGGGATCATCCACCCATGGATTAGAGACCATCAATGGAGATCACCGCAGCAAGATATTCCAGAGGCACTTGGGAACCACAGGGCACATCAGCAGGGATTCACTAACAGCACTTCCCATTGCATGTTATTCCCATAAAAGAAATACACAGGCATCCCATAATGCAACCTGTAGCTTTTATTAAATCTATATACTGTATATCTACACACATATAGATGTAAAACAAGCGCATGTAATAATTTCAACACCACCGCCACCTCCAGGGAAAACGTCCCATTGGATCAATCCCTTCAAAACATCCCATTGGATCAACCCCTTAAACGCATCTTATTAAATGAAACATATCAGGGCGGAGCATGTGTTGACGTCATCATGCCCGCTGGAGGTGGCGGTGGTGCTGGATTTATTACAAGCAATTGTTTTACATCTACATTATATGTGAGTAGATATACAGTATGCTACAGGTTGCACTATGGGATGCCTGCCTATGATATGCCCTGTGTGTCCTGAGTGCCTTTGGAACATTCTACTGATGTTATCCTCATTGATGGTCTCTGATCCATGGGTGGATGATCCCTGATCCAAACTGTTTGTGGTGCTGGTAAAACTCCCTGAAGTTACTGCTACTTATAATGAACAAAACACAGTGTGCAATTGTGGAGTAATGTTGGAGCTTTATTGAATTCAACAGTCTATTGTTTTTATGTGGAACTTTTTTGAATTACTTCAGAAGTGGTGGGGAAACCCACTGACTGTATAAGTAGTTTTTTAAATATGTTTCTTGCATTATTGAAATAGTGGTGTCGCCTACTGGGTTATGCAAATAGTTTTAACCAGTTATTGGGCTTTATAGTAAAAGTGGCAACACTTATATGTATAATCCACTCTTAAAGACACCGTGCAACATTTATTTTGTTTCCTATGTATATTATGCACTAGTGTTGAATGCTTTTGAGTTCAGCTGTGTAAGTTTTTTATTTGGTATTTTACTGATTTATAAGCACTAAGCACAATTTTTTTTGCTTTTGTTATTTATATTGGCCAATTTTCCTTCTGACTGGGGAAGTACACATTTTTGTCAAGGTCCTTGCCATGTGCCATGTTTGGGCTCAGTGATCACCTCCATGATTTATTCATGCTTCATGTCTAGTATGAACACTGCCATCAACCTATGTAGAATGTATGAAAATATTCAATGCCTTCAGTATAATAAAGCATGGATAATAACTGTATCCTTCAATGTCACAAAAGCATTTGAAAGGTCATTCATACCTTGCAGTTATATTACATATTTTTTACTTTGGTCAATCTTTTTTGGACTGGATTACACTAATATACACCACACCCAGTGTTAGAGTGGCATCCAGTGGCTGGATTTCTGATCCTTTTTCCCTGTCCCACAGTACTAAGTAGTAGTGTCCTCTATCCCCCTTATTATATGTCATAGCTACCAAACTCATAAGCATTAGAGTATGCTATAACTTTATTATTATGCATTATCATAAAGCTGGAAGAAAAATTCAGTCTTTATGCTGACACTGTCGTACTATATATGGCAAACTCTGATTGGTCTCTCCAGGCTGCCCTGGATTGTTTTAGTAAAACTTTTCTTAGATGTGTTTGAGCTTATTTTAAATCCATCTTTATGTCACACTGCAGACAGGCATATTTAGTAATACTTCTTCTTCTGCATTGGTGGCTGGTAGGATAGGTTTTGGCATCTGGACAACTATTTGCAGTGATTGCTCTTTTAAATAACATGTATTGTTCTGTAATGTACTGTATATTTTTTCTCAACAAACAATTATGTGGGAAAAAACATGTTTTAATGAGTTATTAATGAATACACAATTGTAAACATGTGTCTTTTTTAACTGCCTAGTTTTAACATAGAGTGGAGCCGTACTATTTTGTCCTAGAGAACCCAATATAGAACTGAAGTCACAAACAGTTTTCTTGGTAAATGTAATTTTCCCTGAATCCTTACCATTTACATACAGAAACCATGAAATTCAAACAACACAGCTTACATGGTCAGGGCAGTAGACTAGCTACTAATATTTATGCCTTACAATTCCCACAAAAGTTATTTTCTATGGATTTTGTGTGTTTCTTCTGTTTCTGAAAGGGAGTAGGACACAATGTTGAAAAGTCTTGGGTGTTTCTTTGTAATATACTATAGAACATGATAGTACTTTAGGAACAAAAATAGTATTGTACTCAACCTAAAATCCCTTTCCTAGAGTTCATCAAGGTACACAGGAACAGTGGAAACCAGGGTTCTACCAGGAAACCAGGAATATTTGGATGCTGGTAAGAAATAAAGCCATGGCTGGCCAATCATAACCCTTTTTGCTTCCATGATACTTCTGTTTTTTAGCATAGCAGTGTTAGGATCATAAACAGAGAGGAGTAGAACCTATGTCTCTTGATGAACTTCAAGAAAAGGGCTTTGCAGTGAGTACAAAATGTTTGTTTTCTTAGTTGCTCATCAATGGACACAGGAAGACTTGACATCAGGAACACTGGAATGTTCTAGAACTGTACAAAAGAGAGGAGGGCAACACAACAACACAATGCTAACATCCCAAACAAAAAAAAACAACAGAAAAACAAAATACCAAGGGTGTCTGCAAGACCTTACATCCAAAGCTTGCATCTGAAGATGCCTGAACACCAACCTATTAACACTTTGAAACCATGTGAATAGAAGACCAGGTGGCAGCCTTGAAAATCTGAGAGACAGATTTGTGATGTCTATAATCTCAGGAAACACACCCGGATCTGGTAGAGTGTGCTTTAACTGGAATGGGTGAATATCCTTAAGCTAGTATTCATAAAGAATGACATGCCTGATCCACCTAGAAATGGTGGAAGGGAAGCAGGTTTCTCATAACAGGGTCCTTTCTGGATGATAAAGAGAGTCTGTTTGTCAAGCAAAAGACATAGCTGAGAGGTAGACATAAACAGCTCTGACCACTTTCATGCAATGGAGCAGTGTTTCTCAACGTTTTTTCAGTCAAGGCACCGTTTAGAATTATGGACAATCTCAATGCATCCTTTAAAGTCTGCACAATCCTGAGGCACCAAATTCTAAAATGTAAAAAACGATTCTAATAGTTTAACATAATGAAGCAATATCCACACTCGTAGTACACTCAATGTTAGAGGTGATTTATTCTTCCAAAGCAAATGTACCTTTACACACTGGTACTGACTAGTATTTCAGTGTTTCTCCCTCAGTTTCCCTCCCTCACTTGGCTAATGTGACTCTAGTGCTATGGGAAAGGGGCAGGGGAAGGACAAACAAGGATGCTGTACAGGCACTCAACGTCCTCCTTATCAATTGGTGATGTTATTGGTTGTTAGGATGCCGGCAGCTAGAAGGTCGTAAAAGTGCACAATGAAAACCTGTGGCTTTGTGTACTAAAAGGCAGGCTTGATCCACCTGCTGGCTTGCTTTTTGGGCAATGTGTAGGCATTTGCCAAGACACCCCTGAAGAAGCCTGAAGGCACCCCAGGGTGCCTGGGCACCCTGGTTGAAAAAGGCTGCAATGGAAGGATTTCTGATTGTACTGAGTCTCAGATTTCATATTGAAATTAGAGGCCTGAGAAAAATAAGAGGAACATTTCTTTTCTTTATAGGTAGAATGATTTATGTCCTGGGTGAGGCTTAGGGATTTTTGTTGGGGTAAGTATGTACTTTTACCACCAATTAATTTAATAAAGTTGTAAAGCAAAACCCCAAAGATACATTTCTCTCTTAAAGGTCATGCAAAGCAATTGCTTTTTAAATTGTTGTCCCACTGATCAGTATATTAACCAGAAAATCATTTGTATATTTCTAGAGAGGAGACTCATTCTGGAAATATTATGAACTATGTCTACTAACCCCCCGTTAACACAATAATGCAATACAGCAGGCATAGGCTGCAAATGATCAGTAACTGACAGCATCAGGTTCCTTAGATACTTCCTTAGACCACACCCCTAGAATCTGGCAAATTATCATGACAGTGATAGTAGGTTTCAGGGCAGGGCCTGCTAGAGAAATAAAGGACTTGGAAGCATGTCAACTTGATCTTAAAAAAAAATCATAATATCCTAAATAGGAACAGTCAGAGATATGTTCACACAAGAATTGGCTGGGTCCACAAAACGAACAGCCCACTCATTAGTAAAGTGTTCCTCTATGTTCAATGAAGCATTGAGGAACACATTTGTCAGGGGTAGTCCAATCTCCATACAAAACAGGTAATGCATGTATTGGACAGGTTTTGACAGTCTTGGCATTTGTAAGGGAGCCCAGACTGGCAGCAGAGATGATTTCATATGCTGGTTGCTCTAGTTTTTAACATGTATGCACCACTTTAATAGGGAGTTGTGTAAGCAGACTGAGGGTGGCTTTGCTGTGGCTGCTGCAGCTGCAGTAATGTCAGAGATAGACTCTGGGTGAGAGAGGGTAGAAAAAATATTGCCTGTCCTGAGTCAGCTATCATGTCAGAGATTTTGGTCATGATACCCTACACAGTTGATGAAAACACCTTAGTGGATAAAATGGATCCCAGGTCAACAGCCTACTGAAGAATCTTGATTGAAAACAAAACTAAAAATTAAAAAAAAGGTCTAGAATCAGTTTGGTTTTCTCTGAAAAGAGAAGATGTCCATCCTCCTAGGACACTAACAGAAAACTGAAGCATAATGGGAATGAGAGATGCTATGCTTGGCCAACCAATAGATTTTTTGTTTGCCTGTATTTAAATCCTCCTAAAGGTAGCACTATCACTTAATGGTCATGAATTCTACTGTTCCTGTGTCCTTTGATGAATGATTAAGAAATCATTTTTGAAGTGTCCACCACTCCTTTAAATCGGTATTAAACCCAAGAACAAACATTTAATATATTGCAGCTTAACACTTCTTAGATGTGATAACTGCATTCATATTCTTTTTTCAGGGTTTTTTTGATCGATTTTCATTCCAGTAAGTCTGTTGTTTTTCAAAAGAACAAGCTCTCCAGCAGAAAGTTTCAGTTAGAGGGATGAGATAAACCATTTAACATTGGCAGGGGTGCATGCAATGATCAACTTTTATTTATTTATTTATGTAAGACATTTATCTAAAAGGCAAAAAAAAAAATGCTATAACTGCTTATAAAGTATTAGCTGCAGTTTGGCTTCAATTTGTCAGTGTATTTAAATCTGCTAGTATGCCTAACACTCCCCTGCCCCCCAGCATGACAAAGCTGCTCCCCTGCCCTCTGTGCTCATCCACTCTAATACAGGAGGTGTGTTACTGTCCAGATCACCAGGTGAAATTAGCTTCAAAATACCAATTTTTTTTTTAGGTTTCAGGTTTAATATCTCTTTAATTAGAATTTAAAGGATAATTTCACCTTTAAAAAAATAATAAAGGCGCATTTTTTGCAGGTTAAAAAAATGTGCATTTGCTATTTTTTTTGTAGGAGCCTGGAAAGCATTGCACCCGTGATTGACAGACTGCAGGCGTAATGCAGGATTCCTTCAGACTGTCAGTGTAAGCTGTCTGCCTGTCCCTCATATGGGTAGGCAGTTGCACAATGACAGGAAGAATCAATTAATTATCTAGAGTTCTCAACAGTGCCCTGTTAGTTCATTGATACCTACAAGCCATCAGCCACAAAGGCTGTCTGTACTTGTAATTCATCCATTCACAGAACTCGAATGGGCGGAGCCCCGGGTGACCACACTCTTTTTGAATTGTGATAGCAGATGCGGGGAGAAGATCCCTAGCCATGCGGAGGGGGGAATCAGGGAGAGGATGCAAGAGCGGGAACATGTTACAAGAGCTCCACTAAGCAGCATTAGCACATTAACTCAATATAAAACGTAATCTAATGCAGTTGCTGAAAGACAGAGACCATTTCTGTGAATAAACAACACATGGAGTTTCCAAATCCCTTTCAAGTAATGGGGAGGTATTGAAAAAATATGTATAGTGGATATAAAAAGTCTACACACCCCTGTTAAAATGTCAGGTTTCTCAGCTGAACTAGAAAAAATAACAGTTCTTCTTTCATGTTACAATAAGAGGTTCCTCTGATCCATTTTATAGTATAACCTGTGCTGACCTCAGCATGATGTACTGAAAAAAGGTGGGCAAAAACTTACATGTTTATGATACAAAACATTTGATTTTTATTTAGCAGCTAATTTGTTTATACCATATCTTTGCACTGCATTATAGGATGTTCCTTGTTTGTGGTGGCAAACTTTTCAGACAAAATTTGACAAAAATATTGAGAATTCGAAGGATTCACAGCAAACCCATGCTAGCAGCAAACCTGATCTTCATCCCTTATCAATAGCCTATGCTGAAAGAACCTGAGATGAAGTAAGGTAGAAATTATACAGGATAAGAGAGAATCACATGCCAGTTCTATGGCATAGATAGATAGATAGATAGATAGATAGATAGATAGATAGATAGATAGATAGAGACATCTTTAACATTCTCACACATTTGAAAATGCCCTCAGTGACTTTCCCTTTGCCTATGATGGGTGCCACAAAAGGAAGTTGGAAGTTTAGATTTCATGTATGCAAAAGAGATTTCCATAGCCTGAGCCTTGTTGCTTCTGCTGAATAGCAAATGAGTACTCCCTTGAACTGGATGTATTGATCAGCCCATTGGGGCAGTTTAAAATTATAATAATCTGGCAAACAGGAAATGCAGAGACATGGCTTTAATCAGGGAGTTCATGGGAGGAGCAAAGGGTTCAAGGTTTACCAAAACAAGACACAATGCAAAATTGCCTAATGAACCAGGCAGCATCTCAGGTGGCACAGCAAGGAGAAACACAGCCAGACATCCACCACAGTGGATCCAGGTTCAAATCTGACAGGGCATTTGGTCAAGCTAAACCTCCAGCTGCAGCAGGAGCTGAAATATTTTTAGCAGTATTTCTGTCTACTGCTGCCAAATGTGAAAGCTTCTTGCCAAGGACTCCTGGTTGTTAGGGAGGCAGCGTTAGATAGATAGATAGATAGATAGATAGATAGATAGATAGATAGATAGATAGATAGATAGATAGATAGACAGACAGACAGACAGACAGACAGACAGACAGACAGACAGACAGACAGACAGACAGACAGATAGATAGATAGATAGATAGATAGATAGATAGATAGATAGATAGATAGATAGATAGATAGATATAGTTAAATATTTAAATAATTAGTTGCCCACCCCTGGTCTAAATCAATGTTTTGATTTGAGCAGAAACCAAACACAGATATTTGCAGGCTCAAAAGCCATGTGCACATTACTATTAATGTAACTTTCGACCCACTAGTGGACATGAAAGGTTCACTTTAATGAAAGTGTTTCAGACAATAAATATATTATTTGTCTAAATTTGTTAATCTGGATATTGATCCAGTTTCAATTACATGATTTTGAATTCTGTGTAAACTTACCATTCATCTTTCAAACATCATGACCTGAAAGGCAGACCAATGGAGTGATTATGGTCTCACAGAAAGTGCAATTCATTATATTCAAAATGATCAATACCCGATGCCAGCTCTTGCTGCAAAATTATATGTTTATTCTCTGCAACTGATGTTTAAATGTCCAACCAAGGTTTATTGCTACACCATTTCATTTGTCACTTCTCTTGTATTAATAAAGTGAATTATGTTAAGAACATAATATGTGAAATTTACACAATATTTCATTATGTATCTAATGTATTTGTTGTCATACATTAAGCAAAAAGTTTTAAAATAACTATACAGCGGGGAGATGGTATTTTCATATTACTTTGAGTGCAACATTAAACATACACAAGTACTTTAAATAACATGCTGCTCGCTAATGAGAAAACCTTTTCATACTACTCTGCCAGGTATAACTCATATTCTCGTATAGATTTTTTTCTAGCCGATAAATTACTGTTGCAGAGAATTTCTGATTCCTCTATCTGTGATATCACATGGTCCAACCACGCTCCTATCACATTACAGACAGAGGAAGGTAACCAATTTGTAGCATCGGACCTATGGAGATGCAATGATTTAGTAATAGACACTCAAGTAGAAATTTCTAAACACCTAAGAGAATTCTTTCATTTTAACGACCCCAAAACTACAGGACCCTTTACAAATTGGAATGCCCATAAAGCCTTTATTAGAGGCATTCTTATCAAATTAAATTCCAGATTAAGGAAACTCCACAACGCCAAATTGGACTCCCTTCTATCTGAAATTCACACACTATACTCTCAAAACCAATCCTCACCCTCCACTACACTAGCAATGAAACTTTCAAAACCTCAGAGAACTCTTGTGTACTCAGCATGATCTTTACTTAAGGAAAATTATGCTTCATTATTATGCCAACAATAATAAAGCAAGCAAACTTTTGGCTCACAGACTCAAAGTTCAAAAAAAGAAAGCTAAAATCTCTCACATCATTCACCCTACATCTAAAGAAAAAATTGGAAACCCTCATTTGCCGACTACTACTACTCACTACAATTTAAAAGATGGTACTACTATGTCTCAACCCTCCGATATCGTCATTATTAAATTCTTGCCACACTCAAGCTTCCTTCCCTTTTCTAGCCCCCAATTGGCATCCCTGAACTCAAAAGTTACCGTGAGTGAATTGGATCATATCATTCTTTCCATGCCGAATGGCAAATCCCCAGGCTTAGATAGCATCATCATCGAATACTATAAAGCGTTCAAACGTATCCTAACCCCCCATCTTCTCCAAGTGGCTCAGGAAGCATTTTCCAAAAGCACATTTCCACCTGAAATGCTTAAAGCATACATTGTAACTATTATCAAACCAGCCGATACACCATTCACCTTTCATCCCATTTCATTACTCATTGTAGACATTAAAATCTATGCCAAGCTGCTAGCTGTTTGATGTGAAACCTGATCAACTGGGCTTCACTAAGGGCTGACAAGCAGCAGACGCAATCAGACGCAATCAGACACATAATCAACATTATCCACCATGCAAAATCTCACAGAATGCCTTATCTGCTACTTTCTATCGATGCAGAAAAGGCGTTTGATAGAGTCCATCGGGGTTAAATGACAACTGTTCTTCAGACATTTGGATTTAAAGGACCAATACGTCCAGCTATTCTCACCCTTTACTCCCACCCTTCGGCCCAGGTTTTCACTACAGGACTTCTCTCCAAAATGTTTACGATCTCAAATGGCACACATCAGCGATGCCCACTGTCTCCATCCATTTTCAATCTAATGATGGAACCTTTGGCTGATCTATTTGATCTCACTCTCTTATAACTGGCTTTCACCTCCACCATCTTTCCCACATTATTAACCTCTTCTCTGATGATGTCATACTCATATTAACCTCACCATCTTGCTCCCCTTTGCACATGAGACACTTAATTTTTTTACTACTCTGTCATAATACAAGATTAATTTTGCTAAATCCTTCATTTTGAACTTAGGAGTCAGCTCCCATGCCCGCGACCATTTAAAATCTCAACTTCCTTACTCTTGGGCAGACAAATCCATACCTTACCTTGGCATTACATTAACCAACCAAATATCCCTTATAGTGGACTTTAATCGTAAATCACTTATCAGAAAAATCCGTAGTGATATCTCTCACATCTCGAAGGTTGAGTTATCCTGGATGAGAAGGATTGCCTCCTTCAAAATGATGATACTCCCTAAAATGTTGTACTTGTTCAGAACTCTCCCAGTCCCATTTATATTTCAATATTTTTATTGAGAAACAAGCAAACAATAGCATAAAACGAGATGGCGATAAAGTCCACCCACATGGCGGAATGACATATAGAGCACGATCAGAACACGGATATGCACGCAAAAAAAGTGACCAACAATGGCTATAGTGATATACCCAGAAAGTGCCAGTACCATCAAGATATTCAAGTTTCAGCAATCAGTAAAGAAGAAAGGGAGAGAAGAAAGAGAGAGAAGAAAGAGGAAACAACTCCTAAGGGAAAAGGAGAAAGAAAAAAGGGGGGGGTCAACTGTGAGACTCTCATGATATAGAGATATAACTGATCCAAGGCTCCCAAGTTCCCTCAAATCTGGACTCATCATTATTGACAATACTTGTAAGTTTATTGTTCACCATTATCCAATTAAGTTTTTGTTTTACCCTGTCTAACGGGATCAAAGATTGTTTCCAACTTCTAGCTATGGTAATACGAGCCACCAGCAAGAGGTATAGAATTTGTTTAGTCGAATTTTTGGGAATGTTAGCGGGTAGTATATGAAACAAGGCTACTTCCGGTGATCTACGAATATTAATTCCTGTTACTGAATATATAAAATTAAACATGCGGATCCAGAACCTACTCACTACTGGACATTTCCACCAAACGTGGAACATAGTACCCTCCTGACCACAGTGTCGGAAACAGCTAGATGATACTGAGGGGTACATTTTTGCTAGGTGAGTAGGAACCAAATACCAGCGAAGTAGAGTTTTATAATTGGATTCAATAAGATCAGTGTTAATCGAGATCTTTGATAAAGTATGAGCCGCATTCTGCCATGTATCCAGATCTAACGAACTATTTAAATCCCCCTCCCATTGGGTCATGTAGGATAATTTAGTGAGGGGATCAACAATGGATGGATAAATAATGGATAAATGACCTTGCATCATCCCACTTGCCCCACAGGAGACCTCAAGGGAAGTAAGTGCACAAGGTTCTGGGAGTAATCTAAGTTTGCTAGTGATAAAAGATCGAAGTTGGTGATAATGAAATATTTCTCCGGGAGGCATCTGATATTTTGTCAAAAAATGTTGAAGGGACCGAGGGCGAAACCCATCTAAATAGTCTCAGATACGCAACAAACCCTTATTCAACCACCATTGGAACACCGATGGAGATAGACCCGGAGCAAACTCAGGATTACCAAATACTGGAGCTAATGGGGTATGTGGAGAGGAGAAAGGTTTGCGCGCTCGCCATCTATCCCACACCGATAACGAATAAGATAGGGTAGGGCACAAAATAGGAGGACACAATCCACTGGGAAGCCACATGAGAGTACCGATAGCATATGGATGGCACAATAAAGCCTCAATCCCAACGCACTGGGGGACATGCCCCCTGGCCGTAGTACACAATAACTGTGCTATTTGAGCAGCCTGAAAGTAGGCCAAGAGATTGGGGAGTCCAAAACCGCCATGCCTCTTCAAGGAGAATAAGGTAGACTTGTTAATCCTAGGGCATTTTCCCCTCCAAATAAATCTAGAGACTGCAGTTTGCAGTAATGACAGTTCCCGTTTGGGGACCATGATTGGTAACGTACGGAAATAGTACAATAGTCTCGGTAAAAAGGTCATTTTAATAGAGTTGATTCTACCAAACCAAGAAAGTGGAAGATCCTGCCAGTCTAGTAAGTCATTTTTAAGTCGTTCGAAAAGCCGGAGATAGTTGGTCTTGTACAACGTCGAGATAGATTTCGTGAGATGAATCCCTAGATAGGGGGGAGAACCAGAGGCCCACTGAAATTCAAAATTTTCCTGGAGGAAATGAACCTCCGAATCGGGTAACAAGATCCCAGTCCCAATTAAGCAATCTCAACTATCAGAGTTGAAAAAGGTACTCGCGTACTTCATATGGCAAGGGAAAAGAGCAAGATGTTCTTATAAACACACAATTCAACATAGGAAAGTAGGAGGTTTAGGTGTACCTGATATCACTGATTACTACTGTGTTACTGTCCTCGCACAGGCAAAACACTGGTTAACAGCCTCATTCGATGCCTTATGGGTAGATATTGAAGCACACTGTGCACAAGTACCTAACCTGTACCTTCTGTTGTTAGCTGACACATGGAAACCACAAACTTTATCCACCTTCCCCCTTACAACACAAGCTACTATCTTAGCTTGGAAACATCTCTTACGCTACTCAAAAAACGATCGAATAAGCACTACAGTTAGAGTTTCTGTAGAAGCATTGGAAGTACTCATTCCTTATCTTTCTACCAAACAATGGTTGGAAAGAGGTCTTCTGTGGATAAATGACTTATTGGACAATAAGCATATTAAAACCTTTAAAGTTCTACAAGTCCAATTTAACCTTCCTGTCTCAACCAAATGTATGTATGCTCGTATTGTCTCTTTTCTTACTAAATTCCCACCACACTTAATACATCTAAACTCTAAGATATGGCACTTCTACACTTCTACAAACACCACTACAAAAGATACCTCCCTGCTGTATCATGTACAGTTGTGTCCAAAATTATTCAACCCCCACTGAAATTGAGTGTTTTGGCCAGTTTGACATTGCTTTTGATCATTCAGTCATCTTGCTTACATTTACATTAAAGAGGCACTTGTAGGTCAGACAAATATAACATAACAGTTATAATGAAATAACCACAAATGTCTTTTCTGTGCTCACAGCATTATCAGTTTTATTCAACCCCCAAGTGACATTCAATCTTAGTACTTAGTACAGCATCCTTTTACAGTTATAACAGCTTTTAAACGTGAAGCATAGCTTGACACAAGTGTCTTGCAGCGATCTACGGGTATCTTCGCCCATTCTTCATGGGCAAAGGCCTCCAGTTCAGTCACATTCTTAGGCTTGCGCACTGCAACTGCTTTCTTTAAGTCCCACCAGAGGTTCTCAATCGGATTTAAGTCTGGTGACTGCGATGGCCACTCCAAAATGTTCCAGCCTTTCCTCTGCAACCATGCTCTAGTGGACTTGGAGGTATGCTTGGGATCATTGTCCTGTTGAAAGGTCCAACGTCTCCCAAGCCTCAGGTGTGTGACGGACTGCATCACGTTTCCATCCAATATCTCCTGGTACTGAAGAGAATTCATGGTACCTTGCACACGCTGAAGCTTCCCTGTACCTGCAGAAGCAAAACAGCCCCAAAGCATGATTGACCCTCCACCATGCTTCACAGTAGGCAAGGTGTTCTTTTCATCATAGGCCTTGTTCTTCCTCCTCCAAACATAGCGTTGATCCATGGGCCCAAACAGTTCTAATTTTGTTTCATCAGTCCACAGAACACTATCCCACAACTTTTGTGGTTTGTCCACATGGCTTTTGGCATACTGCAGTCGACTCTTCTTATTCTTTGGAGACAGCAAGGGGGTACGCCTGGGAGTTCTGGCACGGAGGCCTTCATTACGCAGTGTGCGTCTTATTGTCTGGGCTGAAACTTCTGTACCCACATCTGACAAATCTTTTCTCAGTTCCTCAGCAGTCACACGGGGACTTCTCTCCACTCTACGCTTCAGGTAGCGCACAGCAGTCGAAGTCAGCATCTTCTTTCTGCCACGACCAGGTAGCGTTTCAACAGTGCCCTTTGCCTTGAATTTGCGAATGATGCTTCCTAAGGTGTCTCTTGGTATGTTTAACATCTTTGCAATCTTCTTATAGCCATTGCCCTTCCTGTGAAGAGAAATCACCTCTTCTCTTGTCTTCCTGGACCATTCTCTTGCCTTCACCATGTTTGTAACCACACCAGTAAATGTCTAGAAGGAGCTGAGTATCACAGTCATTTTAAAGCTGCCTAATTGGTGCTTATTATGCTTGATTGCTGCTCGGTGACATCCACAGGTGTTTTCAATACCTGATGGAAAGCACCTGTATGAACCTCTGTTCTTCAGAGTGGTAGTCTTTAAGGGGTTGAATAATTGTGGCAATGAAGAAACCACATAAGAACCATTTACTACTGTATTACATAAACAATTGATGTCATTTTAGTTGCATTTGGGTAGTTACAACGTCCTTGTAGGATTTGATTCTGAATACAATTCCAAATGTACACTATAGTCCCTAAACCCCTTTACAGCATTGGGGGTTGAATAATTTTGGACACAACTGTACTACAACACAAACTGCAATTTATTAAATCTCCTGCTGTGCTGAAATGGGAAGAAGACCTGAATGTGGTTTTCAGCCCTCAAAAATGGGTTGCAGCTTTTAGGTACAATTACTCAGCATCCCACTGTATCAACTACTGGGAACTCACGGAAAAAATAGTGACCAGATGGTATAGAACCACATATCAACTTGCAAAATTCTACCCTTCCCTATCGTCTTTGTGTTGGAGAGATTGTGGCCAACCTGGAACTATCCTGCCACATCTTCTGGTCTTGAAAAAATCTAATAAGCTATTGGAGGAAAATATTCAATATTATAGCTGACCTGTCAGGGGCAGTACAAACTCCAGACCCTGCATTAGCACTCTTACACATAGTAATTGATAACCTCCCCTATTTATCTAGAATAATTATTACACACATATTGTTGACAGCGAAACTAGTCCTCACCAGACACTGGAAAAATAACCTTTCCCCTAACCCCTCGGAAGTCTTAGAACAAGTTAACCTCAACTATCAATAAGAGCAACTTTTTGCTATTAGGTCAACCTCTTGTGACTCATTCAATAAAAACTGGAAAGTTTGGGTTGATTTGTATAAACAATAGATATGCAATGTAATGTTGGTTCGCGCTCTTAATCTGGTGACTACTATACTATATACTATACCACTATGTTATGATATGATATGATACTTTGGTGACATACAAATTGCACTTTTTTTTTGCACCTTTATCTTTTTCTTCCTTTCTTCCCTGTTCTCACAAATTTCCTTTGTTTTGTATTTAATATTTCATCTCATGTTGGGTGCTTTCCTGCAACACATTTGTGTATATGTATATTCTCGCTTGTACCTGTGATTTACGGCACCCAATTACTTCCTTTATTTTGTATTTGCAAAAACTTTAAATAAAAAGTTAATGTTAAATAACATGCTGCTGGTTTGTTTGCACATAGTAGCAGCACCCCAATCTGAATAGTTTTAGTCTGAAAAAAGGATTTTTTTCAGGTAGTTGTAGCAGTGACACATGCTTTTTCATCAAAGATTTAAAGACCTGCTTTGACTGGAAGATAGAAACTGGCCAGTAGTTTGCTGAAGCTGTACTTGTTTTTGCTAATGCAAAACTGTCCTGCTGCTGTACAATTTCTATCAAACTCTCTTTAGGAATTAAGATACTTGAAATGATTCAGCAATGCCAACACATACTAAAGATAAAGAGTACATGCACATAGTTTACTACAACAATTAAGAGACCACAGGTGACACAGGGACATTAGAGACAAAGGGCACAGGTAGGGATTTTACTACAAGAATTAAGATTGCAGTGCAGAGGATACAGCAATGTAAAAATTGGCCAGCAGTAGGTATATTAATCAGGGATAATAGGCATAACTGGTGTACACATAACTTTTATTTTTACTAAGGAGGTTGGGAGTGTGCTGAATGTGACTGATGTAACTTGGGATAGTTTAGATGAACACTGTTCTTGAACTTACTTCTTGAAATCATGCAGCAATGTTCCGTAAACTAAAGCAGCTCCAAGAATAGTAAGGATGAATGTTGTACTTTGAGCACCCAAACTCAGCAAAAGGTCCTGTCAACATAAAATAAATATGAAAAAAAACTCAATTTAATTTTCCTTAAACAAAAATCCATTTTGGCTTTGCAGCAAAAATAGGTAGTGTAACCTAAAGAAAGCTCTACCAACATACAATAAATACAATATATTCTCCAAATGAATGAAAACCCCAAAATTCTACCCTTGAAACAAAATCCAAAATTAAATGTGAAGCCTTGCAGCAAAAAAAAATGTTTTCTATGGATGGAACGGAAGCTAAAAGTAACAGCTGACCTTAAATCAAACACAAAACAAAATTAAAGACAAAACAGCTCCCAGTAACAATAAAAACAGCAAAGGGGTTGGATTGTCCAAAGAGCTAAAAATGAGAATTAAATTACAATTTCTTAATTGACTTGAATCTCTCCCTATACATTTTGTCAACTATCTTTTCTCTAAAGCAACTTCCAATACACTGACATTCTGGCTTCCCTGTACACTTATTTTAAGAGGCTGGCTTATTCAAAAGACCCCCAAAATGGCCCTTTGAGAGATTGCGGAAAGCCAGGTCTCAAACCCACAGGTTTCACCTTATACTTACAGTAGCAGTAAATCAGAAACTCATCCCTAATTTCCAAAGTCTCATAAAGATTCAAGTAAAAAAGGTTAGATTTATCCCAAGTGCTTCTTTTTGGCCCCATAAAGTTTTGTTCTCAGTCCTGACATTTCTAGACTTAGAGATCATTAGATTTTACCATTTCATCAGTCCGGGTCCTTCTCTACAGCTCAGTATGTCATTCAGTATCAGACATGCTAAACGTAAGCAGCCATAGTTTATGCGATTTTCTTTACTTCTACCACAGGTGGGAGTAAATCACTCAATTCTCCCACCAATTCCTTTCCGGCCAGCAGAACACAATGATTACTGTTTGTGGCTACAGCCATCTGCATTGACCGCATGTAAAAAATCTGAGAGGCTGGTTGTACTCAAGTCGACCGATGGATCAACTTAGGTACAACCAGCCTGCCCATAGATGGATTATCTTGTGTGGACTGTTCCTTGGTCTGTGTCCTGTGCTTTTATATATATATATTTATATATATATATATATACACTGTTAAAGGAACACTTTTTAATCAGAGTATAGTATCAAATCAAATAAACTCCTGGGATATTGATCGGGCCAGTTAAGTAGCAGAGGGGGTTGTTAATCAGCTGTTTAGGTGTTAATGTTAATGCACTAGATGGGCAACAATAAGATGAACCCCAACACAGGAATGATTTTACAGGTGAAGGCCACCGACATGTGTTTCCCTACTCATATTTTCTGACTGTTTTTCACTAGTTTTGCTTTTGGCTAGGGTTAATGTCACTACTGCTAGCATGAGGTGATACCTGGACCCTACAGAGGTTGCACAGGTAGTCCTACTCCTCCAGGATGGCACATCAATACGTGCCATTGCCAGGTTTGCTGTTTCTCCCATCAGAGTCTCAAGAGCATGGAGGAGATTCCAGGAGACAGGCAGTTACTCTAGGAGAGCTGGACAGGGCCGTAGAAGGTCCTTAACCCATTGTCAGACCCTAAGCTGGTGCAGTGGGTCCTGGGTTCCTCCTGGTGCATGACAATGCTGGCTTCAAGTGGTGAGAGTATGCAGGCAGTTCCTAGAGGATGAAGGAATTGATACCATTGAATCGTGCCCCATTTCGCCTGTCCTAAATCCAATAGAACACCTCTGGGATATCATGTTTTGGTCCTTCCAACACCACCAGGTTGCACCTCAGACTGGCCAGGAGCTCAGAGATGCCCTGGTCCGGATCTGGGAGTAAATACCCCAGGACACCATCCGTTGTCTCATTAGCAGCATGCCCCAACATTGTCAGGCATACATACAAGCATGTGGGGCCATACAAACTACTGAGTACCATTTTGAGTTGCTGCAATGACATTTCAGCAAAATGGATTAGCCTGATGCATCATTTTTCACTTTGGTTTTCAGGGTGTCTTTGAATTCAGTCCTCTGTAGGTTTATCATTTTCATTTCCATCAAACGATGGGGCATCCTTATGTTCCTAACACACTACCCAGTCCATATCAGTAAAGATAGCCAGCATGATATTTTTCCCCATTGAGATCTGATGTCTTTTCAAAGTGTTCCTTTAATTTTTTTGAGCAGTGTATATTAGAAATAAAGGAAATAATACATATATAACACTATCTGGGAAATATGAGGTTGACACTGCTTTCTAGGGTCAGATTTTGTGCTGCAAAATGTGTCATCTGATTACCTGAAGTAGCAAAAGTAAAAGCTAGGATCACCTGAGATGCAGGGTTTCTATGCATGTTATTTAAGACAAGTGAGAATGGTGAGAATAGCCCAGTACCATGTCTTAGCTGATTGTTGGGAGGTTATAGCATTTTTTTATTTTTACAACATGACATTAAAATATGATGGAAAGGCGATGAATCCAAGGTATTTATTAGAATTCAAATATCACCATTTAGCATAGTCAGATCACTGTATACTGATATTCGATAAACGTTTTACAAACTGCCACTTTCCTTAAAAAAATCTCACAAATTAAGTTTATTTGCATGAACATAGCACTGCATTGAATGTTTTTATTAATTTACTTATACCATACTTTTTCAGTTATTTTTTAATACACTTTGCATAAAATATTTTTAATTTCTTTATATTCCCATATTTATAAATAACCAATGCATAAGATAAGTATTTGCATGTTAAAATTAATAAAAGTTAGATTTATGCAAAATAGTAAATAGCATTGTTTGATCACCTTTGTTATGACAGTTAATAATTATTCAGAATGTTAAAAACCTACTGTACACATTTTGATGAATAAAGCATATCACACACAAAAAAAAGAAATAAGAGAGTCAAGTATTAAGTGTGTTGAACACTTAAGACATTTAAATTTGAAAGTGATTTTTCTCCTTGTTTTATGCTGGTGACATATATTGAGCGGCCTTTTTCAGTCTACGTCTGATAAAATTCCTATTGCGATCAATGAAGATTTTCATCTTAAATCAACATTTTGACAACTATGGAAGACACACAATACGCCCTTTGTTATCTGCAACTTATATAACCAAGTAAATATAATTATTTTCTACAAGAACCTTCATTTTATTTCCTGCATATTTATGCAATATCTGTTTAGATTTTAATGAGATGGATTCAGGGCATGTTTTGTAAAAGTATTCTTTCGATAATACGTTACTCTCTTACTTTGTAGAGAAGAAGAAAGACAGTTAGGAAAAAGCCAAGATAATTCAAGGTCAGGTACAGCTGCTGCTTTGTCTAATAAATATGATGTATAGTACAATAAAAATGACAACTAATGCCCTCACCATTAGAAGTATCTTCACCAACTGGATGGAAAGCCAGCAACATTAGAAACAATATGGAAAATAGATTATAAGCCAAAACTACTCACATTTTCTAGCTGAAGAAAAATCATTTGTTTGACCAGCTGAGTTAGGAATTTGGCTGTTGTAAATATATTTTTATTTTTTTTACTTCTAAGAAATATATGTATTTTTTTAAACTTCTTAAAATAAAGTAACACGATTATGTGAAGGTGGAGAGATGATCAAACCAATATGCTTGTATAGGGATCCAACCTAGAGTGGGCCAAAACAATTTGCTTTTCCCCAGAGATATCAGCCTAAAGCATCAAGTTCATGACTTTGTATCATTGTATTTAAAGGACCCAGGAGTATGCATCCCTTGCTAATGCTGATAGCAGTCTGAAAACACATCAGGATCAGTTCAGCAAATTAAGGGAATGGCCCAATAAAATATATGCACTTATCTCTAAATAGCAGCTCATTGCTGTAGGAAACTAGACTTTTTTTCACCCTTGTTGTTTACAGCTCCTAGGCATCTAACAGCTGACTAAAACTGGCTTATGTAAAACATACTTGTAATTTACCTACCCATATACCAGAAATTGTAAAATGGATACTTTTGAAAACATTGACTACAATCACTAAATGGCGATTAAAATGTAATCATTAAGGAAATTGTTGTTTTAGAGAACCTCTCATTAGAGATAAATGTGGGTTGCAATTGCTGAACTCCTTGTAAAAATGCTAGCTACCTGGCTTTTATGTGGCCTCAGCTGGCTTTATTACCTAAGGATCACGGACCAAGAACAGGAAAGTCAGACATATTTCAGAAGTCCTTATCTGCATATTTGATCTGTGTAATTCACTCAGCAGGAGTGTCACCATGACTACCAGGAAATTTGTTTTTTTTTCTGTTTTTACAACTATAATTAGTTATTGGTTGACAAATACAATTTATGTTGTGTGTTACATTTAGCTAAAATTGTAGTAGCACAAATTAAAATACTTGTACAGGTACATATTTTTTTATTTCCTGCAAGTGTAGCAAGCTGTACCACTTAACGGTTTCATAATTTACTAATGCTTTTCTAGCTAAAAGCTATTTCAAGATGTTACTATTTGTAAAATGTGTGCCTTAGCACATTACCACAAAACAAAGGTGTGAATCCAGCCTAAATCATGTCGAGACATGTTCTCTAACAGCCCTGCTGTGTTTTGTTTTTAATTTTTTAGGGCTTTTTTGCAGAGCATTGCACTCATCAATTGTCTGTATAACATCACCAAGGAGTCCTATCTGCTCTGTCACTTGGCCAACCTCCGTCAGTGTCACGTACCTGGTATTGAAGCTGAGATGATGAGAGGACTTCCCTTACAGCTGAGTGCACATCACCCCTGGAGATGGTGACAGGAGAAGCTGAGCCCAAAAAAACACAAGTTGCCAGCTGTATGGTAGTCAGATGGATCAGCAGTGGTGATGCTTCTTCAGGTAGAAGCCTGGCACTGGAAGCAGCTGATCCAGGAATATGCACTAGGAAGTGCAAACAATTCACAGCAGGCAGGATGAGGCAGAAGACATGGCCAGGAATGGAAGCCAAGGTCAGAGCACAGTGGTCAAGCAGAGGATTAGACAGGAACATGGTCAGAGGCAGGTCAGGGTCATACACAGGAGGTAATTGGGAAAAGGTCCGTAAAACAAGTCAAGGTCACAGCCAGGAGAGAAGCAAGGGAAAGTCTAAAAGCAAGGTGGGTCGGTAGCAGGGAATCCAGAAGTAACAAGCACACAGGAACACGGTTCCTGTGAGCAACTGCCATCCTTATAAAGGCTAGAGGGCACCAAGATCTATCACATATGGCGTGTGTCACAAGAATGCACCTTGAATGAATATTCGTGCACCGCATACAAATGCAACCATCCTGGGTATTGACAAGCGTGACAGGCCTCTCTTCTCCAGCTTATCCTTTCACAGTCAGTGAGTTGGACCTGGCTTTGCCAAAAGCATGGAGGCAATGTTTTGGAAGGGTCTTTCAGTTGTGGAGAGGATGTCCTATTAATATTGATTAATACTAAGCAATACTGAATAATAAGGTGTACTTATTGCTTTATGCAGTGCACATTAACTCATCCAGAGAAGCAAATGGGCCCTAAGGCTATCTGTTAAACAAAAAAAATGATTGTTCTAAATGTTTGGAAGTAGCTGGGCTTAAAAAAATCACCTTCAAAGAAGTACAGCAGGTAAATGTCACTAAGAAGCAATATCCCAAAGTCAACTAAACCCAAAATGCAAATGTTAAGGTCAAACTTAGAAAAATAGCAGCAGCATCCAAGCAAGATTTCTTTGCGTACAAATACACAATTTTGGTTTTATTTCTATTGCTGCTGCTGCAGAGTAAGATCAAGGTGACCCCTCAAATGAAAGTGAGTTATAGTTTAAGATACTTACAGTATTACAAGCAAAACTCCCAAGTTTTGAATTTTTTGAGTTATGATGCCAGCATTGCTCTGTGGTTTTGTACTATGAGAGGAGTACTATTTTTTTTTCTACTTTTTTACAGTGTTGTGCTACACATTAAAAACATTTGTTATAATGTAAACTAAACTTAAGAGTGCAAGTGGATTGATAGCTATTGTAGTGAGCACAACATAATAAACTGTTAATTTTACTAAAACATTAAATAAAAACATAGCATTGCTTGAAAAGACAAACAAAGGTATGTATAATGTCCTGTAAACATGCATAACTGTGTATATGGTACACTTACATTATATTGATTGTTTATCCTGTATCACTGCGAACTGTGGTAACAATTGTGTATACATCATCCATTACAAATACACCTCTTGCAAATGCACAATTCAGTTCCTGACCAAATAAAAGGCATTACAAGTAATTTACATGGGTGTATTACAGTGCATGCCCTTGTGAGTGCCTTGCTTGCTAGCACGGATATGCACAGGTTTTCTGTGCATCCCCATGCAGGCAGTCCTATTCATGTCAATTGGGATGCAGTGGTTGCATGGACATAGCCATAGATCCCAAATGGACAGCCATGCACATGCATGGCTCCAAAAGCACACTGTCTGCATTCAGGGTCATGCGCCCCCAAGGATGTCAAACTGGCAGTAGCAACTGTGTCCATGGAATCACTGCAGCTCAATTGCCATAAATGGGACTACCTGCAATGAGATACACAGAACACCTCGCATCCCTGTAGGAGTAGGGTTCACAACAAAAAGGTAGAATAACCAGGTGGGTTATCACAAAGAAATAGAAAGGGTATTATATAAGATTGTTGGACTTAAATATATAAATGTAAAATATTTTTTAAGTCCATTGATGAAAAACACCATGTGAAAAGTTGTTCATAGGATGGACAATGAGGGACAACATTTCCAGAGAGGCAAGGCAACTCTCCATTCTTCCATACAAGTACTCATGTATAACAATTTTCCAAGGGAATAGCAGGCAGAACAGGAAAAGCTGGCTTTCATGTAATGGAATTAGTCTCTGAACTGCTCGGCAAGCTTTCATGCCATGTCATAGCAAAGATCTTTTAACAGGGTAGACAAGGTTGTTAAAACCAAAGGAATCGAAAACTGAACAAACATGATCAGTCCAGTGTACATTTAAATCTCTCAGCAGTTTTTTATGTTATAGCCTGCTTTAACTAGAATAATGAAGAGAAGAACATGTGGCTTGTGGGAAAGATTGGACATTACTAGCACCAAGGGTAAAAAAAAGGTATATCAATTTCTACAGCTTAAAACTCAGGAGCACTCAGTGAAACATTTGCTTTGCTTCATATTATGTTGCACTAAAATGAACACAGACTATAGTGACAGTTAGCAGTGGTTGCAGATGTTCAGTACTTTTGCTTCTTAGACAGGTTAACAGAAGATTTTTATTCTGGGTTTTCTGGTGTAAACTATTAACCAATTCTAGTTTTATATCAGTATAATATCAATTATTACAGTGTATCCCAGACAAAACTTTTTTTTTTCTAGTAAAGGAAAAAATGGGAAAGGGATAAAAACTATTTCAGATCTTTCCTGCTGTCCGGGGGTCCAATGAAAAAAATTGCCTCATTTCCTGTCTTGGTGAGAACATTGGGAAATGAGGTGAAATTCCTAGCAGGGACATATACTATAAAGCAAAAAGAACACATTTAGCAGTAGGGAAAGTCTAGAATCTTCATAACGTTTTTTTTTTAAATTGTTTTCTGTATGTGGCATATTCCCCCCACATTCTACTTGATTCTGTTTGATGACAACATCATTACTGGTAGTAAATAGGAAATCTTACCAACAGAACCTGTTTTAAATAATTTCATTTAGTAATAGTTGGACATTACCTGCTGTACACTTGGCCACCAAGTAAATAATTACTTTGTTATTAGTCAGGTGCAATTGCAGATGTGATCATTCCTGGGGTGCACTGGCATATGTGTGTGGCTTTTAAATGATTGTCTTCCATTACCTGTATGAACCATTAATATCTGTCAGATTTTGCCATCACTGTGGATGGCCATATCTGTTGCAGGCTAAGTCATTCACCACTGAGAAAAAAGTTTTTGGACAATCTGACCTGCAGGTACATACTACAAGTCCTCCCTACTGCTATGGTTTTCTTTCTGTTTGATTATGCATAGCCTAAAAGCTTAGAAGTAATATTTTACAAAATATAGTTTGTTAACAAATGCACATGGTGAAGTCAATATTATATACAACATTATATACTGCATATGAATGTGTCTGATGTGTGTGTGTATGTGTTGGTCAGTATTATATTTAGAATTATATTTCTGATAGAACCAGATCTTTGGTGTTTGAACCTTTATCCCAAAGGATTGTGCATTACAATGCTCACAGTTTCCGGGGTTGATTTACGAAAGGCAAATAGGCTGTTCAATTTGCAAGAGTGGATGCAGTTTGCAAGGGAATTGTGGTGTATTTTAACTTTGCAAGGGATACCTAATCACATGCAAGGAATGCATTTTTGCTTGTACATGACTGGATGATGCAGAGCTTCATTTCATTCACTGAAATCTGTGGCACATTCCCTTCCAAAGTGTAACTTACCTTGCAAAGTAAACAGCCTATTTGCCTTTAGTAAACCAACCCATCTGTGTATACTTTTAGATGAGCA
Source organism: Staurois parvus (assembly GCF_062004578.1). NCBI lineage: Eukaryota > Metazoa > Chordata > Amphibia > Anura > Ranidae > Staurois > Staurois parvus. Next base: position 16,627,485 of record NW_028317844.1, read on the forward strand.
CCTGGATTGTCTCAGCATTAAGCTCTTTTTTGTAAAGTAAGTTACTATTCTCTTTTTTCTCTAAAGTGGACATACTGTCAGATATATATTATTTATGTTAAGTGCATGTATACAGAGTAATTTGTAAATTTAATATTTATAGGTATTTATTGCTTCTCAGAGGTCCCAATTCTCTCTCTGACAATTACTTGATCTCTTTTTCTCCCCTAAAATGAAGTTTTTTTGTCACCATCGAGGTTTAGCATTTACTTCCTGGACTGGGGTCCTGGCTCAGAGATAGTGAAGCCATATAAAAACGATAGATGTACCTTTCATGTGGCCTTTCATGTTCAAAAAATGTCTATTGCGGTTCAGTCCCCTGCTGCTACCTCTTATTTTTAAGTTACAATGTTGCAGTCTGATCACTGGGGAAGAAGTTGATGAAAAAAATGCTTCCTCCTGTCTGTAGCAGACTTATGTTATCAACTTAGTAAAGGTAAATCCATTTGAATTGAGTTCAAGGACTTATTGTTAATGGTATGTTGGAGCTTTTAGAAAAAAAAAACTGTATATTGTAACATGTCAAGAATTTATTTATGTGGATTTGTAAAGTTTCTGAAAGTTCCAATTTAAATTATTTTTGTAAAAAAGGGACTTTATAGGCTGCTATTGCTGACATTTCCTAGTTGTCTGACTGTTAAGCCACCCCATTGGTTTGAACACTATGGAGTTTATTTAATAAATGTAAGGGATTCATTTCTTAGCTAAGTGAATGCACTGAAAATTCACTTTGCAAAGAATACCCAATCATGTGCAAAGAAAATTTAAAAAAACTGTGTTTTACTTGTACATGATTGGATGATGGAAGTCAGCAGGGCTTTACCTCATTCACTAAGTTAAGGGAAAAGCGATGAAGCCAGTGACAGCCATGCATCTTGCATTTTTCAAAAGCAGCTCAACAATGCGGTACATGTTTCTATTACATAAAATATATGGTGTCAAATAATTGGGGTTAATACATTATTATTGGCAATACAGAACACAACTTAAAACCCTATCCTTTTTCTGAAAAATGCAATTAAAAAAAGAATCTCTGCAAAGCAAGACCCTTCTCTCTTACATCCCTTGATTAATTTATTAATTGCTTTGGGGGGAAATGATGCATTTCTATCTGGGGAGGGGAATAAATGTATCTATATTTCAAGATTAGTATTTAATTTACACAATGATTATTTAATCAGCTTTTTGTAATGTCAGGAGTAAGAATGACACAAATAAATCTATCAGTTAATGGGTTCCCAAGTCCATTATAGCTCTTGTTGACAGCAAGAAATAGGGTGTATTTGCAACTTGTTTTCATAGTGAAGCAGGTGCATATATACTATATGTGGCTAAAAAAGAACAGCCTATAGTCTTCTTTAAACTATTTTTCACGTTATTCTTTGCAAAGCTTATATACATTCTCATGTCCTTTCCTATTTTCAGGGAAATGGGTATATTACCAAAAACAAAACAATTGCATCCTTTGTGTTTGTTTTAAGTTCTATCAGGATTAGAACATTTCAAAGCAAATACAGACTAAACTGTCCCTTTTTTGCTAGCTATATGTTGATATTGGTTGTAGCACAGGGCATACAGATAGGAAAACGACATCCCTTAGGCACCAGAACCAGTGATTTTCTAAAGCAATTAGCATTTGTAGTAACAGGAGTGGAACAGCTGGCAGAAGAACTACCTCTGAAGTAAACCTGTCATTTGTACAGCTCATAGAAATTTTGACATATGGTCTGATTTAGAGGTGTAAAGGTTTTTTGTGTCGTGAGACCAGAAGTAAAATATTATTTCAAGCAAAGCAGTTTAAAAGTGGAAAATAGGTTTTTAGCACCGTTTGTGTCCTTGTTCACTGAGATTTACCTCAGAGGAGGTTTTGGGTTTAGTTTCATTCCTTGAGTTCCATTTCCACTTCCAAAAAACAAAATGCTGCATTCATTTGCAAAACACCTTGCTTTATTTGTATGTTATATCTGCTACACCAGTTACTTGGGGCATAAAGAAGAAAGAGAAGAGTAGGGGACAATAGGAGTAGAGGTAATGTGCAGTGTCCAACCTGAGGGGGTCCAGTAAATGAGAAAAAAAAGGGGGGGGGTAGCAGGTTTCCAAGTTGCCCCTACCTGAAACCAATATAATATTGCTACTACATGTAACAGCTGTACCAGCACTGAACAGAAGAGGTGCCCTTGCTTGCCTGAAAAAAAATCAGGAGGAGAATTTAAATCATCCCAATAATACCATTTTTATTTTTTAAATTCTTCCTAATAATACAATTTTTATTTTTATCCAAGATCTTGGCTCTAAGAGTCACAGTAAGGTCTTCCATCTCTTGTATGTCATTCACTTGGGCAAACCATTGTCTCAGTGTTGGTGAGTTCGAACTTTTCCATGAGCTAAGGATAAAGACCTGGCAAAATTCAATAAGTGAGTCAACAGATTTCTTGTATCATATTCAGGACGTAGGTGTACGGTGAAGAAATACCACTGTAGGTTTATCAGACAAAGAGAAATCTATGTGTTCTTGTATGATCTCCATAACTGGTTGCCAGAAGGGTTGTAGAGAACTCTCAGAAGATGCATAAGGAAGATCCAGTATATGTGCAACATACTGCACTATGTTTAGGGAGAAGTTTGTCCGGGATTGATGGTGTCCTATACCATCTGTTTACGATCTTATACTCCGTCTCCTGAAATTTACTGCAAATTAATGTCTTATGGACAAAGAACAGTATTCTGTTCTCATCCTCTGTAAACATGAGGTGTAATTCTTTTTCCCATTTATGAAAATATGCATATTGTGGTCTGCAGCACAATATGAAATGCTTTCATCCCTAAATATGTAAATACACACAAAAAAATATTCCATGGGTCATGGGACTTTACATGAGGCAGGTCACATGTGAAACATAATAAACATTTTATTGTTCAATAATTAGACAGTGTGGTCACTATTATACACATAATTACAAATTGCATAAAATAATAAATAGCTTTACACACATGATTACAGATTGCATATAATAATAAATAGACACAATAAAAATCCAACTTAAAAAAGGGGAATATTAAGCTGGTTCATGATGTATTAAGTAGACATTTTATCAACATAAATACATAACTGACCATGATTTTTGAAACATGATTTTATAACATTTAAATTACATAGCATCCTTTGACACGTTTCTTGGATCTCTGTTCACTTCCTCAGGAGCAGATGCAAGGTAAGTGTCTATAAAGGTAGATAGATAGCAAAATGGTAATATTATATAAATCAGTAAAAGCACTTCCAAAAGGGAGGGGCAAATATCCTAAATACTTAAAAAACAGCTCAGATCTAATAAACTCTGGATTGTCACAGGAGTGGACATTTACTAAGAAATGGTAAAAGAGGGAACGTGTATGGTGTACTGCTCCCAGGAGCTCAGCAAAGCTCCTCAGTGGGAGTTTGTTCCCTGGCGAAACATTGCAGCTTAGGAAGAGAATTTTGGAAGTGAGATCATTTGTGCTGTCACCAGACATCAAGTTCTGGGACCCTATGAGCCTTAGAGAGGGTAGAAAAAAACATACCATAAGTCCTTGATCAGGAATTTCCTTGATCTCAGTATACCCTTATTAGCCCGAGTGTGTAAGCGTTTGTCCACATGATCTGGGAGGAATTTGAGCTGACGTAGAATGGAAATCATGGGTTATGGAAAGATAAGAAGGTAATAATGGAAAAGTATCTGTCTATTTCACGTAATGTGGAGCCAAATCACGGGTGTTTCTGCAGTGGGTTGGGGATCGGCTTACCAGCCCACAGTATACCCGCTAAAGATACTGGCAAGCAATCTTGTTCTAAAGAAACCCACAATTTAAATTTACCATTTTTATCATGTCTATCACTTCTGCCACTTGTTGCAATGAAGTAACTTGCCTGGTCCGGTAAACCTACCCCGCCTCTAGTTTTTGGCCTTATCAGGACTTCTTTTCTAATGCATGTCCCTTGTCTTGCCAAACATAGCTGATAAACTTCCCTTTCAGAGAGTGAAAGAAAGCCTCTGGAATCTGTGTACTGTAGGTAATATCTGAAGCAGATAAAGCAATCTGGGCATCACATAATTTTTATGGTATTTTACCTCCTGAACCACAACCAGATCTTTTCAAATCGTATGCAGGATAAGGAGGAAGTTCAAATTAAATATCCTAGTGTGATCCACTGAAAATTCTGTACTCGAGTATTTGAGGGATTAGGTGGAGAAATTGGGGTGCAGGGTTCGCATGAGAGGTTCAGTTAATGATATGTTTAGGGACTCTGATTTCTGGAGACTAACCTTGGAATTTGATAACAAGCCTAATTTCTGACGTTCCTGCAGAAGAGATGGCAGGGAGATAATAGGTTTTGTAATGTAATAGAAGGACATCTGTGTAAGTGGCAACCTTATGGTGGTAGTCTTGAGAAGTGATGCTAGCGATATTGGATTGTTGCATATATGTTGTTAGAAGGACTCGAGGGTTAGTACAAAAATTAGTGGGGAAAGGGGGCAGCCCTGTCTGGTCCTATTTTGAATGCTGAAATGAGCTGAGCTGGTGCCATTAATGCAGACCATAGCAGAGGATGTGGAGTAAAAAGCCTTAATCCAGAGAAGCATAGGTGTTGGGATCCCCATATGAGACAATGTACATTGCATAAAGGTCCAGTCAACCCTATTAAAGGCTTTTTCTGCGTAAGTTGACAGCAGAAGCAGGGGAGAGAATGCATTTCCGGCTCCAGATATAGTATTGGTTGTTCAAATGGTATTATCTCTTGCTTCCATAGTGGGGATGAATCTTGCCTAGTCTGGAGAGATAGTCCACTGGAAGATTGGATTATCACATATACCACACACACACATTAAATGGAAAATATTTAAACTACATAAGCAGGTTTATTATCTCCTTTACTCTCCTTTACTAAAAATCCTTTGCATTAACCAGCTATTTCACACTTTGCTCTGATCACAGAGTAGCAAGGGAATTGTTAATTTGATTAATTTATTTTTACAGTGAAGAAATGTTCATATATCACTTTCAGATTAACATTTATAGTAATGAACCAAGCATAAAATTCAAAACAGACTGGCCGGTAGAAGAAAATGACTGAACCCAATAATTGCAGCATATTACATTTCTACTGTAAAGCAACTTAAGTACACGGTTATTGACATATACCATTCAATGTGATGTATTAGTTATAAAAAAAACTTATTTTATAAGTTTGAATCTTTTGTGTTGACCTAAATTCCAAGCATACTTCGAAAAAGACATTTATCTCCACTATACTTTGAATTATACTAACAATTTCCTATCCAAAATGGGATGAAAAGAAGCATTAAAAGCACTTTAATTGCACCTTTAATGCATCATCTTAATATAACTATATCCCCTACTATGAAAATTGATGGTGATCATGCATTTCAGGAAGCCGGGATGTGGCTTTTGTTGCAGCCATATCGGAGATATTGGCATGAGAACCTAAAATTAATAAAATTTAAACTCCTAGTGGGAATTCACTTTAATGACTAATTTTAAAGAAAGGAAGCATTTCAAAGGAAAAAACCATGGGCAATAGTCCACTGCACCACATATTTTAATAATTGCAGTCTTTGTAAAATTTTAAATATCTCAAATGGTTTAGGAATTATTTTCTTAAAATGCTTAAACAACAATTATCAGTGCCAGCACAGCTGCTATAACAGGATTTCAGTACATATATATTTGATATTGTTTATTCTAAACGCTAACATTTTAAGAGCAAGCAGTCTGAATAAAATGTAAAACCATTTTTTAATTATTATTTTTTAATTTTGTTTAATGCAAGTCTGAAATATAGGTAAAGGCTGAAGAAGTAAAGAATGAGTAGACTTAAAGGAGAAGTACATTTACTTTTGTTCTCCTGTGACTCACAGTCAGCTAATACAGTAGCAGTGTATTGCCTTCTATCAGTTAATGGGGCAGAGCTCTACCAGGCATGGGAAGTATCCCAACAGTATTGTTGGGATCCACCTGGTTGCTTGATTGACAGATGACCCTACCTTTCAATGTATAGCTGGGAGCCAGAGCCAGCCGTGCCTGGAGACATAGAGTGGAAACCGGTTACTGACAGTCGTTGGTTCCGGCATGAAGCAGCCCGAGAGTTGAGCATTCAGCTGTCGTGTGATCCCTCTTGGTCTTAGAGCTGGTGCCAGATAGCTGCAGTGTGCCAATGTGCTGCATTATTGAGGTAAGTATGTGTGTTTGTTTTTTTTTGCGCGCTCCCAGCACAAAGACCGCTGTGTCACTGAGAGCACTGGGTCCCGTTCTAACGATCGGGACCCGGGACTCCCGATTTCGGGTCACATGATCACTCTGATAACCTCTGATTGGCTATCACAGTGATCAGTCACTGTACAGCCCGGCCCCTTTGTTTTTTTCTCTCTCTATTAATGGAGGAGAGAGATACATTGTATCTCTCTAACTCCTGGCATAGAGGGAAAAAAATGTTTGTAAAAAAAGAAAAAAAAAAGGAAAATAAATAAATAAATATAAAAAAAAAATAAAATAAAAGATAAAGAAAAAATAGCTAGATCAAGGTTTGATCTAGTCCAGTGTCAGGGTTAGTGTTTGGGTCAATGTCAAGGTCAAAAGGTCAGGGTCAAAGGTCGGGATTTATAAAAAAAATTGGTGGTAGTGTCAATGTCAGTGTCAGTGTGTTTTAGGTAAAAAAAAGACAAAAACAAAATGTGCACTATTGTTAATGGGCTGTACTACGGGTACAAACAACAAATAACATACACATATATGGTATCACTGTGATTGTCAAGAGCTGGAGAATTTATTTTGGGTTGTTCTTTGGTGGTAGGTTATAGTAGTAACAAGAAACATACAGCTAAATTAAAAAATATATATTTTTTTTACTATTTTGGGCCAGTTTTCCTTTGATAATAAAAAAAAAATCAGGAGATATCCATTACCATTTACCACCAAATGAAAGCCTAATTTGTCCTGGAAAAAAAATGTATAATCAGGGGCGGACTGACCATTTGGAAACTCGGGCACTGCCTGAGGGCCCAGGGTCAGTAGGGGGCCCCATGAGATACCCTTAGTACCTTTTTCATAGGCGTTTTGAGTTTGGGCAAGGACACAGGGGCACCATGATTCCCTATTGCCCGGGGGCCCCATGAGTTGTCAGTCCGCCCCCGTGTATAATTCACCTGGCTGTACAAAGTAGTTGTGATGATATGTACGGTTTTACTAACACATGTCAACGTTGCAAAATTGTGCTTAGGCATTTAGATTTGTTTTACCCTTAGGCGTGAAGTTATATAAGAGTTTTGGAGCCTACAAACTATGGTATGGATATATATGAAATATATGAACCCTGGTGTTCTGATTGCCTATCATATTTCTTGAGGCCCTAAAACTCCGGGACTGCACAAACACACCCAAATATAACCCTTTTTTGGAAAGTAGATACCCGAGGGTATTTGGAAAAGGCATAGTGAGCATTTTCTTTTTTTTTTTTACAAATTCGACATTTAGTGCAGCACTACCCCTTAAGGGTCGCTGAGTTATTTTTAGGCTCCTTGTTACTCTTGACCCCACTCTGAAACCCCAACCCCTGCTAACACCACCATACACTTCTGGCCAGAGTAAACTCTCTCAATCATACCAGAAAATAGACTCACACAAGTCAGAGTAAACTGATACTTTGTTTATATTAGAGTTGAGTATGAGCACATAATAATAATAATAACAGTTATCACGTTAACTTTAAGAAAAGGTCGACGCACACATATAGGAAAAATGTCAGTCAGTTCTGAACATCCTGAACATTTCAGAATTTAACCAAGGACCTCAACTCTGAGATGTTTCTATCCCCAGTGAGCAAAGGGAAACTATTAAAGAGTACATTTGCTCACTTTGGGCCCTCAGAAGCTGACAACCAGGTTCAAATCTGGGGTAAGAAAAGAGCTCCTTAGTTAGGATGGCTAATGTCCCTTTAACTGCAGTGGAAGATCTTCTACACGTTTGTTTGGCCCAGTTGGTGCACTGCAAGAATTCAGATCTCCTTGGTTGCAACAGGTGGAAGCCCTACAACAAGGATTTAGGCAAGCACAGACATTATTCTTTTTAAGTGGTATTTAACTTGGGCAGTTCCCCTTTAACAGGGTGAGAAGCAGCTTTTAAGCAAGAGGTGTAGCCTCCCTAGTGGTCTGATTATGTCCATATTTCTGTGCTCAAAGCGGTACATTTTTTTGCATGGAAATATGTAGTTTTTTTATTGTAGGCCTGTAATTTTTAGGAATAACTCACTGAAATCTGTCCAAACAAATAAACATCCCGGGTATGTTACAATTTGAAACACGAAATCATAAATTATAATTTAATAAATAATCATAAAAAATAATAATATACAGTTGTGGCCAAAATTATTCAACCCCCACTGAAATTGAGTGTTTTGGCCAGTTTGACATTGCTTTTGATCATTCAGTCATCTTGCTTACATTTACATTAAAGAGGCACTTGTAGGTCAGACAAATATAACATAACAGTTATAATGAAATAACCACAAATGTCTTTTCTGTGCTCACAGCATTATCAGTTTTATTCAACCCCCAAGTGACATTCAATCTTAGTACTTAGTACAGCATCCTTTTACAGTTATAACAGCTTTTAAACGTGAAGCATAGCTTGACACAAGTGTCTTGCAGCGATCTACGGGTATCTTCGCCCATTCTTCATGGGCAAAGGCCTCCAGTTCAGTCACATTCTTAGGCTTGCGCACTGCAACTGCTTTCTTTAAGTCCCACCAGAGGTTCTCAATCGGATTTAAGTCTGGTGACTGCGATGGCCACTCCAAAATGTTCCAGCCTTTCCTCTGCAACCATGCTCTAGTGGACTTGGAGGTATGCTTGGGATCATTGTCCTGTTGAAAGGTCCAACGTCTCCCAAGCCTCAGGTGTGTGACGGACTGCATCACGTTTCCATCCAATATCTCCTGGTACTGAAGAGAATTCATGGTACCTTGCACACGCTGAAGCTTCCCTGTACCTGCAGAAGCAAAACAGCCCCAAAGCATGATTGACCCTCCACCATGCTTCACAGTAGGCAAGGTGTTCTTTTCATCATAGGCCTTGTTCTTCCTCCTCCAAACATAGCGTTGATCCATGGGCCCAAACAGTTCTAATTTTGTTTCATCAGTCCACAGAACACTATCCCACAACTTTTGTGGTTTGTCCACATGGCTTTTGGCATACTGCAGTCGACTCTTCTTATTCTTTGGAGACAGCAAGGGGGTACGCCTGGGAGTTCTGGCACGGAGGCCTTCATTACGCAGTGTGCGTCTTATTGTCTGGGCTGAAACTTCTGTACCCACATCTGACAAATCTTTTCTCAGTTCCTCAGCAGTCACACGGGGACTTCTCTCCACTCTACGCTTCAGGTAGCGCACAGCAGTCGAAGTCAGCATCTTCTTTCTGCCACGACCAGGTAGCGTTTCAACAGTGCCCTTTGCCTTGAATTTGCGAATGATGCTTCCTAAGGTGTCTCTTGGTATGTTTAACATCTTTGCAATCTTCTTATAGCCATTGCCCTTCCTGTGAAGAGAAATCACCTCTTCTCTTGTCTTCCTGGACCATTCTCTTGCCTTCACCATGTTTGTAACCACACCAGTAAATGTCTAGAAGGAGCTGAGTATCACAGTCATTTTAAAGCTGCCTAATTGGTGCTTATTATGCTTGATTGCTGCTCGGTGACATCCACAGGTGTTTTCAATACCTGATGGAAAGCACCTGTATGAACCTCTGTTCTTCAGAGTGGTAGTCTTTAAGGGGTTGAATAATTGTGGCAATGAAGAAACCACATAAGAACCATTTACTACTGTATTACATAAACAATTGATGTCATTTTAGTTGCATTTGGGTAGTTACAACGTCCTTGTAGGATTTGATTCTGAATACAATTCCAAATGTACACTATAGTCCCTAAACCCCTTTACAGCATTGGGGGTTGAATAATTTTGGCCACAACTGTAATATTAATACATTTAATTCAATAATATAATCAAATCAAAAACACTGAAATTTGAAATATAAATTCGCACATCACTGAGCAAAGTCACAAAATCGTTTTCAGTGTCTGATGAAGAATTTCCCCACGAATCATTATCGCTCAATTCTGCAAGTAGTTCTAATTTACTATCACTGTTTTCTAGCTGGTCTAAAACCGATTTTGACCTAAAGGGACGCTTTTTGGACGCCATGGACATTTCTCAGTTTCAAGGCAGAAAGAACAGTAAAAATGCAGGCAGGGCACATGACAAAGCACTAGGGACAAAATGTATGTGAAATGGTTTGATACAGTAATGTTTTACTATGTGAATTTAGTGAATGTCACTTTTAAAATTTAAAAATTTCCCGCCAGTTCCGTCCCCGTATGTGCTGACGTCACAGGGAATGGAACCAGGAAGACAGATGCAGGCATTGGCCGGAGGACATTGCCAGGGACACTGCAGGGGGGACATCGCGGGAGCGCAGGACAAGGTAAGTGAAGAAGAGATCCCGGAGCAGCGCTGCAGGGTATTCCCGAGTGTAGCTGAAACTTTACCCCGAGCTACACTTGGGAATACCTCCAGGGAGGTTAAAGGGTGGGCAGAAGCACCTATTGGCAAAGGGTTCATTCCACTCTAGGCCACACTACTAAATGGCAGCAATGACAAGTGTCCCTTGTTGGATGTAGACCAATTGCAGAGGAAACAGTGGCACAGCGTGGCACAGCGTGGCGCAGCCCACAGAGGGTAGATACTGAAGTTGGCTCTGATGACTGGATTATGCTGGAGATGTGTTTGTTAAGTGTCAGAATTAACTAGGTCTCAACTTGTGTAACTTGAGAACAATGTCAGTAACTGTATAGGGAATGGCTGATTCAGAAGAATGTCTGTGGCAATTTAATTGGCTGGATAATGGGACTCTCTCACCCGATCTGTGGCATCATCCCAGTCACTGCTGGTCTCACAGTAGATGGGCCGCCAGCTGTCCTGCAGTTCCTCCTGCAGAGTTCACTAGTGGCCACAGCAGGGGAGGACTGACAACTCATGGGGCCCCCAGGCAATAGGGGATCATGGGGCCCCTGTGTCCTTACCCAAACTCAAAAAAGCCTATGAAAAAGGTACCAGGGGCATCTCATCGGGCCCCCTACTGACCCCGGGCCCTCGAGCAGTGCCCAAGTTTCCAAATGGTCAGTCCGCCCCTGGGCCACAGTATTCCAGGTCAGCAGCAGACAGGATAGTTCTCCAGATTCTTTGGCGATGTCAGCAGTCGGCTTTTTCTCCCTCTTTCTCCGCTTTCTCACTCTGCAGCCTGGTCCGGTCGTTTGGCATTCCTCACAGCTTTCTTGTCACTCAGCTCTCTCCCAGCTCACTTCCTGCCTCTGTTCCCGGGCTTCTACATTTATATGCCTCTGCCCACATGCCAGCCTTTCAGGAAAATGTAGTCCCTTAGTTCGCTGCCTTTTAACAAAGTCCTGCAGTTCAGCCTACAAAATCCATAAAGCTTTTCACCAGAGTGTGTGCCACTGAGTTGCAGGACACAGCCACTTTGTGTCTCTTTTAACATCCTGCAGTCTGAATAATAGCAGGGTGTTGCATAAAAAGATTTTTTTTTTATAAATATAGCACAAGTATTCTTAAAATGACACTACAGAGTACATTCTGCTTCTCATAATGAGTATGGGATACCACATGTATGAGACTTTTTTGCTGCCTAGCCACAGAGAGGGACCTAAAATCCAAGGACTAGCATTAAGCTTTAAAGGGGCAAAAATTATGCATCTGATTTCCTGACTATCTATGCCCTGATGTACCAGGACAACCACAAAATGGACAACCACAAATGACAAAATTTTGGAAAACAGACTTCCCAAGGTTAAAATGTAAACACTGACACAGGCTGTGATTAGTAACACTAGAAACACTGGCATGGGATGTGATCCGCAAACTGGAAACATACTGGTATGGGATGTAATCAGCAAACTGGAAACACTGACACTGGTTGTGATCAGCAAACTGAAAACATTGGCACTGACTGTAATATGGAGCAGGCTGTAATCTGGCACTAGCCATAGTCATGTGCTGGTTGTATTCAGGTGCCAGCTGTAATCAGGTGCTCAATGTAACCTGGCACTGGCTCTAGTTTGGTGCTGGCAGTAATCTGGCACTAGTTGTAACCAGGCACTGGCTGTAAACAGTGCAAGGACAGTTACTGTGCTCTAGGGGGTGCAGCAGGCTGTTCCTTTACCATAGGTGGCCCTTTAAGTGTTACTAAATCTTCAAACATAAATTGGTGTTCACAATTTCCACTTCCAGGGGGGCTTCTCTGCCTTACATGGTCTCTTCAGAGCAGCTGTGACATGCATATGCTCAGCCATGACGTTGAATATGTTGGGACACCACAGACATATAATAAATATGTGTATAAAAATAAAATTGCATACCAGTCCGTAAGAAGACAAAGCTGCATGGACAAATAAAAGAAAGCAAGAATATGAGGAAAAAAAAAAAAATATATATATATATATATATATATATATATAAAAATTATGAATTATGGCAAAAATATATGATAATTAATCCTTTAAATACCAGCCACTTTCATCCGCTTTCTGCCCAGGCCAATTTTCAGTGTTCAGAGTTGTTGCACTTTGAATGAAAATTCTGCAGTCCTGCAACACTGTACCCATATGTAATTTATATTGTTTTGTTCGCACAAAATTGAGCTTTCTTTTCGTGGTTTTTAATAATCACTGGGTTTTTAATTTTTAGCTTAATAAACAAAAAAACCCTGAAACTTTAGAGAAAAAATATGCAATTTTGCAAATAAATGTAGGCCAAAATGTATTCTGCTATATTTCTTTGGTAGAAATAACTCAAATCAGTGTATATTATTTAGTCTATAGGAATGTTATAGAGTCAAAAAACTATGGAACGTACAGTATTTCTGAAAATCAATCAATCCTGATGTACTGACAGCCTATCTCACTTCTCATGGCCCAAAATCGCCAGGACAATACACATATCCCCAAATGACCCTTTTTGGAAAGTAGACAGTCCAAGGTATTTAGTAAGAGGCATGACAAGATTTTTCAATTTGTAATTTTTTTGTCACAATTTTTTGGAAAAATGAAGATTAGCCCTATCTGTATGTGATCACTATGACCAATCACAGCAATCAGCACAAATGTATACAATGAATGGCATGAATGGAAGCCATCCATTGTGTACAATTGTCATGTGATCTGCTGTGATTGATCACAGTGGTCACATGGTACAGGCGGCAGCCCAGTACAGTGATGTCATCTACTGTGTCTGGTGGATACAGGAGGTGACGGATCACACTGCAGCGCAGCCTGTGGGGCCTGTATGAGCCGCGTCCTAGGGAGGACATCATATGACATCCACCCAGAATGAGCGAGCTCCCACCTAGCTGTCATTTGTCTATAGGCCAGGCAGGAAGCAGTTAAGGTGCTCACACAAACAAGCATATATATGTAATATTTAAATAAAGAAATTACAAATGTAATACATATTATATGGTAACAAATCACAACAAAAAATATGTTAATTAAAGTGCTGATGCAACCAAGCATGTATATTTCCCTTTCAAATAAAGACATAATAAATATCACGTAGTAGCAAATCATGACAAAGTCCCAAAAAGTGAAAAAAATTTAAATGTAATAAATGTAAATGTACAGTAATTCCACTTTTCAATTGTGATCAGAGGCGCTCTACTAGAAGAAAGGTCAAATGCTCACCTTCACTAATTGTTTCCTACTACAAAGGTCAAACTCGCATATTAGTCAGGCACCCGTACCCAGAAGGGATTGTGACCAAAAGCCAGGAGTTGCCTTCTTCACTAGATCAGCCAGTGTCTTATATAGCTCAGAGTATTAACTCTGTGGAACTACAAAGCCCTGTCACTTTACTTCCTCAGATAGTCATGCATCCAGGAGAGGGGTATGTCTTTCAAACTCAAAGTAGAGAAAAAAACAAACCATAGTGCTCACTGTAATAAAACCACTTTATTAAAAAGTTACATTGTTTTTATGTGCAATTGATAGCCCCTGTGTGGGCGTGATTTGTTGCTCCTGTGTTAAACTGTTACAAATTAATAAACACCATTGAAATACAAAAAGTTACATTGTACTCAAAAAAATTACTTCTTTCAGTTAAAAACCACTGTTTGCAGATAATGCTGTCCTGGAGGAGAAAGCCAAAACCTCAATACAAAAAGGTTAGGTCAGATACCTCTAGCTCGTAAATGTGTGTTCAATCCAGGACTCTGCCCTACATGTTTCGTCATGAAATGCCCCTGAAGGCATCATTCATGATGAAACATATTGTTCAAGAACATCAAGAATTCTGTTCTAAATAGGATAGGATGTCAAAAAGACACACTTGCTCAATATAATTTTACACTTATTTCTACCAAAAATATGGCTGCTTCAATGTCCACTTTTAAATATGTATATAAAAGAAACCCGGCACAAAGGCAAAATTACCATATAATGAGTGTAAACTGTGCCATGTTAAACTGTTTTCTTCCAGCTGTAATGATGTGTTCATAATAAAGTATCTTTCCAATGCAAGATCCAGTGTAGAAAATAGTAAATGAACAAAATAAGAGTATGTACATTAACAAAGAAAGCAGATGAAAGATGAAACCTATTTCCAAATATTCTGCTTGCTTTTCTATGCAATGTCAGAAACAAACAATTGCTTATGTCTACAATGAGAATAGCTCCAGTGGAGCAATACTAATACATCTGACACAGCTTCCCCTCCATGATTATCAAGAGAAGAGTCTGTTTATCCCCTATAAAAATGAAAGAAAGAAGTGGTGATACTTTAACTAGGAATCCCCAAGATAAAACATACCTCAATTCCTCAAGGCAAAACAAATCCTTCTCTGGTGAGTTTTGTTATTGTTTATTGTTACAGTGTTTTATCAGCGCTAAACTGTATGAAGGCTTCAATTAGTTCTTGATGAATGATCCCATAAAAATCATATAGCTTTCATTTCCCCTGGCACTGGATATTTTTCAAAGTATTACTAAATGTGCTATAATTGGAACAAAGATCACAAAAGTTTAAGTTTTATTTAAAAAAACATAAAGAAGCCAATTAACGCTATGAAATGTTGTTTGAAATTCATTAAATTCAATTATTTTGAATCAGCTTGTTTCTAATCTTCGACAGTGGCACATTTCACAGAGCAGCAAAAGAATCATGTTTGTTACCTATGAGTGTAGGCTTGTATACACTTTATTAAACCCACTGAAAAATATTAAACATTTTCTTCTTTGGCAAAAATTGTAAAAACAAATGAAATTTTGAATTACAAGACAGTGCTACAAGTTCCAATATTTCCAATGGAGAAGAAAATCAGTCACCGTTAACTTAATTTCCTGTTTCATGTAGTAATCCATGTGTTTTATTGCTCTGACTATGCTAATCTAATGAAAGGTGGAATCTACAACAGAGTTATGACACTTTGATCATCTTAAATAATGGTCTATACCAGTGGTCCCCAACCTTTTTAGCACCAGGGACTGGTTTCACCTTGTAAAACAACCCATTCAGTTTAAAATAGAAATGAAAGGTAAACATTTGTGTATAGATATAAAAATATTATAAATACCTTTTTCCCATTTTTTAAAAATCATCACATTCCCTCTAAGCTCCTTATGCAGCTGGGAGCAGGAAAAGCAGCAGCACACTGAAATTCACAGCGAATGGCTGTGCAGGAAAGGGGGGTGGGTGTCAGGACAAGTCTGATCATTGGAGGAGAGCAGGCTGAGTTCCCAGCACAGCCAGAGAACTGACCACGCTGTGTTCTTCTGCTTAGTGTAGTCAGTTTTAATAGGAAAGCAGAAGGACTGGCAGGAACACCAGGGATTTCACACAGAGGAGGCAATACAAAGCGACCAGGATACTTTTTAATACACAAACATGGTACAGCAGGCACATATCAGGAATATGAAATGTTGGGTTTACATATTATTTAAGGATGGAACTATTGCTGCAAATCTAAGTTAGTACAGTTAACGAATTAGCAAAATAATTATTCTAGGATAACAATTTAGAGAGAACAAGTCACATCATGCTCAAGTGATCGAGCAAAGAGAAAATATTATAATACTTTTAATAATCAAAGTTAAAGCTTGTCTCCAAGCTTTTTTCTGCTTTATCATTCTGCCCATCCTGCCTGGACGGCTTTCTGAAATTTATCATAGAAGGAAGTTTTTTTTTTGGCTCCTGATGTGGTCAGAAAAAACTTTTATCTGTGACTGTGATTTTAAACTGATAGATAATGATCACCTGTGCTTAGGACACACCAATCAATAGTGCACACTCAATATTAAATAAAAACTGGGCTGCTGCTCTTATAAAAGGTACAGCCTTATCAACATAATACACAAAATAGCAGGAGCACTGCCTCAATGTATGTTATATGACATAAAAAGCATGCTTAACCTCCCTGGAGGTATTCCCGAGTGTAATTCGGGGTAAAGTTTCAGTACCAGAATCGGTAACCCCGAGCTACACTTGGGAATACCATGCGGCACTGCTCCGCAATCCCTCGATCACTTACCTTGTCCTGTGCTCCCGCGATGTCCCTCCTGCAGTGTCCCCGGCAATGTAATCCGACGGATGCATCTGTCTCCTGGGTTCCGTCCCCTGCGAGCGTCGGGACGTACGGTGGACGGAACGGTGGGAAATTTGAAGATGACAAAAAGTGACATTCATTAAAATCACTAAAACATTACTGTATCAAACCATTTCACATACATTTTGTCCCTAGTGCTTTGTCCTGTGCCCTGCCTGCATTTTTACTGTTCTTATTGCCTGGAAGCTGAGAAACGTCCCTTTAGGTCAAAATCGGTTTTAGACCGGCTAGAAAACAGCGATAGTAAATCAGAACTACTTGCAGAATTGAGTGATAATGATTCATGGGGAAATTTGTCATCAGACACTGAAAACAATTTTGCGACTTTGCCCAGTGATGTGCAAACTTGTCGCTATATTTCAAATTTCAGTGTTTTTGGTTTGATTATATTATTGAATTAAATTTATTATTATATTATTATTTTTTAAGATTGTCGCAAATGCGGGCATCAGAGATGGACGCGGTTCAACCATTTTGGCTTCAACCTCCATCTTGGGGAAGAGATTAACCGTCCTGAAATCTTTTTCCTTCATCCTCCCCCTTCCACTCTGTTCAGCCACCGTGACACCTGGTTGTGGGTCACTGATAGGCTAGAGCAGCAGGGAGCCCAGAGCTACAAAGCCCCCCTCAGGAGAGCTGGAGTCCCACTGTCCTGAGAACCTGTGAAATTTCACGCCTCCTAAAAAGATAACTGAGCCTTCCCTGGAGTTCAAGGCATTCCCAAGAAGCCCACCCCAGATAACATTTTTAAAAGATCACTTTTTCCCCTATGTTTCATATCTTGGAATATGAGAGACTTACATAAAAACCAAACATCCCGTCAGATTGGCTAGGAGCAGGCGAACAGTTTGATGGGTCATTCAAATTATCTCAGACCATCAGAGGAGCCAAAACATAGAACTCGTGAACCCTGCAACATATAATTTCATAATTCATATCTAGATAATCCTCAGACTTGTCTGCATAATAAAATACCTGCGGGTGGAATTTCACTTGTGCAGCTGGAAAGTTATGGACCAGAATATGAATTATGAAAGATGTTAGCTCCAGTTTAGGGTTCTGCCTGATGATCCCTCCCTCAACAGGGGATTGGTCTTTTTACTTCAGAACCACCCCCTGCTGGGAAACTTTAAAGCAGGCTGTCAAGCCTAAGGGGGTGAGTTGAAGAATTCTCCCATTTTTCCATTGTAACATAGGGAGATCAAAGCACCCTCCTGCTCTGACTTGGATCTGCTAAACCCAGGACTTTGGCAAGTACTTTAACCCTTTCACCTCTCTCTGATATCTCTTTACTGTGCTATGGTTCTCTGTATATGTATATATATAATATATCTTAGTTACATCTTCTCTGTAAATATTTTATTGCACCTGTTTGACCCTTTCAGTAATAAATCTCTCTTTCTGAAAGCGTTGAACTGTTTCTATAGTTCCTAATTGCAATTTACGAATCCCTGCCTTTGAAGAGACGCTACTGTTTGTTTAAACCTCTGTATAACCGGCCTGCGGACCGTTTTATACAGACGATTATTTCAATCATTATAGTGTTATAACTGATAACGCGAGTTTCCTCTTTCTCTGTACAAAAAGCAGGTGGTGGCAGTGTGGAGGGTTAGTTGCGTAATTACCCGACCCAGTAACAATTGCACAGGTTGCAGGTACATAGATTGTAGTCCATTAGCTGGAAAATCTTTGTGCAGGGTGCAGCTGGGTGTGGTATTGTTACGCATGTCACATCGCGGTTTGGATCGGCCAGTCCTTCGGTCACGAGTTTGGGGTCTGACGCTGCGATCGTGACATATTGGTGGCAGCGATCGTGGGATTGTCGCATGTTGGTGACAGCGATCTTGCGATCCATGACAATGATTACATATTAAATTATAATTTATGATTTCATGTTTCAAGTTTTATCCTACCTGGAATGTTTACTAGACTCTTGTTCGGACAGATTTCAGTGAGTTATTCCTAAGAATTACAGGCCTACAATATAAAACGCCAAATTTCCATGCAAAATAATGGTACCGCATTCAGCACCAAAAATCTTAAATAATCATACCGCCAGGGAGGTTAAATTATAAACACATAGCAATACGTTGTGAAATAAAGTCCTAAATGTGAAATCAAGTGAACAAAAATCCATTTCACATCCCGAAGGTGATAAGTGATCTGTGCTCCCTGCATGTGTCCCCCCTCACTCATAAACTTTGTTGGACTCTTATGGTGAAATAAGAGTCTTTCACGCTTTGGGTGGGGCATAGGAAGTCATGCTGGAGCTTGTAGTCCTCCTGATTAAAATGTTGCTTGTCATTCCCAGTGATTCAAATGTAGGAAGTCATGCTGGAGCTTGTAGTCCTCTTAATTAAATGTTGCTTGTCATTTCCAGTGATTTAAATTTAGAGCCGATAGATATATACATGTAAGAAATGGAGAGAGGCATCCAAAATAGTGTAATTCCGTTTATTAATAAAAGCAGACACACTAGTATTACACTCACATGTTTCCAAATACAATAGGCAAGTGTACAATAGTAGGTCACTAGTGTTTCACAAAGCTCCTAGACTTAATATCACCACGTCCGTGGCTAATGCATTTCGCCCCTCCCACTGGGCGTCCTCAGAGGCATTCACTGGGAATGTCAAGCAACATTTAATCAGGAGGACTACAAGCTCCAGCATGACTTCCTATACCCCACCAAAAGAGTGAAAGACTCTTATTTCACCATAAGAGTCCATTAAAGTTGGTGAGTGAGGGGGTACACAGGCGGGCAGCACAGAGCACTTATCACCTTCTGGATGTGAAAGGGATTTTTGTTCACTTGATTTCACATTTAGGACTTTATTTCACAATTTATTGTTATGTGCTTATTATTTAAGCATGCTTTTCATGTCATATAACATACATTGAGGCAGCGCTCCTGCTATTTTGTGTATTATGTGAATTTAAACTGGCATCTGCCAGTGCAGTTGGACTGCAATTGCCATGCCATGTATAATATGTTATGTGCAAATATGTATTACAGCTGCTCAGGGTAGAGAGACTCCCAATCTCCAAGCACATCTATTATATGCTACCTGTAATATAATATAATATCTATTATATGCTACCTGTCTCCTGTTAGAGACATGGAAACTTCACCACCAGAATGAAATACTTATCTTTGACACCCAAGCTACAGAGATCTTCACTATGCAGCCCTGTTCAGCCCTGCATAGACTTGCTAGTAAACAGTCCTGGCTGGCCTTTACATCAACTGAGCATACACACTGCGTGTTCCATTTTTTTCTGTGAATGAGGCTCTACTCATAGAGGACACAGTCACCCATAGGAGTACGGCCTTATCTATGGCAATAAATGAGTAAGCAGTGCACGTGTAATGTCGATGCAAAGTTTGCCCTGATCACTTTAAGGGCTTTGGTCCAACTAGAGATATCTTCATTGTGCATTCCTGTCTAGAACTGCACAGCCTTGCTGGAAAATAGGCCTTATACTTTATCAACTGAAAAAAGGTGTAAACACCAAGTTCAATGAGGTTCCATGGGATATGTGGATAACCACAGCATGGGCAGCTCCAACAGCTCATCTGACCAGCAATGAGACATAAGCACAAAAAAAACTAATAAAGGAGCACTCCCAACCCTGTAGAAGCCAATAGAATCAGAAGGCCAGGAACAAATAAAATCAAAATTCACTTAAATGTTGGGTTAAAAGCCATGACATGTAGGACTGCCAAGATTGATACATCACCAAACCAGCAGAGAGGAGAAATGCATACTCCCTGAGGCTAGAGGATGACACATGATCCTGGACCCAACAGTAGGTTGTTCAGCCCGGGTGCCTCAGGACAATGGGAGGAGTGTGTGGATGGCAGCCAGCAGGATCACTAAGATGGCGCATCCGCCGGAAGTCACTTGTCCAAGATCTGGTTGTAATGCCATACACTAGCGAAAGACTGCCCAAACAAGGGCTGATGAGGACAAAGTGGAAACCTAAGGGAGCACTCAAACTATCTCAAACCGAAGGAGAGAAGCCAGTCATCATGATAACATGTTTCAGTGACTTGCCCCTTCCTCAGATCACGTGATTAGGAACCAACAAACAAAATATATATAGGAGGGGCTGGGAGCATGTCATCCTTAATAGCCACCCACAGATATTAAAGTGTTACTAAACCCAAGACCTTGCATTCACTCTATCTGGTCTCCCACAGTACACAGAACATTGAAATGCAATTATTTTAGTAAGTACAAACTGCTAAATACCTTTTTTCATCAGCAGTTAGAGCAGTCTTGTGACTTCTATCAGTGTCCAGCAGAGCAGTGGTTAAAGCTTGTAGGAGAAGTTCTCTTTCTGCTTTAGGAGGATGAAGAACCCCTGACCTTTGTCTGAACAGTGCTGATCGTCCCTGTGCTGAATATGCACTCTCCAAAGAAAAAAAAAGAAAATCCTTTCTAGCAATACACAACAAACTCAGCATGTGCTGAGTATCTCCACACAATATGTCTTATCAAGAGATAAGTGGGGGGGACACTGGAAGAATGGGAGGATCAGAGAAGTCAGGATCAAACATCCTTTTTACACATTGCAGAGGATTAGCCCCTTAGGTTCCACAGTGAGTATAACAAGCATGCTTTATTGCATTTACAGACTGATTTTACTGTTGTGGGTTTAGTGACACTTCACCCACTCTATAGTGAAACACCTCTAAAAGTAAATAAAAAATGTATTAAAAACAAAGAATAATTTTTTACACAATAATAACTGAAATCATATATCAAATGAGCCTAGTATAAAACCTTTGGATAGGAAAATAAAATAAAAATGCATGCAAACAGTAACAAAGAAAAATAATTTCATAAGAAAAGTTAAAGGACACATAAACATTTGGAAATACATAAGAGAATGCATATATAATAAACACATATCAAATAAAAAGTACATGTAAATAAAAGAGGTTGACCATAATAGGTCACACAATGATATGGTTATCCAGCTCCTTATTCAAACCTTGAGGAGAAAGATGTGCCCATTTGGAAACAAATAGGTGTGCACCATTTAGAACCGCATATCAAATAAATGCATGCAAATATAAAATCTTTTAAAAAACACATAGAAACACATAAATATGCAACATTTGAAAACACATACAAAGCACATTTTAAAAGAAAAAAGAAAACATTCATGTAAGTTAAAAGGTTAACCAAAATAAATCACACAATGGTATGGATATCCAGCTCCTTATTCAAACATGGAGGAGAAAGTATGCCTAGCTTATAAATAAAATAAGAATCTTTCATTGGCAGTAAGAGACCCCTTGGGGATGTATATGATGGCCAGTACAGACAGAACTTGGCTATTCTTCACATGGCAAGCAGCAAAGTGGAGGGGATACTCAGTTTATCTTTACCCTCTTTAATGAGTCTACAGTGTTCACCTATTCTTTTACACAAAGTGAATTTTGTCCGTCACACATAAAGGAGACCACAAGAGCGCCTCGGGACATAAACCAAATACTCATTGGAGCAAGTGATAAACTGTCTAATTGAAATAACATTATTAGAGCTATCATTACAGGACGACCGGCCATGATTAATTGACACATTAGGCAACCACAATTTTCACATTGGAATGCCAACACGTTTGTCAAAAAAGCTTCTGATATCTGTGGAATGTTTCCTAACAAGTCTTTTAGGTTTGCTGGGCGCAATAATATTTCTCAAAGTTCATGCTCGACTAAATACAATCTGGGGTACTGGTGGTAAATGGGGGCCCAATTTTGGGTCAGAGCGTAAAATATGCCAATGTTTTCTCAAGATATTGGATATGACTTTATAATTGCCATTAAAGCCCGTAATGAATCTTACACTAATATCCAGGAAGACATTTGGTCAGGAGCGGACTGACCATTTAGCCACTCGGGCACTGCCCAAGGGCCCGGGGTCAGTAGGGGGCCCCATGAGATGTCCCTGGTACCTTTCATAGGCTTTTTTGGGTGTGGTTTGAGTGTGGGTGAGGACACAGAGGCCCCATGATTTCCTATTGCCCAGGGGCCCCATGAATTGTCAGTCTGCCCCTGCATTTGGTTTACTATTGGTGGGAGAATTGGTGGGAGGTAAGATCATAAACCAGTCCACCAAGCCTTAAATGCCTTAGTCCGCATTCATTTACATTTTTATCTACATCTATGAGCTGAAGTAGCAAAGAACAGCACCAGAGCAAGCATCACACAGGAGAGGAAAACTATAAAACTGACAATTGTGCTTACAATGGTTACCTTTTATTCCCATGGTTTAAACATAAAAAATACTACCACTACAACTGCTCAAGCCCCCTTGAAGCATTATACTTTTTTCCAAGCCCCGTTACTATCACTTTTGTTGGGCAGCTTGGTCAGCATATATGGACAATTAACAAGTGGATATCCATACACTGATATTGCTAAGATCCATGAATTTCTTGAAAAAAGAAAAAAAAATCCAAATAGCATAGCACACAAAAAGAGAAAGTGTTGATGCCCTTTATGCCAACAGGCCCTTAATCATAACACCATAATCGTGTTGTGATTAAGCACCAGTTGGAGTGAAAAGCATCAACATCTGTTCTTTGCTATGCTGATATTTTTTTTCCAATAAACTCACGGATCTTAGCAATAGCAGTATGTGGTCATCCACCTGTTAACTGTCCTTGTTCTGCTGTATGAGCCAGATCGGCACTTGTGTTTTTGGGGTTAGAGAGAAGTGGACCGGCCTAGAGCAGTGTATGGTTTTGATCAGCATATATACACTCACCAGCCACTTTATTAGGTACACCCATTAAATTGCATGGCAACACAAATTGCTAATCAGCCAATCACATGGCAGCAACTCAATGCATTTAGGCATCTAGACATAGTGAAAATGACTTGCTGAAGTTGAAACCTAGCAACAAAATGGGGAAGAAAGGGGATTTAAGTGGCTTTGAACGTGGCATGGTTGTCGGTGCCAGATGGGCTGGTCTGAGTATTTAAAAAACTGCAGATCTACTGGGATTTTCATGCACAACTCTAGGGTTTACAGAAAATGGTCCTAAAAAGAGAAAATATCTAGTGAGTGGCAGTTGTGTGGACGAATATGCCTTGTTGATGTCAGAGGAGAATGGGCATTCGATTTCAGTTGCAACATTCAGATGGTAGGGTCAGAATTTGGAGTAAACAACATGAAAGCATGCCTTGTGTCAATGAGTGGTGGTGTAATGCTGTGGGGCACTAACCTGCTGCACCTAATAAAGTGGCCAATGAGTGTATATATTGGATTAAAAAATGTATGAAGGGATATAAACAAAGTAATTGACGTATATAGTCAATACTATTATTACAGGTATAATAAGCATACAGTTATCAGAATGCAATATTTTTGACAGCTGTCTTTTAACAGTGCATCTGTGTTAGTGTTTTGACAAGTGCTGTTAGCTTCCTTTTGATATGTTTGGTGTTGGATACACTCTTATCTAATACACATTTCCCTTCTGCTTTGCTGAATGCTTACATTATGCATAACACCTGAAATAAGAACTCTTTATACATATGCAAAAGCATAGAAATGTATACAGAATATTCGCATTGAGATGAGTGCATCACCATGTCATTTTGGTGTTTGCTTAGTCAAGCAAGATGTTACATTGAAACAAAACATTTGTCTGGTTAAAATACAAATCAGTTGATAAAAGTATTTCTTTCTTTGAAAAATTACAAATATGTAGGTAAAAGTATTTCTAATATAGAAATTAGGAAAGCTGAATTTGACTTTCACTGTCCAGTCTGTTCATTTATGTAATGTTATGTTATATATTTGGCGAAGAGTGACTTATGAGTTGCAGGTGTTAAAATAGATTAAACCAATTCACTAAAATCCTATATAGGCTTTAACATGTTGATGTAATTTCAAAAGTAATTTTCATTCTTTCAACTTTCATTAAAATAAAACATAGTGATCCAGACGTCTTGTTATGGGTTGACAACATTCTCTCCCTGTCTCCCAATTGCTGTCCTGAATTGTCACCTTGTCACATGCTCTTCAATTAAAAGACACCAAGCGGTTATGCTGATGCAGGTACTATATGTTCAGCGGTTGTAACTATCAGCAAACCAGCCCTGAGCACTGATGTGCAGCCACTGCTCCATAGATTGGAGTGGCTATAGAACTGTGATGCAAAAAACATTTAAAAAAAATGAAATAATGGTAATTGTTTATGATCCACAGTGTTTAGCAAATTAAATACCCAGGTAAAGTTTAGACTTTACATAGCATGTATTGCTTCAGACATATATCACTGAAAGGATATGTCTATTATTGCAATCTGTGGTATCTCTTTAGCACTGTATCTTTTTGCTAATAAAAGTCCAAGAATGAAAAACAGCGTATTAAAGGTAATGCTAAATTTGTGCACAGAAAAAAAAATTCTGTTCCTTGTTATAAATGAAAACAACACTAGTCATCTGGTTGCTATTGTAAGCTTGCTTTCTTTAATTCACTTCCTTTATATTTTTACATCAGACTCAAAGCAGTTAATATCTCATTATTAACAACTGAGCATCAATATATGTTAACTAGCTGTCTCTTGATTTGCTAACTTGTCAAGTTCACAATTTACTTTTGCATAACTTTTCACCTTAATTCTGCACCCTACACGACATGAGTATAAAACAAATTTCAAAGTGCAACATTTCCTCCTTAGAAAGCAAACATGCAGTGCAAATTCATGCTGTGCGATCCTTAGGGCTAAACAGGCGCGTGAAACCTGTACTGGAGTATTTCTTAGACAACTTATTAGCAGACAAGTAACAGCAAAATAATTTAGCCAAAAAAGAGCAGTTTCACAAAATATATATTTTTTATTTCAGATTTTATTTCTTTCTGAATTATATTCTAAACAAATAAAAAAAAACAATGAAAAATTCACCTTACATATATATTTGTCGATATCTATCTATCTATCTATCTATCTATCTATCTATCAATGTATTATCTATCTATCTATCTATCTATCTATCATCAATGTATTATCTATCTATCTATCTATCTATCTATCTATCTATCTATCTATCTATCTATCATCAATGTATTATCTATCTATCTATCTATCTATCTATCTATCTATCTATCTATCTATCTATCTATCATCAATGTATTATCTATCTACAGTATCTCACAGAAGTGAGTACACCCCTCACATTTTTGTAAATATTTTATTCTATCTTTTCATGTGACAACACTGAATAAATGACACTTTGCTACAATGTAAAGTAGTGAGTGTACAGCTTGTATAACAGTGTAAATTTGCTGTCCCCTCAAAATAACTCAACACACAGCCATTAATGCCTAAACCACTGGCAACAGAAGTGAGTTCACCCCTAAGTGAAAATTATTATTATTATTATACAGGATTTATATAGCGCCAACAGTTTGCTCAGCGCTTTACAATATAAAGGGAGACAATACAGCAACAATACAGTTCAATACAAGAGGGATAGGAGGGCCCTGATCCTTGGAGCTTACAATCTAGGAGGGAGGGGTTAGTAGTACAAAAGGTAATAACTGTGGAGGATGGACTGGTAGGAAGAGTAGAAGATTCCATTATTAGCTGAGGACTGAATAGGCTTCCCTGAAGAGATAGGTTTTCAGAGATTGCCTAAGAGTGAGCAGAGTAGGCGATAGTCTGATAAATTGGGGAAGAAAGTTCCAGAGGATGGGAGAAGCTCTGGAGAAGTCCTGGAGATGAGCATGGGAGGAGGAGACAAGGGAGCTAGAGAGCAGGAGGTCTTGTGAGGAGTGGAGGGTACGGTTTAGAAGGGTGTGTCAAAAATATCATGTGGGAGCAGGGGGCACTGCCCTAGAGAACATGTACCAATGCAAAAAAAATGAAACATTTTATACAGCTGAGAGCAGTGATCTTTTTTGCACTGACATTTATACAAAAAACTTTTAAAATTGCCAGCAAATGACTGACAGCACGAATAATCATAAAAGGTATTTTGAGGGACCTTTGGATGGATTTTTGTGTGTGTATGTTTTTTTATAACTGGTAATGCATGTCATTTGCTGGCAATGTAAACTGATTCTGTCAGATCCTGGGACTTCTACGGTGTGTGGCAATGTCTCTTCTTGCTGAGCTACCTGGAATGATGGACATCTCCCTTGACAATTATTTGAATGGTTCTGCCATGACCTTGTTTGTCACGAACCTTGAATCCTCTGCCCCTCCCATGAAATTACTGATTTAAGCCATATCTAGGCACTTCCTGTTTGCCAGATTATTGTTCTCTCTTCAGCCAGTATCTCGCTCCTTGCCTTCCCTGCTGCTATCCATATTTGGATACTACTTGTTATTGACCCTTGGCTTGTTCTTCAACCATGCTTCTGCCTGATCCCTACCTGCGACTGCTCACTACTGACCTTTGCTTGTTCACTGACTACGCTTTTGTTTGAACCTTACTTGCTTACTGGACCTCTGATTGCTCATCTCCTGGTGGGGTGATCCTGAGGAGTGTGGCCTGGTGCTGACACACAGCAAAGTCCATCTCCACCATAAGGAGCTCTGGTGCACACCTGTTAGTACTTAGACTCTGCACCTCAGGTGAGCCCACTCCTCCACCAGGGTGACCTGCCTGAGTACCTATTCTGCTGCTTTCTGTGTGAGCCTTTCCACTACTATATCAACTGGTCTTCAAGTCTGACTCCTGATCATGATAGATTCATTTTTTTTGTAAATGTCATTGTTACTATAGCCCATGCTACAGAAAGAGTGAAAGAATGCATACAGTCCTTTCAAAATGCGCTTTGAATCTGGTATGGATTTTACGGGGTACCTTATATAGCACCCTCTAGTGTGCTACTTGAATGGTGTAAGCAAAGCTATTGTGTATGACTCATGGTAACTGTGTGAGTCTGTAATTAAGGTCATGTTACTGCAGGTCAAGCTGGATGACTTAACAGGTTGGGACTCTATCACCTCCACCTGGTTCTGGAGGACCATGGGAACCTTCCAGAAGCCAGTCGGTGGAAGAGGTGGAGACATAGTCTGCATGCTGTGGAGTCAGGTGGAAAATTAAGTGCTGAGGAGACCTTCGGTGGCCTGGGAGGGGTCTCTGAGGTCTGGGGGGTCTGGCCTCCTGGCTGGGCTGGGGCTGGCTCAGGAAACTCCATTCAGCAGTATGGCACGAACAGGATCAAGGCCTGGGAACATTGGGAGAAAAGTGGACAAAGTGAGTACAACAGCACACCCTGGGATTCACAAGGGGAGAGACTGCCCTATGTAGAAAGCCTTCAAAGGACAGCACTGTTCTTAATCCTTTATCCTTGTCCTGGGAGATCTTCAGAGCAGCCAGAAGGGCTGGTAGTGTCTGCAGGTTTTGGAGCTGGGAGCAGTTCTACAAGGGAGAGGAGACATCTCTGCATGTAGTTCACAAGAAGCTAAGTTGATTTCAGAGGGACTGCGAGTTCCTCGCCTGTAAGGGGCTGTTACTACTCATCCTCAAAGACTGCTGGCTTTCAAGGAAAAGAACAGTCCAGGATTTGTTTCTGTAAATAGGAAGGACATTGTCCCCATGCACTATTTCAGTCAAGTTGGGCATCCCATGACCCCTGGTACCCCATCCAAGTGATATGTTGCCTGACTGTGCAGAGCTTATGGGTACCTAGAAACATAACCACCCTCATGAGGGTAGCACTACACTTACAAAAAAACCACTAAAAAAGGCATGAGGTCACCCTAAAAATCCATACCAGATGCTTAATCAAAGCATGCACCCTTGCTAACAAGGCCACATGCCCTCAACATGGCAAGGCACCTTGTCCCCATGTTGGTGAGAGCAAGGGCTTCTTCCCTGCAACCCTTGCCCCATTTGTGGGGGTCTGATTGCAGGGGGCTTATTAGAATCTGGAAGCTCATTTAATAATATGGGGGACCCCAGATACTGTGCTCCCCCAAAAAATGAGTAGGGTACATAATAGCCCTACTTATTCACGATAAAAAAAAGTTGTACTCTAAAAATAAAGACATCAAAACATTTAGCAAGTCCTTTAGTAAAAAATAAAATCCCCACTAAAAAATCCTTTATTGTAAATCCCCAAGCTGTCATCGGCTATATAAAGAAAGGGGCACATATAGTGGTGACATAATTGCCTTCCTTAGCAACAGCTTTAAACTGTTATGTTCATCTGTGCCTAACACCCTAAACTTTTTTCGTACTTCACACAAATGTCTGAGCAACCAATATTTGGTCTGAAAGCCCAAACAGAAGGCTGGCAAACTGTAAATCTTACAAACTTTGGGGATGTTTGAAGATGGGAATATGTAAATGGACATATATTGATAAGCTAGTACTATCAAGAAGTCTATCGAGAGTACCCAATCATCTTTCATTATGATCTTTATAATGATTTCTATCTATTCCATCTTGAATGATTTCACTTAAGAGAAACATTTGAGTGAATTTGGATTTATAATTAACACTAACTTGTATCTGCCTGAGGAACCAATAATAGGGTAAAGGAAAAAATCTGTTTCCATTCCAGGGTAAATACTGTAACTACAGCTCTACTGTGTTTTAGAGACTCTGAATTAGTCAGGATAGTATCTCACTTTTTATATGAACCTGGTTTTTTGTTTCTTTGAAATGGTCCCTCAGTTGAATTCTAATAGATACCCCTTGCCACGACTGCTTGAACCCATTGATCTGGTGAAGAATTCTGCTGAAGAATTTTAGCGAAAAGCAACATTTTTTTAAATTCTGTTCGGTGGAGAGCAGCAATTTTGATAATACTTAATGTGAAACAAGAAAAATTCAAAATTACTTGAAATAACATGCCTTTGGGATGCCTTTAACCTGCCTGTGAAGTGGCACATTTGTACAATGTATAAAATTTACTACAGCAAAACTGACATTTAAAAAGAAAAAATGCAATTTAAATTGCTATTACAGTTAGACAGCTTCTGAATGATTCATTCTGTTTGTAAACAAATTAGCAGGGGATCCCTTTCATCTATACCAAACCTTTATCCTAGATGAGGGTTTGGTATAAATGTTAATGGGGCACCCAACCAAAAAATGGGGTCCACTTATATTCCATAGCTTACACTTATCCATGCATACAGCAGCCTAGCAGGCCAGGAAAGAGAGTGACAAGTGTGTATCCCCTTCTAAACCATACTAGGCCAAATTTACTTTGCCAGGAGGAACTCCCCCTTGTACAGCACCTTATCCCCATGATGATGAGGTCAAGGGCTTCTTTCCTACAACCTGGTAGACTTATGATTTTGGGAGTCTGTGGGTGGAGGGTTAACCAGAATCTGGAAGCCCCTTTTAAAAATAAGGGGGTACCCAGATACATTGCCCACCCACCCACATGAATGTGCAAGGGTTAGTCGTCAGGTGTAAATGAATGCATATACGTTTTGACAAGTTCTTTATTAAAAAGATTTTTAAAAATGTACTAGAATGTAAGTCCATTGTTAATCATGTCATTCAGCAATGCAGATATCCAATGAACAATGCCTGCTAACCCGCTAAAAGAAAAAACCTGTTGACACATCCATGTCATTGATACACTAGCCACAAATGACAGCTTGTGGTCTGTGAATCTAAAAAGTAAAAAAAAAGTGGTTGTGTCCCCCAGGGGATGCCGTTGACCCCTCTTTTTTCTTTTTTTGCATGGGGTTCCCCCTTAAAATCCATTTTAAACCCCAAGGGTCTGGTGTGGAATTTGGGGGGACTCCATGCCTTTTTTTAAATCGTGCCTCCTCAGAACCTTCTTTTTTAACAATTCCTTTGTTTACATTCGCCTGTCAACCTTGGCCATTCGGCTGTCAGCCAGCTTTCTGTAATTATTGATTAACCGATTGATTATAGCATGTAGTAAGTAATATGTCTTGCCAGATGCATAAGGGTGCATCCACTTTAGGTGGGGTCTGCACTATATTTGAGTCTGAAGCCAGCAGGGGGGTATGATTTTGACAAGAAAATACTTTATCTGGTCTGCCTCACACATCCTCTGTCATTTCTCTTACCTTTGGAATAAAAAGAAATGAAGAAGGATTTTTTTGCTGCAAGCTTGGATATTTGCAAACATTCTTAGGATGTTCACCTTTCTTCTCCCAATTTCATTTCCTTAACTGCTTAAACAAAAAAAGAGACAAGAGTGGTTCATCATACTCTTCTTCACCTGATACTTTATAGGAGTTTACAGCTTCCTTTCTAGAGCATATCTTTTTGGGCTGAGGCAGATGGAGGAGGTAGGGTTGCCGCCTCATCCCTTTAAAACCATACACATATTATTTACACAGGTTCTGAGTCCAATTTAATGCAGATAAGTCACTAAGTGAATTTAATTGCCACCTTAATAAGCCACAGAACCTGTGTAATTAATATGTGTTTGGTTTTAAAGGAATGAGGTGGCAACCTTAGGAGGAGGGAAGGTATAGCTGAAGATGAATGAATGGTCTCATGCATTCTGCTACAGCATCTCTAAAATATGCTTTCACTTCTGCTGACTCTTTGTCTGCTTCCTGGGAAAAACATCCTTCACACACCATCTTTCTAGGCATAACTGTGTTTGCATAAGCCCAGCAAAACCCTCATACATACAGTATGCCGGATTTAAAAAAAACAAAAACAAAGAAAACCTTCTCACTGAATTACACTGGTTTACACCTATTTAGGGATAACACTGGTGCCTTCAGTCCTGGAAGGGCATAGGGCAAGTGTATAACAACCTGATCTCCCTAAAGGGGAATCTTATTGCAAGTGGTCTCATGACAATAAAAAAGAAAACTGAAGGTGGGAAGTGAAAGACCTATGTTATTCAAATGGGGCTGTCTTGGATCTTATGTGGCAGTGCCTATTTCATCAGTGCTGATATGGGGACACATTTGTACTGGCTGAGAATGTATTCGGTGGCATCCCCAAGGCATGCCTCATCTGTGGAAAACTACTTCAGTCAGTCTGGACATTCTGGGAGCTCAAACATAGCATTTCCTAGAGATCAATGAGCCAGAGGATGTCTGATATTCAGTAATTACATAGTATTCATGGAAATATCATATATATATATATATATATATATATATATATATATATACACACACACATATAGCATATTCACTTTTTTTTATACTTTTAATAAGAAATTGCTTTAACCCTACAGCACAAAAGGATATGTAATATTAAATGACTACATCTAAGGCTAACCAAGCATAGGAAATGAATGCTTAGTGATGATCTTCGATAAACAGATCTCATTGGTAGGGGATTTTTAAATGTTTATTATTCCTAATTGGTTATTATTGTGAGCAAATTGCTATTGAAAATTGCTATTTATTTAAATATATTAATTTAAATATAGAAAATATAGAAACATTAAAAATTCTGATAAAATAGATGTTTATTTGCTAAATGGTACATTTCTGTATTAGGTGAAAAGCTTAAAATATCATATTCAATTCTACTTTATACTCACACAAAAATCTTTGACATTGTACTTACATTGTTACTGCAATATTTTTTTCTCCTATCCAAAGGGCCTAATTGATTTATCTGCCAGAAGCCTAAAGCCCCCAAAATAAGATAGCTTTGAGTTTACAGAGGTCATTTTTCATTGTCTAAATAAAATTTTCTAAACAAAAATCTTTCATCCTGTTAACCGCAGGGTCCTTATCTCCCTGGAGGCAACAGAATCCTGAAAGAAGCCATTTCAATTCCTTTATATGGAGAGATAAAAGCAAACGTTTGATTAGAAAGGTATGGAAAAAAATTACCATTACATAGTATTATTATGAGCTAGGGAAATAGTTAAATTGTGCAATATAGACTTGATTCAAATAGGTTTAAAAAAGATGAGTATATTTTGCTTCACCAAGCATTACAACATTGTGGCTTTAAATGGTTTAAAATATATAGAAATGATTTAATCATGGGTACAGTCATAGCCAAAACAGATTGACATCAAAGAGACTCTGTCTCCAGCTTAAAAATTCTAGGTAAAGTCACTGGAAAAACAAGCTGATTAAATACTTAGATGCAGTGTTTTTCGGTTCCACAAATTATTTGCAATATGCTAAAAAACTTGCTGGAAAATTTGACTACTCCTAAAGAGTCAATTTCCTAGCACAGCATCTTCTTTCCTTGTCCATCATAGCAATCTACTCTTCTGGGAGTGTGTAATTACTGTCTGTGCTGGTCCAGATCACCTGTCCCTCCTTTCTCTACATAACCTTGTATTACTTTCTGAGGGAGAAGTGAAAGGGAATACTATAACATTGCATTTGATGACAGCTCTGAGTCTGCTGGGACTGCTGACATCACATCCAAGATGGAGATGCCCAGCAGCAGTTTCAGGCTATTTAGAGGTCTACAAAAATGAGGCTTTTTCAGGTAGATAATATGCATGCTATTATATATATATATATATATATATATATATATATATTCTTTTTTTGTTGATGAGAAAAGTGAATGTCTGGTGAAAGGGTCCCTTTGACCAAGTTACAGTCCAGGTTTTATGACGTTTTCATTTGTTTGTATGTGTTTTTACCAATTAAAATGGACCTTGAAATGCCATGTCTGCTTACGTAGGTGCTCCCCATCCCCAGTTCAAATTTGCTCAGAGTATCAGCTGCTCGTCCCCAAACTACATTAATTCAAAAAGAAAAAAACTTTTTTGCAGCTTGAAATATACCACACATGCGTTAATGTAAAAAGTAATATACTTTATTGTACAAAAATTCTTTAAAATCATTGTACGAATACTAAAAGCCATATCATGGCTCTGACAGGGTCATTAAACATGTTCCCATATCTTAAGATAACAAAAGCAAGAATCAAATGAATACGTTTCGATCAAGCCAATTCAAGATCTTCTTCAGGAAGCATTGAAAAGTTCACCTAGATGAAAGTTTTTTAACCGGGCCTCAGTGTTCAAGCACTGCAGCCACACATAGGAGGACCCTCTGTGTTCTCTTCAAGTGTTTTTCTGTGCCTTTTGTGATCCCCAGCACCCCCAGTACTGCCAATGTGTCCCAGCTTTTTTTTACCTTTGCTTCTAGTGTGTTCTAGCTTGTTCCTTGCTTTGCTCCTAGTGTGTCCCAGTTTATTTCCAGCCTTGCTCTCGGTGTCCCAGCTGGCTTCCAGCCTTGTGTCCCTCAGTCTGTAACCTGCTCTTGTCACTCCATGCATGTCTAAGATTGGAGTAAAACAACAGGATTAAGTAATCAGTGGGCACTGTTAAAGTCTACCATTCTGGAGGCAACTAGATTTTATGTCAGGCAAGTTAGTAAGAATAAACAAAAGAACAAAACGATATGGTTTACTAAAGAGATAAGTAGGATAGTAAAGGAAAAAAAATAAGCATATAGGAGATTTAGGAAACAGGAAGTGTAGCTGACAGAGAAGAGTATAAGAATAGACAAAAGGAGGCCAAACACATTATCAGTGGTGCCAAAGCACAAAAAGAGGTGGAAATTGCTAAATCTGTTAAGAAAGGAGATGAAATCTTTTTTAGGTACATTAGTGATATAAAGAAAATATATGATGGGATCACTAAAATGAACACTGGGCACAACACATATGTTAAGGGAGACCTGGATGTAGCAAATCACTTAAACAATTACTTTTGTTCAGTCTTCTCAGAAATAAATTATATTAACGATAATAAGTTGTGAAATCACATTTGTTCTAGTAATGGTGGTTCATTTTTAGGATTTCCGGAGACAGAGGTAGCAGAGGAACTGGCTCGGTTAAAGATTAATAAAGGAATGGGCCCTGATGGTATTCATCCCAGAGTTCTAAGAGAACTTTGAGGTATAGTAGTTGGACCATTAACTGATCTTTTTAATCAATCTCTTCTAACAGGAGAAGTTCCCCATGACTGGTGGAAACCGAATATTGTACCTATCCACAAGAAGGGCAGCAAGGTAGAAGCTGGTTTCAGGCCAGTGAGTTTAACTTAGGTTGTAGTCAAGTTAATGGAATCACTCCTGAAAAGAAGAATCATTGATCACTTAAAAACACACAACTTGCTGGATCCAAAGCAGCATGGTTTTACCAAGGGCAGATCATACCAGACTAATCTGATTGGATTTTTTTACTATATTACCAATGTTTTGGACCAGGGTGATGCTGTGGACATAGCATATCTTGATTTCAGCAAGGCATTTGATACAATTCCACATAAGGATCTATTACAAGTTGTACAAGCTAGGACTTAGCCCTTGGGTGGTTCAGTGGATATGCAGCTGGCTAAAGGATAGATACCAGAGTGTGGTTGTAAATGGGGTTCACTCGGAACAGAGACCAGTCACAAGTGGTGTACCACAAGGCTCTGTACTAGGTTCTGTTCTATTTAATCTATATGTGAGTGATATAACTAAAGGTTTGTTGAGCAAGGTATGTCTTTTTGCTGATGACAGAAAGGTGTGTAATAGGGTTGATATCCCTGGCGGTATCTGTAACATGGAACATGATTTGGCATTGCTGGAAGATTGGTCAAACAAGTAGAAATTGCAGTTCAATGTTTCTAAATGTAACATAATGCACCTAGAGAAAAATAAACCATTGAGAGAGTACAACATTGGAGGTACAGTATTGACCAGCACTTCAGAGGAAAAGGACTATTATTTCAGATGATTGCAAAATGAGCAATAAGTGTGGCCAGACTGTTGGGAAAGCGAATAGAATTTTAGGATGTATCACTAGAGGGGTCACCAGCAGGAGGAAGGAGAAAAAAAAACAAAAATAAAAAAACTAAAAAAGGGGCAGACTCAATGGACCACTCGGTCTTTTTCTGCCATCATTTTTCTATGTTTCTATGTATACCTGCATTTCATCCTCCTTCACCTCCATGTCACTCTTTGCACTTCAGTTTGTTATTTGCTTTTCTGTACCATTCTGTGTCCCCTGTAGGTTTCTAGTCTGCCTTGCTATCTGAACCTGTGCACACCCAGCATGTGGTTCTCATGTGTCTCTCAGTGTATTCCTGTACTCTCTGACTATTTGTGTACCCTGTTGTTTTGTGAGACCAGTGCATCAGAACTGCAAAAACATTTTTCCCTAAGTTGTGGCCTGCTCAGAGGATTGCACCCTTGATATTGCCTACAGTACATCTCCTAGATGGAGATGTTGTGCCTACAGCACAACATCTCCATCTAGGAGCTCTGGTGAAGATCAGGCAGTATTTTGGGCTCAGCCCTTTTTAGGGCTCTCACCACATTCTGCCCAGCTGCGACCCCAGTTTTGGTCAGCCAATCTGCCCCTGGTGGCAGTGGATTCCTATGCCAAAAGGAAGTAAATGGAAATGTTCCTCTCCTTGACAGTGTTATTGCAGGTAGATGTATTAGCATGTATTCACCAATCCAAAAGGGAACTGCAAGAACTGGGAGATTGGGTAGATCATGTGGAACAATTGATGAGCAATTTTACAGTTACTGTAATTACTTTTGGTATAAGCCCACACCGCCTAGTCTGATGAGATCACATGAATTAAAGCGAAGTTGGTGGACCTCGAAGATAGGTCCAGGAGAAACAACCTGAAAAACAGCGGAATACCAGAATCTAAACAATCCTCCCAATTGCCTCATTTTGTGCACAACCTATTCTTGGAGGTCATTCTGTCACTCACCCCAGCAGATCTCACTACTGATCATGTGCATAGGGTTCCTAAACCATCCTTTCTACCAGAGGAAGTACCCAGAAATGTCATTCTGTGAGTACATTTTTTTCAGATTAAAGAACAATTCCTGGCAGCGTTCTGTCGCTCTGGCTACCTACATGAATAGGTTACCAAGTTACAACTTCTCCCAGACCTCTTACAATATACACTCCAACACTGTAAAAACCTTATTTCCATTACAAAAGCCTTGCAGAACCATAACATTCAGTACAAATGGAAATACCCTGCAAAGCTAGAGACCACACATCATGGCTCCACCTCTTATGTAATCTCACTTGAAGAGGGGCTTAATCTTCTATGGTAATGGGACATCATACCAGCTCCATCTCCTGCTGATCATCGTCCTAACCTGCTATCCAAATCACCTTTGGACTGGCAAAAGGTTTCTGCAAGACACATCTCATGAAAACCGTTGAGTTGGCTCTTCACACGATGCAACATGGTGTTTCCAGCAGGGTAAGACACGTACTCATTTTGTCTTGACCCAAGATATGTTTTCCAGTTCAGTCTGCTCAAGACCTTCTTTAAAATTTGAATGCCCCACCTTTTTACTTTCCTGTGGTATGACTGTTACATTGATTATTCCATGTTGGAACTTCTCTTCTATTTGATGACTTGGTTCAGCCAGCTAAATCAGGATATATTGCCTCTGACAGTTGTTCCTGACTTTGTCTGTTCTTTGTTTTTGACAATACCCAAAGATATACACCATTTGTCAACCTCATACATTCATAGGCTTAAATCCATGCTCCTTGCTTCGTCTTTTATTCCTATTTTAAAGATCTCCATTCATCGACCCTTTAACCGTACACCATGGGACTTATGTTTTTGTCACTTAACATAAAAGGCCTTAATCACCTGGCTAAATGCTGCTCCTTGTGGAAAGAAGCATGTACTCATGCTGCTGACTTTTAGTTTATTATCTCCTTCAACATAAAGAGATCTTCCTTAAAACCCTACCCATGCAATGCTAGGAGACAGATCTACAGTCTACTTTTTTGTATGAAGGCCATACAATACACATATAACTTCTCTCATTGTATTAACCACTGGGAGTTAAATAAAAAAAATAATTTCTCGGCAGTACCTTACCCCTTATAGACTAGCAAAATTTTTTCCGAGCCAATCTTCATTGTGTTGGAGGGGCTTTGGGCAAGTAGGCAACCTTCTTCAAATTTATGGCAATGTAAGACCCTTACTAGCTTCTGCTGACAAACGTTTCATCTATTCTCAAAGTTAACAGGCATACTGACTGCATCTGACCCTGCCCAAGTAATGCTTAACTTAAGTATTGAAAGCTGCAACCCACACCACACTACAGTTCTCCATGTGTTATTAGCAGCAATATCACTAATCACTAAAATTTGGAGGAAGAATCTTGCACTCAATGTGCAATTTCGGCTGATCGGATAACAACTCAAACTTGACTGATAGCTGAATGTGATTGTTGTCATTAGTTTACTATAGTTCTTTAGTTACTTTATCTTATACTTCATGTTGGACTCTTGTGCACTGTATGCATCATTTTTTTTTTTTGCTCATATCACCTTGTAATAGGAAGTCTATTTGTCTCGACTTCCTTGAAAGACTGACACGTCATGGCTCACAGTCTGATTTTATACTGTTCTTTCTATTTTCCAAATTAATAAAAATGTACTGTTGTACAAAAAAATTACCATATTCAGATCTCTCTTGCCACCTTTACAAAAATAAACTGAATATTTGCCTTTTTTACCTGGAACCAAGAAAATCCCCACATTTTTGTTTGCGCACTAAACTTACCAGTGGAGAAAGCAGCACTGGCATTACCTTACTTTCAACTTTAGAGGACATATAAAACTATTTACTAAAATATGGTGCATGTAGATATCCTCAACACATATGGTCCTCAATTGTCCACATGCCACTTAATGAAGTTTTTCTAGTT
Organism: Staurois parvus; assembly: GCF_062004578.1. NCBI lineage: Eukaryota > Metazoa > Chordata > Amphibia > Anura > Ranidae > Staurois > Staurois parvus. Next base: position 16,665,854 of record NW_028317844.1, read on the forward strand.
TAATGTATCATTTGGTGATATGTTTCATATTGTTATTATCATTATTATTATTTTTATTATGCAGGATTTTCATAGCATCTATAGTGCTTTACAATATAAAGGGGGGCAGTACAATTACAATACAGTTAAATACAGAAGGAATAGGAGGGCCCTGCTCATGGAGCTTCCAATCTAAAGGATCTAAAAATTTGCTACTGTACTCTTATTTATAATGTGCATACAAAATGATGACAGCCTGTTATTGTAAGCAGTAGTATTGTGGTATTGTTTTTTTTTTACAATAAAAAAAGTCTTAAAAACAAAAAAAAACTGCATTATGTTCCATATCATAGGAGTAACTCTTGCTTCTTCTGTATAAAACGACAGTGTCTGCAGTGTAAATAAAAGTAACAACATTATTCCTGCCACATTGAAACTAGTCTGACTCATTCATCATAGATCAAAGGGTAATCTTCGATCCATATGTGATGTCAGATAAAGAAACAATGCAAGTTAAAAGGGAAACTCTGTCATGTCTGAATCCCTTTTGTTGCAGGGGATGCCTAAAATCTAATGTGTATCTTAGTGCAGACTTCTGGAAAAATCAGTGAGCCAATCACACAAGCAGGAAATTACATTTCTGAGAGTGTTCCATACAACAACAGTGTACAGAACATCTCCAGGTTGCCATATTGAATTTTAAAAAAGCATTACAGCACTGTAGATTTAAAAGGAAAGGTGATTTTTTTTTCATAATATGTAAGTACAATATGGCTTATGTAGTAATTGTATATTGCTATATATTTTTTATTTGCTCTTTTTTTCCCACAAAAGTAGAGTTACCCTTTAAATAACATGCTTGGGGATGCCTTAAACTTGCAAATCACATGGCTCACCTGTAAAATGTACTCAAGCAAAAATGACCCCACCCAAAAAAAATAAATGTCAGCTATTTCCCAACCAACTTTTGTTTGTATACAAAGTGACCAAGTAGTCCCCAGTGACATCATTGACCATATATGGTCAATGACATCAGTCAGAATCCCCATTCAGTTTGTTGACATTTAGCAGCAGACTAGGAAATGGTTATTTATGGCAGGAGTGCAATGGGAGAGTATTGCCATAAAGCCAGCCTTCATATCTGGGGGTCATTAGGGCATCATTAATCATAATTGACAATGAAAGTACATTGTTAGATTATGTTGTTGATTTTGGATGTGCATTGGGAAACCATATTTATTTATTTTTTTGCCACTAAATGAATGACTATTGGTTGCAGGAGCCCAAGGTTCAGGCAGGTGGCTAGCTGGCCAAATCTGGCCATTTAGTTTGCCTGTTCAGAAAACTGTAAACAACATAGGTTTGATTGATATCCTGGTCAACCCATACCCAAGTTCATCCAAGTCATTACAAACAGGACAAAACAAAGAATAAAATATGTACTTACTATCTACAGTAAAACATGTTTTAAAACTAACTGCTCAACCAGAGAAGTGGGGTTTATTTTGTTTTGTCTGTTATTTGCATATATAATAAAATATATTTTGCCAAGAGAAATCCTTGTTTGTAGAAAAAAAAATATAAGTATTACTTAGTTATCTAAACTAGCAAGAAAGTTATTGCATAATCAATAGGCTCAAAAGGAAAATGCAAAATTTGTTCTGGTCGAAAAGGTGTATACGGGTGCGAGAGATGAAGTTCAGTTAAAAAAATTAATAAAATGCAGAGAAAAGGGATTACAACAGAAGAAAAAAAATATTATTGAATGACAGATCACTTGAAGAAACTAAATAAAAAACTACAAACTTAGATAGAATGTTGGAAGCCTGTTAGATAGGTTAGTTTATTGAGCCACAGTAGGTTCTAATTCTGAAATTGTACTTGCTATCATGCTGTATGGGGAATATTGCAAACAATGGCAAATACCATTGTGGACCTTTTTCTAAGAATTGTTGCTTGGCCAGATATGACTTTAAGGCTGGCCATACATTATACAATTTTCTTGAGATTTTTGGTTTAGATTTACCAAAAACCATATAATAGTAAGTCAAAACTAATAACACTTTCAATTGTATCCAATTAGGCAGGCTCTTGCACGACATAGTTGAAGGTAAATCTAAGGGAAATTGGGCAGAAATTAGACAGACAGAAGATTGTATAGTGTATGGCCAGCCGAAGAGCCACACTATTCACACTGGGCATCATTCAACATGGAGGAGCAACACCATCTAGGAGTAAACAGAAAAGTGATGACTATTGCAGGGAAAACTGCCTTTTTATTTTACCTACCTCTGCCCAATGCATTTTTATGTAAAAGTGGAGTGGGGTGTTAAAGTGCTAGACCTCTAACAGCTTTAAGCATTTGAAGAAAAATAGAATGCTAATCACAAATGAGGGGTCTATTATTATATCAGTATACTAAATAAATACAAAAAAGCCACAGTTTAAATTAAATGTCAAGAAATAACACCAACATCTAGAGTCCATAGCAATACAGGCACTCTAATATAGTGGTCCTACGTTCTTCCTATGATAGGATACTGATATGGGGGATACTGGATCCATTCTACATATTTTATTTTATTTTCACAAAAAACAGGTATATATGAAATATTAAACATAGTACTAAGCTAAAAATACAAAATTGTTGCAATTAATAAGACATATGTATCTCAAATTGCATACTATCTAGGTTGTTGGACATACTGCAAATAGCTTTGAACTTTGTATATAAAATATATGCTTGCCTTTAAATTTAAACTAAATATCATTAACAACTTGTGCTTAGAACAGCATTATTTCAAGCTCTTTTTCAGCAAGTAATGTTTATGGAGTTATTTTTCGATCATACAAGGTTAGGAGGGAGGGAAATTTGTGGGAAGGAGAAATCAGCTAAGCAAATGTCATCATATGAAAAAAAGTGTGATTGATTAAATATTGACCTGCTGTTTAAGCATTGGGTAAGAACCAAGCATTATAAAATCAATTCTTCACTTGACTTCATGTTGTGATTAGTGTTAGCTATTTTAATACAAGATCAAGAACTGTATAGCAGACTCATACATTTGTAACACACTGGAACTGTATTAGTCATTTTAAACCAACCTTAAATTAGACTAGAAAACAGCATTAATGCTAATATAGGGGAGACCGTGTCTACCACTGAGAAAAATGACACATGGTATGGGAACGCAAATTTACTTCAGGGAAAATTACTGCTATTCTCCTTCTCTGAAATGGAACAGTGAAGCACAAAGCTTACAGTATAATGCAGTATAAGAAATACAAAACTCCCAGGTTATACAACAATGTATAATATTTTATAATAAAGTGATTCTAAAGGTTTACATTTTTTGACAAAAATAACAAACATGTCTATACTTACCTGCTGTGTGCAGTGGTTTTGCACAGAGCAGCCTGAATCCTCCTCTTCTAAGGTCCCCCTGACATTCTTGGCCCCTCCCTGCTGTCGTGTGTCCCCACAGCAAGAAGCTTTCTATGGGGCCACCTGAGCACGCACACTCCCCAGCCTCTGCTCTGTGTGTCCATTTACACATGTAGCCACGGCTTGGCCCCACTCCCACTGTGATTGACAGCAGCGGGAACCAATGGCTCAGCCAATGCAGCAAGGGTGTCCTGAGATAGCTGAGACTCCAGTGCACATCACAGGATCAAGAGGGGGCTCAGGTAAGTATTGGGGGGCTGAAGAACAGAGAAGGTTTTTTTTTACCTTCAGGGATTCCCCCTGAGGAAGCCACATGACCCTGTGACATAACGCGTGTTGAAGCGGCATATGACGTCAAGACTTTCCAGTATTAGCTGCGAGTGGTAATTACACTGATCTGAGTCCCGATATGCACTATTGACGGCTCTATTAATTTTTATGTTTGATATGTGTAGTGCGCTACAAGCACCTTTTTAATTTGAGTTATTTTCCTACAATTTTGGGGCAAATAAAGGTTGGTTTTAAAATGATATAAGCACTATGTGGGCACTCTTTGTTCTCCCCCCTATATGATCTGGCTGAACAGAGCAAGGGAAGAGTGATGGGATTTTGCAACATATAGCATAGAGGAGAGGAGAGATTGGAGGTATTTCTGGAAGAATCGTATCTAGTCCCCAGGGGACAAAAAGTGTTTATTGATCATGCTCTTGTAGTAAGATCAAATTCATCCAGGTGAGAGCACACCTGGTGAGGGGAAATCACAGCATTACACAGTAGAAGAGCACTGATTGGTGATATTCACTTATATGATTAGGAAGAACCCTTATGATTTGAAGCACTGGAAATTCATTGGGACTTTATTACACTGACATTTTTTTGTGTGTATTTGTATGCATATAACTTGAGTAATGTACTTTGATTGATCTTTGGATTTTTTTTTTTTTTTATTTATTTTTATCACTGCAAGCACTAAAAAGTGTATTCTGACCATGGAGAAGTGTCCCCACTATCCGAATACAAGAGCACAGCAGGGAATAGTCCCCCATCCACATCAAGTGTGTGGATGGGGAAAGTTGAGTAATTTTTTTTTTTGTTTAACCTGCTTCAACAAAAATAAGTGACTCATCTATGAGTTACACAAGTTATAAACAGCAAAAATTAGTAAATCAGGCCCATACAGTATATACTTTCTGCAATCATCCAGACTTGATGATTCTGCGCCCACCCAAAAATATTATGAGATAAAATAAGCCATGGTGTTGAAAAAAACCCACTCATCCATCTTAGGCTACATTCACACCTACAAATGCATGACACGCGTGTGGTGCCATTATTTCTGAATGGCAACCCAAGTGTGGACAGTACAGTGTTTTCACTCATGACCAACACAATAACAAACATGTCACAAAGCTCAATGCCTGAAAAGGTTCAGAAGCTTCTTTGGAGCATTTACACAACACAGGGCAAAAGCACAATAAACACGCCAGGAAGCTCAAAACGTGAAAAGGTTCCGGAGCTTCTTTGGTACGTTTGTCATGGCAAACCCAGAAAGAGCAGACATAAAGCATGTACACATGTGTATTCACAAGACACTAGATGTGAATGGGACATTACTGAATTGGCCATGTTGCCCATTTAGAGATTCCCTTCCACACATAGTTGTTTTAAAGAAAAATAATATCAGCAGGTGGGGACTTGTCAGTCTGAAAAAGTCTGGTTATTCTCCTCTAACCTCTTTGATTATTAACAAGGCGTTTTTACCCACATAACTAATTGAGAAATACCTTTATTTCTTAGCAGTCCTTTAAAGTGGTTCTAAAGGCAGAAGGTTTTGTACCTTAATGCATTCTCAGCCCCCCTTACACTTACCTAAGTCCCATCTCAATCCAGCAATCTGCATGAGCAGTGACTCTCCTATGTCTCTCTCTCCTCATTGGCTCACACAGCAGCGGGGGCCATTGGCTCCTGCTGCTATCAATCACAGCCATTGAGCCAATGAGGAGAGAGTGGGGGTGGAGCCTCTTGCTATTGCTATTGGTTGCTCCAATAGCAAGAGGCTTACTATTGGGGGTACTCAGCTGAGGGAGGAGTCAGGACAGCTAGAAAGAGACCCACAAAGAAGAGCATCAGGGTTGCTCTGTGCAAAACCATTGCACAGAGCAGGTAAGCATAACATGGTTTTTTTCAATTACAACCTTTAGAATCAATTTAGGTATGTATGCATAATTCAGTTGAAGTCTAAAATTGGCCATACACTATACATCCTGAGTGTGCAATATTCTTTAGATTTACCTAAATATGTCATAGGAGGACACAATTTATATCCAATCTGGCAGGCCTTTGCACTACATAGTTAATGGCAGATCTTAAGAGAATTATACAATTGGAATTTATAGTGTATGGTGAGCTCACAATCTTGTATAACCTTATTTATTTGTTAACAGAATTCTGGAAATGTTTGTCATTTTAATTTTTTTAATACTTGAAAACAGTCTTTCCAGACCCTTTGACAGTGAATTTGCTGAAACTGTACACAAGTATTTGAAAATGTTCTTAATGGGTTTAATGGCCTATGAGCTAACACATTAAAGTACAACTTACCTGAAACATTTTTTTTCATTTTGGATAGGGTAAGGGAGGGTTATAACACCTTCCAGTTTTTGGGGGTTTTTTTTGCATCTGTGCTCCTTAGGGGTAACTTTCCTTTACCTCCTGTCCCAAAGTCAAAACAGGACGTGAGAGGAAATCCTTCCAAAGTTAAGGAATCCAAAGTTGTCACCAAGGTCACCATAACTAGTGTCCTCCTTGAAAGATTTCCTTTCTATTACTATTCTGGGGATAACCCAAAATTTGGAATTTTCTTTTTCTTTCACTTTTGATTATAAAGGTAAGCAACACATTCCTGCATGAGTTTGTTTTGGGTGTTTTGGAATGTTTTTACTCATCATGCATAGAGCAGCCTATTCACTTGAATGGGCTATCCTACATGCACAATTGCCCCAGAGATGTTTCAGAACCTTTTCTGAAGCGGAGCACGGTGCGTTAACGCAGTTTTTGGTATGTTTGCTGCACTTGGGGTGCCTTTAACATGTAATGACAACACAAATATGATGCACATTTGCAGTATATTTCTGCAGTGCACGGCAAAGCAGGCAATTTCTGTGCAGTTTGCCATGCGTTCGGAGACACACAGATGTGAATGGAGCCTCATTTTTCTTGTGTAAACACACCGATTTTACTTTCAAGCCCTATTTACACCTAGACTAGTGGGAGCACATGGTTTTTGGCTCATTTTTCAAGTGACACACATAGGGCAGACCATTGATTGGCAAAGTAGCTCACGGGACATTTTGGCATGATGTGGCTTGCACGTTTTTTACTGTGCATTGTGCTGCGTTTGTCACTCATTTTTTTCATATGGCAACATGTGTGCTTGTTTCTGTGTTTGGTGTGCCATTAACAATTAATGACACTGAATGTGCAACTAGTTAATCTTAGCTGTATAAAGGTGGCCATACACTATACAATCATGAATTGTATGATCTCTGTATGATCTTTTTTAGATTTAACAAGACAATATCATAGGAAGACACACCATCTATCCAATCATTCTGTATCCAATCAGGCAGGTCCTTGCACTTCATACTTGATGGTAGCTCTAAAGGAGATTGTACAAGATTGTATAGTGTATGGTGAGCTTTGCAGAATCCAGGACACACTTCTCCTGTTTTCAATACTACAGCTCTATCCACATAGGCTGTTATCAAATTGCTCAGTACACTCAGCTAAATGAAAGATTTATGCAAGATGAAATTAAGATAGGAAAAAAATGTGATGCCTGTGTATTTAGTTACAACAGTGATCACTGATTAATTGCAATGGAAAACCATGCACCTGTGGAAGTGGGTGGTAGTGATCTGCAGGAAGGGGGGAATACAGCCACAGGTGTGTGCTAATGAGGACAGGTGATGAAATCCTTCCTGTACCCTACTGGTTTTTCTGTCCTAAATGTACATACCAGCAAGTGATTAGGTTTTCTAAAAAAATCAGCGAGGGCTAAGGTAAGGCCTTGCTCTCAAAATCAAAGAAAGCTTTTATTTTTCTGCAACAGAGGTACATTTTTGATATATTAGTACATAAGGGAGCTGGATTTTAGAAAAAAAAAGAGGTGAACGTAGCCTTTAAAGTGGATGTATAACTGGCTTATGGTATAGCAAGCAGAACAAGCGTTTCAAGCACATCTGGTTATATTGAACACAAAAACTCTTCCTTCATCTCAATACAAGGTTCTGTTTGTCAAAAAGGTCTGTTTTTACACAGTATGTTATGGGCACTCTGGAAGCAAATCATGGCAGCAGAGGTAAGTATAGTTTGTAGAAAGCACTTAAAAAGGTGAATCCACTATGCTTATCCTGCTTGCTATAAAACTAGTCTGTTATTTTGCCTACTATTTGCAAAGTACAGGTTAACCTTAATGCAGATGGCAATATAGTGTTTGAAAGCTTTGGTTTCCCTCTGTGGTAATCTCTGAGAAGAACACTGTTTTTCACAGTTGTTTAGGTGAATTCAAGGTGTAGTGTAGCCAACTTCAAGATATGCTGTAATAATTATTATCCTTTATTATTTGAGAATGGAGATGACCGAAGTGAGCAATGTTCGATTCACAGGAGGTTTGGCAAACCTGGAAAAAAAATCAGAGAAATGGGAACATCGCCAAACTCTGTGGGGGCATATGGTAGCTCTGCAGGATGAGGAACTTAGAAAGTGCAGCAATGTAAATACAATGCAAATCATTTAGCATAGCATTTTCATCAATATACAGTATGTCCATGTCAACCACAATGAGCAGCACCCAGTGGCAGAACTTCCAGGGTCTCATAGCTTGCAGTTGCAACCATGCACTGGCATTCCTCCACCCTGGGGGGTCCCAAGATGGCAGGAAGGGGGCCCTTTGCAGAATATGTTATAGGTTCTCTCTGCTGAACCATAGTGAAGGGCCCCACAATGAGAGTAAATGGCCCCAGGATCAGTGGGAAGGGCCCCAGGTCCGGAGGGAAGTGCTCCAGCCGAAGTCAGGTGGGACCTTCGTGATTTCTTGCACTGGGGCCCTGAAGGTTCTGGTTATGCCTCTGGCATCACCTGATGATGTTACTACCGTCACAATGACCTACCACCTTGGCCTTAATTATTTTATAGGTCACATTTATTCTGCCCTTTCTCTATAGAAAACAAATGCTGCTTTCTATATATTCACGACAAGCATACAGTATTATAAGTCGGCTAATTGTCTCACAAAGTGTAGGTCCCCCATTGCTATCTTTCCTAATGCAGCACTATGCCAGGTATATTTTATTCTTATTTAGATCACAAAGAGTATGACTCATATGTGTTTTGTAGCAACATATGCAATCTTTTACTATTTTTATGCTGCCACTGAAAGGGAAATACCAGGGGGACCCATGTTAGTTTTGTATTCAGTATAGAAAGATGGAATGTAGTATATGGTTCCAGTAAAAAACTTTTAAAATCATCAGTAGTGTGGTACACAGGATTTTTTGAGTCTTCACCTGCCCAATAAACCTTTGTTAAATTTCTGTGAAAAAAAAAAACTTATTGCTTGGCTGAATGCAGCTTGGGGTTTACAAAAAAAAATTGACTGAAAGAATAGAAGCCATTCACCTGGCAAAGTGAATGTTCACTTTGAAAAGTGTATGTTCCCTTTGCAAAGAGCGTTAGTAAATAAGGTAAGCTTGCATTTACTTTAAATACCAAACCATGTGCAGTGAACATAAAAGAACATTTTTTTCTAGCACATTCAAAGTGAATACATCTTCAATTCATTCCCTTCATTTTGAAAGTGAACACATCATTTCCAAAGCGAACAAACACTGTCCAAAATTAACATTTTCTATGTGAAGAATCTCTGTTCCTCTAGTAAATCATAATGTGTATATTTTAAGGGACCCCTTTACCATTCTACAAGGGATGCAGTTACCTGCTCCCATCAGCAGCTTAGTTTAACATGATCTCCCCACATTTCCTTGCTGTTATTTTCTAAAACACCAGTGGTGTAACTGTCAGCACTAGACTGGTATTTTGACAGGAGAGCTCTATTTTATACCACCCCCCCCCCCCACCACCATTTCCTTAAGGCTCTAAGGGACAATTCTTACCATGCATGTGTTCTAAGGGTGCTGTTCATTTTGAATGATGCTCAATGCAGTCAATAGATCTGTGCTGCAGCACAAGGTAACACACTACTGTGGATTGCCAAGCATCCCATTCCTGAAAAAGGGTCAGCTGTGTTTTTGTCATGCTGGGGTGCTTTGGCAGCCCATTCAAAATGATTGGGCTGCTTTAACACAGTGAGAATTAACATGTGATGTAACATGCATTAATGTGCAGGCTTTACCACCCTGGAATAGTGTGAACTAGTGCCTAAAGGCATACAGACTGTTGCAGGTTCAATGGACTTTGGAATCCCAGAAAAAAATATGGGGGTGCATTTAAGACTTTTAACCTCAAAAACTGAATCACAGAAGCATATTATGGTAGGAATATATTTTAAGAAGCTTGTGTAGTAATAATAAAAATCATTTTCCCACCATCGTTATCATATTTCCTAAGTAAACTACAGAAGAACATTATTATAAATAATAAAAAAAAAAACTTAAAATAAAAAAAAAAAATGAAAAGTTCAATTATTTTTCATATGGTATTAAAATGCTTTGATGATAGTTTTCCTTTAATCAAACTAATATCACATGTGTTGCCATTTCACTTGTGAAATAACACCAATTTGGCATTTATCCAAAGTAAAAGTAAAAATTAAAAAGGCTTGCTAATATCGAACCAAACCAAGATACAGCAAATATGTCACAGCAGGAGAATGAAGCTTCTGGGGAAAAGGCAAAGCTGTGTGACAGATGGAAAGGTCTCAATGGATGAATGGTGCTACTACAAATAAGTAGCAGGCAGCCACAGGGAATCAAATAATGATTAGAAATGAAAAACGATGGCTACACAATGGAAACATTTTGACTTGAGCTGCAGAAAAGAGTTAGGATGTAATTAGAATATGTATAAAAATATATATAATTAATTGTCTCTAGCACAAATATTTAAAAAAGATACTGGAAACAGAATTATGGAAGACATGACACACAGGCAAGGCATCTAATTATCAGTATTGCTGGAACCTACATAAAAAGATAGGGATAAACTAAGTATGCCCTTAGAGAGGAAGGAGCATGCTCCATAATTTGTACAGGCATGCCCTCAAACCTAAACAGATTACTTTTTGCCAATCAATATCTGTAACCACTAGAGGCCTTTTCGTCTCCAAAGTTTCTCTTTTAAAAAGGTTCAGAGTCTTGGTTTCAAGTCTACATTTTAGTTTTGCCAATGGGTGCTGTGATAAGGATATCTGACAATGACAATGTCAATTTTTCATCCCTCTATTGGAGTGTACATTGAAATATCCCATTGTGCTCCGCAGGCTAGTTCTGTTCTATTTAGATGCGCAATGTTGACAAAATGGTCTGACTAATGGGAGCAATACAGCAGATGCAATTCCTTTTTTTCAATATTACTGCAATATTCACTTTTATTACTTTGCTTTTTGTGTGATTATGCAAATCATTCTCCCATATATTGTATATCCGTCATTAGTATGTGATACTTGGCATGGAAAAGATTCTTGATTCACAACAAACCTTCCCTAGTATTTATATATTGTAATTGTACGAGTATTTTTCTTCTATAATAACAAAGAAATTTGACTTCAGACTTCTTTCGCCAATAAAAGTAATATATTGTGTCTTTATACTTCTAAGGTATATGTGAGATTAATTTGAGTACATAACTAAAGGCAAATAATAAAAACATATGTTAATATTATAAACTTTTATTTCATTTATAGTTTAAAGGCGTTATAAAGGCTTTGTTAATTAAATCTAAAATAATAAACAGATTTACACTTACTTGCTCTGTACAATGGTATTGCACAGAGTAACCACAATCTTCCTCTTCTGGGGTCCCTCACTGGAGCTCTAAGCCCCTCCTCTTCTCTGTGCACCACCATAAAAATATGCTTTCTATGGTAGCACACGTACGGGTGCTCTCCTGAGCCCTGCTGTGTGTGTCCATAAATATACACGGAGCTCCTCGGTGGTGCCCCCCTGCTCTCTGCTCACAAGATTTGATTGGCAGCAGCAAGAGCCAAAGGCTCCCCCTGCTGCCTCTCTGTCCTATGAGAGAGGGGAGAAAGGAGAGATCCACTGCAGATGGGCATAGCTCTGGGTCAACTGAGGACTCAGGTAAGTATGTAGGGAGTTAACCAATTCAATACCGGGCAATTTTACACCTTCCTGCCCAGGCCAGTTTTCAGGTTTCAGCGCTCTCACACTTTGAATGACAATTGCGCGGTCATACAACATTGTACCCAAACTAAAATTTTATCATTTTCTTCACACAACTAGAGCTTTCTTTTGGTGGTATTTAATTACCGCCGGGGTTTTTATATTTTGCTAAATTAACAAAAAAAACCCCAAACATTTTGAAAAAAAAACACGTTTTTCTTTGTTTTGGTTATAAACGTTTACAAATAAATAATTGTTCTTCATAAATTTAGGCCAAGATGTATTCTGCTACATGTCTTTGGTGAAAATAACCCAAATTAGGATGTATTATTTAGTTTGTAGGAAAGTTATAGAGTTCACAAACTATGGTATAGATCTGAATATTGATCAATCCTGAAGTACTGACAGCCAATCTAATTTCTTGAGGTCCAAGAATGTCAGAACAGTACAGATATCCCCCAAATGACCCCATTTTGCAAAGTAGACAGTCCGACGTACTTCATAACAGGCATGGCGAGTTTTTTGAAGTTGTATTTTTTTGTCATAATTTTTCAGAAAATGAAAAAATGTAAAAAATTATTTTCACTATTTTTTTTTTACATACTGTCACCAGTGCAGTACAGCATCATCATATAATTGGCATGGTGGTGAACAGGGACACTGACTGGTGACAGTATGAAAAAAATATATATATATTTTTTTTTTAATTATTTTTAATTTTTTATTACATTTTGTTTTATTTTTTTTAAGATTTTTTTCATATTTTACTATGACCAAAGTAGTACAATGTTACCATGTTTTTTACACAATTTGCTTATAGCAAAATTTGCTTATAGCCTCCAGCAGCACAATATCATCAATTACCCAGTTGATCAGTTTTGTAGTTCAAAAGGCTCAATGGGAATATAATCTTTTGTCCAAATGTCCAGCTTCTTTTTCCTTACAACATTGTCACCGATTTCATCACTTATCATTGTTAACAGTGCAGATTGCTGTATACATACATGCACATGTTTGCAGATATGCATACATGTGTACATGCGTATACACACATCTTCACATGTACAGTATATACGCTATATTGCCAAAAGGACACCTGCCTTTACACTCACATGAACTTTACTGGCATCCCAGTTTTAGTCTGTAGGGTTCAATATTGAGCCTTTGGAGCTATAACATCTTCAGCTCTTCTGGGTAGGCTGTCCACAAGTTTTAGGAGTGTGTCTATGGGAATGTTTGACCATTCTTTCAGAAGCGCATTTGTGAGGTCAGGCACTGATGTCGGATAAGAAGGCCTGGCTTGCAGTCTCAATTCATCCCAAAGGTGTTCTATCGGGTTGAGGTCAGGACTCTGTGAAGAGAGTCAAGTTCCTCCACCCCAAACTTACTCATCCATGTCTTTATAGACCTTGCTTTGTGCACTGGTACGCAGTCATGTTGGAACAGGAAGGGGCCATCCCCAAACTGTTCCTACAAAGTTGGGAGCATGAACTTGTCCAAAATGTCTTGGTATACTGATGCCTTAAGAGTTCCCTTCACTGGAATTAAGGGACCAAGCCCAACCCCTGAAAAAAAAACCCACACCATAACCCCCCCTCCATCAAACTTGGTACAATGCAGTCAGGCAAGTACTGTTCTCCTGGCAACCACCAAACCCAGACACATCCATAGGATTGCCAGTCAGAGAAGCGTGATTTGTCACTCCAGAGAACACGTCTCCACTGCTCTCTGGATTGAGTCTAGTGGTGGCGAGCTTTACACCACTGCATCCAATGCTTTGCATTGCACTTGGTGATGTAGGCTTGGATGCAGCTGGTCAGCCATGGAAACCCATTCCATGAAACTCTCTATGAACTATTGTTTTGCTAATCTGTTTTGGTCTTTTGTGACTTCTGCACACTGTGCATTTTAGCATGCGCTGACCCTGCTCTGTCATTTTACGTGGACTACCACCTTGTGGCTGAGTTGCTGTTGTTCCCAGTTGCTTCCACTTTGTTATAATACCACTAACAGTTGACAGTGGAATATTTAGTAGCAAGGAAATTTCATGGATGGACTTATTGCACAGGTGGTAACCAGGGGCGGACTGACAACTCATGGGGCCCCCAGGCAATAGGGGATCAGGGGGATCCCGGTGTCCTTGCCCAAACTCAAAAAAGCCTATTAAAAATGTACCAGGGGCATCTCATGGGGCCCCCCTACTGACCTCGGGCAGTGCCCGAGTTACCAAATGGTCAGTCTGCCCCTGATGGTAACCTATCACGGTACCACGCTTGTCTTCACTGAGCTCTTGAGGGCGACCCATTCTTTCACAAATGTTTGTAGAAGCAGTCTGCATGCCTAAGTGCTTGATTTTATACAGCTGTGGCCATGGAGGTGATTGGAACACCTGAATCCAATGATCTGGAGAGGTGTCCCCATACTTTTGGCAATATAGTGTGTGTATGTATGTATGTATGTATATGCTACATCTTTTATTCCTAAATATATTCTATTTTTCATATTCCATCTACACATCATCCAATATCATGTATTAATTTACAATATTAATAATATCATGAATACCATTATTGGTATTCATTTATTATCTTTTATTATCATCTCTTTGTTTACCATTATCTCTTTTCATTGTTTTTATCTATATTAGTTAGGTTGGAAATTTAAACCTGCTCATGATCAGCTCTTGACAGGTCAGGTTAACTCCATACAACTCTATAATCCTGCTGCTGTTTATCATGTATTAATTTTATTGATATGATACCTTGTTGTTTTGATACATTGTCTACTTTTGACAAGATGTATTTATGTTTTAACAAACTCCATTAATCTCTCATTCCTTTTATATTGCTTTCATGCTATGGAAAGATTTTTGGTTATCTAACGGATTGGTACGCAGTCATTTTATATAAACTATTCATCTATTTTTACATATTTACATTATAGAAGATAGATCATCTTTTAATTATGTAGGTCTACACAAAAAGCTTATTTTTTTAAGTGAATGAATTCTACACATACAAATATTTTTTGAATGTCAGGTTTGTTTAGGTATGTCATTCATTAATCTATTTACTGAATTATTTTAACACATTATACAAATTATAACAACTTTACACTAGAAAATATATCATGTTGATTCCCATTTTGGATGAAGTTTGCATATTATTGTTGTATTGTGATTCATACAATCCCTTCCTGGGGTCAGTAACTCCTGAAAGCTCTGCAGTTCCTCCTGATGTTTGTGTCTGTCTCTGTTCCTTCCTGGGAGAGCTGCATAAGATGATCCATGAGTCAGCCTTTATATTCAGCGGGTAACCCAGGTTCTAACAGGTTGATAAAGAAGCAGGATTACTTTGAAATGCATCCCTGTATTTTGGGGTACACAGCAGTGACAAAAGGAGGCTTTCGGATCATGGACTCCAGACCTTGCAGCAGCTCCATCCATCTCTGCCACCTGTGTAATTTCCAATTCAGCCCATGCTTTCCCCAGCCAGTGGCCAGGTGGGGGTCTGGGATAATTTATACACTGACTCTGTACTGTCCTCCGAATCAGTTGACAAGCCTCTATTGTCCATTTATTTTGTCCATTAAACATATGCATGCTACACTATGAGGTGTGTGCATCTCTCTCTCCTTTCTTGTTTTACATATTACATACACTACACATTGTTGGGCAGACTGTGCTACAAGACCTCCTTTTTGCTGATGACTGTGCTGTGAATGCTGGATTAGAGCAGGAAATGCAAGCCAGTGTGGACAAATTTGCAGCAGCATGCAACAATTTCGGACTCTTTATCAACACAAAGAAGACCAAAGTGATGCATCAGCCAGCTCCGAAAGCCCAACACCAAGAGCCCACTGTCACGGTGAAGGGACAAAAGCTGCAATCAGTGGACCAATTTACATACCTTGGCAGCACCCTCTCCTGCACAGTGACAATTGACATCAAGGTCACCTGCAGAATTGCCAAGGCAAGCTCTGCATTTGGCAGACTACTGACCAAAGTATGGGATCACCGTGGTGTAATCATTGCCTCAAAACTCAAAGTCTACTGAGCAGTACTGCTAACTACCCTGATATATGCCAGTGAGACTTGGACTTTATACAGGAGGCATGCTAGACAATTGAACCACTTCCACATGCCCTGCCTCCGCAGACTTCTGAGGATTTGTTGGCAGGACAAGGTGCCAGACACAGAAGTCCTCTCCAGAGCAGGCCTGCCATCAGTTCACACCCTGCTGATGAAAGCCCAGACACGCTGGGCAGGCCATGTTGCAAGAATGCCAGACCACCGCATTCCTAAACAGCTCCTCTATGGTGAGCTGTCTCAAGGAAAGCAATCACACGGGGGACAACGGAAGTGATCCAAAGACACATTGAAAGCCTCCTTCAAGTCCCTGGATATTGACACCACCTCCTGGGAAACCTTGGCACAAGATCGATCGACATGGTGCACGCTGATCCACCAAGGCTGCCAGATATTTGAGCACAGAAAAACAACCACAGCACAAGAAAAGCGTGCACACAAAGCCAGAGCTGCAAATGCTGCAACAGTGGTGCCCACATATGTCTGCCCGACATGTGGCAGAACATATCGTGCCCATATAGACCTTACCAGCCACCTATGGACACACCGTGGACAGCCCACTACCTGTTAGATGTCAAGGTCCTCTTCGAACATGATGGACGAACATCATCATTACATACATTACACATTGTTAGGCACACCGTTAACCCGTTGATTGCCCCTAGATGTTAACCTCCTCCCAGCCAGTAAGTTAGTGTACCTCTCAGTCAGTGTCAGCTAGTGCCAGATTGCCTGCCACACTATCACAGTCCCACTATAAGTCACTGATCACCACCATTACCGGTATAGCGTCTTAGCTGCATACATTTCTGCATATATACTATAGTTTGTAGATGCTACTTTTGAACAAACCAATTAATATACACTTATTGTGATTTTTTTTTACTAAACACATGTAGCAAAATACATTTTGGCCAACATTTATGAAGAAATGTGATTTTTAACATTTTTGTTTGTTGGATATGTTTTATACCAGGAAGTAGAATATATTGGGGGGGGGGGGGGTTTCCACAATTTTGAGTTTTTTTTGTTTATATAATAAAAAAATAAAAATCCCAGTGGTTAAAAAATACCCCCAAAAGAAAGCTCTATTTGTGTGAAAAAAATTTCTATAATATATTAATTTGGGTACAGTGTTGCATGACCATGCAGTTTCCAGTTAAAGTAGCGCAGTGTTGATTAGCAAAAAATGCCCTGGTCATGAAGGGGGTAAAACCTTTCAGAATTCAAGTGGTTAATGCAGGGAATGCATTAAGGTAAACAATATTTTCTCATTTCCCTTTAGAACCAATTTAAAGTATTTTTTTACTTCTCTTATTTTACCTCTGTGGGTATTCCAGACCAGTAATCAACTGAGCAAGCACTACTAAGCTCAAACTACACAAACATAGATACACTATTCAGTGGACAAGTCTTAATAACCCTGTCACAACCCAAGGTCAATAAATCTAGATGCCCAGGTCACATTTAGTCAGTATGCTTCAGTTAACCTCTAACCTATAAAAAATTGTAAAACAAAAATCCCTGCATTCACATTTACTTTAAACCATATTATTATTATTCAGTATTTATATAGCGCCAACAGTTCACTCAGCGCTGTACATTACAATGGGAGACAATACATGAGACAGTACAATAACAATACAGTGCAATACACGAGGGGTTCGAGGGCCCTGCTCCTTGAAGCTTACCATCTAGGAGGGAGGGGATAGTGGTACGGGAGGAATAGCTGTGGGGGATGGAGTGGTAGGAAGAGTGGAGGAGATCGGCAGTTAGCAGAGGACGGGGTAGGCTTCCCTGAAGAGGTGGGTTTTCAGGGTGCGCCTAAAGGAGAGGAGAGTAGGTGATATGACCAATCTATCCATCTAAATATTTTTTAAGGGACAAAAATGTTTTGTTTTGTTTTATTTAAATCCTGCCCTTGTTTTAATCATATGTTTACCATTGGACAAAAATTTTAAAAATATAATTTTTTGTATTTAAAGTTATTAAAGTAAATATGTTTAATGCTTTAATTGTATCTGACAATTACAAGACAATATTAAACCAAGACACACTGTCATCAGCCTGAAAGTTTATTTTGTGAATTAACCTACATAAGTAAAAGTCAATCACATGATTGCGAACCTCTCTAATTGATCTTATTGGAGACTGAAGCTGTCAGAAACAGCTCAGTATAACAACTAGTAGCTGCATGCAGTATCAGCTACTAGCTGTTTGTCGCACTTACCTATCTTGTGATCCAGCGCTGGGTCTGCATCCTGGCCTGTGGTCACCAGCACATCTTAGTTTCACCAGTCAAGAGACAGATCTCCTAATCAGCTCAGTGGCCAAACAGGAGATTGGCAGTGACTGAAATTCCAAGGCAATGTACACTTTGCATTATTCAATGCATCACCATGCCTCAACTAAGCCCCATGCTGCTTACTTCTCTTGCATCCTCATTACTACTTGGCATTCTGTTCCAGCCTTTGGGTACCCCACGACTCCTTGCCTCCTAGTGTGTTAGTGTGCTCCATTTCTCCAATGTACCCCTGAGCTACCCAGTGTCATCAAAAGATTTCTGTGTAGCTATGTGACCTAATGACTGCATTGCACCCCTGAGCATTCAAGTGTCATATAGAAATTTCCATATGCACCTGCACACTCCATGGCTCCAGTGCACCCCTGAGAATCCAGTGTCATCTAGTGACTCCTATGCACCCCTGTGTGCTCTGTGTCTGCAGTGCACCCCTGAGCATCCTGTGCCATCTAGGAACACCGGTGTACCCTTGTGTGCCCTGTGACTCCACTGCACCCCTAAACATCCAAGTGTCATCTAATGACTTCCATGTGCACCTTTGACCACCATAACAGCAGTGCACCCAAGAGCATCCAGTATCATCTATTGACTCCTATGCACCTCTGTGTACCCTCTACCTCCAGTGCACCCCTGTGCATCTTTTGTTATCTAGGGATACCAGTTCACCCCTGTGTGCTTTCCTCCAGGGCACCTTAAGCATTCAATATCATCGTGTGACATAAGCACATCCTAGAACATTCTATGCCTCCAGTGCACCCATTAAGCCTTATGTCCTCTAGTTAGACCTAGTGTACATTTTGCACCTATGAGAAACCTGTATCTCCATGCAGCCTCCTATATGTTTCTGCATCATCTGGTCAATCCTTCTCTAAGTGGATACGGACCACTGTCTGTGACACTGTTCAGCATAGTCTACCGCACCTTCCAGCAGGTACCTCCATTCCTCTAACGCCGTTTTGATCGCTAATAGCTCTCGATCACCGATATCATAGTTCCTCTCTGCTGGGGTAAGCTTCCGTGAGAAGAACGCTACAGGGTGGAGCAGTTCCTTGGTGCCTTTTCATTGGGAGAGGATGGAGCCTACCGCATTCTCCGATACATCTACCTCCAAGATATAGGGCAGGGCGGCGTCTGGGTGACCCAAAATGGGTGCCGAAGTGAACAGCTTCTTCAAGGCTTCGAAAGCTCCCTGCGCTTCTGGTGTCCATCTGAATCGGGTTCCCAGCTTGGTTAGCTGAGTAATGGGGGAGACCAGACCCGAGAAGTTCTTGATGAACTTCCGGTAAAAATTTGCAAAGCCGATGAATCGTTGGACGCCTTTCCTGTCTGTGGGTTCAGGCCAATCCAGTATTGCAGCGACCTTCTGGGGATCCATCGCGACCCCCGCGGTGGAGATAATCAGGCCCAAGAAGGCAATGCTGGATTGTTCAAAACAACATTTCTCTGCCTTGGCGTACAACCCATGCTGCCACAACCGCCCCAATACTTTTGCTACATGTATTCTGTGTTCCCCCAAAGACGGGGAGAAAATCAGAATGTCGTCTAAATAAACGATCACAAAGACATCCAGAAAGTCCCTAAAAATATCATTCACAAAGTGTTGAAAAGTGGCCGGAGCATTGCACAACCCGAACGGCATGACCAGATATTCAAAATGACCGAAGCGGGTGAGGAAGGCCGTCTTCCACTCGTCCCCCTCCCTTATGCGAATCAAGTTGTACGCCCCCCTCAGATCCAGCTTGGTAAAAACCACTGCTGACTTTAAACTTTGGAACAGCTCTGGTACTAACGGTAGTGGGTAACGGTTTTTTATCGTGACCCTGTTCAATTCCCTGTAATCGATACACGGCCTTAAGGTTTTGTCTTTCTTTTCAACAAAGAAGATTCCCGCCCCCGCCGGTGAAGTGGAGTGGCGGATGAACCCCTTCTGGAGGCTATCCTCGATATATTCCTTTAGGGCCCCCAATTCGGGCTCTGAAAGGGGGAAGATTCGCCCAAAAGGAATTTCTGAGCCGGGTAACAGGTCAATGGGACAGTCATAAGGGCGGTGGGGGGGTAGAGTATCGGCTCCCCATTTGCTGAACACATCTAGAAACCCATGGTAGACTGCAGGGATTACTTGTTTTAATTCAGCTTCCCCCTCAGAGCACAGGAGGATTTGGGGGGCCCCCGGGCCCGAAGTGCGGCAGTATACCCGACAGTATGGGGAAGGGAACGTGATTACTCCGGTCTCCCAGTCGATCTGGGGGTTATGGGCCCGTAACCATGGGAGCCCCAGAATGACTGGGAAGAGGGGTGAAGCTATAGCATCCAGGCGGAGGAGTTCCTGGTGCTGGCCGGCAATGATAGTGGTGATGGAGGGGGTTTCCTGGTTCACTACCCCCGATTTTATTCGGGAACCGTCGGCCAAATAAATATTGAACCCCTTCTGTTTCAATAGGAGAGGAATACCCTGCTGGTGAGCAAAATTAATATCCAAGAAGCAGCTGCATGCCCCAGAGTCAATTATGGCCGATACTTCCACGGTCCTTTCTGGAAGCTGAAAGGAAAGGGGTACCACTAAGTATTGGGATGGACCAACATTGCCAATGGATAAGGAAGAAGAGGTGCACTTACTCAGTTTCTGCGGGCAGGAACGTGCCATATGACCAGCTTCGCCACAATAGAGGCACAGGTTCTGGGATCGTCTGCGCAGATGTTCCTCTGGGGATAGTTTAGGCCGTGCCAGGCCGAGTTGCATGGGTTCGGGGTTATCTCCAGGTGGCCGGTTTTGGATGATTGGCCTAGGTGTTTGACTGGGACCTTGAAATGATCCCCAGGGGTTTCCCTGACCCTGGCCGGACCTCTCAAACCTGCGTTCCCGCAGTCTACGGTCAATTTTAATGGTCAGTGCTATTAAGTCCTCTAAAGTCTCAGGTACCTCCACCCGGGCGAGCTCATCTTTCAGGCCTTCTGATAGGCCTATACGGAACTGATGCAGGAGTGCGAACTCGTTCCAGCGAGTATCCCCCATCCACCGCCTAAACTCAGATGCGTACTCCTCCGCCGCTCGGCGGCCTTGCCGGAGCGTGTACAGAGTAGCTTCAGCAGAAGCTGCCCGCTGCGGGTCATCATAAAGGATGGCCATTGCATCAAAAAAACTGACAACCGAACTGAGGTGAGGGTCATTTTTTCCCCGTAATCGATGGGCCCAGTCTTGGGGTTCACCCTGCAGGAGGGAGATGACGAACCCCACCTTCACGGATTCAGTCACGAAGGTTCGGGGTTGTAGCTCAAAATAGAGGAGGCAGGACTCGCGGAATGATCTGAAGCGTGTGCGGTCCCCGTGGAAACGTTCCGGTAAGGGTACTCGGGGGTCGGCCGCCGGGAGTGGTGCGGATGCCCCAGACACCAGCACAGGGGCTGCTACGGCTGGAGGTGCGGGGACCGCGGCCTGTGGGACGGGAACGGATATAGTGCAGGTCTGGAATTGGGTTTCAATCTGCTGACATCTATCCTGCAGGGCCGATACGGCCTGTGTCAAATTAGACAGGTGCCTGCAGATCTCCTCAAGCGGCGAGGGACCTCCTCTAGACTCAGTCATGGCCTTCTGGTACTGTAAGGGACCGCCCGGCGGTACTACTAGCACTCCACTGAATAGGCGTCCCCAGCGCACGGAATCTAAGTCCCAGGGTGCTTGTTCACCAGGGCCCCTGATGGTGGGGATGGACTTGGAGCTCCCTGGGACCAGGTCGTGACTACCGGGTGCGCCCGTCAGTGGTAGTAGTATGCGCAAGGGGCTCCCACGGGGAAGAGTCTGATGTGAGGAGGTGGGAAGACCCCACTGCAAGGGATGGATGGATGGATGAGCAAGGTCAGACGGGCCGGGTAGGTAACAGAGAGGACGGCAAGGTACAAGGCAGCGGGCATAGAATGGTCGGGTCACACGCCAGGTCAGCAACAGCAGGTCAAATCCAATAGGGGGCATCCAGGAGAGAGGTCAGGCAAAGCAAGGGTCAGAGCAGGAGAAAGCAGCAAGGTCAGGTTCAATCCGGGTCAAAACTTACAAGGGGTACAGGATCACAGGTTCACAGGATGCAGGGAAGACCAGAAGGCACTGAATGACAGCTCAGGGCCATTTAAATATCCCGCCCTGCGCTGCCATTGGTGCCCAGCGGGCGGCCGCGGCTTCTACTGCGCATGCGCGAACTCGAACGCCGCGGCCGGCCCGGACCTAGTGCCCGTGTCCCTGCACAGGGCGGTGCACTGCGCCTGCGCCGGGACCATCGCGGCAGGGATCGAGGAGATCCCTGACAATCTGATTAGTAAATAGATGTATGATCATAAAAGTACTCTTTACCATTCATCTCCTAGAAAATAAATTCTTTCAAGGGTTTTACTTTGACGGAGGAAATCATCTCCATATCTGTTCCCCGTAACTTGCAGAACTAAATTACCATGGAGTGGATTCACTGCAAAATGAAGAGGATTCTGGAAGATTACCAGACCTACGAAAACTGGTTTGTTCATTCATACATAGAAAATATTACAACAATGGTTGCGCTGTTCACTTCAATTTGGAGATGCAATATCCTCATTTTATAAAGGCCATTGTAGTTACTGTTATTCCGTTTTCTACAACTGCTTATATAATAAATCAGGCCTACAAATGGTTACAGGGCTCCATACTTTTGCTAAGTGATTACAAAATGAAAATATGTATTCAGGGGTGGACTGACAACTCATTGGGCACCTGGGCATAAGGGGATCATGGGGCCCCTGTGTCCTTGCCCAAACTCAAAAAAGCCTATGAAAAAGGTACCAGGGGAATCTCATGGGGCCCCCTACTGACCCTGGGCCCTCGGGCAGTGCCCGAGTTTCCAAATGGTCAGTCCGCCCCTGTATGTATTGACGGGCACTAGGAATGTTATGATCATAATTCTCATTGCCAAGACCAGCAAGATAATGTTGGTCAAGTTTGGGGTCAGGGGACTGGACACTTCTAGTACAAGGTTAAGTACAGAGGAAGAGGATTGCTGTCAGTAACTAGTCAAAAAACAAAGAAGTAGTAGAGGATTGAGATTCAGAGAATTTAGTCCATTTGGGCCATAAACCAGTACACCAAGCAGACCTAGCACCTATCAACAGGTAAGGGTGATTTTCTCCACCAATAGCAGTGCTCATTTACACACACATTTTACTACTCAATAGACCCCTTTCTATACATGTGTCAGATGAAGATAAGATGTACCACAGAAGTCAGCTAACACTAGCAAAGCAGACAGAATAGATAAACTAAGCAGCAATGGATTAGGGACGTGATAGGATATATGGGAAACTGCAGTATAAGATAAATAAATGGTGCACCAGCAGGATAGTATTGAAAGATAAACTAGGAAACCATGCATGAAGCACAAGGCATTACAATCCTACTGATCGAAAATGTTCCCAGTCCAACTGTGAGATATAATCCTTTTTGGATATGGGTCAAACTTTCCATCTAAAGTGTGTCTAAATGCAAAAGTCAAAATGTTATATATTTCAGCTTACCGATCCTTAAATGTGTGTATTATCTTTCTTTTTGGACACTTTTTCTTTATTTTCACCTGTTGATCTTTCTTTAACAGTCCAAGCTGTCCAGCAAAACTGGTAGTTAGAAGGTTGAAACAAGCTATTTAACACTGACAACAATGCCTACAATGGTCAGCTTCTATTAACTTAGTTAAAAGCTTTATCCTAAAAAGAAAATAAATGTTTCTGTAACTGCTTAAAATTTGTTCACTGAAAGCGGTTGCAAAACCTAAACATTTTTACTGTAATACATCCCCTACATTAAGGTGAAAACATTTTTCAGGATGTGTATTGCCTGCTCACCACCCCCACACCCCTATACTTACCTGACTCCTGTATTGACCTAGCGCTATGCCCATCTGTAGAGGCTTTCTCCTCTCCCACAGGCTTTGCTGAGATAGCAGGAGGCAATGGCTGTCAGTCAAATTCTGTGATGAGGGAGCAGGGATGGAAACCAAACTGTACTGTCTGTGTTGGAAGCAAGCCCGCAGGTGTACCACAATAGGAAAGTGTGCTTCCTATGATGGCACACCAAGAAGGGGGGTAGCCAGGAGCACTGGCAGCGAACCCCAGAAAATGAGGTACGGGGCTGCTTTGTGCAATTTGATTGCACAGAGCAGATAAATAAAACATGTTTTTTATTTAATTTTTTGGGTTTTTTTACTTTACATTTGAAGTTAGACTTTAATTTGTTGTAAAGTTCATCTAAATCAACAATTCCATCTAACACTACCCTTCCTAGACAATGCTGCAGTCCCTGGGTGTCTGTTGCTCCTGAAAGAAATACCCTAAGACAGGCAGTGTGTTACTGGCCAGATCACCTTGTGAAAATAAAAGGAAAAAAAGGCTAAAGACAGAAAACAAAAATAGCCATGAAATCCAAGGTTTGTTAAGCTGCATTATAATAATGTTTTCTAGGTTTTTGTATGCTTTAAGGTATCTAAACCAGTTCAGAGAGGGCAGTGTTCCCTAATAAACTAGAAGGAAGCCATACACCATATTAGAAGGCCTTCAATCAGTGTTTGATTTGGGGAATGTGTGTTTCTGCAGAGGCTGACCAGAGACATCTCATACATAATGAGTTACATAAATCAATACATACATGCATATACACACAAAATGAGTGAAAGAAATGATAAAAATAAATACAAAAACGTGTCTATTAACTTATATATTTATAGGAAGCTGACTTTTTGGCCGATAATGTAGTTTGGTCTACTTTACTATATTATGAATTCAGTCTGGCTATATTTTAAAAATATTCCATCCAAATTAATAAATCAGTAGCAACATGAAGAGGAATTGAAGATTTAAGAGCAGCCTCCACCAAAAATATGCAATTCATAAAACTCACTTCTCATGTGACTTTTTTTCAGGGATATAGTATACATGTTTACTACTTCAACTGGTATGGAAAAACAAATCTGCTATATTGCTAAGCCCTAGGCTAAATTATTGGAAAATGTATGATTAAAATATTTTTAGTCACAGGAGCTTCATAAACTGCTCTATTCTAAAGGTTGGCTTCTGGATTTCAAAAGCTGTACAAATTTTAGCAGTACATTCATTATATGTCAATTCATACTGATGATTATTTAAACATTCACACATCCTCTGACCTCTGCACAGCTTTAATTTTCAATTATTTTTGAAAATACACCAATAAGATAAGACATTAAGTATGTGTGTTTCCCTCAAGCTTGCCGCTTCTAATTTATTTTCTTGGAATTGAACTGTGTTCCTGAGGAAAGCAAAACTGAGAGAGCAAGCAGAATGTCTAAATGGCTTTTTAAAGAAATATCTTGAAGAAGAGAGAAAAAAAAGAACTGGATTATTAATAGCGAACCCTGAGATGATGGATGAAACAACAACAGTATCCTTTAATCATAAAGCACTAACATTCCAACAGAGCTGGTAAGTGAGTGGAGCAGTGAAACCATTTGAGATTTAAACAGATGGATTACTAAAGGTTCCTCAGTGGGTTTCTGGACAGATTTCAAAACAGCAGACTGATTAACTAATTCACAAAAGGCAAGCAACTCTTCCAATCAATACGCTTTTATGTAACTACATTTGTGTTATAATATTTAAACACAGCAAACAACTGCTTATGATAGAAATGTCTAAGGTCATGTTGGGAGGGGCGAAGATGTTAATCCTACAGCCGACACGTACTTTTCTCATTTTGTGTTTCCTTATCTGATTGTCAAGCAATCTTCATCATTACCATTCTTTCATCATAATTTGCATTCATATAATAATAAGAAATATGCTGCACAGGCAATTCTTGATCTGCCAAACTGCTACTATTGTATCATGTAAGAGGAATCGGTCCATCACACAGAGGGTAGCTTTAACTTGAACTTTGTTAAACAGAGTAGGATTAAGGCTCCATGCACACTTGGCATTTTAATAACACTGGCAATGTTAGCTGTGTAAAGTCACGTTAAGAACGCAAGTTGCTCAGTGTTCATTACTGTTTTTGCATTAGCGTTTAGCAACATTTCTCTGCGTTTTTCAGCGTTAGAGCGTTTTTCTAGCTAAAAAAACTCTAGAAACCCACTATTTCTGGGGGTTTTCCAGCAAAAAAACACTGATTACAGTCTATGTGTGTATAGTGCCTGTTTTTTTTAGGATAACAGTTTACTGGCTGTAGAAAAAAACATCAAAAGCCAAAAACAGCAGCTGTAAAAACGTCCAGTGTGCATGAGGACTAAAAATGCAAGAGAGTGAGAAATCTGGTGCAGCTCTGCATAGAAACCAATCAGCTTCCAGATTTAGTTTTTCAAAGTTTAATTGAACAAGCTGAGGTTAGAAGCTGACTGGCTACTATGTACAGCTGTGCCAGGTTTTTTTTTAGGATAACAGTTTAATGGCTGTAGAGAAAAAACATCAAAAGCCAAAAACAGCAGCTGTAAAAACGTCCAGTGTGCATGAGGACTAAAAATGCAAGCAGGGTCAAAATGTTAAAATGGTGCATACCATACAAAACAATGTTAAAGCAATTATGAAGTTGTGCAAATAGAAGCTCATAGGCACTTTGGGGTTGATTTACTAAAGTTGGAGAGTGTGAAATCTGGTGCAGCTCTGCATAGAAACCAATCAGTTTCCAGATTTTGGTTTTGAAAGCTTAATTGAACAAGCTAATGTTAGAAACTGACTGGCTACTATGTATAGCTGCACCTGTTTTTGCACTCTCCAGTTTTAGTAAATCAACCCCAATGTCTCTGCTACTCAATAAGGACACCAGAAAGCAGTGCAGCATAGTATCTATAAGGTTCTGTAACCACCGATACTAGAGAATGAACACTATTTGAGTAAACAGTACAGTACATAAACACCTTACTGTGTTTAGCTGCTGTGCAGGTTAGGTCTTGGTACACAGGTGAAAAGTTAAAGGGCTCTCAGGGCTGGCACCAAAGTCAGGAGATGCAGGGCCACCCCACTTGAAGCACAGTACTTGGTAGCAATTGGAGCAGCACTCCTAGCAGTGGCTGGGTCTTCCATAGCAGCTGCATGCTACTGGACTCCTGCCCAGCTGCCTGCATGCAGGAATTAACAGTGGAAGATTGTACATCTGGCTAAGCATAACATGCCCAGACATCTTTACCTCACTGGGTGTGGTTTTTCTGAATGGCAGAGTAAAACTTCCCTGGGTATGTCCAGGAGCCCAGAGGCTTGCGGGGACCCAGGGAATTGTGGGAAAAGGAGTCAAGAGAGCATGCTCCTGCATCTGAGCATGGTGCGTCAAGTGGCACTCTACTGCATTAATAACCTATTACTGAGGGATTGCAAACAAGCTAAATTACCAAAACATAAGTCTTATCAATCACAATGCCAGATCTAAAACTATTTTTGGGTCCCAGGAGCCCATGTAACAAGGTACAGTGATTTGCTTTGGCTGCAAAGCCCATTGTAAGTTATGAAATAATAGTGGCAATTTTACATCATGTAAAAGCATAAGGAAGCATTACCTGCGTTATCTATTATTAGAAGACAAATACAAGCATATTTCATATCAGTACAGGAGTGTCATCATCAGCTCTTCATAATGCAGATTTTGCTAAACATACGAAGTTGTAAACAGATATAAAATAAAAAGCATACCAGGAACTCATTCATAATGTTGTAGCTGATTTGAATTTAGTCATTTACATTTCACAGCATAAGCTGTTCTAAAACTATCAAAATCACTCAAAGAGCAGAAATAGTGATTTATTGTAAATTTGTGAGAGGTGACATCATTATCTGTGAGGCAATTTAACTACTGAATTATGAGGGATGAAAATAAAACAGACTGCACTGTCTGAGATGCACATCTAGCAACTTCCAGGAAAATGCAAACATTTAGAGATAGAGAGCATGAATAGTTGTATCCTTAAACGTTTTACACCTAGATTGGATAAATATGCAGGTGCACCTTTACTTGGTGCTGTCCAGTACTGAAGTACTTTCAGATTGTGAAAGCAAGACTGAAATG
Source organism: Staurois parvus (assembly GCF_062004578.1). Lineage (NCBI taxonomy): Eukaryota > Metazoa > Chordata > Amphibia > Anura > Ranidae > Staurois > Staurois parvus. Next base: position 16,694,057 of record NW_028317844.1, read on the forward strand.
ATACCATAAATGAATGCCTGTTAATGCATGTATGTAAACTTTGAGGAATGGACAATTTAGCTAAAGATTATTTTTCCACTTGAATATGGAAAACATACAAAATCACCAAGCTTTATGGTAATCAAGACAGTGATTGCCCAGTATCAAGGCTATGCATCTCATTTGTCAAGAAGATAGATTTGACATGTGTTCACTGGTATCATATTATTAAACATTAAAAATTAAAAGGCAGCCACATAATTACTTATGACATCTTGTTGGGCATATATTTCTTATCTCCTAGATTGTAAGCTCAAAAGAGCAGGGCCCTTGACCCCCTCGTGTTTTGTTTTGTTACTGTATTGTCTCATGTTCTGTCCCCCACTATAATGTACAGCGCTGAGCAAACCTTTTAGCGCTATATAAATACTGTATATTAATACTAATAATATGTAATGATGGTTAGCTATAAACTGTAATGAAAGTCCCTATTAAAAGTTATAAGAGGATGTTAAAGCTGAACTCTGGGATTAAAACAACAATATTCTTGGAGTGGGACCCCTTACACTGCATGAGTTAATTGCTTGTTAAGTCTAGATGGTAGAGGAAAAGGTTGTAATTTTCCAGGTTGTAGGTGGGCCCTTACCATTCTCATGTAAAATGCAGGACTATTGATCCTGTAGTGTATGTGATGATGTCAGACTACTAGTCACACTACTCAGGCATCAGGGTGCTAGACACAAAACATGGAGGAAGACTGCTGGATCCTAGCAAGGATGTTGTTTATATTGTTGTTTCTGTCCTCCAGGATATTTATGTAGCAGTCATGCTCATTATCTCTGTTTACTATCACCAAAGTAATGCAGCAAAATTTATTTTTAAGATATATTTTTCTGTTGGTATTTATCAAGATGTGGGGCAGATGGCTGGATCATATGAGGTCCGATTCACTGCCCAGCCTGGACCACCACGGTCCTGTCATTTAGGATCCAGTTATTCCCCTCAGCTGCCATCACCACTGACATCCCCACAGGCTGACATAAGGAGGCATGTCAGTTCTGGACAAGGGAAGGAGCTGCCAAGTTAAGCAGTGGGTGAATAGTTGCTAGGACACAGGGTGGTCCTAGCAACCAATCACAAGCTGATTAACAGGAAATGTGCAGCTCCGTTGCTCCATTCAGAACTGTCCTGCTTCCCGATGTCACCTCTGGACCTGCTGTGTCTCCATACCTTAACCCTGTGTGAGGTAGGACAGGGGAGAGGGCTATGCCACTGTTGTGAAAGATGAGGAAGAAGCCAGGGGTGATATAAAAGGGTGCTGGAAACAAGAGTCTGAAATAGGAGGGGGTGATATAAGGGGGGGGAGGCTGAGAGCAGGAATGTAAAGGAATAGGGGCTGATATAAACTTGGTCTGAGGAGAGAAATGTGAAGGAGGAGGGGAGTGATATAAATGGGGGGCTGACGGCAGGAATGTGAAGCGGAAGGGTCATATGAAGGAGAGGTGATGTTTACACTATTGCAACCTGCATTGTGCTTGTAGGAAGCCCATTCATTACAATGGGCTGCCCTGTATGCAGAAATGCAAAAAAAGAAGTCCCTGACTACACTCAGAAATTTAAAGCATATGCACTTTCATGAAAAAGTGGCTTGTGTTTGAGATAAATCTGAGATCATTTTGAGCTGCTTTTGACCTGTTTGATCTGCCTCTAACTTGCTCTTGTTTGCATTCACATTGATTTGTTTGGGTGGGAAAGCTATTCGCATTCAGCAGAACATTACACGTGCTATTGATCAAAAGGAAAAGCAGAGCTATTGCAGCAATAAATGCAGGTGCACACTGATCCATATCCAAGTCCAAATGTCTTCACAACCACACCAGGAGCGAAAAATAAAATAATAAATAAAAAACATACACATAAGCCTTAAATCTGGCAAAATCCATTCGCTCTAAGGGCAGGAAGCTTACAATGCTCTGCCTTCTAGAAGGTAATTTTCTCCTATATTTTGACCCATTTCCAAACATTTTTTCTAACATGTGTACTGTTTTTACCAATTTTACACTGAACTTTAATGTGGAGCTCCGGTCAAAATAAAAAATATAAAGGTCAGCAGCTACAAAAACTGTAGCTGCTGACTTTTAAAAAAACAGACACTCATCTGTCCCTTGATCCAGTGGTGTCCTCACCACAGCAGGTTTCACTGGTGTTCTTCTCTCCTTGGCTCTGGCATCTCAAGTGTGGGCAACTTGCGGCCTCACAGCTGGGTGCCCACTGCTTATGTGCATGTAGTGCACCTTGTGAATGGTCACGTGTACCAGAAGACTACGGGGGTTGGAGGACAACAATCACAGCAAAACTGGGAGCGGGTACCTGTGAAATTTGGGTACCCCCCCAATCCCCAAAGGGGCCAATCCATAACAGGGAGTAGGGGACAAAGCCTTTAAGCAGAATTTCCCCTTTTGGGTGGAGCTCCGCTTTAACTTTACAACTCTCTAAGTCAATTTTTTATACACTAGTAGGGGTAAGGATAGCTGAGTTTTTATCATCCTGAAATTTCTTTGAAAATCTAGTATTTTCAAAATGTTGCCATTTTTAAGGAAGGTATGGTAGTAAATGAGGAAGGAAAATTATGGTTGTTTGTAATGTTTTTTTCAGGACACAATGGACCTAAAAAGACCAGTGAGGTTTACTGAAGTTTCTTTTAATTATCTTGGACAAAAATAGCCACCTACCTTGCTGTCCTTATTTACAAATTTTTTGTTCTCTTTGGTGGCATGATTGCAATTATATTTTTACCACAACCTTGCCGTGCTGCCTTGTGTGTATCCAAAATGGATAATGTCCAAACAGATCCACCATCAGATCATAGATAAGGGTTTATAACTATTAAAATACATTTTGAAAAAGAGCACTCGAACAATAATGTTTAATATACATTTGGTTTTATATCTTCTCTTCATTATTTATCCTCAGGAGATAGAAGGTCTTCTCATTTCTATCATTTTGGAAGAAGGTCATGGCCAGGATTACATCATTGATCGCAATCTTGCCACAGCTCCAATAGAAGACATTCTTCACATTTTCAGAAACATGGTCAACAGTCAGTGCAGCAATGCTTGGTATATGGAAGAGGGCTCTTCAGGAAAAATTTGTTTGTGAAATCTATTATTAAGTCTTGAGGGAGAAAGAATCTAATAATACACTGGTCATGGATATGATCAGATATCTGTTTTAGAATCCATTGTTTTATCATTTTAGGTACCAGTACCAACTTATATGGGTTTTCAGCCACTGGGCTCAAATCCTTCACCTTTTTCTTCCCTAAAATCGGCCAAACGTGGGTCTCAGTTCAGCTGGTTCAGTAGGGGCCAGACAAATGTAAATCCATGTATAGATGAGTTTGTACAAAATTTGATCTTCTGATCAACCTCTGTCAGATTTTCCCAGTTCGAGTGCTGCAGGCTATAGCCTACAATGCTGATCAATGTATTCCAAAGGCATGAAAGTCTCACCTCTGTCAGAATACAATACCTCAGTGGGGAGAATTTTCCCATCTACATGGGGTGTGTGTCGATTATTGAAAATAAATACCAAATTGTAACGCTTGTGTCAGTCATATTGTCCAGTGATGTAAATCTACCTCAATCACAATGAATGATACCAATTGACCTGCTAAAAAAAAAACATTGTCCACTCCCAGTGACTACTTATTGAAAAGTGGCATTACCATATTTGGTCAATGATGTGCATCGCCAGTACCAGACCCTCATCAAGAACAAGGGCTTGGCATTAACCAATGCTGATTTTTATGAGAGTCTGGTATGGATTTGAATCCCAAACAAAAATGTAAAAAAATGGAGTCACCCCTATACTCCATACCAAACCATTATCCAAACTTTTTACCTGGCTGGACAGGAAAAGTGGACAGCAAGCTTGCCCTCCCTCCCATTTAAACCATACCAGGTCACCTACATTCCATATGGAGAGAGTTTCTTGCTGAAGGAAGGCCCTGGCAGAGAACCTTTGTTCCCATGTTGAAGAGGACAAGGGCCTTTTCCCCAGGTCCCTCAACCAGTAGATGTGGAGTTCTGGGGGATTTATCAGAATCTGGAAGCTCCCTTCAACCACTCCATGTCTGGAGGAATTTTTGGGGTTTTTTGCATACATGTTAAAATCTGCATTTTTTACTAGAAAATTACTCTTAATCCCCAAAACAATTAAACATAGGTGGAAATATACAGTAAACAAAATTTAGTGCACATAAACGAAATACAATACCCATTTTTTTGTAAAATATAAAATATGGGGGTTGCATGAATGAAACAGATACCAACTCTGTCAAGCCTAAAAATTGCATACGCTCATACAATTGCAGAAAAATACGGTACACAAAAGTGTCCATAAGTGACACTTTAAAAACCTTTATAATCTATCAATTTAGAGATAACTGTGAATGCTCAAGAATTATTGCCCTCACTCCAGCTTTCATGGCAATACCTCACATGTCTCACTGTTTACATACTGTATATGTTCCCACTATGTGCATATTTGCATTTAGGTTTTGGCAACCTAACAACCAATGATGCATCCCTGGTCTCATTCACTGATGGCCAAGAAATTTGCAGGCCAGCAGATGAATAAAAAAATAAAGGTCTCTGGTATGCTAGCTGACGTTATTGACCATATATTGCCATATTGAGTCAATTACATCAGCCAACTTCCCCATCCCCACTGTTTACATTCAGCAGCGAATGGGGATGGCGATGCATCACTGTTTGATAGGTTACCACCAGCATCTGCCAGCATTCTGGAAACCAGAGCCTTGAACGAGAAACTGTCATTCATTAGTGGTGATAGTAACACACTGCACCTGCTCTCTCGCCTTTAGGTGTAGCACCCTGCAGCTCCTTTGCAAACATCACCAGAATTTGCCAAACTGTTTCATCAGACCTTCATAAAGTCCATTGAGACTCCCTCTGGCATAGAAGCTGTGATACTTTGACCATTTTTTGCACTCCTGGCATCACAGGAACCAGTGTTCCCCTTTTTCAGAAACCAGCACATGTACAGTATGCTCTCCTTTACCCTGTCACAGCAGTAGCTGAATTTAGCATTGCTGTAACAGGGGTAGGGGGAGCACAGTGGGGCCCCTTGGGTCCACATTACATTATTTAGAAGTGTAAACTAACAATTTAAAATCTCATTTATGAAACTTGGGATATGTTTTCTATTTGAAAAAAAAAAATTTTTTTTCATTATGTCAGGGTATTCTTTAAAGGATATGCTAAATGTTATGTAATTAGAAGTATATTTAGGGTTTCCTTTTAAAATATAGCATGCAACATTTATTGAATAGCTGTACATGCCAAATATGCAGCTTTGTCTCTATGTTCCATTCCTATCCTAAAGCTCTTTCTTAGCTAGTGTAACAGCAATGTGAGCAACAGTTCTGCCTGTAATTCTGTTAAGCAGCCTTATATTTTGCCACTAGGACCTCTTTTCTGTGTTAAGCTATAATATCCTCTCAAATGCATTAACATGTCCTTGGAACAGACAGTTACAGACGTCTGCATGCTTTGAATATTTCCATTTTAATAGGAGTCACAGATTCACACTTTGTAAAACAGAGGAGCTCTAATTCTGTGCTTCTGCTGGCAGGCATATAACCAGTGGATTCATGCTCCACAGTTAAAATGATATAAAAAATATTAATATACAGTATATACAAAGAGTATTAAAAAAAAAGATCATTTAGTTTTACTAATGGTGTTCATTATTTTTACTTTAAAACCAAATATTTAAATGTAGCATGTTTTAAGTCCATTCAAAATGTGCTATAATATTATGTTTCTATAATTTCTAAGAATTTCTGTTTATTCAATATTTATATTAAACATATACATGTTGCTAGGTAGTTAAGTACATTCTAAAAAAACATGCTAGGTGACAACAAAATATTTGTTATCCTTAAAATAAAACCAAACCTGCTCTTTTTAAAATAACCCAAATAATAAGCTGCACACTTAAAATGGTGTACACAGCCATCATAATAGAAAATAACAAACAGAAAGTGGCACTGTGAGCAGTCTTTAAATCAATGTAGATAAATCACAGTGTGATCCCAAGTTGGTCTTCCCAAATGTTTAGTAAGCAGTCCATGCATCAGACATTACACTGAGCATCTTACCAAAGGGTGAGACTTTTACATGATAGAAGGTCAAGGTGAGCTTATGGACAGCAATAGCCAAAATTTCAGTCTAAACTCTCAATCTTCTTCTTATTAAAAATCATATCAATACTCTATCATCTCTGTGGCTCCTGCTTAGTAGATGGTAACACTCACAATGGGTACACAGAACAAAGATCCCATAGTGTAACTCATTAAAAACATTTATTTGAAAAATAGAAAAAACATATACAAAAGTTCTACATGAACAGTATCAAATATGGGGTCCTACCTCACACTCCTGGCTTTGCCCACTGCATTTCAGCCTAAGGGCCATCATCATGGGCTGGCAGTGTGATGTTCCCAGTAAGATTATATAGAGCATAACCCATCCCACCAGCCATATAAACACTTCATGATAGTAAATAATTACTTAGGAGTATGTACTTCCTTCTTCTGGCTTCTCCATCCAGCCTCATGATGTATAAGCGGAACAGGAGCAGGTATTCTATACCCCTAACCAGAAGTGATCATAAACACATTCAGTACTAAATATCTCAAGGCCACTCCTCTCTATAGGCCACTTCTCAGGATACATTATCTGGAGCATATCCTAGACAAGAATGAATCGGTTCAATCGGAATTAGGAAAGAGTGGCTAATCCTGTATGCTACCATATAAGAACAAAAAAACAAATAAAAAAAACAAAACATAAAAATACATAAAAACAGTAAACAAATAGCCTCCCACACTTTTCCAAACACCAATACTATAGTTGTTTGCTACAACAAAATGTTAAATGAAAAATATTATAAAATCCTACCTCCTGAAAATAATTTTTCAAACAGAATTAAACGATCTCATTCTGTCCCACTTATTTTGAGTAATCTCTCATGTTAAAAAGATATCAATAGTCAAAATCCCCAAAATACAAACTGTCTCTACCCTAAATCTGACAGTATATGTAGTATTATAATTACTTCTTAGCCATTAAGTCTGTTATGTCTCTCACATAGGGGAACCTTTAAAGCATATCTCCATGCATGACCCAAATTTACTAGTAAATCTCTCCCTCCCTGGAGCATGCTCCAGCATTAATTCTTTGTTTTGTTCCTGTAGCAAGAAACAGCTTTTATTACTTCCTGTAACAACCTCACCAAACTTGTAAAATTCTTGCTGGGGCAGGTGTTGGAAGGAAGGATCTTCAGATTGCCCTAAATGAGTTCACATTGCTGATAAGCATGTCCCCACACATCTCCTAATAGTCCTTTACCTATGTGTGTGGACTTTGGGGAGTGGAGGCAGGAGAAGTTGTGCTATGTCTGAAAAAAAGTCCTTCTGTGTTGCAAGAACATGCAGGTTTGCACAACAGCTAGTGGTAAATTGTATATGTATGAAAATAGTTTGCAAATACTTGTAAATATGTTACCAGTACAAAACAAAGAAATAAAGTGCAGCGCTAAAGTAATAAAAAACTAATGAACACAGTTACTGCTCTCAGTAAGCAGTTCTCCTCCAGCAAGTACTGGGAACAGTTCTTCCGGCGCAGGGGGGAGTGGGCCTTCGAGTGGTATGGCGGATACTTGGAGCTGTGTGGGGTGCTGCATTTAAATGCATTTGAATGCATTTATTCAACCGAAAGACAAGACGTCCCATTCGGGCCAGAGGAGGGAGGTGATAGACCAGATCTGCACCCACCAAAGGATTGAGGGACCCCCTGGACCCCCTGGTGTTCCATTCGTACCAGAGGAGAGAGGTGACAGACCAGTACCCATTATTTGATTGAGGGACCCCCTGGAGGACATCAACATTCCACCTGGCTGTTCCCACTTCAGACTTCCAGCTGGTCTTGGATTCCTATATGCACATATTGATTGCGCTTCTGGTTAGTAGGCAATCTTACCATTCTTTCACTGGACACTGCATTGGATTTCATAACAGAACTGTCACATCAGCACTCCTTATATTTATTAAGGAGCTTGTCTACCTAAGACTGTATTCATTAGTTTTTTATTACTTTAGCGCTGCACTTTATTTCTTTGTTTTTCTTGCTATTGAAAGGTTTTGTGGTTCCTTTTATCAGTGCATTTAGCTGCTTACGTGTGTGCTCGCTAGGCCTCCACATTTTTTGATGTTACCAGTACAGATGGCATGTGTGGAATATCTCTGGCTGCTTTGAAATGTTTGTAAATGGTTTACCAACTGTAGAAATAGACTTGTATCTCAAGCACCTCATTGGTTTTGACACTTTTCACAAATTCTCTCTCATTGGTTGAAAAGGCACACTTCAGGACTGGGTGACAGCTTATCAAATGACTTTAGCAGGTCATGTGACTGCACTTTCCTTCTAACTATTTGCAATGTTAAATCCCTAGTCAGTAATTTGCTGCTTTACCAGATTTACACTAGCAGAGCACAATCCACATTCCTCATCCTAATCCTAAAATCCAACCCAGCCCACAGTGTTATGCCCAGGGGCGGACTGACCATTTGGAAACTTGGGCACTGCCCGAGGGCCCGGGGTCAGTAGGGGGTCCCATGAGATGCCCCTGGTACCTTTTTCATAGGCTTTTTTGAGTTTGGGCAAGGACACAGGGGCCCCATGATCCCCTATTGCCCAGGGGCCCCATGAGTTGTCAGTCTGCCCCTGGTTATGCCTGTATATCCCCATTGACTTCTCTTTATTTAACACAGCAGAAATAGCTCTGAAGCCGAAGTGCTCCTATTGCTTAGAAAGATTGTTTAATATTTTCTTCAAAAAGTGCATACATTTTGTTGGTATCTAATTCTTATTTACAACAGTATCAGATGTAATGTTGCTTTTCAAATAAACCCCTAAGCGATATCTCTAAAAATCAGCATTATCTACTGCTATACAAATAAACAATGGATTATAAGTTTTTATGGCCTCATTTACTAGCCTGATAGTTATCATCTGGCCAAAGCACAGGTGTCATAAGAGAAGTACAGATGGATCACTTATTACCAAATAAAATGGAACATACCACTTAAAAAAGACACAACTACAGTGACATAAAATAAAAGTATTCAAATTAACCCAATTTCTGCCACCTATTAAATGTTTTTATTTTTTACACGTCTGGCTGCATGCTATGTAGTAGAGGTGATTTGAGTGTCTATAAATCAGCCTAACCACTTCTACATAGAGGATATTATGGTTTGGCATTGTGGTTTAATCAACACAAACTCATCTTTTATTGTTTGTGTTTGTCTGCACTAAAATTAATTTGAATGTTTACATACAGTTAGGACCACATATATTTGGATACAGGCACAATTTTAGTTTTTTTATCAGGTATTTACCAAAACATATTCAATCTATAGTTATATAATGGACATGGGCTGAAAGTGCACACTCTCAGGTTTCATTTGAGGGTATGTTCATCCAAATTGGAGTAAGGGTTTAGGAATTAAAGCTCTTACGAGTAGCCATCCTCCTTTTTTCAAGGGACCAAAAGTAATTGGACAATTGAATCAAAAGCTGTTTCATGGCCAGGTGTGGGCTACTTCTTCATTATTTCTTCATCAATTAAGCAGGTAAAAAGTCTGGAGTTGATTCTAAGTGTGGTATTTGCATTTGGAATCTATTGCTGTGAACTTACATCATGCGTTCAAAGGAGCTGTGCATGCAAGTGAAACAGGCCATTGTAAAGCTTCACAAATTAAACAAATCCATCAGAGAGAGAGCAGCAACATTAGGAGTGGCCAAATCAACAGTTTGGTACAGTCTGAGGAAATCACAGTGGTCACATGATCAGAAAGCTCTTGATCACAAGTAGAGATCAGGAGCTTTCCATTAATTGTGTCAGGAGTGTGCACGGTGCGCTCTTGGCACAGTTCTGTTTTACTTTGGGTACACATATATGTGGCCTCTCTGCGCTGGCTGGCAGGAAGGAGTTAAAGGAGGATTTTATCTGTAAAAATAATTAAAAAGTTTTAGGAAAAGGGTTACAGCAAAAGGCAATTAGAAAGCTTGCGGAATAGAATAGGAGATGGAAGGAATAGATCAAGGAAGGACAAGCCATTTGAAAACAAGATACATAAAGACAATGATTCTTCTTTCTTATTTATCAGAGTTAACCTTTTAGTATTTGGGGATTGTAAAGATTATTATTAAACATTGGCCTATTTTACAAAGGTTTATAGGAAGGAGGGATCTTCCTAGGAATTTATTTATTTAATTTTTTTAATTTATTTTATTTATTTATTTTCATTCATTTATAATCACAGAAACAGGAAGAGGGGGAGGTGTTGTATAGCACCATGATCATGGTAGACACTATTTATCACATAGAACACTGATTGTACTTATACTATTTATGAGGAACACCCTTATGTTTTTATTGTTTCTACACATTCTAATTAGGGTGTGGTAGGTGTCAGCAGCAGTCCCTTACCATGGCACAGACCCAACCCCATATTCTCTCTATTTTACAAAGGGACAGGGTATTAGCACTTTTTCTCCCAAAACAACTCTAAAATGATTCCACAATATAGTGGATCCACCGGGTAATAATAAAGTGACTAGATTTGATGGCATTGGCTTTTGTTCGTGTATGAAATGCATACTGTGTAGAACAGTAAAAAGTAAAACAGTAAAAAGATATGGGAACGAAAAAGAAATCAAGAGCTGTACCTAGGACAATAGGTAGGAGTTATAAAATAAAGCAATTTAATACATGCAGTACTACCCATGTGACTTACGTACAGTATGAAAATTCTCATGTGGGGCTCAATATGTGAGTTTTACAACCAGGGACGGACTGACAACTCATGGGGCCCCTGGGCAATAGGGGATCATGGGGGCCCTGTGTCCTTGCCCAAACTCAAAAAAGCCTATGAAAAAGGTACCAGGGGCATCTCATGGGGCCCCCTACTGACCCCAGGCCCTCGGGCAGTGCCCGTGTTTCCAAATGGTCAGTCCACCCCTGTGTACAACACATAAGTTGCATCAGAGGATAAGGGAGTATTTAAACATTTTCTGGTTTCTATAAACATAATTTGTCTGTTTATTTTGCCAAAACAATGACACCGGTGCAGCTGTGCATGGTAGATAATCAGCTTCTAACTTTGGCTTGTTCATTTAAGTTTTGACAAAAAAAACCTGAAAGCTGATTGTTTTCTGTGATGAATTGCAGCAGATTTTGCAAGCTCTAGTTTTAGTAAATAATCCCCACTGTCGCAGTGCAATATCAGTGTGCATCTAGTTGTTTGAAGTCTATACTAAACAGTGAACATTGGGTGGGCAGCGGTGGTCTTACACTAAATGTAGCATAAAGAGGAGGGAGTCCCCTGACATGAGATGTGTTCATTACGATTGTGGGGTCTTTGAGGAGTTATCTGGTCTGATACTATTTTGTATATTAAGCATTGTGCCATTGACTGCTATTTGTCAGTTGTTAAGTTTTGAATAAAGGATTCCAAGATGTCAAACAATTTTTGAACCTGAGTGTCTGATGCCATAAGGAATGCATAGGTCAATTTTCTATGGATAATAAGATGAAAGGAGGGTCAAGGTAAATCCATTATACTAAAAGGATATTCTTATTTTTTTCCTATTGTTTAGCTTGTAGTTATGTCAACCTGAGCTAGTACATCACTCTACTGTAATCCAGAACTGTTGAATCCTTGGTCAAAATGAGTGAAATAAAGCCTTATCAGAGTGTCCACTTTTAAAGAATGTGCAAACCCAACATTTCATATTCCTGATATGTGCCTGTTGTACCATGTACTTGAGTGAAAAAAAAGTTTCCTATTCTCTTTGTATTGCATTCTTTGTGTGGACTCCCTGGTGATCCTACCAGTCTCCTGGATTTCCTATTAAAAACTGACTACACTAGGCAGAAGAACACACCCTGGTCAGTTCTCTAGCTATGCTGAGAACTCAGCCTGCTCTCTTCCAATGATTAGACTCATCCTGACATGTCCCCTGCACAGCCATTCACTGAGAAGATCAGTGTGCTGATCTTTTTCCTCCCCCAGCTCCTATTCAGCTGAGAACAGAGGGAATGTGATTACTTATTTAAAAAAAGGGGAAAAAGGTATTTATAATGTTTTTTGTATTTCAATGGTTTTTATTAATTTGTAACAGTTTAACACAGGAGCAACAAATCACGCCCACGCAGGGGCTATCAATAGCACATAAAAAATTAGAAAATTAGAAAAATCAGTGCTCTAATACCAACAGAGCATTTATAATGTTTTCTATATCTATGCACAAATGTTTTGCCATTCATTTCTATTGCCTTTCATTTCCATATATCAGACATGGTATCGCAAAGTTGTAAATGTACCAGCAGGATATTGTTTGTCATGCAAAGGGGTTGGAGAGTTCAAGGGAGTTTGTGTTGCCTGGGTGTTGCTACTGATGCTGCTTCTGAAGAAATGTGTTAAACTAAGGAGAATTTCCCTCTTTTCTTTTTAATGTGTCATTATGAAGTAATAATTGCCCAGTGTTTCTGAGAAGGACATGATGGTGGAAGGAGATTTGGTACCATCCTCAATGGGAAAAAGCTGTATCACCTTTTATTAATTATATTACAGTTCAATAGCATCTGGCCATCCCTAAAAAAAGGGCACCAAAGGGTCAAAGGAAGCACTTTGAAACTGTGGTTCTCCGGCATGTGGTGGATATTTATTGGACATATTGGCTTGCTACTGGTTCCAGTAAACAGATATATCCACTTATTTTGGACTGCCCTTATTGCGCTTCTTGCAATGTTATCATTTAGTTTATATGCATTGGTTCATATTTTATGTATGTAGTATTTTAAATACACAGAAGATACTCTAACCAGATTGGTTGCTAATAGTTATGGGTATCATAAATACACTTGTTAATATCACTGCTTAATTTTATTTTTTATAAATAAGGTTTTTATTCCCTGTTACAGAGAAGTGCATAAATGATATGAGACAAGTTGTTATTTATGAATTGTTTATTGATTATTAACTATTACAATTTAGTACTGTGCCTTAGAAACATTGCAGCTCTTCTGGGGATTTTCAGAACAATACAGATGATAAGCAATCCAATAGGAACCACAGAACACAGGACAACTTTTACCCTTTTTAAAATTTCTGTTCTCTCTCTTGTAATGATGTAGTTGAATCTTACTTATTTTGTTAAAATCCATAATAATAGTAATGTTTCAAATTGTCTTGCTGCTCAAAATTATTTAAATGTCAATTTTACTTTTTTCTAGTTTGCTCTGAGTGCCAGTTGCCTGGTGACATTTGGGCAGAAGAGCAATTTTTCTCATGGGCACCAATGCACACTCATGAGGACACTGGTTGCCCTCCTGATAAAGCCATTTTGTGAGTCATGTTGGCATTGCTACACAATAGATCCTCACAATAACATTTGTTTTAGTCACAGCTAGAGATGTAACATTTCTGGAAATTTTGAAGCCATGGAAAAAGAAAATTTTTTTCCCTGTTTATTTCCGGAAAAAAATTTACATTTTTGGAAAAAAATTAAAAAAAAATTAGTGTTGAGTAGTTTTATAAATTGAAAGTAATTTTGATACACTGTAAATTGCAGCTTTACTCTCAACAGAAATTGCACTGTGGAAATGCTTCCAAACTCTAGATCACGGTTTCTCAACCTTTTTACCTTTGAAGAACGCCTGGCAAAAAGTCTGAGATCTCAGTGAGCCCTTGAAATAATTTTCATATGTACAGCTCATTGAACATTGATGCGATCAGCAAGCTGTAGATCTAACAACAATTAATCTTAGAAAGAGCATTAAACAATAGAATGAATATTCAAACTTACCTCTTAAAACTTGTGCTTCTTTTTTTTTGCACAGATGCTAAATTCTGGGAGAAACATGAGATAAGCAGTGCAGGGGGCCAGGAGAGAACAGTATAGGGGAGCCAAGAAGGAACAGTATAGGGGGGCCAGGAGTGAACAGTATAGGCAGCCCGTAGAGAACAAAGGTCCCCAAGGTGTTCCACCACAATCTGCCTGTCCATCAGGAGGGGTACAGGGGGGCCAGGAGGAAACAGTACTGGAGGGCACAATACTGGGGTCTGTAGTGGTTTTCGTCATGCAGAATAGCTCAGGAAAGCTACTGGATTGTAACTGGTACACTTATCCCCACCTGCCCTCCACTCTCGTTCCTCCCAAGTGATGTTGCACACAGGCACCTGGAAGAGACAGGAGGGGAATGTCGTCTTGGATCGGTGCAGGACAGTGATGCAAGCTGTTTTCCTCTGCGGCTCTGTAGCTTGACTGTCAACTATGTGGGGATGTGATCTACCCATATTCTGCTTGTGATGTATGGGCAGATTGTGGCAGAACCCCTGGGGACCTCTTGCAGAGCCCTGGTTGAGAAGCACTGTTCTAGATGTTGGTCTCACCATTTTACTGAGAGAAAGAAAAGAAAAACCAATTTACTGACCAGACTATTGGTAAACATTACACTGTGATTGTGGAGCACATCAACAGGATGTTTTAAAAGTTATAAAGATAAACTAATTTGTCAAGTTTTCCCTTACCTGTCAATTAAGGCCTGACTGGAGGGCAGAAGCTATGATCTACTGTATCCCAAAAATCACCCAACTGTAGGAGATACAGGATGGATTTTCCCTGCAGTGCCCCCTAGTGGCAAAACGTACTTTGAATTATAAATGTTTCATTGAGTCATTTAGGAAAAGGGAGAAGCTAAGTAATACAGCCATATGCATGGGAGGTCCAGGTGTTTTTTGCAAAAGGGGGGCAGAAATTTGACCATATTTATTTATTTATTTCCGACTGAAAGGAATCTTGTGAGTCCAATGGGAAGGGCCCTGAATAGGTACAGAAGCTTTGGGAGAGCATTCATCTTTATAGCTGTAACTCTGCCCAGAAATGAAATGTGATATGTACTCCATATCATGCTTTGATATGGATTTTGGAAATGATCGAAGGGTAGTTTTTGGAGAACAAAGATTGTAAGGTAGGGGTCAGTGTGATTCCCGGATAATAAAAAAATATCGTAGATCATATAAAAGGGAAGGAGGACTTCAAGGCTGCCATTGAGGTTCAGAGAAGATAATAGACATGGCCATTTGGTATTATAGGGATAGTCCAGATATCATTGAGAATTCTTTCAAGACTTAGTAATAAGTTAGGCAAAAAAACCCAGCTGGGTCATAAATAGAAGAATAACAGTTTGTATTGAGTGTGAAGGGTTAAATAACCTACTATAGTAGGTTATAGAATTTAACAAATTATTTGTAATATAGAGTTGAAAAGCAGTCAGGACCTGGAGCAGAATTCCATTTAAGGGGTTTAATATTATTTAACATCCCCTCTTCTGTGCTAGGAGCATTCCAAATATCCTGTTTGGAGTGGGAGAGGGTAGGGATTGGAAGGTTTGCATAGCACGATAAGGTAGAAAAGGAAATATAAGATGGAGGTGAGGAAAGCAAATTTGAATAGAAGTTTTCAAAAATCTTAAGAATGTGTTGGGGGAGAGTAACCATTTGTCCTGGTGCATAATTTATATATGTGCATTGGTTTTAAAGTTTCATTCAATTTGCAAGCAAACATCACTGTATATGAATTGCTAGTGAGAAAATAATTGGCCTTTGACCATCTCAAGGCTTTTTCTGCTTTATTGGAGAGTAGAGAGTCTAATTCTAACCATTTCTGAGAGATTAATTGTGCCACTGATGGAGAGTGAGTGTTGGCATAAGATTTATATAATTCATCCAATTCTTTAGTAAGGACAAATATTTTATGCCTGGACTCTCTGTTCTGAGCTGAGGCTAGTTGGATGAGACATCCATGAATTGCAGTTTTATGAGCTGTCCAAAGGCTGTCATTTATGTGAAAATATTCTTCTAAGACTGTAACCACTGCATGTTCACGAAGTGGATCTGAAGGAAGGGACTCGTTAAGCTGTCAAGAATATGGTGTAGAGGATAAGCCAATCTGTTTAGTATGAAACCAGACAATATGGTGATCAGACCATGCACAAGGATATATGGGCGCTTTGTGAGAATTGGACAAAATAATAGGTGTACAGAAAAAATAATATATTCTTGCGTATGTATCATGTGGATACAAGTAAAATGTATACTATATTCACATGCTCCAAAATTATGGGTATGCCTAAGGGGTAATCATATGCATAGTGTAAAAAGGCTTTTTGGTCCTGTCTTCTTTGATCCTCCCCTTCTTTTGCTGTCCTTAACCCATCTGCCATAGTTAGAGCAGCAGTGGCAAGTCTGCCCATGCTGTTTGGTGTGTATTGCTATCTTTAGGGTGCATGTGATCGGCATAGGGCCAATCAGCCAGACAGAGGGTCAGGGGTTATGCAGCCTCACAGGGGAGTCAGAGGAGAATGAAAACTCTTCCTAAAAAATTAACCAGTGCTCGGCTGGACACTGATAGACGTCACAAGACTGCTATATACTGCTACTGAGAAAAGGTATTTAGCAGTTTATATTTAATAAAATAATTGCAATCCCATGCTCTGTGTACTGTGGGAGACCAGATATAGTGAATGCAGGGTCCTGGGTTTAGTAACACTTTAAATGCTCTCTACCTTTAGCTTTCTGATTTCTGTCACCAATTTGAAGACACAGACAAGTCCTGCCTCTGCACTATTTGGTCACAAAAACTGTATCTACAGCACTCTGTAAACCTAAAAATAAACAAAGGCTGACTTTTATATTTAACCACAAAGCCAGAAAGGTTTATTACCCAGGTTCAAAGCAAACCATACTTCACGCATATGTCATGACAATTTTTCATAGAGTGCAGAAGGATTAGAGCCCCTGCCTCATTTTTACTGCCATCTGGGGCTTAGTTACAGAGATCTCGCCTCAGTGATTGTTTTGCTAACAATGTTGTAACACATGGGAAATGAGGGAAACTCTCCAACAACAACAGAGGCAGAAATAAAAACAATGTTTAGCAGTGTAAGGGAAGGTCATAAGCCCTGTCAGATTTTTATTGTTGCCAGTTATTCTCACATCTTGTCTGGTAAAATTGTTTTTAGCTGAACAGAAGTAATGGGAAATCATGCTAACTACACAATTAATAGGGCTAATATATACAGGAGTTAGAATCCTTTCCTACTCTGCCCCCCAAAAATATGCAAATATATCCTTATGTATAAACTTTAAATTTGACTTTGTAACCCTGAATCAAACAACATCAGCTGCTGTCATCAATGCTCAACAGTGTGATACCACAGTTCTTCAAGCCACATCCTGAGATTGCTAATGGACTAAATATTTTTAAAAACAACATTTCCACACTGTCCTTGAATAGCTTTGTGGAGGATAATGTAATAGAAAATTTAGATGTGAAAAACTGTAATGTTACTCTATGCTGTGTGTGAGGCACATGTAACTAATGCTGGGGTGATGTTACAAGCAAGCCGAAGGCTACTTTCACTGATCTACCACAAAAACACAGCATAAACACATAGGCACCTTTGCCGTGCTTTCTGAGCATTTGTGACTTACAACTGCACCAAAAACACTTCTCAGAGGTGTTTTTGAGGTGCTTTTCATGCGCTTTTCAGGCGTTTACCATTGATTTCAATGGGAAGAGGCATTTTTGGGGCTTTTATTTAACTCCCCAAACATGCCCCAAAAATGCTACAAGCAGGAGTTTTCACACCAAACCACAAGTGCAATGCCTCAGTGTGAAAACATACATAGATATACAGTGCATTCACATACATAGGGAAGTGTTTTTCTTGAGCTTTTCATGTGCTTTTTTTAACTCAAAAACTCTACAAAAACTCCTCAGTGTGAAAGTAGCATAAGAATGTTGTTGGTGTAATCACCTCCAGACAGGGCCAATTCTGACACTTCTCTCATACATATAAAAATCTGCATTTTTTTAAAATAAAATTACTTAGAACCCTGTATATTTAAAAGTTGAGGCCCTGGAGAATAAAATGGCTGTTGTTGAGATTTTTTTATGTCATACAATATTTGCAAGATAGGCCCTCTTTATGGAGATATCTGGGGTCTAAAAGACCCCATATCTCTTGTCTGGCCTCCAAAGCATCTGATCAAAACAAGATTGGTTTGATCAGATCCTTTACAAGGCAATAATGGCTTGTAAACAAGGAGACCTGAACCAGAAGTGACAGCATTTTTAGGGCTTCCAGTTTCTAATGTCACAGAGGGGGAGGAACAATGGAAGTTCCTCTCACTCTGTGTAGCGCATCTTATGCAAGTGGTTGCATGGGTACCAAGCTCCCTGTCTTGTAATGGCAGTGGGTGGAACCACTTCCACCGCCTGCAAAAGTGATCAGGTGGCTGTATAGCTGCTTGGATCACTTTTACATGAAAGCCTGCAAAAGTGATCGGGCGGCTGTATAGCTGCTTGGATCACTTTTACATGAAAGCCTGCAAAAGTGATCGGGCGGCCGTATAGCTGCTTGGATCACTTTTGCATGAAAGCCCATCACCTGTTCTTAAAAAAATGATACCAGGATCATGACTGCAGCTGTAGCCATGATCGTGCTATCACTACTCCCTTACTAGAACACATACAGCAGACAGGAAGTGGTTAATAAAGGAGTCTAGGCTCTAAACGTATTCACCTAAGCTGACATATAGCTTGACCTCATTTAGCAAGATAAATGCTAATTTACTTAAAAAGTAATCTGGCTCTACCCTCTTGCTAAAAAAAATCAGATGAAAATGTAAATGACGCCTACTCCCACACCTTTCACACAGCTGAAAATCTAAGTTTTTGGCTGTGCCTGAAACAAAAACAAATCTAAAGATTATTATTATTGTACAAAATTTATATAGTGCCAACAATTTGCTCAGCGCTTTACAATAGAACAATAGAAGACAATATAGCAACAATACAGTTCAATACAAGAGGGTCAGGAGGGCCCTGCTCCTTGGAGTTTACAATCTAAGATGACAAATACTAGACACTTACCCACAGGACCTTCACAGGACCATCCCCATGTCCACCGCCCTCAGTGGATGCTATGAAAAAAAACACAGAAAAAATATCAAGCATGGCATGAAGAAAAACATTCAAATGAGTACTCATGTTCTGCTGCATTATGGCCTTCAAATTGTTACATACATTTCAAAACAATAGGTGCATACCTAATCAGTTTTGGACACTAGGCATGCTACGCAGGGCATATTTAGGTCCTCCCTTTTAGCCCACTGTTGCACTTCACTTTGCACTTAACAGCAATTCCTGACTGACAAAATTACAGCCAAGAGTTGCTGTGTAAATACAGCAGCTATAATTACTGCTGCCAAAAAGCATACCATCTGGAAAAGTATTTAAAAACACTGTTCAGGCCAAGATCAAGAAATAGTAAGTAACATTGTTACTTTTGTGTCTAGTCTGTTGCATTTACCTGCACAGGGACGATCTTCAATCTGCATATGTCGGTTAAAGCAAAGTGGCAAGAAAAAAAAGTGTTTTTGTAAATACAGTTTGTTCCTACACAACTCTTTATTGGCCTTACTAATTTCCTGCTGATTTTTTTTCTATTTTTCTAAACTTGAATATTTAATTTTTTTTCATCTTTATTCATTTTGTTTAAAAATGTAAGTGTCATGTTTAAAAAGCCTTTTTTTTCTTTTGTAAATAACGTTGCAATGCTTTGTATCATAATCATAATTTTAGGAACATTTTAAACAGGATAAAGTATAAAACACATTTACTACTTTTTATCTACATTAACAATGATCAAAGTAGAAAAAAATGTGGGGTTTTTTTTTAGTTTTCTTACTTTTTTGTCAATGGATTGCGTACAAAATAGAATCATCTTAGCAAGGCAATGGGGAAGATTTACTAAACTGGAGACTACAAAATCTGATGCAACTCAGTTTACAGGTTTTATTGTCAAAACTTAATTGAACAAACTGAAGTTAGAGGCTGATTGGCTACCATGCACAGCTGCACCAGATTTTGCACTCTCCAGTTTTAGTAAATACCCCCCCCCCCAATATTTCCAACGAAAACCTTGTTTGTCCTAAAAAAAAGCATATATGTGCTAATTTTATTATCTTAAAGCGGTAGTAAAGTCTCTATTCGAAACTAAAATAATGTGCTCCCCTGGAGGTTTAAGCCATAATATACTAGTATGCAT
This sequence comes from Staurois parvus, assembly GCF_062004578.1. Classification (NCBI taxonomy): domain Eukaryota; kingdom Metazoa; phylum Chordata; class Amphibia; order Anura; family Ranidae; genus Staurois; species Staurois parvus. Next base: position 16,714,310 of record NW_028317844.1, read on the forward strand.
TGCATACTAGTACATAATGAGAGCCTTACCTAAAAACGGAGACCTCAAACTCTGGGCTGTCATGGCTCCCAAAGAGACCTGGGCGCTTCTATGTTAACACGGTCCTACTTCCGGGTTCCGAATCTTAGGCCACTTGATTGGCCAGGCTGCAGTGTCATCACTCCCACACATGCTCATGAGACTCACACCGTAGTGGCATGCAGAGTGGACCATACATGCGGTATGAGCTGCGCATGCGCAGCTCAGATCTCATTACCCGCTGACAGGCAAGGGGGGGCATTTATGACAGAAGAGACCTCTAGGGTCTCTTCTATTATAAAACCCCTGCCTTGTCAGTGGATTTTTAAAGAGTTTATTACCACCAATGGTATTGGCAAATACACAGACCTATCACAGAACTGTATAATTTGCTCTGGTCCATTGTGAGTGTACAGGTATGAGAGCTGAGCTGGTTAAGCAGACAAAGCTAAGTAGCATGATTCTGACCAAAATTATGGCTTCCCAAACTTATTTGCTAAATGATGCTTATTCCCTCCTTTCTCATTAGTGTCAGTATGGAAAACTAGCTAGAGGAAGGGGACTAATATGTACTTGGGACTAATGCATATTTCCCAAATTTCACAAGTTTTCAATGTTTAAAAAAGGTGCAATGATGAAATTTAGGCCTTCACCTATTTTACTCAAAAGACTATATATGTGCTACTTGATTGTACACAGTCCTCCCTCATGCAGAGAACTTGAGAGTACAGCCATCCCCACTTCTCAGCTCTAAATATCATTAGACAGTAAGGCTGGAGCGTGAGGCTGCACATGGATGGAGCAGTGGAATACAGTTAATACAGGCACCCACTTGTGCTCATTTTAATAACTGATTTTAACCACTTCAATACTGGGCACTTCCCCCCCTTCTTGTCAGCACTGTCACACTTTGAATGACAATTGCGTGGTCATGCAACACTGTACCCATATGACATTTTTATCTTTTATTAGACTGATAGAGCTTAGTTTTGGTGGTATGTAATCACTACTGGTTTTTCTTCTGCTAAACAATCAGAAAAAGACAGAAAAAAATGTTTCTGTTAAAATCTTTTGCAAATAAGTAATTTTTCATCTTCACTGATGTGCTCTGATGAGGCTGTACTGCTGGGCACTGATGAGGCTGCACTGATGGGCACTGATGAGGCTGCACTGATGGGCACTGATGAGGAGGCAGTGATGAGGCTGCACTGATAAAGTGGCACTGATGGGCACCAATAGGCAGCACTGATGAGCACAAATAGGCAGCACTGATGGACACAAATATATACTGCACTGATGGGCACTGGAAAGCTGCACTATTGGGCACTGATGGGGCTGCACTAATAATCAGGGCAGTGATCACTGTCCTGATTATCAGAGTAAACCGTGTACTGACAGTCTTGCCCATAATAGGCTTTCCTTTCCTCACACAGCATGAGAGGAAAGGACTGCTAATAAACGGCAATTCTGTTTACATGTGACCAGCTGTGACTGGACACAACCGAATGCATGGTAAAGAGCTGTTGTGATTGACCCTCGATCTGTGATCAGCTGTGTCCAAAGGTCACAGAAATCACAGAGCATGCCCGATAAGTGCGGGATATAGTACTTAAGTGGCCTGATAAGTGGCTATAGCACAAGCAGCAAGTAGTTAAAAAATGGGAGTATTTATTCCTATTGCCTCCTTTTGGGGTCCATTATAGCAAACCCCCCATCTAGACATGGAGATTGGACGACCATGAGTGCTTTATGACCTTTCCAGAGTGGACGCAGCACATTGACATCAAGATGTATATCTTCCTAATGAAACTCATAGCAAAACACATTGAAGAAATTAACATTAACATTTATGAACATATCTATCTGAAATTAGAATTTACTGGATACCTCTGAATAATACTTTAACAGATTGTATATCACTTGTGGGTAATATGTAAACCACCCAGCATTTTTATGTTGATGGATTTTAATGTATAATACATATTATAATAAATTATCTTTTTTTAAATATACTGTGACAGTGTTGTGCCCTGCCACAGTGTAAAAATGGTTCTGTAGCACGCAGGATTCTCATCCAGGCAGGTTGAGGGGCTCCCAGGTGTTTTTAACTGAATTTCCAGTTTCCCCATTGGTTAGTAAAACCCATTTTTGTACCTGGAGTCCAGAGACTTCATAGATACTTGGGAGGGATAAAGTCTCCTATTCTTGGACCAAATGTGTGCAGAGCTTTTAGTAGAGTCAGGACTACAGTTCTGGGCTCCACCCAGCAAACAAAAGAGAACTCTGCTGAGGAGTCAGGAGGGCTCCACCTAGGAGACAGGTTTGAGCTAGAGCATATGTTCAATTACGTTAACCCCTTCGCATCTAAAGGTAAAACAAATCTTAATGTCTGAATAAAAGTTTGCAACTTTGACCGTACATATCATCACAGCTACTTTTTGTATCCAGGTGGATTATACGTTGTTTTTTCAACACAAATTGGGTTTTCATTTGTTAGTAAATGGTTATGGATATCTCCTGAATTTGTTTTTATTATCAAAGAAAAACTGGCCCAAAATAGAAAAAAAAAAGTTTAAATTTAGCTGTGTGTTTCTTGTTACTACAATAACCTACCACCAAAGAACAACCCAAAATAAATTTTCGAGCTCCTGACGATCGCAGTGATACCACAAATGTAAATGTTGTTTGTACCCGTAGTACAGCCCAGAAACAATAGTGCGCATTTTGTTAAAACACTAACACTGACACTAACTGCCACTGATACTAATTTTAAGAAATAAAAAAAATCCTGACCTTGGATCCTGAACTTGACCCAAACACTAACCCTGGCACTGACTTAGATCAAACGTTGATCTGGGTGTTTTTTCTTGATTTTTTCTTTTATTTTTTAATATTTATTTATTTTTATTTTTTTACACACTGTTGTTTTTTTTCTCTCTTTCTGTGTACGGAGAGAGGGAGATACAATGTATCTCTCTCCTCCATTCAGAGAGAAAGAAAACACGAGTGCGAGCTTCACAGTAACTGAGCCAATCAGAGGATATCACAACGATCAGGTGACCGAGAAACGGGAGTTTCAGGTCCTGATCATTAGTACGGGACCTGGGGCTCTCCAGCCAAAGACAGATACGCAAATATGTGGCCCCACAGAAAAAAACCCAGTTCTTTGTGGCCGCATGTTTGTGTGATGATGGCAGTAAAGGGTTATTTACATTGAGCAATGCAAAAATGTTCCCCTTAACCCACTGCATGCCTCACTTTCCGCTATACCTAAAACTAATGATCATTGATGATCGTTATTTATTCATCAATACTGATATTAAACTATTTTCCAATGTTCCAAAGAGTTTTTTATTAAAGATATGTTTATAATATGTAAAAAAGCTAGGTATTATAAATTCTGATGGGGTAAACATGCACATAGCAATGTACAGTATGTCACATCCACGAAGGCTGTATTCAAATTGATCCACAAATTATGGCATGGGTGGGGATATTTGTTGCCATATTAACTGGGAAATTGTTTTTTAATGGTAATGTAACAAGGGAAACATACTTCTGTATGTTATAATGTTCTGTCTCATTCAACTCATTGTATATCCATTCAACATCAACAGTTGCCTATACAATGACAAAGATATTCATTTTTAAGACTCTTTACAATTTATTTTACAGAACAATTATTTCCTGTTTTGGGGCAAATATTACTTACAAAATAGGAACAGTACTTGGTTTGAATATTGCCCTATCATACGCAGGCATGTTTATGGATGTGTTTGAAAATCTCCATATCTACATGCTTTTAGTATGCCAGTGCGACATTCAACCCTTATTAACATTCCAAGACAGTATTAATCAGTAGAGATGAGCTCAAGGTTCAGTCTGAACAGAATTTCGGACTGAACGTTCGCTGATCTGGTGTTCAGACCAATGCCCAAATGTTTACCTATTCAGTGGAAACTAAAACTCATATTTAATAGTGATATTACTTCTGCTATTACACTTGACATCTTCCTGCTGTCAATGGTTGTTAAGGATGCCAACAACCACTGATATAACTTCCTATTCCCTTACATGGCCAAAAATCTCTGGCCTTGCAAGCAAAGGGGCAGAGATACTTGAATAAAAAAAGGCTTGGGGTTCCCAAGTTGTAAATCTATTGTTAATTACATCAGCCAGTGATACAGATGCATGTCAATCACAATACCCGATGACCACAAACCTGCCAAAAGAAAAATAAAAACACAGCTGCTGAGACAAGCCGTGTGTTTTATTTGTCACCCACCAAAAGACAAGTCAGGTGTGGCCTGGTATGGTTGAAGGGGGGATAAATGATCATATCCCCCTTTCCTGGTCATCCAGGCTGCATGCTTGGATTAATGATATGGTATGGATATTTAGGGGGACCCATTCGATTTTTTTTCCATGCGGTCCCACTGTAAATTCATGTCCTTTAGATTGTAAGCTCCATGAGCAGGGCCCTCACATTCCTCAAGTACTGAAATGTATTGTAATTGTACTGTCTCCCTTATATTGTAAAGCGCTGTGCAAACTGTTGGCGCTATATAAATCCTGTATAATAATAATAATAATAATGTCAGACCCACAGGGTCTGTACCAAGGCATGTTATTTAAAGGGATTTGGCATTTTTATTGTTCCATGTTAGGAAAAAAATCACTCCTCCTGGCTAAATGGAACTTTTTTTTTTGTATTAGTATATGTTCCCCAGGGCAGTGTCCACCCTCCTTGCTAGTTTTGTTTGACACCCCCTTGCCTATTATCCCAGAAAATGGGTATTTTTGATTTGACAGCTTTGGCTCCCTTGGTTTTTATTCTTTGAAGATCCCCAAACCCTGCTTGAACTGAACCCAGGGCAGTTCAGCTTATCATTATTAATCACACAGATGAAAATATACAGTTACATAACATCTATGATTTCAAACAAACATCCTTGCTTGACACTTTGGTCAAGAGTTCTGGCTCCACATTAAAGACAGACTTATTTGTTAACCCAACAGATCGAAATTAGCTTCATTTAGATGAAAGTTTAAATCCCCCTACTGCCTTCAAGCTTATTGTACTTAGTCAAGATGTCCATGTTACAGGAGTAGTAAGTGATAAAAATCCATTGCAAGAGACAAAAGATGCCAAAAATACTACAGAGCAGAGAGTATCCACAGTCCTTAATGTGACAAGATGCAAAAAGGGTAAACACAAGGAAATTCAGCAGTATAAAAGAGATTTCCATTTGTTTGTCAAAATTGTACATTCTCCACTGAGACTATTTTTTTGGTGTCGTAATTTGTGTTTTTTTGGAAGGCTTATCCACAGATCTTGTAATTGTGGGTGCCTCCTGTACAGGTATTTTGTCACAATCTGTCCCTTCAGGACAAATTGGTTAGAGCTGACCTTCCACCTTTGGTGGAATAATAAAATATACTAAGTGGTACCCACAAACTGGGTTATTTTCCATGTTTATTATGTTCAGAATATTGTAATGTCACCAATGGTTCCTTTTTTAAGAACTTTGAGAACTTTGAGAAGTAATTTACCATTTCTAATCTTTTGATACACCCATCAACATATCGTGTATTATGTATTTGGCAGAATGCCCTTGTGGGCATGCATACATGGAAGAGGCCACACAGAAGCCTGTGATAAGAGTGCACAACATTCTATAAAATCTAATCAGAACGACCTTCCAGTGGTCAGATATTTTCTGAAAGCAAGTCGTGCCTCTAAACAATTAAAATTTCAGGTGATTGAACATGTCCCCAAACCACATAGAAGAGGAGATAGGATTTTAATATTAAAAAATTAGGTATTTTGGATACACAACCTAGACCCATTAATCATCAAATCATGATTGTGATTTCTATCCCTTTTGAATGATCTTTTCTATAATATTTTAACAGCTTAGGGTAACATAGTAATTGTAATCTATTTAATAACTTAGCCCAGTTTCTTGGATAGGTCAGCTATGTTGAGTCATCTTTTTATCATTGCTATTCCTTTTCCTTTAAGATGGAACCATTGGAGTATTCAGGTGTTTTTATTAAAGCGGTATCAAACCTAAAACCAAAATTTAATATATTGCTGTTTACCATTCACTACATGTAGTGGCTACATTAGTTTTCTTTTTGTAGGCTTTTTTCCCCTGGTAATCAGGCCAATAACACACTCCCTCTATCATACAGACACCATACATGAGCATAGGAGGCATATTTGAACAGCAGCATCGCCAGTCCTGCAGGAGGGGAGTGTTAGAAATACTAGCAGATTTAAAAACAGTAACAAATTTAAGCTGAACTCCGGCTAATACTTTATAATCAGTTACAGTCAGGAATTTTTTTCAGCTGGAACATGCTGGAACTAAGACTGTATATCCAGCAAAGAGACAAGCCCCATATATCCAGCAAAGAGACATGCCCCATATATCCAGCAAGGAGACATATCCCATATATTTAGCAAATAGATATGCCCCATATACTTAGCAAGAGATATCCCCCATATATCCAGCAAAGAGCCATGCCCTATATATCCAGCAAGGAGACATGCCCCATGTATTTAGCAAAGAGATATCCCCATATATCCATCAAAAGAGACATCCCCCATATATCCAGCAAAGAGACAAGCCCTATATATCCAGTAAGGAGACATGCCCCATATATTTTGCAAAGAGACATCCCCATATATCCAGCAAAAGAAACATCCCAGTATATCCAGCAAAGAGACATGCCTCATGTATTTAGCAAAGAGACATCCCCATATATCCAGCAAAGAGACATGCCCTATATATCCAGTAAGGAGACATGCCCCATATATTTAGCAAAGAGACATCCTCATATATCCAGCAAGGAGACATCCCCCATATATCCAGCAAAGAGACAAGCCCTATATATCCAGTAAGGAGACATGCCCCATATATTTCGCAAAGAGACATCCCCATATATCCAGCAAAAGAAACATCCCTGTATATCCAGCAAAGAGAAATGCCTAATGTATTTAGCAAAGAAACATCCCCTATATATCCAGCAAAGAGACATGTCCCATGTATTTAGCAAAGGGGCATCCCCTATATATCCAGCAAAGAGACATGCCCCATATATCCAGAAAAGAGACATCTCCATACATCCAGCTAGCAGACAGTCCAATCCAGCTAACATACAGCCCAATCCAGCTAAGAGACAGTCCAATCCACAGTCCACAGTTGACAGAGTAGGAGATAGTCAGACAGATTGGGGTTGGGAATTCTATAGGATGGGAGAGGCTTTGAAGAAGTTCTGGAGGCGAGCATGGGAGAATGTGACAAGGGAACTTGTTAGGAGGTCTTGGGAGGAATGAAGATAGTGATTTGGTTGGTATTTTGAGACTAAGTTAGTGATGTATCTGGGGGCAGAGTTGTAGACAGCTTTGTAAACAGTTGTTAATATTTTGAATTTAATTTGTTGGGTGAGTGGAAGCGAATGCAGGGTTTGGCAGAGAGGGTTGGCAGACACAGAATGGTTGGTAAGGTGGATGAGCCTGGCAGCAGCATTCATGATGGACTGGAGGGGGGATAGCCTATGTAAAGGTAAACCAAAGAGGATGGAGTTGCAGTAGTCAAGGCGAGAGATCACCTGAGAGTGAATTAAGAGCTTTGTGGTGTCATTGGGTAGGAAGGGACATATTTTGGAAATGTTGTGGAGTTTGAGATGGCAAGTTCTAGAATGTGATTGGATGTGGGGCTGAAAGGAGAGTTCAGAGTCCAAGATTACACCTAGAACCCTGGCATGCGGGGACGGGTTGATGGTTGTGGCACTGATCTTGAAAGAGAAGTCAAGGGAAAGAGCACATGGGGAGGGGAGAAAATATTAAGAGCTCAGTCTTGAATAGATTGAATTTGAGGAAGTGGTGTAATATCCAGACTGATATGTCAGTCAGTAAGTTAGTGATATGTGAGGAGACTGATGTTGTAAGCTGAGAGGTAGAGAGATAAATATGGGTGTCGTCAGTGTAGAAATGATACTGAAAGCCATGGGAGGATATCAGCTGATGCAGGCAGGAGGCGTAGATTGAGAATAGTAGAGGTCCAAGAAAAGAACCTTGGGGACCCCGACGGAAAAAAGAAGAGGAGGAGGAAGTAGAATTGTAAGTGACATTGAAGGTGTGGTGGGATAGATAGGATGAGAACTAACGAAGAACACAGTCACAGAGACCAAAGGAGTAAAGTTTTTTGAGGAAGAGGGGGTGGTCAACCGTATCAAAGGCAGCCGAAAGATCCAGAAATGGGAGCACAGAATAACATCCATTGGTTTTAGCTGTTAGTAAATCATTTGTGAGATTTAGGAGAGCAGTTTCTGTAGAGTGTTGAGGGCAAAATCCAGACTGAAGGGAATCAAGAAGGTTACTCTTAATGAGGTGGTCACTTAAGTGGCTGTAGACCAGGCAGTTGGGAGGACAAGGGGAGCAAGATGATGGGGCATAGGTTGTTAACCATTAGCCGCCCGGCCAATGGCCGTTTGGCGGCTTTAAAAGTGTCTCTGCACTCCAGGTGCACGCCATTTGGCGTGCTCCCGCACATGCGCAGTTTGCGCTAATGCAGAGCGGCGCAGCAGTGCGATCTGTCACCGGCCGTGCACCTTGGACACGGCCGATGACAGATCCGAGTACCGGCTCCCGTTGCTGGTACCATGTGACCTGCTGTGACCAATCACAGCAGGTCACATGACAGTTGTATACAATTGATGGTCACAGCTAATCACATGCACATGTCATGTGATTAGCTGTGACCAAATCACAGCTAAGCACAAAAAAAAAAAAAAAAAAAAAAAAGCTGAATGAATCGATTTCATTCAGGTAAATGCTTGCTTATAGCAAGGTAATTCTTTGCTATAAGCAACTTGTGTAAAAAAAAAAAAAAAATACTGATCACTTCCCCAAAGTAGTACAATGTTACTATGGTAACATTGTACTACTTTGGTCATAGTAAAATATGAAAAAAAAAATCTTAAAAAAATAAAAAAAAATGTAATAAAAAATTAAATATAATAATAAAAAAAAAAAATTAAAAAAAAATATATATATATTTTTTTCATACTGTCACCAGTCAGTGTCCCTCTTCACCGCCATGCCAGTTATATGATGACACTGTACTGCACAGGTGACAGTATGTAAAAAAAAATAGTGAAAATAATTTTTTTAATTTTTTCATTTTCCAAAAAATTATGACAAAAAAATACAACTTCAAAAAACTCGCCATGCCTCTTATGAAGTACGTCGGACTGTCTACTCTGCAAAAAGGGGTCATTTGGGGATATCTGTACTATTCTGACATTTTTGGACCTCAAGAAATTAGATTGGCTGTCAGTACTTCAGGATTGATCAATATTCAGATCTATACCATAGTTTGTGAACTCTATAACTTTCCTACAAACTAAAAAATACATCCTAATTTGGGTTATTTTCACCAAAGACATGTAGCAGAATACATCTCAGCCTAAATTTATGAAGAACAATTATTTATTTGTAAACTTTTATAACAGAAACAAAGAAAAATTTTTGGTCTTTTTTTTGTTAATTCAGCAAAAAATAAAAACCCCAGCGGTGATTAAATACCACCAAAAGAAAGCTAGTTGTGTGAAGAAAATGATAAAATTTTAGTTTGGGTACAGTGTTGTATGACCGCGCAATTGTCATTCAAAGTGTGAGAGCTCTGAAACCTGAAAAATGGCCTGGGCAGGAAGGTGTAAAATTGCACGGTATTGAAACGGTTAAGATTGGTGGGGTCCATGGAAGGTTTTTTTAACTATGGGGGTGACTAGTGCATGTTTTAGAGTGTTTGGGAAGATACCAGAAGAGAGGGAGAGATTGAAGATGTGAGTTAGAGATTGTAGGATAGAGCCAGAGATTGACCACAGTATTTGAGAGGGAACAGGGTCCAGGGGACAAGTGGTCAGGTGGGCATTATAGAAAAAAGTTTAGCAACCTTGTCTATAGTAGCAGGGTTGAATAAGTGTTGAGTGTACCTGTGAACATGGGGTGTTAAAGTGTTACTAAACCCACAACAGTAAAATCAGTCTTTATATGTAGCAAAGCATGCTCATTATACTCATTGTGGAACTTCAGGGATTAAACATCTACATTGTGTAAAAAGGTTGTTTGATCCTGACTTCTCTGATACTCCCCTTCTTCCAGTGCCCCCCTCTTATTTCCTGATAAGACATATCATGTGGAGATACTCTGCACATGTTCAGTTTGGTGTGCATTGCTAGAGATGTTTTTTTTTCTTGAAAGAGTGCAAGTAATCAGCACAGGGCCAATCAGCACTACTCAGACAGAGGTCAGGGGTTCTGCATCCTCCTAGAGCAGGATAATAAAATAATTGCACTTCCATGTTCTGTGTACTATGGGAGACCAGATATAGTGATTGCAGGGTCCTGGGTTTAGTAATACTTTAAGTGGGGGGGGGGATATCTGTAGAGTATATCAAGCTTATTTTTGAAGTGCTTGGCAATCTCCTGGGCAGTAAGTGAGTTAGTAGGTGGAGATGGTGGAGGATGCAGTAAGGAATTAAAGGTAGAAAAGAGTTTACATGGACTGGATAAGACAGTGTTAGTGAGAATGATAAAATAGGTCTGCTTAGCAGCGTGGAGGAAAGAATTGTATTTTTGGAGGGCAGTTTTATATTGGTTGAAGTCTTTGTGAGACTTAGTCTTACACCACAGCTGCTCAAGCACCTACATTTTTTGAGACTTCTGGTGTCATCTGTTTGCCAGGATTGTAGGGGTCAGAGTGTGTGTAGTGAGAGGGGCACGCTTATGCAGGAAGGAGGGCAGGGATCTATTATAGACAGAAGTGGCTAGATTGGGGCAGGATGGGGTGATAATTTGTCATAGATGTGGTCAGTAGCAGAGTAGAGAAGAGAAGGTAAAGTTGTGAAAGTCTCTATGGGTAATTGTTAGGCAGTTGGAGGGAGAGGTGGTGGAAGACAGAGAGAGAGAGTGAAACTAATAAGGTGGTGATAAGAGAAAAAGTATTGTTGAAGAGGTTGGACAGAGTGCGTAGGTAGGAGAATACAGGGTAGAGAGTGTTGCCACCAGAGTGAGTAGAAACACCCATTGCTTCAGGTCAAATGAGGAGGTTAGACTAAGAAGTTTAGAAGTAGCATGACTGTTAGTATTAACAGGGTAGCCAGGCAGAGAAGTCATCAAGGAAAGTTGATAATGGTCCTGGAGGTTAGTGGATCATAGCAATTCTTAAAGTAACGAGAGAAAATAAAGGTATACAGCAAGCTTCAAACAATGAGAGGGACAGAAAATGAGGAGAGCGAAGAACCTGAAAGATGCTCTGTGGAAATAGGAAGATTCCCACTCCACCTCCCATGCATCCACTGGGTCTTAGGGAGTGAGTCCAGAGAAGGCCACCATGGGAGAGGGAAGCAGGAGAAGCAGTGTTGGATTTATGAAGCTAGATTTTGGTAAATTAAAGGAATTAGTGACAAAGAGGTCATGAACAGAGGTGGGCTAGTTGCAGACAGAGCAGGTGTTCCAGAGGGCACAGTAGGTTGGGTTTGAGAAGAAGAGGAATAGAAACTAAATTTTGTGGATTGTGGCTGCTGCCAGAGGATACAGGTACATGAGAGACTACATGCAGCACAGTGATGACATCACCACTTTTACAAGGTAATTTCTGGGTTTGCAGAGGCACTGGATGAACCCAATCATCATGAGTAGTTATTGAGGTATGTATTTAAAAATGTCTAATGTGCGAAGTGGGCTTTATAATCCACCCCCATTTACGCACTATGCACTATGCCAAGTACATATTAACATAATATTATTATTTGTATTTTAGTGTATCTCCTATTTGAGAACACTTTAAAGTTTTGTTTGTTAAGGGGGTTCGGCCTTACCCTGGACGTTGTCCCATTGGGTGGATGGTCACCTGTTCTCTTTCTTCTTTAAATATTTAAAGCCCATCTAAAGCCTCTCCATCTTTCCCACATTACCCCAGTCCAAATATTTTTTAGCCTTCTAAAGCACTATTTAACTTACCGCCACAGTCCACCTGACATGATCCACCTAAGATCATTTTGAAGGAGCTGTAGTTTGTGATGAGAGTCTGGTGGGAGAGGAATTCCGGCATGGGTCATCATGTTTGTATCATCATGTCGTCAGGACATCATCCATGATGAATCTGCAAGACCAGACAACATGATTGTTGTTGGCTTCACATCATGTGACATTTTGTGAATAAAGTTTTCTAGGATGTGTGTGCCTGGTACACTTCGGGGGGGGGGGGGGTAGGGGAGGGGCGTTTTGCACTTTCTTCCCCTTTCCTTTTCAGCCAGGCTTGGATAAGGGTCTGATATAAGTTTTGGAGGCACACCACGTTTATTGTTTTTTTGTTGAAATTAGAAACTATCTTGGAAAAAAAGATCTGGTATTGATTTTGGATAGATCCCCACACTATTTTTGTTGCTTGGGGTTCCTCTTAGAAATCCATACCAGACCCCTATCTAAGATAAAGGTCTGGTACTGATTTTTACAGAGACCTCCACACCATTACATGGGGACCCTCCAAAATCCATACCAGACTTTTACCTGGGAATGAAGACTGGCTGGCTAGGAAAGCGAAGGGCAGAGAGTGTGCACCCCATCCTCCCTCCTGAACCATACAAGGCCACATGCCCACAGCATGGGAAGAATACCTTCCCTGACAAGAAACCTTATCCCCATGTTGATGGGTACAATGGCTTCATTCCCACATCTCTTGCCTGGTGTATATTGGGGTCTGTCCATCCATTTCTTTAATTCAACTTTATGGAAATACATTTGCCTAATGACGATCTGTGTATGGGATGTTATTGTTGGGGCTCTTAGACTCTTGCTGGTGACGCTTTTGCGTCCCGGGGCCAGAGCCTTTCCCCCTTTTTTGTTACTTATAGATTTATATTATGTTTTTGCTGCTTTACTATGTGTGTGTCTATTTTGGCTGACCAAATGGTTTCTATTACCACTCATGTGTTTTTTTTTTATAAAATTACAATAAAACATGCTCTATTTTATCTAGTGTTTTCATGTTGTGCATCTTTATATTTTCATATGCTATGGTGCTTTAAAAGACCCATTAGTTTTTTTCTCTGTTAGGGTTTTTGTATATCTCTGATTAAATAGGAGTGGGGCACCTATAAAACCAATATACAAGGACAGGTGAGATTAAATGTCTCTCCAACTCCCATCCCATTTTCTATCTAACATCATTCACTTGGGTGTGTACATTTCAGCTTGAGGTATTGAGCTCTGTAAACAACAGCATTTTTTTGCAACAGAAAATAAGGAAATAAATGAAAACATGTAAAAATTAGCCTAGAACACCTACTGCTAGCTAAATATAGGTCAACTGATAACATCTATTTGCAATAGTATCACCATGATACATAAAGAAATATACAAATACAGCATATCAGACCTATACCTTCCACTTTTCAAAACACAACTGAGAGTCAAAACACATGTAAATAGTAATATAAAGGATTTCATGCTATTGGTACCGTATAAGGAAAAAAATGTTTAGCACTGATCTTAGAAACATACTATTATCTTATAACCTCTTTAGATGTGTACTTAGATCATGAAAGAGTGGGAACTCAACAGGGGACACAGATGGAAAAAATAACTAAACACATCACACATTTTAATTTGGTAAACAAATCAAGGGATTGGCACAAGTATCAGATTTTAAGTTTACTTATTTTTAATCACTATCAATTAATTAATATTGCATGGAATATTCAACTTCATTTTTTATGGTAATGACTCCAGCCAGCACTTAGTATTAGCAGTATAATACTCCTTTAATGGACTTTAAGATTCAGTGAAAAACCACTATTTGAATTTGATGTTGGCATTTTATTCTGTGGGCAAAGTGTTCATCTGCCCCTAAGCAAGAGATATATTTTGCTATTTATCTTTTCATCTATTTGCAGATCTCCTGGGATTGACAAAGGTTATTCACTATGTCACATCTAAGCTATGAGAAGATTGGCATGCAATCCCCGCAAATCTCGAACTAATTACTTTCGAATTTAGGTGCCACAGCCAGCTCTGACCTTTGAAGGTTGGCAAGAAAAGTTGGAAAGACCTGTTTACTTGCTCCCTTTTTTTTAGCTAGTTCAAAGATTAAACATACTTAAGATATGAATAATTAAAATGCCATAAGCTTTTGGCTAATACATATACTAATGTAAGGGGCAGTGCTGAATTAAGAGGTAGCATATTAATGTATCAACGTCCACAGTGTCCTTCTGCCATATACTTCATTACCAGAAAGTTGCTTCTGGATGACACAAGCTATAAAGTGATGAAAGTGTATGTCAAAGGCAGCCCATCTAGCACATTAATTTCAAACATTTGTAGAGATCATTGGATGCACCTAAGATAAATGTACTCAGTTTCTAAAACATAGGACAATTTTATTCGCATGTCACAAATGATGTCTTCACTTTCTGGCCATCAAATCATTTGCTGCTCATTGATTTCAGTGTTTTGTAAATAAGGAGATAACTAGTTCACAGGCTTGAAAGGGGTCTCTTTGTGATTCTAGATGTTCTTGACTCCTGTTGTTCTCCACCTAAACCTCAATTCCAACCAATTTCCTGTTCTGTCACCAATTACCTGGACAGGAAGGCAGGACAAGTGAAAACTAAATTGTTTCTGGATCCCTGATGGGGATGTTCCTCTACATTTCCTTTTCTGACAACAATGACACAATTACAGATACAGCAGGCAACAAAAATATACTATATATATATATATATATATATATATATATATAATTATGAAAAAAGCTACCTAACATTATCATCATATTTATATATTTTTTTACCATTCCTTCAATCATTGTGAAAAGCAAGGGAAACCTAGTAGACCCATGTGCACTGCCCCAACATTTCAGACAAGACACATAGGGGTTTATTTACTAAAGCTGGAGAGTCCAAAATCAGACTCCCTTCTGCATAGAAACCAATCAGCTTCTAAGCTGAGCTTGTTCAATGAAGCTTTGGCAATGAAACCTGGAAGCTGATTGGTTTCTATGCAGAAGTGAGTCTGATTTTGGACTCTCCAGCTTTAGTAAATAAACCCCATACTTTCATGTTTCTGCTCTGCCAAGAGCTTCATTGTGTGGCCTGCTTGGTGTCACATATTGTTGTCTTTCAAAATCTTCATTATTGTGTTCTGCGTTTCCTGTGTATTCATGCCAAAATATTAACCAATTACAATTGGAAATTTGTTCTCTACCTGGACAGACAGGCAACTCAGAGGAGATATCAGTGGACTGAGGAAAAGTTAAGTATGTGAATTGTCAGGGGTTTTTGATATGCTAACATCAGGGCCACATAAAGGTAAGAACACTAAAAGTGCACTTACATTTTAAGCAATCTGTAATTATAATACATATAGATATTTATAACTTTCAAATAGATCACATAACTCCATCTGGAAGTACCCTAATATCCTTATCCTCCCCAGACGGTCAGTGTCATCTTTGTTCAGACATCATCCATGATCAAAATTTACTTGGTGCATCAGACTATAGATAACAAAATCATGTCAATTCTAATGTTGATGTAGTAACCTATGGAGCTGATTTACTAAAACTAGAGAGTGCTAAATCTGGTGCGGCTCTGCATGGTAGCCAATGAGCTTTTAACTTTGGCTTCAATTAAGCTTTGACAAATAAAACCTGGAAGCTGATTTGTTTCTATGCAGAACTGCACCATATTTTGTACTTTCCAGTTTTAGTGAATGAACCCTATATGTTCTTGGCAATGTGTACACATATTGTTTCTCGTGACTTATCTCAAATTAACAATGTAGGGTATATGTGAGAAATGACTGCAATTGGGGAGACTTAGGAAATTTTTCCTGTTGTCTGCAATGGGTTTATTACATCAGTCTTCCTCCTAAAGTGCATGTCCATGCAAAAGTTGTTTTTCTGCTGCATGTGTCCCTACTAGGTAGCATCCCCCTCTCTATGTGTCCTGATTACTATTGTTATTAGGACAAGTTGTGAGGTAAATCTTCCAATGCTGAAACCTATTCCAGTGAGGAGTATTCCCCTTAGTAGAGATTTCCTCTCACTTCCAGCTGCATCTTTAGGATGGTCAGTGAAGGGAAATCTCCCCAATGGGACACGGAGACCAAGCATTACCATCTATTGCGGAGCGTGCCTGCACACATTGCAATATTTATTACCTCCATCGTACATTTTTTGACCAACACATCCATCATTATACTGCAAACCCCAATGAAGGGAACACTCTCTGATCCCCAAAACGTATTGGTACCTATGGAAAAAATACAGAACTGTTTAAATAAATTAAAACTCTCAATTTGGGATTGGGGCTCCATTCTTTGTTTTAAAGTTTCAATTTCTGAAGAGTCCTTCAGTGTAAGTGAGCTGGCCTCAGGACATGTAAAGAAAAAATGAATACACACCTTTTTGGTTGACAGTGTGTTACATCTTCACTTTCTTGCAGACCTCCAGTGACAAGGTCACTTAAATAAGGATCCCTAAAGTTATAGGTGATGTTATCTCACATACTGTATGTAAAAATTCACAAGTACACAGTAATAAGAAAAATGTAAGCACTTAGCAACTTGGAATTCTTCATAAATGGCTTCTGAAATGCAATCCAACCGTCAACTTAGCCATCAAATAAAGGATTAATAAAAGGCTTGCCAAAAACTGTGTAAATGTCTTTATTTTCTATTTACATTTTATTTTTGTAAATGAGCAGGGGTACTTTGTACCCCTGCTAATTCACCAAGATTGAGATCTGTGAGCGCCCTTTTTGCTGAAGGGGACGTCCAGATTCTGATAAACCACCTGCCCACTGACCTCCACAACCATCTGGCCTCATAATCATGGGGACAAGGTGTTGGCAAAGTGTTCCCCCTTGTTGAGGTCATGTGGCCTAGTATGGTTCAGGAGGGAGAAATGGCAACACATTTGCACCCCCTTTTCTGGCCTGCCAGGTTGCTGGGACCCAACACTTTTTCTTCTTGCTTTTGTATGGGATTTCCCCCTAAAATTCATACCAGAGCCTTTGGGTCTGGTATGGAATTTGGGTGGACCCCACACCATTTTTTTTGTGAAGTGCCACTGAACATCTATACCAGACCCTCATCGAGGAAGATGGTCTGGTATGCTTTCTTAGGGGAAACTCCACACTGTTTTGTTTTTTTTTTTGGGGGGGGGGGATCCTTTATTAACATCTATATTCGACCTTCATCTAGGATGTAGGTGAGGTAAAACATAAGTAAATTGATCAAAACATAAATTTGCCTGCAATTTAAAGGCATTTTTTACATTGTAAATGTCAGTTTTGCTGATGTTGGTTGTTTATATCTTACAGATGTTCAACTTAACAGACCTAACATGCATTTTCATTGTTTCCCTTTAAGTGTTATTGAAACTGCTGCTCCCCACCAAACTGAACATTTAAAAACGTTTTAGCCTTTTCCCCCCAGGGCAGTGCCAAGCCTCTCACATTGTTTGATAATCCCTTGCCTATTAGCCTAGCAAATGGTCATTACTATTTTCTAAAAATTAGCTCCTATTGACTTCAAAGGGGTTTGTTTTTCTAACTTGCTTTGAACCAAATCCAGATACATTCGGCCCATCTCTATTTGTAAAGAGCCCATACATTAGTCATGTTTTTGATCAACTAGCAGGTTGAGCCATTGTATTCTGACAGCAGGGAGACTATAATGGTGCTGATCATGTGGAGATTTTCCAACAGGCTGGTTGTACAGAATCGATTTGTAGCTTGATTTCTGTACAACCAGCCTGTCCATACATGTATCAAAGTTTGGCCAGTCCCTGCTGAACCAAGTGATCTTCAGCCAGGTGACAGGCCTTCCACTGGCACACAAGGAACTTCTTCAAAATACCTTGTTACTGTGGGGACCACATTTCTAATTGCTGCCAGAGGTGCTACCAGAGTCAGGGGTGGACTGACCATTTGGAAACTCGGGCACTGCCCGAGGGCCCGGGGCCAGTAAGGGGCCCCATGAGATGCCCCTGGTACCTTTTTCATCTGCTTTTTTGAGTTTGGGCAAGGGTACAGGGGCCTTATGATCCCCTATTTGCCGGGGGCCCCATGAGTTGTCAGTCTGCCCCTGACCAGAGTACGATTCTACAACAGTACTGAGGTTCTATTGGGGTGTCACTTTATCTTTGTGCCATGGATCCTTCCATCTGTTCATCTTTGTTACCAGAACTACCCTGCACTTCACTGTGAAAGATGGTGCATATGAGGATAATCACAAATAGCTGTGTTCTGAATTGTTTCACAAAACTGGTGATTCTCAGCTAGACTCTCTGCTGTTATAGAGTCTTACAGAGACTGTCATGCAACCACATGTTACTCTGGCTGAGTAACAAAGATATTGCTGTGAAAAGTTCATGTTATTTACTATCCTGATCCTATTTTTTAATATTCTACAGTGTATGCATGTTCTTTGCTGTTTTAACGCTATGTTGCATTATTGCTCCTATTTTGACTTATTGCTCCTATCTTGAACCTGTCCACAACTGGGGATTATTTACTAAAACTGGTTCACTCAGAATCTCATGCAGCTGTGCATGGTAGCCATTCAGCATCTAACCTCAGCCTGTTCAATTAAGCTTTAGCAATAAAATCTGGAAGCTGATTGGTTTTGATGTAGAAGTGCACAAGATTCTGATTCTGAGTTGTAAATAAACCCCACTGCGTGTAGAGAATGGGCTTCTGGGAGATGTATTTTTGGAAAGCCCCTATGTCAAAAGGAACTATGCTCCCAATTTTACAAACCTGGTAATGATTTCACAGAAGGTAAAGCTGTTTTTTACTACCACAACAAATTAAAAGAAAAAATAATGCTGGGACATTCTTCAGAGGAGTAGAAAGAGGTTTGTGGTTAAATCTGGGTAAAGCCTGGACATACACTTTAAGCTAGCCCATTCATTTTGAATGGCTTGGCAACAGACTTGAGTTTTGAATAGGCTGGCAGCACACCTCATGATGTACTGAAATACACTTGCATTGAGGTGCACTGGCAGGGTGCTTTGGAGTGTCATTCAAAATGAATGGCACTTCAATGCACTGCACTATACAAAGGTGTTACCACAGAGCACAGATGTAAATCTACCCTTTAAAAGAAATTGACAAACTTCTTGGGTGTTGGTGGGCAGCTTAGTGGCTAAATGGTTAGCACTCCCACCTGGCAGTACTAGGGGTCGTTGGTTCAAATCCCAACCATGGCACCACCTGCCTGGAGTTTGCATGTTCTCCCTGTGCCTGCGTGGGTTTCCTCCAGGTACTCCGGTTTTCTCCCACACTCCAAAGACATGCTGGTAGGTTAATTTGCTCCTGCCTAAATTGTCCCTAGTATATGTATGTATGAATGTGACTTAGGGACCTTAAATTGTACGCCCCTTGAGGGTTAGGGACTGATGTGAATGTACAATATATATGTAAAGCGCGGCGTAAATTGACGGCGCTATATAAGTACCTGAAATAAATTAATAGCAACCAAGTATTGTTGTGGTCTGTCCCAGGCACTTTGGCTTCTCTGTCCATCCATCAGCATCCAGCTGCCAGTTTCTGTGCTTCAGTGACGTCATTTAAGGTGCGCGCCGATGTCATTTCCAGTGCGCGAGTTCCAGGGACATCGGAGGCAGCATCCTGTTCTGTGAGTGGTACCTGCTCACAGTCGGCGACCTAGCGTCCAGCAGAGCAGCCTCTCCACCATCTCCTGCACCCTGGTCCGGATGTACCTGTTTCCTCAGCAGTAAACCAATTTTATTGACCACATTCACACATTTGGGCTTTACCACCCACTTTTTCCTTCGTTTACATTGGATATATGACTATGAGCAATGGTTTTAATTCCTTTCAAGTGGATAATAAAATCCTTCTTTTTTATTCTGGATAACATTGTCATCATGTTTGCTCATTTTTAATACTTTACTGGTCTCTATTAATTTGGCTCTATACCAATAGTGCTCAGTATCAGCTACAAATCTACCCTTTTATTTCCTCTAAATGTTATGTTTGTCCCCATTTTCCTTGTTTTTGGTGTATTAAAATTCCCATTCAAAATCTGAACACACTATTACAATTTCTTCTTTTGTCAAACATAATGCTGTTTTATTCCTGAACTACAAATACACTAATTTGGGAAGGAACTGCTTTTAGCTCAAGGACATACATTTGAAAAATGTAGCAACAGTATAAATTAAAATAAGTATGTAAAAAAAAAACCTTACAACAAAAACACGCTCTGTTCTTCGCATTCACTTTTTAATTGTACCACTATAAAAATAGAAACACAGATTATTTTCAGGAAAATGGCTATTTTTTTCCAGTTGTTTCTTTTGTTGTTGAAACAGCGGCAGCTCTGTTTGTATTTACATTCAGTCATTTATTGCCCATTAAAGAAGTAAAGCTATGTTAATGCAAGGGAAAAAAATCAATGGTACTCAGATCAGTTGCTGTGGGGAAACAGAGCAGCAGCTGGTTTGCAAACAGAAAGCCCACACAGATCAATGAAATTACAAGCTAAATCTGCTGATGCTCACAAACTGCTCTAGCATTGTGATGCCTAACCTTCTCAAGTTCAAGATCTCCGACATAACAGCTTTCACTTCAGCGGAGAAAAAAAAACAGTATTGCATTAACATGAAAGGAATCTCAGAAAAAAAAAGAAAATAAATAAGTGTGTGTGTGTGCGTGAGACACACACATTTTATATTGCTAGTATCCTTTTCTATAATTTCACATCACAGTTTATAGTAATTAGGTTATTTATATATTGGCATGCACAATGTTCCAAATTATAAAGAAACACAATGCTACTGCCTGGAGGGAACACCTACATGCATTGGTTAACTTGACTATAACCTTCTGACGTATTTCCCTCCCTAAAGATGTTTACACTTTTTACATATATCTTTTTTTTGGTGCACTGTTTTAATGCATTTCCTGTTCAGATATTTATTAAAAGCTGAGAATGGAAAAAAATGTGAAAAAAAAAATTTGTCACTTTAACCTCCTTGGCAGTATGATTATTTCCGATTTTTTGTGCTGATTTGTACCATTTTTTTGCATGGAAATATGTAGTTTTTTATTGTAGGCCTGTAATTTTTAGGAATAACTCACTGAAATCTGTCCGAACAAGAGTCTAGTAAACATTCCGGATATGATAAAACTTGAAACACGAGATCATAAATTATAATTTAATAAATAATCATAAAAAATAATAATATAATAATAATATATTTAATTCAATAATATAATAAAACCAAAAACACTGAAATTTGAAATACAGAGGCAAATTCGCACATCGCTGAGCAAAGTCGCAAAATCATTTTCAGTGTCTGATGACGAATTTGCCCACAAATCATTATCACTCAATTCTGCAAGTGGTTCTGATTTACTATTGCTGTTCTTTAGCCGGTCTAAAACTGCTTTTGACATAAAGGGACGCTTTTTGGACGCCATGGACTTTTCTAAGTTTCCAGGCAGAAAGAACAGTCAAAATGCAGGCAGGGCACAGGACAAAGCAGTAGGGACAAAATATATGTGAAATGCATTGAAACAGCAATGTTTTACTATATAATAATAATTTTTTAAAAAATGACATTTTTTAAAAATTTCAAATTTGCCGCCGGTTCCGGCACCCGTACGTCCCAACATCACAGGGACCGGAACACAGAAGCCGGATGCCGGCATCGGCCGGAGGAGATGGCCGGGACACTGCAGGGGACACATCGCGGGAGCGAAGGACAAGGAAAGTGCTGCAGGGACTCCCTGAGCAATGCCGCAGGGTAAGCCCGAGTGTAGCTCGGGGTTACCGCTCTTGGTACTGAAATTTTACCCCGAGCTACACTCAGGAATACCGCCAAGGAGGTTAATAGCTTATAATATACAGATTTTTTTTAACTTTTTACTTGTATTTGAGTGTGTGTGTATGCTTTACTTTAATAGCCAGAAGAGTGCTTCTATAACATCCACTTTTTCTGTGAGAGGCGCAACGATAGTTTAGCCTGTCTGGCATCGATTTATTTGTAAATGTCATGTGATCACTATGATGTCATAGAGATCACATGGCCAAAAATTAATGTGATTGGTTCTTGATCTGACAACAGCTATAAGTAGAGAATTGTAAAAGATCTAGTGGCCGTTATAGGTGCCCAGTGCTAGTTCTGCAACAGAACATTTTCAACTATATCCACAACCCGACACACTGTTCTGCAGAATGTTTTAATATAGATGGGCATAAATAAAGATCCAGTTCAGTCAAATTCAAATAATCGGCAAACTACACTTCCGTTCTGGTACGGAGGAGTATCAATGATTAGGGTTATTAGGTTTAGAAATTCTGAGGCTATGGACAAGGGAAAGATATGGATAAGGGAAATTTCAAACCAAAATGGTTAGTAACTAGAATCCCCAGAGTATAGATTAAGGAAAAAAAGCCAGAAGTGGTAAGTAAAGTAAGGGTCAAAACCAGAATGCCAGTCATAGACAGGACTAAAGGCACAAAGAGATATGTGGGTTATTTACTAAAACTAGAGCATACTTTGAATAGAAACCAATCAGCTTCCAGGTTTTATTACCAAAGCTTAATTGAACAAGCTGAAGTTAGAAGCTGATTGGCTACCATGCACAGCTACACCAGATTCTGAGTGCACCAGGTTTAGTAATTATCCACCATGGAGACAACAGGGAAGATAAAACTATTATTGTGTGGCAAGTATATGCTAAGTAATCACTGTAAGGGGCAAGATCTAAGTGTTTGGTGTTCACTAGAACCTCTCGTGCTGAGGATAGATTTGAATTAGGCATATGAATTATAAGCTCATGACTTAGCCACCTCTCAAACTAGGCAATGGTACAAGCTCACAAGACACAGGATGCAAGGCAAATATACAAACCAAGATGCAGTGTTACAAAGGTAGGAAGATATAATGAGTGAAACACTAGCCAACTTTCTCAATAATGGTGTAACCCCCTATATAATTCCAAATTAAAGTGCCATTTAAAACCAACCTATGTGTTACTTCACCATGAATATTCATGGTGAAGTAACACATAGGTTTGTTTAATATGGCACTTTAATTTGGAATTATATAGGGGTTACACCATCATTGATAAAGTTGGCTAGTGCTTCACTCATCTATAATGGTTTTTCTGTGTATGTGGGAACACATATTAGTGCATAGCAGCAATCCTTGAGGGTTTCTTCATTTAGTTACATTATTTTCGTTAATTTAGTTACTAATTTTTACATAGTAGCGCTTTGGGCCACCACTTATATATAGGAAGATATAATGTGCAAGGTAACATCAGAAAGTATGTACTCATTTTAGAAGCCCAGTAACATGACGAATGACTTAATACATTTTATAAACAATAGAAACAATAGAAAAAAACTGGTCTTGATTGCCAAAAATGAGGAGTCCTCAGTAAGGGTAGTATTAGTGTCAATTGTCAGAAAACTACAAACAGACAAGTTGTGGATTCACTTGATGCATAGAGAAACATAGAAGCTTAGAAAAGAGATGGCAGAAAATATACCAAGCGGTCCATCGAGTCTGGCTTTTTTTTGTTAACATTTTTGTCTGAGTATAGATCTATGTTTGTCCCAAGTATGTTTGAAACCACTTACTGTTGACTGATTCACTAACTCTGCTGGAAATCTATTCCAAGCAACTACCTTTTCGGTAAAATAATACATTCTTTATCTTGTTTTCATATTGAAAATACTGCCCTCTTGACCCTTTTCACCCCCTTGAGATTGGAGCACTATCAAATGCATGCACTGAAAGACTTAACTAGCAAGCTGACCATTGCAAAATACTTCAGTGTTCTGAATATGAAGTCAGGATACAGGGAAATAAAGCTAAACAAGCACAGCTCTGTGCTTCATCATGACACAAGTCAGGTGCTGGTTTGCTACTTGCCTTTTGTATATTAAATTGCTCTGGAAAATGGTCCACTGGATAGTAGATGGGGTCAATGTAGCACTTACAGGGGTAGCCCATTATGTGTATGAACTCTTCATGTTTGGCGGCACTAGTAGAGAATATGCCTGAAAGTGTCATGCAAAAAGGAATTCGGTTCAATGTAGAAAATGCATACTAGGATTGAAGCAATGTTACCGCTACAACCCTGATGACTGAAGAGTAAATTACACCTAAGGTAATGTTAGAGGAGCACTGTTTCTGCCTGATGTGATCTGGCAGAGTTCTCCATATACCCCTGAACTAAAAAGCTGCTAAAGAAATGATCTACTCGGTGCAATTTATGTTAACATCTAACTAACACATTTATTTAGTGTGCATTAGAAAATACAAACGTTTTTTAAAAACTTTTTTCATTTTACCATTTTGTTTTTTAATGCATCTTATCTGAATAGCATTCAGTCAGAAATCCTCCTAGTGTGACATTTCTTTACAGAAGAAGATGGATTCATGGAATCCTCTTTTACTCCTGAGATAAAATTGTTAATCACTTCTAACCAGGTACATTGATTTTCATGTAGCATTAGTCATTTCCCCAATCAATGGTGTGTCCAGATGGTAATTCCAGATGGTTTGGAATTAAAAGGTGATGCATTTATGGTGTTTTTGTGGCAGGGTGAAGACCTGAATGAATAGAGAATGTGGTAATTCTCATTGACCTGTGATACTGTAGATTTGCTGTGATTTCCAATCAACCTTGCACTAAATTAAAAACAATGAATTCCTCTGGAATTAAGCCTGGCACTAGTGATATCATTGCTGCTGTTATGTAATACCATGCCAAAGTTCATTTCGGTAACAGGATACTGAGTTAAATGTTGGAAAAGTAGAGAATGATGATTTTGCCTACAAGGGGTTTTTCATTTTTTAAAATAAATATTCAAAAATAGTCTAGATATAATCATTACATCCAGGGGCAGACTGACCATTTGGAAACGAGGGCCCGGGGTCAGTAGGGGGCCCCATGAGATGCCCCTGGTACCTTTTTCATAGGCCTTTTTGAGTTTGGGCAAGGACACAAGGGCCCCATGATCCCCTATTGCCCAGGGGCCCCATGAGTTGTTAGTCCACCCCTGATTACATCTGTTTAATGCTGTGTGAACACTTTCCTAACAAAAGCAAATGTGAGCCAAGTTTGTGAAATGTGTAATTATTATACGTATTTACATAGACAAATTGTAATTGATTTCTTTTTAGTATTATTTTTTTCAAGAGGGACATAGTACTGTATGTGCTCTTCAGTATTTATGTGTTATTATTATATATTCATTCTGTGGAAGCTATTTAGGATACTGTTTGCATAAAACAGTTGTAATTATGACATTAAATTAAGCATTTTACATTTTTAGACTGACATTGACACTCTAATATAAATCAGACAGGAAGTAATATTTTCTGTTCTGTATAATTCATTTGGGGCTTTTAAAGCGTAGCTACATTTCCTTATCACACATCCCTATAAGGGTACTTGTTGACAGGTAATATTGTTGAGCACCATCATTTACATTCGAAAAACCTCTGTTCAAACACATGCGTTCAAACGCAAAACTCAGCAAAGGGCTACGTTTGACCTACTTTACCTGCAACGCAAAAGCATCTCAATAGGACATACAAAGCTAAGTAGGTCAAACACAGTCCCAGAGCTGTCATGTACATTCTACACAACACCATTGAAGTAAATGGGAATCTGTAGACTCGTGTTTGATGTGCGTTTCAAATGCAGGAAACCAGTACCCCTCTGCCTGAACCGAATGCTAGCCAATTCCCTAGCAATTTCAAGCACTTTCAAGCAGCTTTCAATAGCAACATAAGGGATCAAAGCAACATGCCACCAACACTTTTGATAATTTCACAGTGGGGTTATTTACTAACACTGGAGAGTGCAAAATCTGGTGTAGCTCTCCATCTCACATTGGAGGCCTCCCCCCTCTTCATTCTACATTTAGTGTAAGGGCTCATGTACACGAGCATCTGCTAAACTCAACTCCATAAAAGCCTATGGTGTCCGTTTATGGACCAGAGGTAATAGATCGTTGCTCAGTTCTCCGGCATTCTCGGAGAACACAGTTCTCCTGTGAATGCAGTTTATGAAGCAGTTCTCCGAACGAAGGGAGAACGGTCTCCAAACGCTGGAGAATGGTCTACAAACTCTGGAAAACGGCTGATTTTACTATAATCTCGAGAGATTACAGTAAAAGATCAGTTTACTAAGCAGAGGTAAATTATCTCTGCTTAGTTTTCGGTCCCTCTGATTCTCCAGCTCTGGGCTGGAGAATCTGGAGGGAGAACACAGATCTCCAGAGAAGGGCTGACATGATCTCTTGAGTGTCATAAACTGTGAATGACCAGAGAATAGCTGAGATCCGTTGAATCGCAGCTATTCTCTGTGTCATAAACGGACACCTATGTGTCCATGTACACATAGTCTTTTAGCAGAGTTTAGCAGCTGCCACGGTTAGGTGAGGCTAAACCTCCCTCTCCTGAACACAGAAGAATCGCATTCAAGATAGGAACGTTTTGACCACCGACCGTGGGGAAAACGCAAAATGCTGCAAAATGGCAGCAACCATGGTACCACGATTTTGCCGTGGTTTGCGGTTTCCCCTGGCCAGTGGTCAGGGTAGGCTTGTGTACATGGAGCCTAAGACTGCCGCTGCCCACCCAATGTTCACTGTTTAATACTGTTTTGACTACCGACCACGGGAAAACGCAAAATGCTGCAAAATGGCAGCAACCATGGTACCACGATTTTACCGTGGTTTGCGGTTTCCCCTGGCCAGTGGTCAGGGTAGGCTTG
Organism: Staurois parvus; assembly: GCF_062004578.1. Taxonomy (NCBI): domain Eukaryota; kingdom Metazoa; phylum Chordata; class Amphibia; order Anura; family Ranidae; genus Staurois; species Staurois parvus. Next base: position 16,741,183 of record NW_028317844.1, read on the forward strand.
TGTACATGGAGCCTAAGACTGCCGCTGCCCACCCAATGTTCACTGTTCAATACAGACTTAAGACCACTAGATGCACATTGATATCACACTGTGATAGTGGGAGTTATTTACTAAAACTAGAGTGTGCAAAATCTGGGGCAATTCTGCACAGAAACCAATCAGCTACCAGGTTTTATTGTCAAAGCTTAATTGAACAAGCTGAAGTTAGACTCATAAAGTAATACAGCACAAATATTAAACATTTTTTTTTCAAATTAATATAAGTCCAAAAAAAGTCCCAAATTAAAGTTCAGTGTCTCAAAAATTTGTGACAAAATAAAAATATAACACAAACTTCACAAATTTTCCAGTGTACTCACATCATCAGTGGTATCATTTGCTCCACACTCACACTTTAAGAAATCGTTAAAGGGAGTAACAACATCTGAGGAAACTACACTCAACTTCTAAGCCTGCTTTTGTTTCTCAAAGCGATATCAGCTTGAGAATCCACGGTATTTGGTGAGTGTGGAGCAAATGATTTACCACTGATGATGTGAGCAGCTGGAACATTTATGAACTTTGTGTTATATTTTTATTTTGTCCCAAATTTTTGAGACATTGGACTTTAATTTGGGACTTTGTTTTTGGACTTACTGTATATTAATTTGCAAAAAAAAATTATTTGCTCTGTGTCACTTTATGAGTTTTGTTTGATGTTTCGTCATTTTTAGAACAGCAGTATTTACTTTGATTGATTTTTTTTTGGTGCAAGGTTTTAATTTATTATAAGCTGAATTTAGAAGCTGATTGGGTATCATGTACAGCTGCACCAGTTTTAGAAGATCTCCTCTAGTGTTCATAGTGACTGGTGGGGGTAATGCAGGCCATACATGGTTCGAATTCCGAACAATTTTTGTACGATAATCGGACCTAAGAATAATCGGCCGATTTTCGCTCTGTTAGTGGGGCAATGGCATCGGCCGATTTTCGTGGTTCCTCCCCATTTTGTTTATCAGGCATGCTGGAAAATTTGTGAAAAATGACAGATTTTCTAAATCATTGGTGGCACCATCTGATTACAGAACAAACAACGTTTCGATTTTCAGACGATAAATCATTTGAAATTCGAACCATGTATGACCTGCATAAGTTACATAAACCTGTTTTCTTGTTTTTGCAATGATAAGCTGATTGAGAGTGGTTGAAATTGCTTCAAACATTATCACAGGTGTGACCAAAATAATTTTTTGCCCTGACATCACAAATTCAATCCTACTAGTATAAAATCCTAAATGTATTAGTCAGATTAGGTTTTGGAATTGAAGAGTGGATAACAAAACAACAGTTGCCCTTTATCATATTTTCTTATTTCTAGAAACAAAAAAACTGTACTACAGGTGAGCACTCTATCCACCAAAGGATTGTATTTAACCCTTTCACTGCCAGAACCACTTTTGCATATTTTTTTTTTGGACACATGTATAAAAATAATTTTAGGCCTGAAGATTAAACAAACCCCCCAAAACGTTACATATTTTCTAAAAGCAGAAACCCTAGAGAATAAAAAGGTGGTAGTTTAAATTTTTTATGTCACATAATATTATTGCAAAGGTCTAAGAAACGCAAAATTTCAGTAAAAATCACACTAAAGTGAATTTGTAAGGCAAAAAATGTAATCAACTACCCAACTTTTTGATAAAATATATAAGACGAGGTTGTGCCAAGTACAAAGATAACCAACATGCCAAACCTTAAATTTATGTGTGCCTATGAAATTGCGTCAAACTTCAGTACCCTATACGTTCTATAGAGGATGCTTCAAATGCCTCTAAAGGTCATCAGTTTAGCATTACGGAGCGTGTGTAGTGATATGTAACACGTGTATTGCAATCGTCATTTTCATGTGTAGGCACCCCGAAGTTAAGTTCGTTAAGTTCGTATGTGCGTATATGTGGGGTTTGGGGGGGCTCAACATTTTTTTGAGGGGGGTGTTATGTGCTTGGGTGTAAATTTATAAAAAAATTTTGTTTTACCTAACTTTTTTTTTCATCATATAGGGGACACAAAGTCAGTCTATGTGATGATTTTTGGTGACAGGTTCTCTTTATTGAGACATGCAGGGTCTAAAAGACCCTGATTTCTCCTCTGATCACCATTAGATGTATTCCAATGCAAACCACATTGCAATACAGCTTTCCTCGGCTATTCTAGCCATTAAAGTAACAGCTATGACCCAAAAGTGACGTCATGGACATCGCCTTCCAGGTCACACAAAACGGGGGAGAGGAGCAGATGATCATCCATTCTCCTCTCTCCCCTCCACTCACCGACACCCACCATGACTCTTCCCGGGCCCACAGATGGGCAAGCGGAGATCGGTTACATGGCGGGAGCGTGCCTGCAGGAAGGGCATCAGAATCAGGGGCTGTGGAAGCAATCGGTGGTAACAGAGCCACCTGACTGCTTTCACCTCCTGCCTGTCAATTTTATACACAATCCTGGTGGCTGCAGCCACTGGATTGTGCATAAAGCCCCCTGTTGTCAGGTCCATATGGAGAATATACAAGAGCGGTTATAGGCCCTTTGGGTCATTTATGTAGATGGACCCATTTTTTAAAAATTTGAAATTGTCATAAAAGGATGCATTTAATGAAGTATAGCTTATTTAGGAATCTACAAATAAATAAATAAAACAAAATAAACACAATAACATCTTATCTTGTTCTGACAAATATGTTTTCAAGCTGGTGATGGTTGGATGCATGTATGCAGTAATCCACAGGTTAAGAGCAGTACTATCATATCTACCTGCCTTGTACTATCTTAGATCTATATCTACAATATGCATTTACAAAAAGTAGGTCAAATGTCTACAATGTGCCAGGTGATTTTTTTTTTCTTAAAAATACAATTAAGGATGATTGCTTTTGACAACAGAATGAGGAATGTACAGAAAAGACATCCCACTATGCAGAATCTGAAACAGCTTTGTATACATGAATTGCCCAAAACAGCCGACCATATCTCGTAGATCGCTATAGAAAACATTTTGTTCAGGTTATTGCCAAAAACAGAGGTTCTGCTAGTTCTAGTTCAGGTTTTCTATGCCATTTCCTAAACCTACTAAAACTGGAAGCATGTAATTATCAGTCTTGAAAATGTTCCACCTGTTGTTTATTACTTAGCACTGCAGCTCAGGGCACTGGCATGCACGTCTGACCTAATTCATGATATTAAAGCATCAGGCCCATGCTTGATCAGCAGGTTTATGTCTGCTTATGCCCTGGATAGAGGTCTTCTACCTATGAATTTTAACTGACTGTTTATACCTTGGTTTGTTTTTGTGTATTGCTTCAACTGTGTTTGTACTGACCTTGTCTGTGTTTAATCTGATCATTGGCTTATTACCTATCTAAAAGACATTATTTTCTGCACCCAACCTGGCAAGTATAAGTCTGACGGCTCTGACTCTGTCTGCTGTATGCTCTACAAGCTGTCTGAGGACTTCTCAGACATCTGTCCTATACGCCTGCCCCTTTAATATAATTAAAATAAAGTCCCACAGTCTCATGTACACCCATTGTCAGTCACATCAGCAATGTAGATCCACTTAAATCATGGTGAGCAATGCTAAATGTTTTCTGAAAGAGAAAATCCCACCGACTGATGTACACATCCAATCCAATCACCGACTAGCGCCAGATGACATTTTCCAAGGCCTTCCACTGCAAAAAGTAAAAAGGCAAATTGGCTCTCAAAGATTTCAAAAGGCTTTGGGTGCTATGTTTGGGGCCAATTTTCTCATCACTAATACTGAGTCATGAATAATGTATCCAGCAGAAGTTGGAGACCATACTGAACATATGGTCAGGACCTTTTCAGAGCCTGGACCAGATCTGTGACGTCATCCAACAGCAAGTTTTAGCCCGCTGAAAACAGGTCACAGGAGTGTAGAACTGACTGCACTCATGTGATCCACAGAAAAATAGCCAAAAAGCTTTGGCTATACTTCCCCTATAGTATATCCCCCAGAAAAAATAAATCCAGCAGAAAATAAAATATGCAGTTCTAAGAAGGACCACTTTTTGGCCAGTAATTCAGAATTTGGCCAGTGATGAGTGATAGGTGATGTCAGCAAATATCCCCGCCCCTTTGCTTACATGTCCAGGGATGCCTAGCTAGTAAGCGAATGGGGCCAGGTACATTATTGGTTGCTAAGGACATGGTGAGTTCCGGCACCTGTCACTTCTTTAACAACCATTGACAGGAAGGGAGTTAACGTATATAGTAATAGTAGAAAAAATACTACCCAGGGGCGGACTGACCATTTGGAAACTCGGGCACTGCCCGAGGGCCCGGGGTCAGTAGGGGGCCCCATGAGATGCCCCTGCTACCTTTTTCATAGGCTTTTTTGAGTTTGGGCAAGGACACAGGGGCCCCATGATCCCCTATTGCCCAGGGGCCCCATGAGTTGTCAGTCCATCCCTGATACTACCATATGGTAAATTTGGCTCCTGCTGAATAAAAAAAGGGCAAGCATTTAGACAAACACCTGAACAGTCAAAGATTAGTCTGAATTTTTGTTAAACCTAACCTTGAGCACATTAATAAAGACAGGGAGCTTGATCCCAACATTCATAAATTATTGTCACTTAATGGCATTTCTCCCCTTTGTCTAACAAACTTCTCTTTTTAGAATTATACACATAAACTGGTCTGTGTACATTCACAGATCAGTAATTTATCAATGACTGGGGCTTTTATCCTTTAAAACACTTTATGCTGACAAAGAAAAGTATCTGAAACAAAAAAGTTGGATGGGGCAGGCAGGGATGGCTTCAAAGCTGCAGCCAGTAATACAAATAGGTCATAGTGTGTAATTCAACTTACATAATTATTTAATTAACAGAATGTATAGGGTATATGGTAATATTTGTAAACAACATAGAATATGAATGCATTTCCCTTTTAAGGCACATAACTGAGAACACTTGTTGCTCTACACTTTGTGAAAGCACAGCATATAGGATATGTGTACTAAGATGGCTGCTTAACAGCTGTTTAAATTGATCCCAAATGCGTCTTTACATTTATATAAATTACACAGTCAGGGTATGTCAAGAAAATGCAAATGACCTAAGAAAGCATCGTGTAAACAATACACAGTGTGCTAAAGAAGATAGATAGTGCACAGCAACATCAGCACAGATATTTTGTACAGTATGTGATCAGTGTATGAATTTCATTATTACAGTATAGCTGCTTCTAATTATCATTCTGACTCATAAAAATTGTATGTCGTATGCTAAAGATGCTGATGAGCAGATTGCAGTTAGCTTACTATTATCATATAAAACAGTACAGGTAAATGATATAAATTGCTTAACTTGCAGATTGCACCTAGGAAAAGAAATAAGAAATTGCATTAGATTTAAAATTTACACAAACACAGGAAAAATGCTGAAGATACACTTCTGATACAGGAAAGACTTTATTAAATGGATGCCTTGTTTGGCGCTCTATTTTCTGAAAAGTCAGAGAGCAGTACAATTCCAGCATTTCTTATTCCTTTTTCTCAGATAGGTATATTATATATGTCTTCAATTTCAAGCGATCCTGACATTTCTGGCCTGATTTACTATGTAGTAAATTTACTGTGTTGCGATGTTAAAGCAGTGCTCTGGTCATATTGGGTTTTTTGTTTTTTGTTTTAATGCAGAAGGTAATAGAACCCCTGTCAAGGCTGTTTTGTGCCATTATTTGGGGAGATTGCTCCTCAGTTCCTGTTCCAAATATACCACAGGAAGTAAATGTAATACACTGTTCTGTTGACAATAGCATAACATTTTGTACAGTATTTTTCCTTCTTTCCAAATCACATCTGTCAAGGTGGATAAATTAGATTTGTTCTCTTAAACAGTGACATGAACAATGATAAAAAAAACTGGCAGATGTTCTAACCCTTCCAAACTCAACTTTGTCCAGAACAAAAACAAATGTTTTTGCTGGATCTCTACTCTTTGATGTGTTGGCTGCATTCGTTTTTTTTTTCAGCTTTAGACTGTTTTCAGCAAGTGAAGAAAATACCTGTTCATTTTGCCAGAAAAGCAGTGCCCTTGTCACTTCCTGGAAACTCAACTGAATGTTACCTTCCTTCTATAAACTAGCATAGCTTTCTTAAAACAGAAACATATCCCAAAAATAAGAGTATTATTTTGTATTTATTTCAGGGCAGTGGGTGTACCATGCAAATATTTATTTGTGCTCTGTTGGCCCAATGAACATTCAGAATCCACATAAAACTGTATTTGGCTGTTTCAGGCTAATGCAGTTGCAGTTTGCAATGTATGGTTTTACTAGGCTATATTTGGACTAAACACCAGTGGATTAGAATGTGCATCTGACCAATGGGTTGTACATTGCATGGCTCTGCCCACTGGCTTGAATTGAGGAATGAGCCTCTTATTTTGGGATGTGATGGAACATGACATGTTTTGTTTAATGAAGGCTTTACTGTGCTATGTACTCATTAGAGTGAGAGCTTTCTTATGGCTTTGGGCCCTTATCACCATAACGTGTATGTTTAAACTGTTCTTTAAACTACTAATCTACCCATACCTGAATGTATGAATGTATGTGGATGAAAAGAGGAAGACTTGTTTGAAGTTCAGCCTGTGTGACAACCATGGCTCCCCTCATAGATGCCGTGGAGTTGGTGAACCATCCTGCAACAGTTGTAGTGCCCTTCACATGAATGCCAGGTGAAAGTCAAGAAAAAACCTTGAAACAAATAAAACTCCTGTGGACACCCCATCCATAGTGTGGTAAGCTACATTTTTAAATACACTAAAATATTCAGCTATGCTTGCTTTTTTTAAAGTCTTCTTAACATGAATGTATGTTTGAAGTGAGCACTTCTTCTGACTACAAAGTTAAATAAATGAGGCCTAATGTTGGGCTTATTTGATAGCACATGGAGAGAGGAAGATTGTGAAGGCATTGCAAGCAACCCATACGGATAGTAAATCTTGGTGAGAACACCCATGTGATGTGATTCAGGTGCGGATAAAAAAAGGGTCCTGCACCTGTTTGGTGCGGATGCGATTTGAGCCATACAAAATGTATGGCTCAAATTGCACCACATAGACATTGCATATAATTCAATGTGGTGCCCTGCACCTCATTACTGTGGACCCAGACTTAAACAGACTAATATAGAGATGTTCAACATAAAACATAACTAATTAACAAAAAAGTTAATGTTAGCACACAGCTATATGGCCAGTTATCACCTTTTTATTACATACACATATAGAATATAAATGCCCAGGGTATAAACAAGCCCCATTAAAACATATCTGACCATGCCATGTATGGAATCTCAACTTACATAAACATGTGTCCGGTATTCCCACACCATCATATAGAGGGGATTCACAGATGAAAAACATCCACAGTAGGTGCAATTTAGGTATAAGTGGGCACTGAGAACACAAGTCTGGTCCTCCTGTGAAGCAGACCCTAGCCTAAATACTGTGGCCTAGCACAGATATTCCCCATTTACCTTTGTTAAGCTGAAAAAGCTATTTCAATGTGGCTGCATTCATTGCAGAAAAGTAGAATTTTCAATCAGTCCAGAGGATAAAAATACAGCATATTTGTTTCTTATGTAGCTATCAGTGTGCTGTAAACAGACATCACCCTCTTCCACATGCATAAATATTTGCAAGGAATTTCTTATATATATTAATGGTAGAGCAATTACATCTACACAGGTCCACAAGTGAAGAGCAGTCCTTGAAATCCCATAACAGCCTCATATAATATCAGCCAGACAGGGTGGCATCCTTGCTGCATGACATGTAATTAAATGTTCATCCAATGTAAACATATGACCATTACATTTCAACCCTCTGTACCACTGGAAAGAGGCTTTAAAAACACATGCCGTAAGTCAATCAGCTTTACAGTTGGTGATTCTTGTAAACAATCATACTAAAACCTCTATTTAGTTAGTGTTCCTCATGTGGAGAAAAAGCAACTTGTTCAAAAAGGTCCTTTGGAGATGGTATGGTGGGAGACAACCCCTAGGTTCTGATTGTTTTCACCAGCAACAACTGATCAGAGTTACACTCACCTGCCACTTTATTAGGTACGCCTTGCTAGTACCAAGAAAATATCCCCCTCACCATTACACCACCACCAGACTGAACCGTTGCTACAAGACAGGATGGATCCATGATTTCATGCTGTTTACACCAAATTCGGAACCTACCATCTGAATGTCGCAGCAACCAGTCTCCCATTCTCCTCTGACCTCTGACATCAACAAGGCATTTTCGTTCACACAACTGCAGCTCACTGGATATTTTCTCTTTTTCAGGCCATTCTCTGTAAACCATAGAGATTGTTGTGCATGAAAATCCCAGTAGATCAGTAGTTTTCGAAATACTCAGACTAGCCCATCTGGCACCAACAACCATGCCACATTTAGAGTCACTTAAATCCCCGTTTTTCCCCATTCTGATGCTCGTTTTGAACTTCAGCAAGTCGTCTTCACCACATCTAGATGCCTAAATACAAGTACATTGAGTTGCTGCCATGTGACTGGCTGATTAATAATTTGTGTTACCAAGCAATTGAACAAGTGTACCTAATAAAGTCGCCGGTACGTGTATCTCCACCTTGCAACTGAAGGTAATTTAGATAGTCTTTTGCTGCAGTAGAGGTCAAAACTATTTTGGAAGCTTTCAAACTGGTATTTTAAAGAATGTGCAAGTGTCCTTCCTCATCATAAAAATTGCAGCAATTACCAGGTTGCTATATTCACTAAAACCTGTGCTTTTGAGTCCCATAACACAATTAGGCAAAGCTCTTTTTGCAGAGCTAAAAATGTACTTGTTATGCCCATTATGACATTTTACTAAGAGTATACCTCTGTATGCACAACATGTCAAATGGTCAAGATTTATACATTCAGGTTCTTTGAAAATCTTTTGACATACTAAGAAGTAGGTTAGAGCCAGACTGGAAGTGTAAGTGCTCAGAGATAACAAGTGTCTTTTACCATAGTGGATAAGGCCTCCAGCTGTATGCAGCAATTTGGGCAAGCTTTCTATTTAGCAGAATGCAAGAACTCTTTGGAAGGATGCATTTTACTGTGCCAAGAACCTTTTCAAAGCTACAGGATGGCTGTTAAAATGCAGTAGTATGAATGAACCCCAGGCATCAGATCACATATTGGAGAACACTGTTCCCTATCAAGACTATTGTAAACCAAAATACTATGGCAAATGATTTTTCCAAGTTATGTAGTGTAATGATGCTAATCGTGACCTGGTGTTTGGAAAGATAAAATTAGTTTTACTTTACATATTTTTAATTTTTTTTAAAAAAGTGATGTTGTATTTCGAGCATGCTTCCTCCATGATGCCTAATGCTATTGTTACCTATCTAGTTTAACAGCAGATGGATTTATGTCATTGTACTGTGTAAATAATAGAAAAGCTGGGACAGGTGTAAAAGGACTGCCATTTCTTTCAAATAGCTGTTGGCTCTATTACAAGCATTTACTTCACTTAATATCACTAATGCTCGAATAGACAACCATGCCGAGTTTGTTTTGTCATTTTATGAGGGCTGCAAAATGGGCCTTTATGCCCTACATTCAAAGTGGGGAGGGGGCACATTAAAGGATACTCCAATCTTGCGTTCCCAGTCCAACGAGCTTAACCAAATAAAAGCTGCTTTTTGAAAGTGTTTTTTTTTCCTTTCAGCCCTTATTAGTTCAAAGCAGGAGTTTTACTCTCAACATACATAATGTTCAGTAAGAAAAGCACTCGTAACAAAGATACAAATTTTAGATTACCTTTCAGACCTATTATTCCACAGGGAGTAAAATATCCCCAATCTAGGACATCTTTCTTTTAAAAAGCATATTTTCCTTGCAATGCTTTCAGGTCATGAGCTATGGAGAAAAGAGCTAATGTCTCAATATGCTTTGATGTTACAAGTACTTTTGCCTTAGAAAAAGAATTCTACCTGCCACTGGTGAACCACATGATGCAATAGCTTACTTCACAGGTGGTAGATTGTAGAGGACACAGGCAGTATGCAGAATAGACATAATTTATATCGGTAACTATTCTTTCAGTTGCAAAAAAAAGTGCAAAACAAAACATACTTTAAGAAATCACATAAAAGTATATTATACTACCATACATCAGCATGGCTAATATAAAAATACATGTAAACCCATTTACTAAAATCTCATATAAGCTTTAACATGGCAATGCCATTTCAAAAGTATTTTTTTTATATTTTTAAATTTGCATATTTCGTTGAAATATTATCTAGTGACCCTGACATGAATCTTCTTGTTCAGGCACTTCTTGTTAAGGTGTCAGTGCACAGTCACTGTCTCTCAGTAATGCTTCTGCATTACATTAGTTACACAAGCTTCCAATAGATGCAATGGATCAAATGGATCCAATGGCTATTTTAACATACAGTACATGGGCTTGGTTCACCACCAGGAAGCCTGAGAAACGGCAAGTAGCCATTGCTTGATTCCACGCATATGAACATGAGGTGACTGCAAAAGGTTACTAGGAGATCAGTACTAGTACTTGGATTCAACAATATATAACAGATGAAAAGAAGGGTTTAATTTTTTTAAATGGCATACATAGTGCTTTAGCAAACGAAATCAGTTACGGTGTTAGGGTAGTCATATGTGAATGTGTTGCTACTAACTAATGTGTGTGTGGGTGTATATATATGTGTTGTGACAGTGTGGCGATCTGTCACCCTGGATTCTCAACAAGGCAGGTTGAGGGGCTCCAGGGTAAGTGTTTGATACGCAGGAAAGTGGCTTTTCACTTTCCTCCTTTGTTTGTAAGGTCTATTTTGGGATCTGGAGCCTGGAGATTTCAAAGCGATTTGGGAGGGATGAAATCTCCAATCCTGGGACCAGGTGTTGGAATAGGCCAGGATACTGATTGCACAGGTGTGTGCAGGCCTTTAGAGAGTCAGGACCAGGGTTCTGGGCTCCACCCCGGCAGATAGGAGTCAGGAGGGCTCCACCCCGGCAGATAGGAGTCAGGAGGGCTCCACTTGGATGACAGGAGGTCACTGCCTGGAAGTCAGGTGGGCTCCACCAAGGAGAGGTGGAAGCCAAAAGCGGCAAGGAGCTGCTTGGTAGTAGCTATGTGCTAGTGGCCAGCTGTGTGCAAGAGCCATGGTTTTTGAAAGGGTCTGCAGGAGTCAGACGTAAGCCTGAAGAGGAAGGCCAGTGGAAGATGGTATATCTGAGAGAGCCAGGAGGCTGAATTTTTGTTTATGTGGATGATCGATACCCCTGTGTGGGAAACTTCTGTTTTGAACTTTCATTTAAATAAAAGTGGGCTAAAAAGGCCCTGAAAAAGAAAGCGAGTAGCTGTGTGCGTTTAAAAGCTCTACCACTTTGAAGCGAGTTCCCACAGTGTGTATATATATATATATATACCGGTGTATATATATATATATAAAACACTCAATCATTTTTAGATCATAAGTAATAATAAATAAGTCAACCAACACCACTGAGTGCGGCATGAAATCTAAATCCCTATGATAAAAACTAATCCCCTAACAACAAAAGTAAAAACACCACTAGACATGATGAAAAAGTAAAAAAAAGACTATTTATGAATACACAAATCCAAATCTCATAAACAGGACATCCTTCGTGAGCATATGATATCTATGCAGCATATCACCAGTCAACAAAAAGCTGTCTGGGAAACTCACATGGGGTCCCATGGAAGTGACCAGGCCATGGTATGAAAAGTATATACAGTACAGGAGTAACACCATGGCTGATCAACTTCAGGCAATGTAAGCATCAATACACAGCAAGATAATACATAATGTATAGCAATGATGAGTGAATGCTAAGTAAATGTGTATCCGGTAATACCACTCTAGATGGAATGATGCAAAACCTGGGTGTCTGTAGAAAAATGTGGCCTCCCTTGGGTCATCTGATATGCTGTACATACAGAGCTGGGCTTTTGGAATGATCTCCATGCATATTGCAGCAGGCGCAATTTTGTCAGGAGTCTGCTGTTCAACTATACTTTTCATTTTGTGACTCAAGTCACACAAGCATATGACTACATGGGGTTGATATAGTAAAGGTAAATACACTGTTCACTTTGCAAGGGAAGTTGCACTTTGTAAGAAAATGTGCCGCAGAGCCAGGTTAGGCATCTGAAGTCCACTTCTGGTAGTTAGAGGTCCAGTTGCATGTCAGATAAGAAACTACAGTACTAGGGACTAAATTGCAAAGTGGATAGACTTAATCTGAGTCCCAGTGCCACACCATGGTTTCTATATGTGAGGAGTTGCATTCCAAGCTGGTTGGACAATAGCTGGAGGATCTCTCCATCACTGAAGATCTTCAGGTCTCTGACACCAAGATGATTGCTGCATTGTGATCATCCTCAGGTGCCCCTTGCACCTGGACTTTGATGGAATATTCATCTGGAGGTATTTCTTTTAATAACGATATATATCTCTTTTAATAACTATATATACCGGAGTATGTGTGCACAATCCCACCAGGACTCCTATTGGGCCATTTGCTGATGATACCTGTTTGTACATTGGATGTTAGTACTATAATTAATCTGTTCTTATATAAAGCTTGTATTACTTCCATACTGGTTTGCAACTATATATGTATGTTTACTGTTACATGTTGTTGCAGTAGTTCCTTCTCCCCCCAATTACTTTAATTAGATTACTGGTAAATTTCCCAGGAAGGGAATCCCCTCTGTTCACACTTGGTGGAGGCATTGTCAACTTTTTTTGTCAAACCCACTCTTCCACTTAGCGGAGGCTTTGGTTCTCTAAGTTTAAATGGCCTGGACGGCCTGATGAAGGAGAATGCATGTTCCAAACACGTGCCATGTCTACTGCTGCTGTACCTGGAGCTAACATCGTTCCCGCCTGCCCTGAGGATCCACACCGACCAGGAAGTACTGGGAACCACCAGCAATGTCAAGGACAGTGCTTTGGAGACTTGCCTGCATCAGGACCTGCCAGGAGTTGAACAGTGGTTGACATCAGTTTGACAAGCGCTCATTTGACTACTATTATTGTGAGTTGCCAATTTTGTAGAAATAAATAATTTGCTTATATTGCTGCACTTGGATGGAGCTGCTTTTCTCTGTTTTATGGTTCACACAGAGTCTCTTCTAGCTCTTTTTGAATTGGCTACCACTGCATCAAGCATTGTTGTACCATGTATACTGACTGTCACCAACACAATGTGTAGGAGGATCAGTACCAACCTTGATGGTTCTTAACCCAGGACCATTGCATAAGAAGCCTGTGTAAAATTCAGTTACAACATGCATCATATACCTTTCTCTGTCAAAATACAATTGCCAGTATATCCCACTTAAGTTTTTCCTGTCTCCTTAATACAGCAAATCCCTGTGACCTTTTCCTGTCTCTGCAGAGCTACATTTACCAGAACAACTTCTCCCCATAAAAATTTACACATCACTCTTTCTTTGAACTGCCAGCTATTTGCTCTACCTGTCTCCTTACACCCAAGCCTTGCATTAACGGCTACCAATTTTGGTCATGGTCCCTGTGGAAATTGTGTCCTTTACAGGCAAAGGAGAAAATTGGATGCTTAATAGAATTCAGTTTACCATGGCTCAGAGGAACAAGAAATTACAATGATCTGCAAAGTAGATTATAAGTAGAGCATTTAGCGCCTATGGACAGAGCTGTAGTCCTCCACTGCAAGGGACATGTGCTTCATGTGACTTCATGGAGGCTGATTATAATTTTAAAAGTAGAGCAGCGCAAACCTAAAAATGCTCATGCAAAGTAAATACTATATACTGTGAATAATACTGTACACATAAAAAATAGTGATATTATAAAATCACTTCAAAAAAGATCACTGTGCAAACATATGATGATGTAAAGTGCAACTGCGCCACAAACTGTATAAATAATAAACAGTGCAATATAAACCTGTGTCGTACATATTGAAAAAATGGGATGACCATTGGGTGGTAGGAGGTCAAGACCCAGCTTATATCATAGCGCCACGTCCCTATAGTTGGATATTGGAGAGAAGGACATTGGATGGACTTAGGCACAGAAACTCAGTACACAAAAAAATATCAAATCAATGTTCCTTTATTAACACATCACCTCTAAAATGTATCTTGTATAGAGTTACATTGCACAATTTGCCCACAGCTAACATCCCACAACCAACCATAGAAAAACTGGTTCCAACAAGTGTGTGGAGTACAAATGGTAAGAACAGGATATTTTTATTCCAGATGGTAGGGGATAGTCAAGCTGTGCAATCAACGTCCAACATGTTTCGCAACAAAGGTCACTTCTTCAGGTTTGGAATCTGATTGTGTGATTGCTCCTGTGGGCAGGTGTCTTTTATACAGGTAATTAAATGAGATTAGCAGCACTCCCTTTAAGAGACTGCTTCTAATCTCAGCTTGTTACCTGTATGAAAGACACCTGGCAGCCAGAAATCCTGCTGAATGATAGGGGATCAAATACTTATTTCCCTCATGAACATGCAAATCAGTACATAATTTGTTAGACATGCATTTCTTTTAAAGTTTTTTTTTGCTATTCTGTCTCTCAGTGTTACAATACACCTACCATTCGATTTTTAACCTGATCATTTCTTTGTGAGTGGGCAAACATTCAAAATCAGCAGGGGATCAAGCACTTATTTCCTTCACTGTATGATTTCGACAAAACACAGTACACAAAACATTAGTCACCACTTACATAGTTAGCCAGCATGCATTAGGTAGCAATGGACTCCCCAGGGCAAGCAGCTGCAGGTTCCCTCAGGCTGACACAAGGGGATGGCATCCAAAAGTCGGGTATGGGGGTGCAGGGACCAGGCTATGGGAGGGCAAAAGACCCACAAGACTCCCCAAACGGTCCGCAGGTAAAAACGTACAGACTCCGTATACTAGTTCAACTATCTTTGGGTTAATAGTATCAAGACAAAAATAGGCCTAAAAAAGACCATAATATATACATTAATCAAATAACAAAAAAGCATCCTCCTGTAACACAGGTATTACGGCATGGGCCTACTTCCATGAAAAAACTTTACCTCTATGCTTGAAAAGATGTATAAACTTTGAAGACCAATATGTATGCAATCCCTCAATCCATCACTAGGAAATAAGAGGCAGACAGCTCTAAAATTAGCCCACAATAATTGTCTCCAGTAATAGGTAACAATGCTTATAGGCCTGAAAAATACAAACAAAATACCCTCATTAGTGTAACTTCCCTCTATATTAATTATATCTCTCACCCCGATGGAAGGTCATCTACGTGTAGCCATAAAAAAACTGGGTTCGTGGGTTTGGGTTTCACCGACAAGGTTGAGGAGTCTCAAGAGACTGTACACCAGCACATGCCACTTATATACACCCTGACCGAGCACGCCATCACCACGCAGCGTGTGACGCAAACTGGTCTGGCCAGGAAAGTCCACACACGCGTGGGATACTCACACAGGCTCAGAGCCCAGCCTGGAATCCACATGGGGACAACCTCGCATGTGCACATGAGGAGAAAAAGGGATCTTAAGGATCCAATACTCCCCAATCCACGGGCACATCAGCACGGCAGCCACCACCAACCCCACGAGCACACCGGCTACAAGGGAGAAGGCAGCAAGTAACTGCCGGAGCAGAGAACAACGGCAGCCAAAATCAATAAGGACATTGTAACTAGGAAAAAAAGACAAGATTTTCAAAGATAGAGCTGCCTTTGTAGAGGGATTTCCCTACAAATGGCAGACCCTCCCCATTTTGGGGCTAGGGGGAACTATCGAAATAAACCGACTTTGGTGACCAATTGTAACTACGTACAGGATGACAAGACTGAATTTGATTAATCTATTTCTTCTTCTCATCCACATCCTTCAAGGTCATATACATCTGCACCATTATCCAATACATACAGTGGACCACGTAAGCGACAGCATTTTGGTGGGATTTCTGCTCACCATTCTAATGTACCTAAAAGATGTTCAAATCTATTTTCCTCATTTTCCACATATGTGGGAACACTTTCACAGAATACACATAATCCCACAGATTCTGGGAATATTCACTCTAATGGCTCATCTTATATGGGTCCAGTAGCGGTACAGGCCCTTCACATGATGCATGCACCTGCCACCATTCCATAAGAGCACTCGTCAACACTTTCTGCTAGGAACATGCCAACTAGACAACTCTCTAATTCACAAAACTCAATGTCTCCTAACACTAATAATTCTTTATTACCAAATCAGTCCAATGTAGGAGACAAACAAGGAACCCTTGACGCTTACGTAGTACGCACAGCACCTCCACCAGGACCAATTTTGCTTCATAACATGCTTATGATAACACATTAAGTGTTATCAATTTGACTACTGAACAACTTTCTGAGAATGAATTAGCTGTATTAAGTATGGGATTGAGTTTCTGCCCTACTGCTAAATTTGACAAATATGAGATTATCACGGATTTGTATCTGTTCGCAATAAAACTCACTACAAATATATCTTTGATATAGATTGAACTAGAACTAGACAGGAAAAGGAACTAATGGAACAAATGAAACACTTTACTATGCAGTACTTTAGGACTTTGCGGGACTTGATGTTATTACTTGATGAAAATGATCCAAATGGGGAGATGGATAACATCACAAATTTTGACCATATAGCCCTTCCCACACGTTTTAAACCGAAATCCACAAATTTTCCTTAATTGACCACTAATTCACATGTTTGAGCTTTCCTGATGGCTACAATCAGTGAGGTCAAACGCATGGCCATAGTGACCAAAGATACCAATATTTATCGTCTGCACAGATAAAAGCCATAAATCAATTAAAAAGTAGAAATAATTTAGTCATCAAACCATCTGATAAAGGGGAGAATATTGAGAATATTATGTCACAAGATCAATACAAGCATATGTGTCTTAAAATTTTGAATAATTGTCAATGGTATAAACAAATTTCAGCTCATTTAACACATCGATTTACTACTAAATTTAAGGATCTTATCAATGGGGCATATCTTGATGCCCTAATTGACAAAGACACACATTAATTTTTGAATACCCAATTTCCTAGAGAAGCTACTTTCTATTTCTTGTCCAAGATCCATAAGAACATATCTACCCCACAGGGAAGGCCAATTGCTTCCGGTATTGGCTCCCAAACTGAAAATGCAAGTAAATTTGTTGATTTTTTTTTTAATGCCAACTGTTACACGACTTCCACTATATGTTAAAGATACTTCAGATCTACTTAAACACATTGATGGTCTATCTGTGCCCCCTGATGCATACCACATGATCAGGGAGTAGCAGTGGTGCATTCCCTTTTAATGAATCAAGATTGCACACAATGGACGTTGTGTAACTTTGTTCTGGATTTTTTGCATTACATTTTGACTCATAATTGGTTTACTTTTATGGGCTCCCATTACCTTCAGGTACAGGGCGTCATCATGGGCACTTGTTGTGCCCCAGGGTACGCCATTCTCTACCTGGGGGGATGGGAGCATCACATATTTTCATTTGAGAACCTCACCATATACCTTGACCATGCCCTCTGTTGGTTCAGGTATATTAATGATGTATATGCAGTGCTAAAATTAGAATGACACAAATGATATAAACAGAAATATTTGCGCTGTGAGGCGCTGAGGTTAAATTCAAGTGCAATGAACGTCTGCGGACGTTATATTGTGCATGTGGTGAATTTCAATAATAAAGTGTTACAAATAAGCACATAAGTCCCAAACTCCACACACCGGTGCAAACCGTGACTCCAGTGATGTGTAAATAAGTGTAGATTGCACTAAGCAGACAGCGCAATCATATGCGCATTTTAGTACTTAAACCAATCCTGGTCCTCTGGTTATAGAAAGATCAACTGGCCAACCAGCAGAAGGACAAGTAATTGTAGGGTCATCAGCCTCCAGGGATCAGGAATCACTCAGCCATCCACCAGGGGGATCACACTCCAGGTACCAGGTATCATGAATAACCACCAGGGGGACCTCTCTCAATGGCAGGTGTAGAGCAGTGACAGAATCCACCTTAAGGGGGGGGGGGCTCGCAATCAAACAAGCCCAAACAGAAATTTAGTGTGAATACAGCAACAAAGATGCCTGTCACGTGGCCTGAGCGGCATGACGTCACACCCTGGCTTCTCCCTAGCGTGTTTCATGCATGAGCACACTATGATAAGTCAAGCCACTATGTTCCAGGAGCTGATTGTCCTACACTTCCAAATGGATCTTTGCCTGTGGTAAGTGTACATATTGCCCCTGGGTACAGACTGGAGTACAATTTACTTTGAAAAATGGAAAAATGTTGATTCTTAAATTTCATGCCAGCTGTACTACCAAGGGAGTAGTTTATCTTATGACATATACTTATGGGGCCTACCATGTAGGTAAAACCATACGTCAGTTTAATCAGAGAATACATGACCATGTCTATTATTCACCTAATGCCAAAATGCTTACCCCCATTAGCCATCATTTGGGACTTTAGCACAAATTTGATACTACTCATGCTAGATTTATTTTATTGGAGGTAGTTGCTAAAGACCCACGTGGAGGTAGTTGGGACAAAAAAATTATTTTCAGGGAAACTATGTGGTTTGAATGCCTTAATGCAGTAAACCCACCAGGCCTCAATGAAATTCTATCATATAAATATTTTTTATGAAACTAAGGAATAACTTTATAAGTTATAAATCCTGGATCTTGTGATGCAACTGCATGGGGTCAGATTTGACAATGTCATGTGTTCAATTCAGTGAGCAGTGGGAGATGTCTGTAGGATAGCAATATATATTACTTCTGTCATCCTAGTCTCCTAGTCTGGTGTAAAGGCTATGGAGATGATGTAATTGTTTTTGGATCTGTGCCTTATAATGTCCTTGGTATATTTTCTGGCCATTTCATCATATGTACATTTTATATGTATGTACCCAGTCTTGTGTTATTGTATACGGTTTTATAATTTGTATAAAGTGTGCCTTGTTGTCACGGTGGGCCCTTAAGGGGCATCAGGTCTCCTTGGGTCCCACCCTTTTTTTGGGGGGACCTTCCCCCCTGGTAGGGTGTGTGATCGAATAGCAGCGGTTGTTCTCTGGTCTGGCGGTTGCTGGCTGCCTTCTCCCTTGTAGCCGGTGTGCTCGGGGGCTTGGCGGTGGCTGCCATGCAGGTGTGCCCGCGGATTGAGGAGCATTAGATCCTTTGGATCCCTCTTTCTCCCCGTCTGTGCATGTGTGTTGTCCCCGTGCTCTTGGATTCCCGGCTGGGCTCTGAGCCTGCGCAGACTTTCCTGGCCAGGCCGGGTTGAGTCACAGGCCACGCAGTGGTGGAGCAACTGGTCGGGGTGTATATAAGTGGCGTGTGCTGGTGTACGGTCTCTTGGGAGTCCTCCATGGCTGAGCGGACCTTGTCGGTGACCCCACGAACCTTGTTTTTTTATGGCTACAGGTAGATGACCTTCCATCGGGGTGAGATATATCATAAATAATATAGAGGGGAGTTACACTAATGAGGGTATTTTGTTTGTCTTTTTCAGGCCTATAAGCCTCTTTACCTATTACTGGAGACAATTATTGTGGGATAATATTAGAGCTGTCTGTCTCTTATTCCCTAGTGAGGGATTGCATACATATTGGCCTTCATGGTTTATACATCTTTTCAAGCATAGAGGTAAAGTTTTTTTATGGAAGTAGGCCCATGCCATAATATCTGTGTTATAGGTGGATGTTATTAGATTAATGTATATATTTTGGTCTTTTTTAGGCCTATTTTTTCTTGATACTATTAACCCGAAGATAGTTGAACTATACGGAGTCTGTACATTTTTACCTGCAGACCATTTGGGGAGTCTCGTGGTTCTCTCTCCTGCCCACAGCCTGGTCCCTGCACCCCCATACCCGACTTTTGGATGCCACCCCCCTTGTGTTGGCCTGAGGGAACCTGCAGTTGTTGGCCCTAGGGAGTCCATTGCTACCCAATGCACGCTGGCTAACTATGTAAGTGGTGACTAATGTTTTGTATACTGTGTTTTGTCAAAATCATTTATGCACATATTGTCTAAGTCTGTTTATTATTCTCAGATACATTGCTAGCCCCTGAAGAAGCAACCTTTGTCGCAAAACATGTCGGGCGTTGATTGCACAGCTTGAATATCCCCAACCTTCTGGAAGAAATATCCAGTTCTTACCATTTGTATTCCACACACTTGTTGGAACCAGTTTTTCTATGGTTGTTTGGCTGTGGAATGTTAGCTGTGGGCTAATTGTGCAATGTAACTCTATACAAGATACATATTAGAGGTGATATGTTAATAAAAAAACATTGATTTTATATTTTTTTCTGTACTGCGTTTTTGTGTCTAAAACGGCCATCCAATATCCTTCTCTCCTGTCTCATACATAAATTGTGATACATAACATATCTGCTTGCTAGTGCAAAAATACAAAAAGGTGACCAAAATATAAATTAAAATGCAAAAAAGAACATCATTGCTAGTAATCTGCAATGCCAAATCTTCACCACCTCTACTGATCAACACAGTGTGCTCTGGAGTGCCCCTTAAAATGTGCTCATTCACCAGATCTTATTGACCTATTATATGATGTAAACAGGCCTACAAGCACTTGTTTCATGAGAGCTCCAGTAAAAGCCAGCTCCAAAAGTACTTTGTTCCTCCTTCACCGGTAGATCACCCTCAAAAGATCACAGGAGAAAATTTGCACAACACAGCCTTACACCGCGTTCCAAATTATTATGCAAATTATATTTAAGTGTCACAAAGATTAAATATTTTGATTTTCAATTTAACTCATGGATGGCATTGTGTGTCAGGGCTCTTTTGATCACTGAAAACAATCTCGGACACCTGTGATAATTCAATTGGCTGGTGAGCCCAATTTAAGGAAAAACTACTAAAGGAGGGTGTTCCACATTATTAAGCAGAGCACCATTTTCAAGCAATATGGGGAAGAAAAAGGATCTCTCTGCTGCCGAAAAGAGTGAAATAGTTCAATGCCTTGGACGAGGTATGAAAAAATTAGATATTTCATGAAAACTTCAGCGTGGTCATCGCACTATTAAGAGATGTGTGGCTGATTCAGAGCACAGACGGGTTTGTGCAGATAAAGGCACATTGAGGAAGATTTCTGCCAGATCCATGCATCGGATCAAGAGAGCAGCTGCTAAAATACCATTACATAGCAGCAAACAGATATTTGAAGCTGCTGGTGCCTCTGGAGTCCCACGGACATCAAGATGTAGAGCCCTCCAGAGTCTTGCAACTGTGCATAAATCTTCTATTCAGCCACCACTAACCAATGCTCACAAGCAGAAACGGCTGCATTGGGCAGAAAAATACATGAAGACTAATTTTCAAACAGTCCTGTTCACTGATGAGTGCCATGCAACCCTGGATGGTCCAATGGATAGAGTAGTGGATGGTTGGTGGACAGCCACCCTGTTCCAACAAGGCTGCGACGTCAGCAAGGCAGTGGTGGAGTCATGTTTTGGGTCGGAATCATGGGAACAGAGCTTGTCGGCCCCTTTAGGGGGCCTCTGCAAAGTATGACCTCTGCAAAGTATGTGGAGTTTATGACTGACCACTTTCTTCTCTGGTACAGAAGGAAGAACAATGCTTTCCGTAATAAAATCATCTTCATGCATGACAATGACATGAGAAAAATATCATTTGCATAATAATTTGGAACAGGGTGTATATTGCCTTCAAATACATGAGACACAGACCAGAGGATGACCATCCGACTAATCGTGGGAAATATCTATTCTGTGCCCTGGACACAGCATGCATTCCAAACAGCGGAAGTAATTTCACAACCAGGAAGCCTCAGCTCTACATGTTTTGTCGCATCCAGATGTCTTCGGGAAGCAGGCTGGCAACCTCCTCTACTGGCTATTATTTACAAGCTAGCAGGCTTCACCTTCTCCAACCCTGTAGGTCCTATAGATACATAAAAGCTTTACATGCACAGTACGTCATGTCTGCTGGCTCCCTAAAGAGCCCTACAAAACAACAGCAGATTGTCATACTTTAATGCCATTTGTCCTTACAAACGAAGCCATAGTTAAACAGTACCTTTTTACAAGGAATATCATATCCAAATATTACCTCGTAAAGTTGTAGAACTACAATTCTTATACAAATCAGTTTCAGCATGATGATAACCAAATCCTAAGGCTGGAAAAGTTCTTAAAATTCCATGATACTCTTATACAGTATATGTAACACTGTCTGGAATGGATAACCCACAAAACATGTATCTGTAAACTAGCTCAGTAATTATTACCATAAACCATGGTTTATAAACAAATTTTATAAATAACAAGATGAAACTATGGTTCTACATTGTACATGATCATGTTGGTGGGGGGGGGGGGGGGGGTGAGCAATGCATTCTTCATCTGGTGGGGGAAGGGGGCACTAATCATTTTTTAGATCTGTCCAGGGCTTGGCTTTAAATTAATTTTCATAATGAATGCTTCCATTTTTTTACAAGATGAAACAGACCTTCCTCTGTAGCTCTCCATGTAACCATTATAGGGATCCAGAATTAGGAAGGAATTGTGACTCACTTTTATCTATGATTCTGGTCAGACAGGACCTATACTACTGAGCAACATGTACAGACTGTTTACATTCTTCCTACAAAAGGGTTCTAGATCAATCTCATTCTAAATGTCATCACATTAGTCTAAATGAACAGCTGGCATATTTTTCTCAGCTCAAAACCCGCAACGGCTCTTCATTTTAGGGCAAAAATGGTTGACTGCCAAAAGAAATGCCTTCGAGAGCTTTAAAACAATTTCTACACAACCACATTTTTGCAAGTATTTCAATTGCAAAGTGATCAGGGATTCTGGCATTACAGAGCAATTTACTAATTTTTACATTTGTGGGGGAAAAAGACTCACTCTTTCAAACTGAAGCACTCTTAAAAATATGAAGGGTTCCAATAATATTAAATTGCACAATACATGCCTAGAAATCCAATTTAGATTTTTATTCTAAAAAAAAGTCTCATCAAATAAATCAAAAAGGCTTATTGAGTAACACATAACAGAGCCATATTACTTTGTCTCTGGATGGTTATCTCAATTTATCATTAATTTGTCCTGTCTGGCACTCTCAAGAAGGGTAGAACGAAGTATATATTCTCCAGTCCAATGATCTTTTGTTTTATGAAATTTCTCTTCTCATTGCTGAGCATCATTTCTTAACTAAAAATGATTTTGCACTGTCTTGAATCCAGTTTTGAATTGAAGATTTGTAAGGAAACACGTAGTATAATGTTTCCAATAAGAGAAAGATATAAGAAGCATTTGTGTAGATACAGATCTAAACACATAGGGGGAGATTTACTAAAACTGGTGCACACAAAATTTGGTGCAGCTGTGCATGGTAACCAATTAGCTTCAAACTTCTGCTTTTTCAATTAAAGAGAAGCTCCAGTCTCCTGTGTAAAAATTAAAAGTTGGCAGCAACAAAAACTATAGCTGCTGACTATCAATAAACTATCAATTTTACAGTATCCAAGATGGCGGCGGGAGCAGACATGCGTTAGGAGCTCCTGCGCTCCTAGCCCCAATCCGCTGCCATCCGGCCCGCAGCGGACCCCAGCGGGGCCCCTAAGACACTCCCGGCCCAGCCCGACCACCAGGGAAGGCTTCTGGACCTTTTCCCGGAGCTCCGTGAATCGCGGCCTACCCGCGCACCTGAAGCCAGGGCCTCAATTTTTGCCGCGGCCGATCCGCGACCGGACCGCATCGCCGGACATCCGCCCGGACCGTCTGCGCTCTGCCCACCGGGTACCACCGACCTGCCTGCCTGCCCAGGGCCCTCCCCATCAGCCCTGGGTCCTCGTTGACTACCCTGGACCACCAGGAACAGCAAGCAAGGACCACCAAGCTGACAGCAGCCCAGGACCACCCCAGGATACCTGCACGGCAGCACCACCAGAACGGGTAAGCTGCCACCACCGATCCCCACAGACCTGCCAGCCTCCGCAGGGCCCTCCCCACTAGCCCTGTGTCCATCCCTGACCACCAGGAACCAGCTCAGGCCCACTGATCACTGCTCCGCTGCCCAACCCATACATCAGAACTGGGCCCACCCCTGGACACCCTGCACCCAGCTATCGGGCACCCAGCTACCACCCCTGGACACCCTGCACCCAGCTACCGGGCACCCAGCTACCGGACACCCAGCTACCACCCCTGGACACCCAGCTACCGGGCACCCAGCTACCACCCCTGGACACCTAGCTACCGGGCACCCAGCTACCACCCCTGGACACCCAGCACCCAGCTACCGGGCACCCAGCTACCACCTCTGGACACCCAACACCCGGACCACCCAGCGAATCAAGACGTCGCCCAGCGAATCTCCCGGACCACCCAGTGAATCTCCAGTCACCGAGCCGCCAGCATCACCAGACGCCGTGCCTACCAACACCCCCAGACATCGCACCCTACGACCCCTCCACTCGCCGATCCACCGGACCCACTGAAGACCCCTCGGACGCCAGCATACTGCACCCACAGATTGCAGCTACAGAAGGACTCTAGTGGACTCCTCCACGGTGATACAGACTCTCCACATCACCTCGCCCTGACCCGTATCCCTTCACCTCCCCTGACCTGAACAGCACTGCACTCACCCCAGCATGCCACCTGCACTTCTCCTCCTCGTTTTCCTCTCCTCCATCCCAAAAATCGCCTCCCTCTACCCGCCCACCCCCCCAAAACAGCTCTACATTGCCCCTTCACTTCTGCCCTCTCCCCACTACGGCACTCACCACCTCCTCCTGGTACTCCACTCCCCGGTCGACCCACGTGCCACCACTACCAGACCCACACGCTCCTACACCTTCCATTCCCATGCCACCCTCCTCACCCTTCTCCTTCTCCTATCCGCTGGGGACATCTCCCCGAACCCTGGCCCCTCACCACCTCTCCCCCCCTCCAGGAACCCCCCCTCCAGGGACCCCCCTGCCCCCGCCAGCCGCCGCAACCCCCTCAACCTCATACCTGTGCACCTCCTCCCCGCATCCATCCCCCCTCTCTCGGTTGCACTTCTGAACGCCCGTTCGGTTTGCAACAAACTAACTGCCATCCATGACCTCTTTATCTCCCGCTCCTTCAACCTCCTAGCCATCACCGAAACCTGGGTACAGGCCACTGACACTACCTCCCCTGTGGCACTCTCCCATGGAGGTCTCGTCTGGTTCCATTCACCAAGACTGAGCGGTCACAAAGGTGGTGGTGTCGGCCTGCTCCTATCACCGCTGAGCACCTTCCAGGTCCTCCCTAACCCCCCCTCCCTAACCTTCTCCTCCTTCAAGGCTCACTGCATCCGGCTCTTCTCACCCACCCCCCTAAGGATCGCAGTGATCTACAGGCCCCCCGGATCCATAGACTAAAGATAGTTTTTTTGGAGGTTACAAAATAAATTACTGTATCACCCAATATATGGCTTCCATTCAGTAGCCCAAAGAGGCATACAAAAAAGAAGGGTTTGTGAAAAGGAATTCACAGAAAGCGGCTACATTATGAACAGAATGTGATACTCAGAAAAATTTCCAAAAATTATGCTTTATTACATATAAATATTTGACATATGGGCAATCGCCCTGGTTTACCATCACCTCAGTATGAGACAATACACACAGACCTAAAACCATATAAAATAACACCAAGACCGGTCTGGATAGATGTGCTGCAAAGACAATGACCACTGAAGTCTAAAGTCTTTGTAGCACTGGCACATAGGTTGACACTTCCCAAAGGAGGTGTACACAAAAATTATACCATAGGTATATAGTGTCACATGTAATAAATATAAAGACATGTGTCATAACCATATAGGTTCTATCCCATAGAGGGGAATTCCCAAAAATTATACCAAAGGTATGAAATATCACATGTATACAATGCAGCGAGCACAGTGTGCGTCAAAAGAGAGGCATAACCATAAGCCTATGTTAGGCAGCAAAAAGGATATCACAAATGAAATGCAGTACAGTCCCATGCCGGTACATGTGGTTGGGGCCCATTCATCTGTAATATAAGTGACTGATTCTTAGGACTTTTAGATATAAATAACGCCCCAGTTGTTGCCTGGATGGAGAAACAGATGCAAGTAGCAAGACACTGCTTCAAGTGATTTCTTCACCACAGCATGTGGACTACACACCACTTTTTGTTGAAAACAAGATAAGGCCCAGCGGCTCCTCCGCCCGTTGAAATATATGTGGCATGCCTTGTTTCCTATATAAAGCACCATAATGTCCCCATCCTGTAGTAAGACAAACAATATGAGGGAAGTCACTGTAAGAGCTTTCACTCGATAATAGACGTTTATGCCATATAGGTCACAAGGGACCTTTAATCTAATGTCCTGTAACAGTCCACTCACCACCTGTGCAATGGGTAGTAGAAAAGAAAAGGATATCCTTCATAAGTACTGCCCTTCAAAAGGTACTGCTGTATGGAACCAAGGAACCACCGCTAACATCAGCCGACATACCGCGGGTTCCGACCTCTCCATGGCGCCTGTGCCGCCTAAGTATGCCTCATGGCATGTGAAGATGGCTACCTCCTTGTAGGTCAGCGTGCGTTCCACCTAGTGCGCATGACCGGAAGTGACGTATCTGACGTATGACGTCAACGCGTTTCGCCGATGGGCGTATCTCACTCAGCTTCGTCAGGACCAATGGGATTCCTGCATTTCAACCTTCTATTTATAGTGGATTAAGACCCACCCACATATGCAAAAAATTACATTGCAGTTATCCCCAATGGAAGAAAAGGGGCTAAATACTTAGCACAACCGCTGGTCATAGTTAAATTAAAAAGACAAGCGACTGGAAATATCAAAGAGAGGAAAGATTTGACAATTACAGCAATGCACACAAAAGTAAAAAGCAAAAATTATATTCAATTGAAAATCACCACACTTTCACCAGGAGATGGCAGTGTTATTGAAAGGATCTCCAAACCTATTTATTAGGTCAAAAATACACAAGGACACAGTAAAAATTACCGCAAAACCACCACAAGATGGCGATGTTAATTAATAAATAAATCCCTCTATAGGTTATTTTGCCCAGGGTTCCTAAATTTCAAATTAACCACTTATAAGTGTACATTTATTCTCAAAAGAGAGGAAAATAGTTCAAAGATTAGTCCCTTCTACACTTCTAGACCTATATTTCAATGTGTACCATCAGGTTATTAGATATCTCCCCAAAGAAGGTTTACCTTAATTATTTAGTTAACATATTGTCTTCAATAATTCAATTAACGCATTTACCAGCCATTGACAGGAGTGAGGAATTACCACAGATTGACCAACATATGGCAATATAAGAACATATATCCATACAGATCTATTTATCCAAAAATACTTGGAGATCACATTCCACATTTAACCCCTTTGGGTACAATGTATCAAGTTTATATATCCAATATTTCTCCTTTTTTAGCAGTTCTCTATCAAAGTCACCTCTCCTTTGAGGGAAATGCAATGCATAGAAACCTTTCACTTTTGTACCATCCAATTTACCTCCATTATATTTAGCATAGTGTTGGGCAAGATTACTTTCAGGGTCATTAGATCTAATATCTCTGAAATGTTCACCTATTCGTACCTTAAGTTGTCTTTTGGTCTTACCAATATACATCTTTTTACAGGGACAAGTCAAAATGTATAATACTCTCACTGTAGAACAATTTATAAGGCTTTGAATTTTATAATGAGTGCTATTCCTTGAGTCAAAAAAAGAGTCTGTACGATCCACATATTTACAGATTTGGCATTTTCCACATTTAAACATCCCTTTAGTACGTGATTTTAACCATGTTTTCTGTTTTAACGGTTGATAGTCAGAATGAATAAGGAGGTCACCAAGATTTGGTGCTCTTCTTGCTACCATTTGGGGGCGCTCACCTACAATTTTATTCAAGTTGGGACATTGAGTTAAAATCTTCCAATGCTTTTCTAATATTTGTTTTATAGCTTGCCATTGGGCTCCAAATTGAGTTATCATTCTAACAGGTTGCTCACTTAATTTGACCTTCTCCTCCTTTTTAGGAGATAATAAATCCTTACGGTCAGTTTGATATGCCCGTCTCCGAGCTTTTCTGATTTGAGAGTGAGAGTATCCCCGTTCCCTAAATCTTCTATAAAGATCCTGTGCTTCCATCCTAAAGTCATGAATATTCGAACAATTTCTCCGACATCTCAGAAATTGTCCCACTGGAATTCCTGAAATCAGTGAACGTGGGTGATAGCTTCTGGCCTCTAGTAGAGTATTGGCAGCAGTAGGTTTCCTATATGTTTTTGTGAGGAGTCTTCCGTTCTCAAGTCTAATTTCCAAGTCCAGGAAGGAAATACACCTTTCATCAAAAACATACGTGAGTCCAATGTTAAAGGGATTTTGATTTAACTCCTCCATAAAAAGTTTTAATTCCTCTGATGTTCCTGTCCATAAAAGGAACACATCATCTATATATCTTAACCAAATCTGGACATTAACAAGGAACTTTGTTGATCTGAAGACAACCTGCTCCTCCCAGAAACCTAGATGCAAACATGCATAGGCCAGAGCCCACGGTGCTCCCATACTAGTACCTCTGATCTGTTGATAAAAGGTATTATTAAATTGGAAAAAGTTATGTCGTAACGCAAAGTCCAGCAACTCACTAATAAATTCATTCTGTCCTCCCAAAGTGGGGTATGTTTTATCAAGGAAGTAAAAAGCCGATCTCAAGCCACATTCATGTGGGATCGATGTGTAAAGTGATTCCACATCTATTCCCACTAGAATGGAATTTTCATTGATGATTAAGTTTTCAATTTTAGCCAACACATCTTTAGTGTCTCTTACATAGGAGGGAAGATTAGGAACCATGTCTTTAAGAAACAGGTCAATATATTTCCCTGTTTTGTCTAGGGGGCCATTGATGGCAGAAACAATGGGTCTACCTGGGGGATTTTCCTGATTTTTATGTATTTTAGGGATAATATAAAAGGTAGGGTAATTAAATTCTTCAGTTCTCAGATATTCATACTCTTTTTTAGTTAGGAGGCCCACCTCTTTTCCCAATGTTAAGATGGAGTTTAGTTTTCTTGCCACCACATGAAACGGATTAGTGGCTACTTTCCTATATGTAGATGAATCTCCCAATAGGCGCTTCACCTCTTTAACATAGTTTTGTTCATTTAAAATAACTACATTGCCCCCCTTATCACTTCTCTTAATTACAATATTCTTAGTCTCTTTTAATTCTTTGAGGGCTTTTCTTTCCTTCTTTGTAAGATTGTCACCAATTGGCATTTTCCACTCAAGATTTTTAAGATCATCAGCAACAAAATCTAGAAATGTCGATATCCTCATGTTGGAACGTATTTTCGGCATTTTAGTCGACCTAATATTTAGGTCAACTTTTCTAATCACCTCATTGTGATTATCCAGATCTAATTCATTCTCATCACCATCCTCATTTTCCTCCATGAGAGATATCAACACATCAAGCATCTTGCGGTCCTCCATGGAGGAGTCAGAAGCCATATCCTCCAACATAGTGGGATTACCATGTATCATTCTTAAAAAAACTTTTCTCAAAAATAAATTAACATCTTTAAATACTTCGAACTCATCCATGGGGGTCACTGGTGAAAAGGACATACCCTTATTAAGTATAGAGATATGTTCCCTTCTGAGTGGAAAATTAGCCAAATTGATTACCTTCCTGTCATGGGTAATTTCATCTACTGCCTCCTCTGACTTCTTGTTCTGCCCTTGTCCTCCTGATGTTTGCTCTTTGAGGATTCCTCTGTTTTCTTTTTGGATCCTCTTCCCATCTGTAGTTGATTGATTCGGGGAGATTCCCCATCTTGTTGGTCTAAAAAAGATACAGATTTCCCGAGATTCTCAGAGTCGCTTTCACTAGACACAGTTTCCCCCATTGATCTAGAATGTGAACGAAATATTCTTCGTTTAGATCGACTTCTACTTCTTTTTATAGTGAGATCAAAAATCTCTCCTGTTTCCCAGTCTTTAAGGTCACGCCTAAATTTAGTTTGCTTAGTGGTTCTAAGGTTTTTTTGAACTTTTTCAACTTCCTTTTTAAGTTGTTCATTGTATTTTTCAAAGTTCTCCTGATTTTTAAAGGGATCTAATCCTGATACACTTTTACTAATGGCCACATCTAATTCTTCAAGTTGCAATTTTTCTTCCTCAACTATGAGTTTCATACCATTAATCCCATGTTCTATGCATAGCATTTTCCATTTCTCTAGAAACCTTTCATTATGTAGATGTTCAGCCAGGACTACCTTACTTCTCAAACCGCGTGGGATAATACTCTGTTTGATGTAGGCTTCCAAGAAGCATACATCCCACTTCCGGTTGAGACGTTTAATAACTAACTTTTTATGTTCCCGAAACTTTATTTTAATATCCTCATCCTCGGTAAATTGACCCGAACCTTCAGCTACAAAAGCTTGATGCATTTCTAGCTCAACCTCTTCTCCTAGTATAAATGCCATGAAGACAATCCTTTCCAATCAATGTATTCCAGTCACCTTAAAAAATAAAAACTCATTAGCCGAGGCGATGGTAAACCAAATTATCAAAGTCAGATAACCTCTATAAGAAAAGGTCCATAAGAACCCAAAAGACACATTGACTAAAGATAGTTTTTTTGGAGGTTACAAAATAAATTACTGTATCACCCAATATATGGCTTCCATTCAGTAGCCCAAAGAGGCATACAAAAAAGAAGGGTTTGTGAAAAGGAATTCACAGAAAGCGGCTACATTATGAACAGAATGTGATACTCAGAAAAATTTCCAAAAATTATGCTTTATTACATATAAATATTTGACATATGGGCAATCGCCCTGGTTTACCATCACCTCAGTATGAGACAATACACACAGACCTAAAACCATATAAAATAACACCAAGACCGGTCTGGATAGATGTGCTGCAAAGACAATGACCACTAAAGTCTAAAGTCTTTGTAGCACTGGCACATAGGTTGACACTTCCCAAAGGAGGTGTACACAAAAATTATATCATAGGTATATAGTGTCACATGTAATAAATATAAAGACATGTGTCATAACCATATAGGTTCTATCCCATAGAGGGGAATTCCCAAAAATTATACCAAAGGTATGAAATATCACATGTATACAATGCAGCGAGCACAGTGTGCGTCAAAAGAGAGGCATAACCATAAGCCTATGTTAGGCAGCAAAACGGATATCACAAATGAAATGCAGTACAGTCCCATGCCGGTACATGTGGTTGGGGCCCATTCATCTGTAATATAAGTGACTGATTCTTAGGACTTTTAGATATAAATAACGCCCAGTTGTTGCCTGGATGGAGAAACAGATGCAAGTAGCAAGACACTGCTTCAAGTGATTTCTTCACCACAGCATGTGGACTACACACCACTTTTTGTTGAAAACAAGATAAGGCCCAGCGGCTCCTCCGCCCGTTGAAATATATGTGGCATGCCTTGTTTCCTATATAAAGCACCATAATGTCCCCATCCTGTAGTAAGACAAACAATATGAGGGAAGTCACTGTAAGAGCTTTCACTCGATAATAGACGCAGGAATCCTATTGGTCCTGATGAAGCTGAGTGAGATACGCCCATCGGCGAAACGCGTTGACGTCATACGTCAGATACGTCACTTCCGGTCATGCGCACTAGGTGGAACGCACGCTGACCTACAAGGAGGTAGCCATCTTCACATGCCATGAGGCATACTTAGGCGGCACAGGCGCCATGGAGAGGTCAGAACCCGTGGTATGTCGGCTGATGTTAGCGGTGGTTCCTTGGTGACATACAGCAGTACCTTTTGAAGGGCAGTACTTATGAAGGATATCCTTTTTGTTCTTACTACCCATTGCACAGGTGGTGAGTGGACTGTTACAGGACATTAGATTAAAGGTCCCTTGTGACCTATATGGCATAAACGTCTATTATCGAGTGAAAGCTCTTACAGTGACTTCCCTCATATTGTTTGTCTTACTACAGGATGGGGACATTATGGTGCTTTATATAGGAAACAAGGCATGCCACATATATTTCAACGGGCGGAGGAGCCGCTGGGCCTTATCTTGTTTTCAACAAAAAGTGGTGTGTAGTCCACATGCTGTGGTGAAGAAATCACTTGAAGCAGTGTCTTGCTACTTGCATCTGTTTCTCCATCCAGGCAACAACTGGGGCGTTATTTATATCTAAAAGTTCTAAGAATCAGTCACTTATATTACAGATGAATGGGCCCCAACCACATGTACCGGCATGGGACTGTACTGCATTTCATTTGTGATATCCTTTTTGCTGCCTAACATAGGCTTATGGTTATGCCTCTCTTTTGACGCACACTGTGCTCGCTGCATTGTATACATGTGATATTTCATACCTTTGGTATAATTTTTGGGAATTCCCCTCTATGGGATAGAACCTATATGGTTATGACACATGTCTTTATATTTATTACATGTGACACTATATACCTATGGTATAATTTTTGTGTACACCTCCTTTGGGAAGTGTCAACCTATGTGCCAGTGCTACAAAGACTTTAGACTTCAGTGGTCATTGTCTTTGCAGCACATCTATCCAGACCGGTCTTGGTGTTATTTTATATGGTTTTAGGTCTGTGTGTATTGTCTCATACTGAGGTGATGGTAAACCAGGGCGATTGCCCATATGTCAAATATTTATATGTAATAAAGCATAATTTTTGGAAATTTTTCTGAGTATCACATTCTGTTCATAATGTAGCCGCTTTCTGTGAATTCCTTTTCACAAACCCTTCTTTTTTGTATCCCCCGGATCCATAGCCCGCTTCCTGGATGACTTCGCCGCCTGGCTTCCCTTCTTCCTCTCCTCTGAGCTACCGACCATCATCCTCGGGGACTTCAACATCCCCATCAATGACAACACCCCAGCTACCTCCCAACTCCTCCACCTAACCTCCTCCTTCGCGCTCGCACAATACACTCAATCCTCCACCCACATCAATGGGAACACCCTGGACCTCGTCTTCTACCACCTCTGTACCCTTAACCACTTCACTAACACCCCCTTCCCTCTCTCCGACCACCACCTCCTCATGTTCTCCATCTCCCCTTCCCCTAACTCCCCCCCCCAGTGCGCCAAACCATCACCAGCCGCAACCTCCGCAACCTGCACTGGGCCCCCCTCCACTCGGCTGCCGACCGCTTACACGACAGCATACTTCCACTGTCATGTCCTGACCTAGCCACCACCGCGTACAACGACTCGCTATCAGCTACCCTAGACTCTCTGGCACCCCTAATCACACGCAACATCAAACCCAGACCGCTCCAACCATGGCAGAACGACCATACTAAATGCCTCAAACGTCGCAGTCGTGCGCTGGAGAGACTATGGCGCAAAACCAGGTCCCCTCATGCATTCTCCCTCTACAAATCTGCCTTCCTCACCTACACCTCCTCCCTCCACGCCGCCAAGCAGGCCTACTTCGTTAACCTGATTAACACCCTCTCCACCTGCCCTCGCCGACTCTTCTCCACCTTCAACTCCCTGCTCTCTCCCCCCCCTCCTCCACTCAGTACCTCACTTACCGCCCACGAGATTGCCACTCATCTCCACAACAAGATTGACGCAATCCGCAAGGACATAGTCAACTTGCAATCTACCTCCCCATCTAGCCTCCCCCCTTCCATCACCCCCTCATCTCTCCCCTCCTCTGACCTCGCAACGGCACTGCCCCCCACCACACCCAAGGCCCTGCCTACCGTAACCCCCCCATCACTGCACTCCTTCAGCCCTACTACCGCTGAGGAAGTCACCAGAGTCTTCTCAGAAGCCCGCCTCACTACCTGCCCCCTGGACCCTATCCCCTCTCAACTCCTCCGGTCACCCCCCTCTTCCCTCATCCGCTCCCTTACCCACATCTTCAATCTCTCCCTCTCTACTGGCGTCTTCCCCTCCCCCCTAAAACATGCGCACATCACCCCCATACTCAAAAAGCCCTCCCTGGACCCCACTGACCTCAACAACCTCAGACCAATTTCCCTGCTGCCACTCACTTCCAAGCTCCTTGAGCGCTTGGTCTTCGATCGCCTAAGCGCCCACCTAACTGACAGCAACCTCCTTGACCCACTACAGTCCGGCTTCCGTCCCCTACGCTCCACCGAAACTGCCCTCCTCAAAATCACCAACGATCTACTAACCGCCAAAGCCAAAGGCGACTACTCTGTCCTCCTCCTCCTAGACCTCTCCGCAGCCTTTGACACAGTCGACCACCCCCTCCTCCTTAATAAACTACTCTCCCTTGGCATCAGAGACACCGCTCTCTCTTGGTTCTCGTCCTATCTATCCCAACGCTCCTTCAGCATTTCCTACAACGATGCCACCTCCTCTTCCCTCCCCCTCTCTGTTGGGGTCCCCCAGGGCTCTGTCCTTGGACCCCTTCTCTTCTCCATCTAGACCTCCTCCCTTGGCAAACTCATACACTCCCACGGCTTCAATTACCACCTCTACGCTGATGATACTCAAATCTACCTATCCACCCCTCAGCTCACCCCCACATTCTCCGCCCGCATCACTCACCTCCTAAACGACATCTCTGACTGGATGTCGCTCCATTTCCTCAAGCTCAACCTCACCAAAACCGAGCTTCTCGTCTTCCCCCCAGCCCGCGCCCCCCCCCCCATCCTTTCCATCACTACCAACAACACCACCATCAATCCCGCCCAGCAAGCCAAGGTCCTTGGCGTCATTCTGGACTCAAACCTTTCCTTTCAACCTCATATCAAATCACTTACAAACACATGCAGGCTCCACCTCCGCAACATCGCCAAGATACGCTCCTTCCTTACCCCAGACACCACTAAACTACTCGTACACTCCCTGATTATCTCACGCCTTGACTACTGCAACTCCCTCCTCACCGGCCTACCCCAGTGCAGGCTCTCCCCGCTTCAGACCATCCTGAACTCAGCGGCCAGACTCATCCACCTCACCAGCCGCTCCACCTCTGCCACCCCCCTCTGCCTCTCCCTCCACTGGCTCCCCATTGCCCAACGCATTAAATTCAAATTGCTCACCCTGACCTATAAGGCCATTCACAACACTGCCCCTAACTACCTCACCGACCTGATTCCCAGGTACCACCCTACCCGTACCCTTCGCTCTTCACAGGACCTCCTTCTATCTTGCTCCCTGGTCTCCTCTTCCCACGCACGACTGCAAGACTTCTCCAGGTCCTCCCCCATCCTCTGGAACTCACTACCCCAATCCATCAGACTGTCACCTTCCCTCCTCACCTTCAGGCGCTCCCTGAAAACCCACCTCTTCAGGGAAGCCTACCCCACCCTCACCTAACAGCCGCTGCCCTTCCCTCCTCCTACCACTCCATCCCCCACAGCCGTTTCCCCCTGTGCCTCTACCCCCTCCCTCCTAGATTGTAAGCTCGAAAGAGTAGGGCCCTCTTACCCCTTGTGTACTGTTTGATGTTACTGTTCTGTTTCATGTATTGTCCCCCCCTCTATTGTACAGCGCTGAGCAAACCCTTTGGCGCTATATAAACTCGATAAATAAATAAAAATAATAAACAGCCACTCACCTGTCCCACAATCCAGCACAGTGCTCAGCCCAGCCATTTTCGCCTTCTGTCCTCTGTCCCCGGCACTGGCATCTTAACTCTACAGATTTGGCTTCACAGCTGGGTGACCATTGAGCATGCGCGAGCTACGCTGCACATTGTGAATGGTCCTGCAGACTTCTGGGACCTGTCATATGTCCCAGAAGACTGCAGGGGGGGAGACTTCTGATTCCAATCGCCTAGGAGCCTAATCAGAGCTGTCAAAATTGGGTACCTGCTTCCCCCCCATCCCCAAAAGCTCCATTTCACAAACAGGAGCAGGGGAGGAGTCCTTAAAGTGGAACTTCCCCTGCACCAGATTCTGTGTGCACCTGTTTTAGTAAATCTTCCTCATAAGGTTTGATTTGCTAAGGTTATAAAATGGCAGCATACAGCATGATTTTGATTTTGTGATGAATGATCAGATGTGGAAAATCATCATATAACCAGCTCAAAAAACATTTGCTAATAACTGTGTACTGTAATCTAATAACTGTTAACACTTTAACCACTTGCCGCCCTGCCATTGTAGAAATACGGCGGCAGGGCGGCACGGGCATGCAAAACCACGTTTTAAAACGTGTGTTTTGTAAACAGATAGGGGGCGCGCGCGAGGCGATCGGCGGCAAACAGTGACAGACAGCACAGCTGCAGTAGCTGTGCTGTCTGTCACTTCCCTGACAGCTCGAAGACGAGTTTCTCTCTCTCTCTCGATCAGCGGTGTCCCATGCAGCACACACCCCCGCCCCCTAGTAAAACACTCCCCCTCACACAGATAACCCTTCCCTGCAAAATAAAGTTAACCCCTTCCTCCCCAGTGCCATTAGTACAGTGTCAGTGTTTTTTTTTTTTGCACTGATCACTGTATTAGTGTTTTTGGGGATGTTAGTGACCCCAAGTCAGTACCCCCCAATGTCAGAATGCCCGCCGCAGTCCCGCCATAAGTCGCTGGTCGCTGCCATAAGTCACTGATTGCCGCCATAATTCGCTGATCGCCGCCATTATTAGTATAAAAAAATTGTTTTTTCCTCAAAATTGTCAGTCTTTTTTTTTATAGCGCAAAAAATAAAAACCGCACAGGCAGTCAAATACCACCAAAAGAAAGCTCAATTTGTGGGGAAAAAAAGGATGTAAATTTCATTTATGTACCATATTGCATGACCGCGCAATTGTCCGTTTAAACTAGTGCAGCGCTGTATAGCAGAAAAATGGCGTAAATTGCAGTATTTATACCATAGTTTGTAGACGCTATAACTTGCACACAAAGCAATCAATATACACTCATTGGGATTTTTTTTACCAAAAACTTGTAGCAGAATAGATTTTGGCCTAAATTTATAACCAACTTTGAGTTTACTATATATTTTTTATAGCTAAAAGTAAAAAATATTGTTTTTCTTCAAAATTTTTGGCCTTTTTTTGTTTATAACGTGAAAAATAAAAAGCACACAGATGATCAAATACCACCGAAAGAAAGCTCTATTTGTGTGAAAAAAAGGACGTAAATTTCGTTTGGGTGCAGCATTGCATGACCGCGCAATTATCAGTTGAATTAGCGCCGAGTAGCAAAAAGAGGCCTGGTCATTAAGGGGGGTAAATCCTCTGGAGCTCAAGTGGTTAAAGGGCTGGTTCAAACCATAATGCAGTGTGGTAAAGGTGAGTTCCATACACGTTTCCTGCACTGTGTTCGAAACACACTGCCTTTGTAATCTGCTGGGGGTGCCCCAAACACAGATCTCATAAGCAGCACATTTGGGGCCACCAGATCACATGGTACCGTTGTACCATGCAATTTGGTGCAGGGCAATTTTCAAAAGTAGTGCAAGCACTACTTTTTGTGTGATCCAGTGCAATTTCAACCCATTCAAAGGAACAGGTTAAAAATTCGAGCTGTAGGGAAAGGCACAGGAACTGCACAGAAATGTGCACCACATTCCTGTGCAATTCTGGTGTGAACCGTCCCTTAAACACACTTGCTATATAAGAATAAAACTGCATGTACTGTGCACTACTATCATTGAAGTAAAACTGTTAGGGTTGTAAAAAAAACACTAAATAAAGGTGCCTTGCAAACGCAGAGCTCTTAGACTGCATTCACACCTGAGCAGAGTGAATTCAGGCTTTTCTGTTTGAGAGTTTTACAAGCATATACAAATATTTTAGAAGAGTATTAGAAACGTTTTACATGTGTATTCAAGCTTCAGCCATTTATGTTTTAGCCAATAGAAAGAGGAGATTAGAGATGGAGAGCTGCTCTTCGGCCAGAAAGCATGAGACAAAACACTCGTAAAATGCTCATGTCATGCATTTTCAGGCATTCTTATTGAAGTCTGTGGGGCCACAAATGTTCCAGTCTGCCTCCAATCTACCTAAAAAAAGGTTGTGTACTTTTTCGAGCAACAGGTGTTTTGCTATAGGAGACAAAATGCTCATATGTGATAGGGGGTCATTGAAATAATTGGAATTTGGCTTGTTGAGTGTCTTGGAGCTTTGAGCTACAATACAGAGTTATGAGGCCCCATTCACATCTGAGTAATTTCAAATTCGCAGCACAATTGTTGAACAGCAAAACATGCATGAAAAACGTGCCTGACTCAGTGACAAAATTTAATACATGAGCTTCTTTGGTGCCACAAATATGCATATGGCAACCCATTCAAGTAAATGGGCTGCCCTATGCTCAACGTGTAGAAATGGGTGTAAATTGTGCAAAAAAAAAAGCCAGCAGGAATGTGCATCCCTGCTATATGAAATGTGAATAGAGCCTTATACTCCCCTCTTTGGCATCCTGTGACAGACTCACTTTAAAACAGACTGTGAAAAACTTTCATTTGTAAAAAAACCCAGTGAACTAGATGCAAGGGAAGGGTGGCATT
The DNA here is from genome assembly GCF_062004578.1 of Staurois parvus. Lineage (NCBI taxonomy): Eukaryota > Metazoa > Chordata > Amphibia > Anura > Ranidae > Staurois > Staurois parvus. The sequence goes on from NW_028317844.1 coordinate 16,779,857, forward strand.
ACACATCCTAGCTGACATCCAAGATTCTATACTCTGTTGAACTTAGAATGGTGATTTCGATGATAAATATCTACAGTATACCTACAATGTAATTCTGCTCTGATAGCAAAGCGAATAGGGTTTGTTGTACAGTTGCTGCTTTGAGGGGGTCACATTAGTTTTGTTTTTTTTTTGTTTTTGTTTTTTTCATGCCCACACACATGGGCATAAATATACCTACCAAGATACAGTAAGTCCCACGGCCTTGCCCTGTAGGTCACTTGTGCATACCTCCTGTCCATTGTTGGCAAGCATTATTTTGATGATTCTGCTGAATTTTCTGCTGTAAATGTGAACACATATTTGCAGTTTTGACTTGATATTATTGTATCAGCAGCAATTTAAAATATACAGATATTTCATATTTCCATGTTGTTTTACCAGTTATTAGTGTTATTGTATTTCCAAGGTTTTTCAAAGGTTTAGTTGTGCTTTTTAATAGCCAGACTGCTTTTTTACAATAATAATAGATAACTGCATAACAATTAAAATTCACAAACAAAAGAATAGCATATTTTTAGTATTTGATGACACACTGAAGTGTTGTATGTTTGCAAATTTATAGTGACAACTAAAGATGAGTGTTAAACTGTCACTGTTTTTTTTTAAATTTGAAATTGAAGAAGAAAACTACTTCAATAATTCTTTATTTTTATTTATTTATTCTAGTAGTGCTACAATAGAGTGAGCTTTGTAATTCAATTTACAGATAAAAGACCCTTTATATAGGGTCTTAAAAAAAAATTAGCAGTGTAATGTTTAGTGTGACTTTTGGTGCATGCTATGGATTTAGTGCTGTTTAGTCGTTATACAGAAAGCAAATATTAATTCTATGACTGTACATTTGATGTTTTAGTCAAAGCAAACATGTGAAATTGGCATGGAATGCATTGTCTTGCTAAGCTTGATTCAAAAAAGTGGTTCAGTGAGGATGGAGGATCATATCGTTATTAGTGCCATGGTAATCATATTCCACTACTGGCCATATCTGTAATGCTATAATGGAGTGTGAAAATTTCAACTGGAATATATATTTTTGTAGTCTATGGTGATTTTCTAACATAAATAGAAACTTAAAAGTGGAATTGAAGGCATGTATGAATAAATAACATAAATATAGGTTTGTACAAATATATGTATTTACACAGACACATAACTGAAATCCTATTTCTAATATATTCCTATACTCACCTGCCAGAAATCAGGAAAAAAGTAGGAGGGAGTGTATTGTAGAGCCAGTCACTGGAGGATGAAGAATGTAGAAATAAAGCTCTGTCCAAATTTAGAGCATGTGCTGACTTTGGGCTTGGGTCCAGCAGCTCCCACTGCTGTCTCTAAGCCAATGAGCAGTGAGAGAACCAAGAGAGCCTCTGCTCTCATGCACATCGCTGGATTGAGATCGGGCTCAAGTGAGTGCAAAGGAGGGCTGGAGGGGGTTGCACTCTTGAAAGTTTTTTTACCTTCATGCATAGAATACATGAAGCTAAAAAAACCTTCTGCCTTTACAAAAACTTTAACTACAGAGCCATGCTATTTCATATTGTTATATGCATTCAGGGGATAGTGTGTGTTGTTAGCATAACATCCATTAGCTGGCAGGGCAGTCAAATTTGGGAATTTCACACAATCATTGTGGAAAAGACCAGCATCCAGACAATTGTAAGCCCAATAATTCTTAACATACAGTGCATACAAGATGTAAATGCAGTAAGCATGCTGAGACCTGTAACAAGATTATACCTGTGAGAAACTACCGTAAGTACATTTATTCATAATATTTAGGTATACTTATAGCAGAAATTAAAGTGTACCTAAAGGAAAAAGTTTTTTTTTTTCATTTTGGATAGAATAGTGAAGGATTAGAACACCAGTCAGTTTTTATTGCTGTCTATGACACCGTTAGGGAGATTTACCCTTTTTATTTATCAAAAGTGAAAGTAAAGTCTTAAATTTGGGATTGTCCTCAGAACAGTAATAGCGGGGAAATCTTCCAATGGGGACACTAGTTCTAATGGCCTTAATGAAACCCCTACAGATGGCAAAAAGACCCTGAGAGGGGCTATATGCCCCCGCCCAGGGGCGGACTGACCATTTGGAAACTCGGGCACTGGCCGAGGGCCCGGGGTCAGTAGGGGGCCCCATGAGATGCCCCTGGTACCTTTTTCATAGGCTTTTTGTGTTTGGGCAAGGACACAGGGGCCCCATGATCCCCTATTGCCCGGGGGCCCCATGAGTTGTCAGTCCACCCCTGCCCCCACCCCTTCTCTATCTGAAATTTAAAAGAAAAGGTTTGCCTTTAATTCTACTCAGTAAGTTCTGTTTCCTGGTGTGGCTTTACAGTTTCCCATTTCACCTGTCTACTCAGTGGACAAAGAATAAGTACAAATATGTTGTTTCACTGTCTAAAGCTGCCCATACATTAATCAAAATTCAACTGGTTCAGCAGGGACCAGCCAAGATTCAATCCATGTATGGGCAGGATGATTGTACCCATCGATTCATCAATTGACTTGGGTACAAGCAGTCTGTCTATTTGAAATTCGATTACTGCTAGCTACTATAGCTTCTAGCAGTAACCGTTGTGTTGCGCCCACTGGGAAGGTGCCCTGCGCCCCCCGCCATCAAGTAATCTATGGGCTCCCTAATAATCAGGCTGATTGCAGAGAGGTGGCACAAGAATTGAAGCTAAAGTAGGAAATGTGTAAGGGGGAAGGGAGGGGGTCAACCACTGAGCTATGCAGCATGGCAAAGCCATGTGAATTACCATAATGGCTAAGCAGAACTACACATTCTTTGGCAGATTAAACAACATATTTCAACTGTGTATTTAGCCATCTGCCTGAAGTTACACGTCATTTTAAAAAACAAACATACATTCTGTGCACTGTGGAATTTTAAAGGTATCCAGACAAAACAGACTGAAATGCTGAATTTCATCTAAGAACTACAGCATGTCATTTTTACTCTTAGTGCCACTTATCATCAGATGAAAGCTTTGATGATCCCTTCACATCTAGTCCTGACACAGCCATACTTTTTGAGACGCCATGCTAAAAATGGTTATGTTATGCAGCAAGAAAATCTGTACTTGTCATACAAAATGTTCTACTCTGATAGAGGAATATACTTGCTGATCAAACTCAAACATTAAGGGATCTCATTATAATTCATTGTTTTTCACATGATTCAGAAAGGATAAATATATATACTATATACATATATCTATATCTATCTAGATATATATCTATATATATATATATATATATATATATATATACACTGGCCACTTTATTAGGTACACTTTGCTAGTATCAGGTTGGATCCACTTTTGCCTTCAAAACTGCCTTAATTCTTCATGGCATAGATTCAACATGATGTTGGAAACATTCCTCAGGGATTTTGAGTTACTGTTACCTTTCTATCATCGCAAACCAGTCTGCCCATTCTCCTCTGACCTTTGATATTAACAAGGCATTTTGGTCCACACAACTGCTGCTCACTGGATATTTTCTCTTTTTTGGACCATTCTCTGTACACCCTAGAGATAGCTGTGCGTGAAAATCCCAGTAGATCAGAAGTTTATGAAATACTCAGACCAGACTGTCTGGCACCAACAACCATGATATATTCAAAGTCACTTAAACCCCCTTTTTTCCCTATTCTGATGCTTGGTTTGAACTTCGGCAAGTCGTCTTCACCAGGTCTAGATGCCTAAATGCGTTGAGATGCTGCCATGTGATCGACTTAATAACAATTTGTGTTACCAAGCAATTTAACAGATGTACCTAATAAAGTGGCCAGTGAGTGTATACTGAATATACTGTATATATATATATATATATATATATATATATATATATATATATATATATATTTCTAAAGAAAGGTTGACTCCTATTAGGTCAAGACTAAGGAGATGCATCAAGCAGTAAGGTGGCCTTCTAGTTAGCTTTCATTGTATGTTCTATCCACAAGATATATACTGTATATCACACTGACAAGTGAAGTGCATGTCTCTGTGTGCTGAGTGCAGAAACTGAAAGGATTAAAAATAGAAATCCACAAAGGTTACCATACTCCCAAAAACTTTACTTTGATACATAACATTCATTTATAAATTCCACTGGATTGCATGACTCTAACCCACATGTTTCAAACACAAGACCTCTGGTCCTCCTCCAGACCCTGCACTTTCAGCTTTCTGGCTCCATCCCCAGCTTCTTCAAGGCAGCAGCATAAGGTTAGGGGGGTGCACTGTGTTTTAAGGGAGTGTGAGAACTCTTGACATCTGACGTAAAGGGGGATAGGGTGATCTGGACATCTGCTTATAATTATTATGAGAATAATGCAAATCTATGCCAGTTGAAAAGAAGGGTTGCACACTGCTGATATAATCCACAAAAACTTTAGTAGATATTGCTCAGACAGAACACCATCGCAGAACCGGTCAGAGGTGTGCGACCCTCCTTTCCTGACTTGCATCATCTGCTATAGGAATATGAGTGGACTCCTTGCTGGTCTACACCTGCACTGCACAACTTAAGTCTTACCTTATTACTAAAACCAATAATAATTGAATGCAGAGGCAATTATTTAATATGAAAAAGAGTAGATACATTGCCCTTTGAGGGCAACTATAATGCTGATGTGGCCTGCAGTGAAATTGAGTTCGACACCCCTGCCCTAAACTGTCATGGATCACATTGTCATTAATTACTCCACCACAAATGATAAAACCCCAGAATTCCTCAGAATTGATGTAATCGAATACTGAGAGGTAACCTGATTGCCATGATTGTGCAGCTTCAATTCACAAGGTCATTTAAAGATTAAAGTTTGCCCTGGGGATAGCATTTTCACCTGAGGAAGGGCAGGGATGCTCGAAACTGTTCTGTAGTTTTTACTACAGTTATTAGTTAGTTGTTAGTTAGATACTGGAAAAAAAAATTAGGAAGAAACTTTGGGAGTGCAACAACATGGTTAATATATATATATATATATATATATATACCGTATATATATATATATATATATATATATATATACAAATTGGTTAGAAGATACAATGTAAGCTAGCCAGTAAGCAATTTTTTATACTGCATTTAACATCCCCTTAGCAGTGGCCTAGCAGGAGTCTCTCCTTTTGCAATGAAACACAACCAATGAAATAGCTATGCTATGAAAATGAAAGGTTGTCTGATGGTTGCTCTATTTGCATCTAATCTCAGTGCAGTCTGGTCATCACCTAGAACTCTTCCTAACAGCTTGCATCACTTTTACTCATTGTAATGGACAGTATTTGAAGGTCTTGATTCCAGTGTGTTGTTTTGCTCCTGTACTTCTGCCCTTTTCTCTTGTATTCCAGTTATTATTATTATCATTATTATTATAATACAGGATTTATATAGCGCCAACAGTTTGCTCAGCGCTTTACAATATAACGGGAGACAATACAGCAACAATACAGTTCAATACAAGAGGGTTAGGAGGGCCCTGCTCCTTGGAGCTTACAATCTAGGAGACAAGTATGTAGTCCCTATCTATAATATTCAGCTGCAGAGCTGTTCACATGACATTTTGTGGTTCCCATTTTGCTGATCACTTATATTTTATCATGAGGCACACTGTGTATTTTCATTCAAGTGTATCTAATTTCTATGACTGATATAAAGCATTTATATTTAAGATATATTATTAGCATCAACTTCTTGTTTTTGAGTGGCTAAGCACAGTTTATACTCTATATACTCCAATGGACTATTTACACAAAACGGTGCATCAAAGGAAAGATTTTCTGGAGGCTCTTTATTGGATCTAATAGAAGTCATACAGTATGAAAAGTTACATAGTAAATGATAGCCAGATTCAATGTGTATGAAAGGTCGGAAAATTCATTTAAAAAGTTCCACTAACATACATATGGAAAATTGTAAAAGATACTTCTCAACATATGAGAAAAATGTAAATTAGTCTTTCACATATTTATTTGTGTTGGGTGGTGTCCTCATGTTTTTTATTGTTGAATGTTATGTTTTAGGAAGCACATGGGATTCTTTATTTCAGTCCTAGATTTAAAAAGAGCCCTAAACTTCATGATAAAAAGTGACTATAGTGTGCTGGGAAACACAGAATCAAAGATTGCTTGTGTGGAAAACGTATAAGAAATCAAGATTTTGACAACATTAACCACATTAAAATAATTAGGAGCATTAGTCAACACTACTCAACACTCAGTACTTTTCAACTATTTTGCCAATGATTTTAAAACAGGAAGAGAGCTGATAAAACACCTAGAAGAATGGAAGGATGTATGAGGAAAGGGAGATAAAACAGAAAAGGGAGAAGTGATGAGAGAAAGGAGGGTGAAGAGAGATGGTAGCATGTCCCAAGTTCAATTCAAGGTTTTAGGAACAAAGCAGAAAGATAGCAAAAGATTCTCAAAAGGAGTTTTGAGCTGAACTTTGGATTTTTCTGGAATTCCTTGTGCAAGCACCAATAGAGTGTTTCCTGGCTTATCACACCCATCTCTCCCAAACCCATAATTTTACTCAAGGTTATAGATTCCCCTATTCCAATTGACAAAATGACTTCTAGAATGTAATGTAGGTCTATGTGGAGAAGTTCATATTTTTATGTGTAGTTCATAAATTGGTCACCTTTCATCTAACAAATGTATGTGTTAAAACATGTCACTGATTTTACACAAGTAGGATATCTAGTTCAGTAAAAGTAAAAAACACAACAAATACATCTGCTTATGAAATGTGTATTTTATAGCTGCAGTTATTCCTGACTTGCCTAATCACTATGCTTTGGGTGAATGTGGCAAGATTTATTTTGTTGCAGATATCACTTCAGTGTCTGGATCAATGGCTGTGTGGAGCAACAATCTGTAACTTCTGCCTCATATGGAAATGTTTTAGAGTTAAAAAAATAACAACCCTATAAGATATCTATCCTTATCACAAATCCATATTATTATTTCCATGCTATGTGTTCAGTTGCAGTATAGTACATTAGTCACAAAGTCACTATCTCCCAGCTAGTCATCTTCTGCAACATCAATCAAGCAAAACACTTGCTAATGTAATCATGGCATGGAGAATCCAACAGTTCCATATAATGCACAATTTGAGTTGAATGTAATATACAATTCACAATTCCATTTTTCATATCCTGAATGCTATATCATCACCAATTTCAGAAATCCCCAGTCTAATCGTTATACATTAAAATTGATTATTACACAGGCATATTTAATAAGACAATGTCGTAACCTATAGCACGCAATCAAAACCATGTTTCACTGATCTAACAGTGTTAAACTGAAATCTGATTGGTTTGCTGATACCGTCATTGCTGGCTTATTAAATAAGTCTGTTATCAAAGGAAGCCCTGGCATGCACCCTTTTGTGGCATCTTTGTAGCTGAATTTGGCTTTATTAGATGACTCATTATCAAAGGATTGAGTAGAAATTGGCTGTGTGTGGTTTGCTTGGCATGGTCTGCCCTACTGCTACATAGCAGGCTAATTCCGTGATGAGGTGACCTCTAGTGGCACATTTCCAGGGACAGAGTATCACCATCTGCCATAATAGGGATCTGACATTTGGCCCCATAATGTGTTTTTTTTCTTGAACTTGTTTGCATTTCAACACATGGCTGCATAAATCAATTTTCGAAAGCTGATGCAGTCACAGAAGTTACACATTAAACATCTTTATTTTCATGAGGATTTTTTTCTGTGAGTCAAAAAATATATTGTTAAGCTTCTCAACCTACTCTTTAATAATGATAAATATATAAAAAAAAACTACAAGCACACACATATCACAGAACCCATGCAATAGAATTACACACAAGTAATGCAAAAATATTCTCTGAACAAGTATATATTGCAGAACATGTGAGGGGGAGGTATGACTCGCGTATCTTGTTTTTCTCAACACCCATTACATACTTAAAGTAATATGTAGTAAAAACAAAAAAGACACACACTACGTCAAATATACTGCATTTTAATGTGGCACTTACCCTGTGATTGAAAGGTGGTTAAAAAAAAGTAGAAGACAATTAATACATTAAGGTATGAACTGTATGAAGAACAAAAGGATAGATGCCCATTGCAAACTTTAGAAGACTCCTAACTCCCTTACGGAAAGCAAACACAGCTCCTGAGAGAATCTTGGGAACACAGTGACATTTCAGTTCATCTTCTGTTCTTATTACTCTGCTCTTCTCTTCCTTACCCCTCTCTCTCTTTCTCTCTCTCTCTCTCTTCCTCTCATGGGAATTGCCAGTATTCAAGGAAGCCCTGTGTTAATTTCCATCTGACTGTCAATCTCACTGCCTCTATTATCAACAGTAAGCCAGGACAGTCCCTTGTCTGAATGGGCTACTGATCTTTATCTAGCAGCCTACGAGCTGCCCCTGCCATGAACCTTGCTAAGAGGGAATGCAAGGAGAGAGGGTGAGAGAGATGAGCAGCAAAGAGAGAGAAGAGCCGTTACTGTTTGGTTTCTTTTCTTATTCCTCTCTCCCTTCTCCACTGTTCAGTCTTTTGTGTTAGCTTTCAGAAATGCTCTGTTTGACTGGCAGCTTGTCACAGATCAGTTACCACCTAAAGCTGCTTGGCAGAGAGAGGTGACGGCCCAGGAAGGGATCTAAGTGGGTTTATCAGCGCTTCTTTACGCCTCGTGAGCTCCTTGACACAAAAGGAAAGGGTATTAAAGATCTAAAGCGAGCCCAAAAGCGTGAAAGCTCCTTATAGGCTGCAAGATGTGGATGTGACTAAATTTTTAAATATTTTTGCTTGATGCTATTCATTTTGCCAATAGCCTAGAAAGATTTTTGTTGCAGAAATAAGTGTATGTTCCACTTGAGCGCAGCTTGGAAAAGGAAGGAAGTCCCAAAAAATATGTGCTTGGAATATTACATTAACATTCACAATGATTGGTATTTTACAGGAAGCACAAAATGCATTTATTAGAAAAAAAAAAAAAGGCTGACAATCAACTATTCTTCTTTTGTTGACAATGTGCCTTTGAAGGAACTTCACATACAATTTCAGTACGGCAATCTGTTGAATAAGATAGCTAAAATGTATTTGTTTATTTATGCCATTTTTAATCTCTTGATGCTTTATGCGTCAATGAATTAAAAAAAAATCATCTTAAGAGTAATTGTTTGGCTGCTTTCATTTTCAAAGTAAACAGGCTCTTTACAATATTTTTTTACATTTTTATTACCCTCTACCAATGGCCTTATCTTATCAGCAACACAGACAGTCAATGTCACCTGTTAAGACATTCAAAACAAATAACTAACGGATATGTAGATGTGTATACATAACATTTTTTTTGTGTTTAATAAAAATGTATTTCATTTCTATAAAGAATCTTTTAAACAATTATATATATATATATATATATATATATATATATATATATATATATATATATATATATCTTACCAAACTAATAAATCACACTAATGTAAATGGCGATCAGTTGAAGACTTAAGGCTGTGAAGAACAAATCTTTTTCATTTGTGATCCAGTCAGCTTGCACATAGTATATGCTTGAACGCTGCACTAAATGGATTTGTCTGTTCTATGTGGATTTGAAGTTTAACCACTTCAATACCGCTCACTTTTGCTCCCTTCCTGCTTAGGCCAATTTTCAGCTTTCAGCTCTGGTGCACTTTGAATGACATGTGCGCGGTCGTGCAAACACAATTATTATAATTTTTAAAACAAATAGAGCTTTCTTTTGGTGATATTTAATCACCACTGGAGTTTCTATTTTTTGCTAACCAAATGAACAAAAGAACCAAAAATTAAAAAAAAAAAAGTTTCTGTTATAAAGTTTTGTAAATAAGTGATTTTTCTCCTTCACTGATGTGCACTTTTGAGGCTGCACTGATGGTCACTGATAAGCTGCACTGATAGACTGGACTGATGGGCACTGATAAGGCTGCACTGATGGGCACTGATGAGGAGGCACTGATGAGAGTGCACCGATATGTGGCACTGACGAGCACTAATATGCGGCACTGATAGGTGACACTGATGGGCATTGATAGGTGGCACTGACAGGCATCAATGATGGGCACTGATAGCCAGCACTGATGGGCACTGATAGCCAACACTGATGAGCACTGATAGCCAGCACTGAGGAGGCACTGATAGCCAGCACTGTAAGGTACTGATAGCCAGAACTGATAGACAGCACTGATGGGTACTGATCACAAATGAAAATGTATGCCTAGGTTGATTTTCCCTGGAGGTAGACCAAAGGTGCTCCAAAGCTCAGTGTCTTCCTTGCACTTTAAACAGCATAAGAGTATAAAATGAAGAGCCAGCAACTCATTCTCCTGATAAAATTACTGCTGCTGTAACGTGCACACTGTACCCTTTATGAATAAAGTACTTTTATCGGGAGAACGAGTTTCTGGCTCTTAATCTTATACGTCTATGATGGGCACTGATAGCAAGCACTGATAGTGGGAACTGATACAAAGCACTGATGGGCACTAACAGCAAGCACTGCGGGGCACTGTTAGCCAGCACTGGTGGGCACTATTAGTCACACTGATGGGGCTACACTGGTAATCAGGGCACTAATGTGCCCTCTGAAGAATGCTGCTTACCGGCTCTCCTCTCCTCATGTGTTGCCAGCGTGAAGAGAGAACTGCCAATAACTGGCATTTCCTATTTACACTGTAATCAGCTGTGATTGGACACAGCTGATCACATGGTAAAAGGCCATTGTTATTGGCCCTTCACCTCAATCCATAATCAACTGTGTCCAAAGGACACAGTGATCACAGATCGCACTTGATGCACACCCCAGGGTGTGTGCGGGGGGCGTAGTTCTGAGAGGATGTCCATGGACTCCCTCCCAGAACTAGCCTACCGCTCTGTACCCATGTTTTGGCTATAGCTCGGTCAGGAACTGGTTAAATTCCAGAATATAACTGGAACATGGAGCTTGATTTACTAAAGGCAAATAGACTATTCATTTTGCAAGGTAAGTTTCACTTTGCATGGAAATTTCCATCACAGATTAGTGAATATAACTCGGACATAGCTGTTGATTTACTAAAGGCAAATAAACTGTTCACTTTGCAAGGGAAGTTTCATTTTTGCAAGGGGATTTTCCCCAAAGCTGTTTGAAAGAAATTAAGCTCTGCTGACTTCCATCATGTGCAAGCAAAAATGCTGTTTAACTTTTATTTTCCTTGCATATGATTGGGTATACTTTGCAAAAGCCCTGGGGAGACTGCTATTGCAAAGCACAACCTTCCTTTGCAAATTGAACAGCTTATTTTTCTTTAGTAAATCAACCCCATAGTCCTGACTGCTGCCAGACATAACCAAGACAGTTTGAGAACTGAAATATGAACTATTTATGCTATGAACCTGTGATTTAATTGTTTTTCTTAAGGGAACATCTATTTGGTGACACGTTGGTACTACTGTATTTGTGTGCCCTGTGAATTCTAGAGGAGACTTACTTATGGCACTCATAGACATCAGATCACAGTCTCATGATCCAGCTTATTCTGACCAGACTGGGTAACCACCTAACATTTATGGTATAACTGTAGACTTTGCTGTCAACTATTAAGAAGAGGATGAAACTCCTTTTTTCATTCTGACCTGCTCTACTCCCAAACCTGACATGATGCTGCAGCCACGGTGAGGATTTGAAGGTTGTGAAGGGGGGACTGAGGACCCTGTGGTGCAGGGATTCACCGTAATGTGATCAGGGCTGACACTGATGTGAAAGAAGCTGACTCTGATGTGATGAGGGTTGATTCAGATGTATAGAGAATAATAAACCGCTCATATGCCACATCCATAAATATCAAATATATACCAAGAAATAAATGTTGGACTTTGCTGGCATTGAAGGGGAGCATACATATATATTTTGGGTGTGCCCCTGAGGACGTGTTGGTACATGAAACGCGTTTGGTGGAGCCCTATTGCTGATGCCACGCTGACGCCATTGAGGAGCGGTGGCCATCTTGGTACTCACTTTGCTATTAATTTTATTACTCCACGTGGATATTTTAAATTTTTACTTGTTACCATAATATTAAAGTACTACACTATTAAACACCTTTCTGGCTCCTGTGGCTAAGCTAATTCCTCCCCAGGACCATTTTGGCACCCCCCCTGATGGATGGATGGAGCTGGATGACTTACCCAAAGCTGCCAGCATACCACTGCACCCCCAGATGTGTGACGTGTATAACCCATGCGCATTAATACTTTTGTTCTGGTGACTGTACACTCGTCCCAAGGGTGGATTACCTTTCACGAGTTCATGCACTACCGTTCGTCACGGATAAACCACATGTGCCATTCATAGGCACTGAGTTGGTACTCTCACACAAAGGACATTCCATTATTCAGGAATGATTATATGAACTTTTTTTTTAGCCCCATTTACCAGTTTACATCATTATTGCACTTATTTGCACTTTGTTGACTTTACATGTGTTTATGATTGTTAACATGCATTTATAGCGCTGCACTATTACTTTAACATTAATATACAATATGTATATCCCCCTTCAAAGCCAGCAAAGTCCAACATTTGTTTTTTGATTCTGATGTAATTGGGGCTGACTCTGATGTGATGAGGACTGACTCTGATGTGATTGGAGTTTACTCTAATGTTATAGGGGCTGACTCTGATGTTATGGGGGCTTGCTCTGACATGATGGGGAACTCTTAACACTAACGTGAAGGGGCTAAATGTGTGGACTGTGATGTGATGGGGCTGACACTGGTGTGATGGAAGAAAGCTGATGTCAAGGTGGTCTGCCCCATGTCGTGTCAAGGTGAGAGTACTGATGTCAGTGTCCAACAGCCCAATGTACTGTATACATTTCTGGACTGTGGTTATATATAAAAAATATATTAAAAAGTAACCCTGTGACAAAGTCAGATTGAGCTTGATGACGTCTCCATATTGCGACAAGAAAGTGTTGTAAGAGTTGGCGACAACACTAGGGTAGACAGAGGCAGGCTCTGGATGAGTTTTTATCCTTGTGCACCTTTTAACATGAATGTATCTTTTACATTTTTATCTCAAACAAACATTTTAATAAGAGCACTATTAGTTTTCAGTTTTCCTTGCAGAATATATCTGTGCCCACATGCGGAGTGGAGGAGATGGAGTGGTGTTATTGCAGCCATCTTTTAAAGTGAAGGGGCACTAATAGTACCTGAGACAAATGAAAAAACTGCTGCATTCCAATATGATCTATTTTATTGTACATGTAAAAGACCAAAACATCCAGCAGACGTGGACACAGAGGGGGAGTAAAAGTTTGATGCGCTTAGTCAGAACCACTAATAGGACCAACTATGCAGTGGAGGAGACAAGGTGGTGCTATTACATATACCCCCTTAAAGGGGAAAGCCCTATGGTACCCAGGTCCCACTGTTTAAGGTGAGAGTCCATCTAATTTATAGATTGGGAAAGGAACATGGAGGGATGGTGAGTGTCAATATTTTCTATGCAGAATTCAAGTGGAGCAGCATATCAAGAATGAGCTCTGAAGAACACTTTAGACCACATTTTAAAAAGGGACAGTGTCATGTCATTCTGAAGAGTTGGACTTTTATTGTGCTGTGATGGCACTGATGTATGTTTTTCATTAAGGTGATTATTTGTTTATTGGTTTATTGAGTAGATATCACTTTTTCAATAGTTAATGAGCGCTGCACTTAATTTTTTTTTGTCTGGACTGCGGGGCCTCACAATTTTGCATACTTCTGAAGGGATCCGTGACTAAAAAAAGGTTGAAAAATACTGGTCTAATGCTTTTTTTTTTGCTACAATGAAATGTGTCAAAACAACAGTGTGTTGACAGCATGCCCCCTGGCTTTTTTTTACTGCTCCCTCATAATAGACTGGCCACATCCAGCCCTGCCAGGCAAACAAAAAGCTTTAAGTAATGCTGGAATTTGATGCAAAGGCCCGCACCACATATTCCTATTGGTCCAACTCAATAATAGACTGCCTCACTCACTAATAGGAATGTGAGAGAAGGAAAGGAGTGGACAAGCATGAGCTCTATGAGGAACTTCTTAGGTCCTGCACTTCATAACTTGAGCAACTTTCAAGAGGCCCTGTAACAAACTTCAGGCCAAATACCGGGAAAAAAAATTACATTCTGTGCAGGATTACCTCCTCTGTCGCTCCCCACACCTCCCTATATAAACTTTTCTGTAGCTGCCAGGGAAGTACTATACAGTGTCACTTGATTGACTGCACTAAAGCTATTCATAAATGGTTCAACTCTCAGCCGGTTCAGCAGGGATTTTACTTGTGATTATTGCTAGCGGCTATTATAGCCTCTAGCAGTAATCACTGTGTTCTCCCGGTTGGGACAGCTTATCTCGCCCCCCCATAAAGAGAACACAATGGCTCCATGTCAGGGCTTACCCCATCAACACTGACTGTGTTACAGAAAACAAAAAAATTGCTTAATCTGCGGCTGGCTTAAGTCTGCTGGTACTGCTGTCTTCACATCCAAGATGGTGGGGCCTAGCAGCAGTATCAGGTCTTTTGAATGTGTACACAATAGAAACGTTTACAGGTAAACAGAATGCATACAACATGTTAAATGCACTTACAATCTTTATGGAATAGTGTTTCTAAAAAGGATGAGGCCACCAAGAATGGCATGCTTAGTGCAGGCCATTATACTCCATAGTCCATGCCTGCACATGCACAGTATTGCTTATCTGCTGGATATTAGAAGATGAAAGATGTGATTCAGCCTTGTGTAGGCCAAAGAACTGTACACCCTCAGAATGTCTGGTAGAACTTGTACAAGACATGTGATGAGAAGGGCAAGATTGGACTTGGTCTCACTAAGATTAGCACTTTAATATTGTTTACTAAAATTTTGATTTACATTCTATATGTAAATGCATTTGTTTAGATGCATGAAGATTGCATGCATTGATAAAAAATACATTTGAATGAATGGACTCCACTACAATACTGCATTATGAATACATAACAGATGTATACAAGATAATACAAAACAGTTTACATTGCCAATGAACATGGTCAATGTATTATTATTAATTAATTACATAAATTATTGATACAGCAACAAAACTAAATAAGACAACAAACAAAAAAATTGATAACCATTATGGAAACCACCCAAAATGTTGAAACATCATAAATAATATTTCATAACCCAAAATCTAACATTTACTGTAATAGGCAACAAAAAGTCCAAAAAAGAAATATGATGGCAGAATAGTAAATAATATATGGTCTGTCATCAATGTACATATGAACAATGCCTCTGACACTTTGTCAGTTTGTGTCAAACTAGCAGTCCTCTTTGTACCTGCTGTATAATAATGAGCCTCTTCTTAACACGTGTTTACTAAAGTGAGAGTTTCAGTGGATCTAGAACAGTGTTAAGGTGTCTTGATTATGCAAACAAGCCATCAAAACACCTCTCTTTTGATAAATATGTGACCCGTTATTTAGGTCACATCTGTACCTTCAAGAAATGAGTGTGAACCCTTGCTACGGGGCAAATTAAAACTGCAAAGGTCTAGAGGAAGGCAGCTGAAAAACAGATAATAAAATGTTTGGAAAAATACATTAGCATATATTTGAATTTATTTAATCATTTATGTAATGCAAACCAGCCCGTACCTGAAAGAACTGAAATGTTACATCTGGCTGCTTAGGTGAATTCTGATACTAAGAAAAAAATGGGTACTACTAGTTGCTATTAAATCTATTGCAGTATACTGTATATGCAAAAAATAGCTTCTTCTTTTATCCCTCCAACCTTAAAGGGTACATCCTCACAAAAATTATTTGTGGCCGTGCCATGCATTGACTTCTTAAACTGTATATACTAGGATTCCATCATCAAAATCTGACTTAACATCCTGGTTCCTGGTTCTGTTCCCTCTGTTGGATCACTGCCATTGCCCCAACAGAGGAATTTCTACAACTTTACCTTTTCTTCTTGCAGTCAATAATGTAAGCTGAGAGCATGGAGACTTTTTATAAATACCACAGCAGCTACATAAACCTGGAAGCTCAGGAGCAGAAATCTCGCCACATCTCACCTGAGGGGTTTAAGAAATTGCTGGGTCCAACAACGTAATTGTCTGTTATACCGGGCTGTCTGTTTAATTCTGAAAATCTCAGTTTATACTCTTTCCTAGTTAAAGTGTGAGGCCAGTCAAAACTTTTCCTTAGTTTTGTATAGAGCAGGGAAGGTTTAGAAACCATGTCAGGTTTTGAAGGGTATCTGAGGCTCTATTAAAAAGATCTGCCCTTACTTTCTGTCCTGCTGACAATGTTTTACCTGGTAGTAGCGTGTGTGTGTGTGTGTGTGTGGGGGGGGGGGGTAATAACAGCAACCCAGACAGACAAAAAAATGCTTTTCTTTAGTAGAGTAGGAGAAGACTAGAAGTAGAGTAGGGGAAGACTAGAATGCTTGTCAGACTTTTATTTCTGTATGTGTACCTGTTGTAGAGTTGCCCTCACTTTACGGTTAAAATACGGTTAAATCTGTTACAAAACCCCAGATGGCAAATGAATCCCAACAAGAGTTCTGAGCCACAGTCTAAACTTGGAGTGGATTTCACTCAAAAAATGAAGTACCACTAATTCTCTCCTGCCCACCCCCCCCCCCCCCCCCCTCAGCCAGTAATTTAATTCAGTTTTTGTATTTTCTCCCAATTCTTTAATCTTTACCTACATAAGGATGATGGTGCCTGTCCCAAACCCCACCCTGACTGCAGTCTCCTGGGACACATCTCATATCCCAGGAAATTGCAGGACCAGTCTCATTGTTCCAATCAATCTCATGCATGTGCAGGGGGAACCAGCTGTGAATGATCAGGAAGTCTGGCTCACAAATTCAAGATGGTGGCAGCAGGGACCCACGATGGTGAGAAGAGTCAGCTTCAGGAAGACAGTGTGGAAATCCATGGACTAGTATGTACCTGATTTTAAAAATACCTGATTTTGTTAAAATTCAACAGTTACAGTATGTATAGCTGCTGATTTTTATGTATTTATTTATTTTTTTAAATAGGTGACCTCCTTTTTTGATTTGATAATTTCACAGCTGGTTGCTCACTGTGCATGCGCATTATTCACTGTGATTTGTGAATGGTCCAGCAGACTTCTGGGACCTGTGATGTGCCCCAGAAGGTTGCGGGAAGAGGGGGAGGAGAACTTTCAATGGATCACTGCGGCAATCTAACCAGAAGTTGGAGCATTACATGTCAAAGCCAGGTACCCTCCTTCCCCCTTTAGGAAGAAGTTCCACTTTAACAGAATAAAAGAGAATTTTAAAAAGTTCATTTTTGGGGTCTACGTATGTTTTTATTGCATTTATAAGTCTATTGTTTATTTGGATATGGTGTGGATATAAAGCAGAGTATATAGATGTGTGTTCAAAAGAAGCCAGTGTAATGTAGCACCCTCCTAGTCAGCTAGGGGAAGCTAGACCTCAATTGTTATGTAGGAGAGCTGAGTAGCAGCCTGGGTGTGACAGCTAGCAGGAGTCAAATTGTGATTAGAGCTGAGAGGCTCTGAAGACTAATTATCTGGAATTTCCCTGTGCTCTAGGACTTTGGAGAAAGATCTAGAAGCAGTGGGTGGATCTGAGGAGTTGCTAGTCAGTACTCTTAGAGGATCTTGGCCAATCCCCAACAGGAGGCTTGGCAAAGGGCCAGGACAACCTTTAAGAGTAACTGAGCCTGCTCAGCAGCAGGAGAGTGGGAGCAGGAGAGTAGAGGAGAATGTCAGGCTAGAAGACAGGAGCCTGTAAAGGGGCTCAGATGGAGAGGGGCTCACCTACAGGCAGAAGACCTTGGAAGGAGGAAAGCTTGGGACTTCACTGGCCCCCTGAGAAAGGACCACCTGTGAGGCAGCTAAAAGGCCTGGTAGCAGCCACCAACCCACCAGCAGCACAGGAGAAGGACTGAGTGAGTAGACCTGCACCCCTTGGGCCAGATAGGGGAAGAAGCCACACTAGTCGGAAACTGGATTAGCCTTCTATCCAGAACTGTTTCACCAGTCATGTGGCAGACACTGGATCCCCTGCTCAGGGCTTCACTCAGAACAGCTAGACAAGGAGTATCTAGTGTCTGGGGTGATACAACCGGAGACACTGGCTTGCGCCAAGAAGAGGATTTTTTGCTGTAAAGACTTGTATATAGTTCCAGGAAGCTGTCCTTGGTTTCTCAGTGCCATCGGGCATCCTGTACACCCATTACCCCTTCCAAGTTACAGTCCCCTAATAAAGCCACAAAAACAAAGCTCAAGGACTGGTCACTGACTCCTGGATGCAAGTCTAGTGTAAATGTGTGTTGCCTGGCTGTGCAGGACTATAGTGGACCCAAATCTCTAGTGACTCCTAAGGGGGTAGTGCTACATTAACAACTAGGTTCTTGCAAATGGTCATGCTGGAAAACCAGCCAATAGATGCAAGGCTGATCAGTGTATTCTGGTGGGGAGGGAGTCCACCCTATCAGAATACAATAGCTCAACGGGGGAGGTCCCTGCATCACACAACGTTTGTGTTGATGTGGGGATCTTTAATTTTTTTTGGTCAATCCGCTGGTTGAAAAAAAAAAAAAACTGAATGTGTATACCCTGCTTTATACATACAACAAACAAAGAGGGTGTATGATGCAAAAAGAAATTAGTAGTTAAACTCCAAAATGATTTTCGACACAATTCGTGATGAAATCTCCAGTGTCAAGCTTCCTCCTCTAACCAACATACCAGGCCCAACTCCAAACTTAACACTCTCCTCCTTCGACCCTGTTACCTCCAAGGAAGTTACCGATCTCCTTTCCAAGGCTAGAATCCTAGACTCTGACCTCTCCTTTGGGCCCCACATCCACTCACTGGCTAAATCCTGCCACCTCAACCTCTGGAACATTTCCAAAATCTGCCCCTTCCTGACCAATGACACCACAAAACAACTTATTCACGCCTTGGTTATATCCCGCCTCGATTATTGCAACGCCACCACTCCACCTCCACCTAAGAACTGTACTTGAATCACCTCCACCAGATCATCCCCCACAGCTATCACCTTTTGTATCATCTCCCCCTTCCTTTAGATTGTAAGCTCCACGCGCAGGGCCCTCACATTCCTTCTGTACTGAAATGTATTGTAATTGTACTGTCTCCCTTATATTGTAAAGCGCTGCACAAACTGTTGGCGCTATATAAATCCTGTATAATAATATAATAATTTACAATGTACTGTATTTAGTATGCTACTGAGGGGGAATGGGGCAGTCATATTTGCTAATTATATAAGAAGACTATGCTTCCTATTTGTACTCCATTGTGGTTGCACCTAACTGATCTTTTCTCTCAATACAAGTATATCACTTTTCTCCTGTATTCTGAGAAAAGTGATATACTTGTATTGAGAGAAAGGATCAGTTAGGTGCAACCACAATGGAGGTTCACATATATATATATAGGCAGAGTAGGCAGAGTAGGAGGAAGTAAGCAAAACGCCAAGATAAGCCAGAGAATGGGATGCCCAACGGTAGGGAAATTGTGTCTGCAACCGTTCAACCAGATCGGCAGGGAGCGTAATATTCAATGCTGTGGTTTTAGACAAATTGATGCGAAGGCCAGATATAGTCGAAAAACGGCCCAATATGACCTGGAGATTGGGGAGAGTGATGAGTGGATTGGTTAAAACCAAAAGGACATCATCCGCATAAAAGTTGGCCTTGTATTGAGTGCCGGCATAGGGGACACCAGAAATATCCGGGTGAATTCGAATGGCTGCAGCTAAAGGTTCAAGAGCGAGAACAAAATGAGCAGGTGATAATGGGCATCCCTGTCTCCTGCATAAAAACGCATTTCAACATACAGTGTATATATATATATATATATATATATATAAAATTATTTAAATATATTTTGAATATGGCCAGAATTGTAGTATTTCAAATATAGGTCAATATATTTGGGAAGAATATTTAAAAAATATATTTCAAATATATTTTCTTCCATGTAGGGGGCCACAATACTAGCAATGAAGAAGAGTTTTAATCGTCTATACGCATCTTTACTTGCCTATACTCGCCTATACTCAATATTACTCAGTTGTTGGCCCCTTGCACACGTGCGTCAAAAGTTCCTGAGTAAACATCAGTAAATTATGATGCCCGTGTGCAATGGGCCTAAGTTGATCTAGCATGAGATATATTTTTCCATGTTATTTGCATGCATGCTTAGTAGTTTGTAAGTGTAACACAGTGATCACGCTACTACTGCTGACAATTCCAATCTTATCTCATTAGAGGGATGGAGCTGTCTTTGTTTAGGCACCATTCAGGATCAGCATCCATTTCTTGAGATGATAGCTCAGAGATGACACAATCAAGTAAATCCTGGTACCTGCTGTGCTAGTCACAAATATCTAACACAGATCACCCCCCTGCAGTATCCTTTTACATTGTGACTTGCTATGAAAGTTACAATTTTCCAGTTTGATCAGTGGTTAGACTGAGGAAGTGCCCTCCTGTTTGCAGCTGACTGATTTATGTATTTATTACAGGTACCTATACAGTGCCTTACCTATATATTGAACATTTACATCAGTCTCTGTCCTTAAGGAGCTTAAAGTGTTACTAAACCCAAAACAGTAAAAATCAGTCTGTATATGCAGTTAAGCATGCTTGTTATACTTGCCATGGAACCTAAGGGGCTAATTATCCTCATTGTGTAAAAAAGGATATTTGAACCTCTCATCTCTGATCCCCTCCTTCTTCTACTGTCCCCAATCCACCTGCTGATAGAAAATAGCCTTGGTGGCAAGCTGCACATGATCAGTTTGGTGTGTATTTCTAGAGAGATTTTCTTGGGAGACTGCATGTGATGAGTACAGGACCAATCAGCATTATCCAGACAAAGGGTCAGGGGTTCTGCAATCTCATAGGGGAGAATACAGACTCCTTCTACAAGCTTTAACCAGTGCTCTGCTGGACACTGATAGAAGTCACACGACTGCTCTAACTGCTGATGAGAAAAGGTATTTAGCAGTTTATATTTACTAAAACAATTGCATTTCCATGTTCTGTGTACTGTGGGAGACCAGATATAGTGAATGCAGGGTCCTGGGTTTAGTAACACTTTAAAATCTAGGGTCCCTAAATCACATATTAGGGCCAATTTAGACAGGAGCCAATTAACCTACTAGTAAGTCTTTGGTGTTTGGAAACCAGAGTATATGCAGGAATAGATTCATACACCTGTTCCTGTGAGTTGAGCACTACTGCCAAGTAAAAGACTCATGAAAGGGGCAATATAGTATGTAGCATGGCCACTCCTGATATCTATACTAATGTTGGGTGTTCAGTTAACTGATAGCACTTTGTCAGAGACCCTTTGGAATGCGTTCAAATACATAAAATCAGAGGCAGACTATGTAATTAAAACTTTCAAATAACAGAAACCATTTATTATTCTAACTAATGATACCTCACAGAATGTCAGGCTTCAGCTGCATGATCAGAGTGTCTATGTTTTTGATCCAGCTCCTTTACCTTAAATAATTGCATTAAGTGTGGTATGACAATGTCACTTTGATTTTATGATTCATTAATCTTTTCAAACTCACTGTGAACACTTATCGGAGATGCCTATTCTTAATTTTTTTACATTTTATAAACTAGGATAATTGAAACAAAGAACAAGATTCATAATCTGGTGACACAATTATGCAAATAGCCATGACATGAAAGACATTAGGTTGCATTGCTTTAAGTCAGAAAAGAGATCCTGTTAAAAGCTTCTGATGTATTCTTATAAACACTACAATTATTTTAGCAAAATAACACTGTCATATTATTCAATTAGTTACCTAAAAGAGAAACCTAAATATTTCTCCATGTACTTCCAATTTACATTCACACCACAGTGCCCCATATCGTAAGATCACCTCCCTCCCTTCACATCTGCTGTCTGTCAATCACATTTACTAATAAGAGGCAGACTGAGAGGTCCAAATTAAGGATTTAACAAGACCTCTGAGAAGCCGCTGTGGAACAGGAAGTTCCTATTTTCTTAAGCAAAGAAAGACAGATTTTCTCAGCTAATTTCACTGGAGCTGCTCTAGCACCATGCTCTTTTATTGCAGGATGGCACCACTAATTGGCTAATATCCAGTAGTCTGGTAATATGCACACATGAGATACATGTTTAATAACATGTTGGTTTTATAGAGTTGGGATTATGTGTGACCCATGACTATCATACCTTTTATATTTGTCCTGGCAAGCCCATGTATCATTAATTAAAACGATTTTAAAATAATAAATAGTGTGCTGTTTGACATTTGGAGGCAACCAACTCTTGGCTCATTCTGTTACCCAGAGCCTGTGAAAAGCAATATCAAAAGGCTTTTTTTCTGGTGTCTTGCCGCATTGGGGACTTGGGATACATGCCAGCTCAGGGTGTTGATAGTATGGAACTGATAGCATGGGTATGCTGCCAGAGCACCTGTTTCCTTCTGGGGTGAAAAGCCACACATTTACTGCCATGTTTATTGTATTCTGACTAATTTGGCCCCTGTATAATTGTAAGCTCCACTGCAGCAAAGACTAATGTAACATGATGAAATTATTTATTTGGTGACACAGTCCCAATCATTTATAATTATAATATTCTGACTACACGTTTGAAGCAGCTTACAAATCTTGTTAACACAGATAGACGATTAATTTTTTATAACCTTTCCCTTTTAGGTTTTTTAATGTATGCATTGTGTGTTTCATTATGATAATTTGCTAATTGTAAAATGAAATATTTACCTTTTATGAATTTAGTTCTGCAATGATATTCTACAAACAGAGAGAAATAGCCCTACATGGTGAAAACTGTCATCTTATTTTTATTTTTATTTTTTTTAGTTTTGTCTTGTTTTTTGTTTTGTTTTGTGCCACATGGAACATCAGGCTATCATCAGAAAACATTTGTGCCTCCAGTGAAAAGTGCTCAGCAGAGACATTAAATGCTTGGAATCTTTGTTGGAAGGGAAAGGTTATTAGTCAGTTTTTGTTTTCTACTAGCCAGTGTACTTGTATGCCTATTCAGGGATAAAGCTGGCAGTGGTAACCAGCAGCCCAATAATATACAGCACATACAGTACATACACATTAGAGTAAAGGTGCGTTCATGCATATGATAGGGGATTTTTACGAGGTATTATTATAAGTGCGCCAGCTAGTAAAAATTTATATTTGCTTCTAAGAGTAGTTGGTAATTATTTTTTTTCCCTAGATTTAGGTATAACTGAACATTACAAAAATTGGAATAAAGAAGACAACTATTTTTCTTGCCACCTTGTATACCTTACATATGTTAGGCGTATACCTTGTTTGAATAACTTTAGAAATATCACATTATGTTGTAGAGGTTGCAGTAGTGTTGGGTCAAGTAGGAAAGAGTGATGTTACTGGTTGATTCCCTTTAGGGAGGTTCTCAGGCTTCAATCTAGGCTGCTCACAAAAACAAGCTTATTTCCAAAAGGAAGGGCTTTCTTGAATCTGGAAACATTGAGTGTGGATTCACACATGTGCAGTGCAAATTGAAGTTCAGTTTTCACAATTAATTGACAAAGTAGTTATTCAGCATTTCAGATCAGTTTTACAACAGGATCAGGTCAGGTTTACATCAGGATCAGGTCAGGATTGTATCCCATTCACAACTGAATTACATGTGCAATTCATAAGCATTCCCATAGAAGTCAATGGACCTGAATTCGCACCTGAGCAGGACCATACTGCTCAGAAAACTGACAGGACCCTTTTTCAATTCGCACTGAATCCGCACTCTGGCTGCACTGGACATATGTGAAAAGGCACAATAGAAAGCAATGTTCTTTCACATGTAATGCGAATTGGATGTGATCCAAAACGCATCCAGTTCACATATCTGTGAACTGGCTCTGAAGGGAAGGAAGGCAAAACTAGTGATGAGCGAAACTACCCTGAGTTTGGTTTGAGGAAAGTTTAATGAACTTTAAAGTTAGGTTTCTGAACCTGAACCCCTCTAAAATCCATGGGAGCCGAATCTGTGAAATAAAAAGTGCCCATTTTCTGTGCTAATAGGCAAGGGGGGTGTCAAACAATTATGTGAGATTAGGCACTGTCCTGGGGAATATGTACCAATGCAAGAATAAAAATTAAATTAGGCTAAAAAAAATGCCCAATTCCTCAAAATAACATGACTATGAGTGCTCAAATCCTGCCTGTGAAGGGGCACAACTCTATGATGTACAGAATGTGCTGCAGCACTGACATTTACAAAGGAAAAAAGTGTCTAAATTGCTGGCAAATTACATCACTGATAGCTTATTTAAAAGAAAAAAAAAACAGTGCACGGACCCATCGAATATTCTGATATTTATTTTGGGAGACTTTTGGAGGGATCTATGTGCTTTTTTTTGTTTCATGCTTCCTTTTTATTAAAGAAGAGGTTGGCAATTAATGTACTTTGCCAGAAATTTAATATGTATCTTTTCTTTGTAGATGTCATTTTTTGCTGTAACAAGAATCTGATATGGATTTTAGGGGGGTATCTGATGTAAATCAAATAAAAAAAAAGTGTGGGGTCCCCCTAAAAATCCATGACAGACCATTAATCAGATCATGCAGCCTGTTTTGGAAGAAAAGATGAGCACAAACACCCCCTGAACCATACCAGGTTACATGCCCTCAACATGGGGGTTCCTTGCCAGGGGACCACCATGGAAAAGTATCTTGTTTCCGTGTTGATGAGGACAAGGGCCTCTTCCCAAACTGTGGTTGTGGGGGTCTACAGGTGGGAGCTTATTGGAATCTGGAGGCCCCCTTAAACAGTTAAGGGCACCCAGATACCACCCCCCATGTGAATGAGTATGGGGTACATAGTACCCCGACTTATTTACAAATCGCCAAAACTCTCTCATTGTAAATCCAGAGTTCAACAGATCCATGTTAATCGCAATGCCCAATGAATGCCAACCTGTCAAGAGAAAAAAGAAACTGCTGCCACTGAGACATGTTACTCGCATTCACTTGTTACCCACTCAAAGTCCAGTTGATGACAGTGGTTATATACAAGGGGGCGGACTGACCATTTGGAAACTAGGGCACTGCCCGAGGGCCCGGGGTCAGTAGGGGGCCCCATGAGATGCCCCTGGTACCTTTTTTCATAGGCTTTTTTGAGTTTGGGCAAGGACACAGGAGCCCCATGATCCCCTATTGCCTGGGGGCCCCATGAGTTGTCAGTCCGCCCCTGGGCGGAGTCTATCAGGTCATTGACCATACACAGACATGAACAGACGTGGTAAATGACATTCCTGTCTCAGTGGTGGGTGACAAGATAAAAAATAAACCCCTTTAACATATTCTAAAGTTGAGTGTTCACCACAAAGTTCTCTAACCTCAGTAATTGCATTTGGTCAAATTAAACAATAAATCTTAATTTCTTTATTTATAGCATGGAAGCAATGATGCCATTTAGTAATACTTGTTATATAGAAATATTATTATATAGAATCTATATAATAGAATTTAAGAAAGTATCCCCATTGTAAGTTACATCTGTAGTTTGAACAAAATAGAATACCATATGCATATTTAATACATAAATGTTACATCTTTGCAAGACATGTTAGTACTGTTGTCACTGCATTTTATTTTTGCTGTTATCAGCCATAGTTTTATAGATCATCATGTGTACCAGCTGGCTGTCATCACAAAAACTCAGTTGAAAAGCACATCATGTAAACATCATCTAGACTTTACTTCATATATAGTATGCATAAGACATATACATTGGCTACTGACACATCACAACTTCACACATATTGTTTCTTAACCTTAAAAATAATAATAGAAAAATAAAAATTATATATATATATATATATTATATATATATATACTGCTCCAAAAAAGCATCATGTCAATTAAACTCCTGGGATATTGATCTAGTCAGTTAAAGCGGAGTTCCACTCATCCTGTCAAAAAATAAAAGTCAGCATCTACAAAAACTGTAGCTGCTGACTTTTAAAAAACAGCCATTTACCTGTCCCTCGGTCCCATGGGGTGTCCCTCACAGCCCGTTTCACCTGCCGTCCTGGATTCCTGGAGGCCGGCATCTTCAGTGTGGGCACCCGACTGTGACAGCTTGCGGCTTCACAGCCGGCTTCCCACTGCGCATGCGCGAGTAGCGCTGCACTTCATGAATGGTCCTGTAGTCTTCTGGGACCTGTCACGTGTCGCAGAAGACTACGGGGGGGAGGAGGGAGGACACCTTCCGTTTCCAATCGCCTAGGTGGCCCGACCGCAATTGGGAGCCGGTACCTGTCAAATTTGGGTACCCGCCCCCCAAAGGTGCCAATCCTTAATTTAATGGGGAGCGAGGGAGCAGTCCTTAAAGCGGAACTTCCCATTTTGGGTGGAGCTCTGCTTTAAGTAGTAGAGGGGGTTGTTAATCAGTTTCAACTGCTTTGGTGTTAATGAAATTAACAGCAGGTGCATTAGATGGGCAACAATGTGATGACCCCCCAAAACAGGAATAGTTTTACAGGTGGAGGCCACTGACATTTGTTTCCCTACTCCTCTTTTCTGACTGTTTTTCACTAGTTTTGCATTTGGCTTTGGTCAGGGTCACTACTGGTAGCATGAGGCGATACCTGGATCCTACAGAGGCTGCACAGGCAGTCCAACTCCTCCAGGATGGCACATCAATTTATGCCATTGCAAGAAGGTTTGCACAGCCTCAAGAGCATGGAAGAGAAACCAGGAGACAGGCAGTTACTCTAGGAGAGCTGGACAGGGCCGTAGAAGGTCCTTAACCCATCAAGAGGATCGGCATCTGCTCCTTTGTGCAAGGAAGAACAGGATGAGCATTGCCAGAGAACTACAAACAGACCTCCAGCAGGCCACTGGTGTGAATGTCTCTGACCAATCAATCAGAAATAGACTTCATGAGGGTGGCCTGAGGGCCCACCATCCTCTAGTGAGCCCTGTGCTCACTGCCCAGCACCATAGAGCTTGATTGACATTTGCCATTGCACACCAGAATTGAGTTGCTTAAATTAAATTTCAGCAAAATGGACTAGCCTGCTGCATCATCTTTTCACTTTGATTTTTGGGGTCTCTTTGAATTTAGTCCTCTGTAGGTTGATAATTTTCATTTCCATCAAATGATGGGGCATCCTTACATTCCTAACACATTGGATATCAGTATAAATATCCAGCAGGAAATCTGATGTGTTTTCAAAGTGTTCCTTTATTTTTTTTTGAGCAGTAGATAGATAGATAGATAGATAGATAGATAGATAGATAGATAGATAGATATAGGTATAGATATATAGATAGATATTTAAATATATTATATTTTTACATTTTTAAAATTTGCAAGTTGAAATGAAATATTATCAAAAAGAGACAGATAATGTCGCTTATTTTACATGTGTGTTTTAAGCAGGACCACAACAAAAGCATTGTCCCTTCGTCCAAGTTGATGTCTCTTTCATGGTGCCTCAGTGATGGCCAAATAATTGGTTGTTCAGTTGTGTCCTTGTTTTCCACGACAGTTCCACAGATGCCCTAAACAATGTACCAAACAGTGCTTTCAAAGGGGGTAAATCCTCATTAATCATTCCTCCCTGACAGCACATGGGAACACCTGCATCTGGTGGATTTATGTACATGATCATGGTTAGAAGCCTGCATTTAAACAACTATCAAATTAGTGTAGGAAAGACAACCTATAAAATCCCACCACTGACATTTAGTTCCTTACTTTTTTTTTTTTGACATATGACTGACAACCAAAGTCTGAAGATCTTAAATTATAATATAAAAAGAACCTATTATGAATCTATGTAATTGTTTACCAATTTTATTTAAAGACAACAGCACTTTCACTCTCAAGAAAAATGATACTATACATGTTATGACATTTTTTCTAGTACATTAAAATATCTTTAAATACGCACTGTACATTTAAATTTAAGATAAAATTCACAAGCAGAATACTACAAGCAAGACCTTCAAACATTTATTTTACTATAGATATATTCCATCTTCATTCACAGTAAATTGGCATCTTAAAAGCTTAATGAAGAGAAATCTGAAAATGATTACTTTGAAGACGACAAGGAATTACACAAACAGAATGGGGTAGGGGCACATTTGACATCATTGGTTATTTCATACTGTTTATCTTCATTGCTTTCTATTTATGTCATAACAGTATCAGGTTATGAAAAATATGGAGAGTCATGTACTGTTCACTGTCATTTCAATTACAAATTTCTGCAGTATGACAATGCAGTGAAAAATGTTATCACTGGGCAAAAAAAAAAATCAATATTAATATGTACTGTACTTTGTATTTCTGTGGAGGAACATAACATTTTTGCATGGGATCTTGGTTTGTTAGTATGGTAATTCAGATCAGCGGCTGAAATTGTATTTACATCATTAGCGTTGCAAAACATAAATATAATTGACAAAGTGGGGATGTTTTGTGGTAAAGCAGAGAGAGAAATACTGCTTGTTGAGTTCCTACACATGTATCCCCATCTTTGCCGGAACACCAAACTTGAAAGTGACCACAAATATTATAGAGGAAAAGTAGATTTATCTGAGGTAATTTATAAATAATTATTAATTACCAAATTTTCTTTATTAAGGAATTTGTACTTGGGACATGGGATTGGCAAGTAGATGAGAGAGTAGTGGCATCAGGCTATCACTAGCAGGAAAACCACCAAGAAGGAAATACAAATTATTTTTAGATTTTACCTGCATTTGTTTTTTGTTTTTTTGGGTTTTTTTTAATTGAGGGGCTGTAGCCTGAGAAATGTAGCAAGTGGGCAGAGAAAGCAATAATAAACAAAACAGAGCAGTGGCAAAAGCAAGTGGTATGGGAGGCTGTTTGTGGGGAAAAAAAAATATATATATATATCTATATATTTATATATAGATATATGTATATATATATATAGAGAGAGAGAGAGAGATATCCAAAAAGAATCAATTTTAATCTCTCTAAAATTGCAGTTTCATTACATATTTAGAACAAGTTTCATTAAATGGTAATTCAGTAAATGGTAGGTCATCCTTAAAGACTGGCTACACTTAAAGCACCAACTGGAGGCAAAAGACACTGACACTCCACTAGTGCCCATGTAGATGGTGTGGAAGTGCAGCATGGCTTATGTTCAACTTATCTATTCTCTGGGGTTCAGGCAATATGCATCTGTTTCTGATGAATTATTAAAGGGTTCTTTGGAAGAAGTTGTAAAAGTAGTTTAAAGTTGAGCATTTTATGTATGGATAAATAATCCCTCTATATTTTTACTGATGTTTACAACTCAAGTATGATTGATTCTAAAAGATAATCACTGGAATTCACACCCACTCATAATTTCCTGATTAGTTTAGTATTATCCATTGTGCATAATAGATTTTTAAAGGCCTAATATTTAAGTGTCAACAAGAACTTTTCTTGCAGGGCTCCTGCAGGGGAATCTAGTCTGCCGCATATTATGCTTCTGACAAGAATACATTTTCATGCATAATAAATGATGAAGTCCTTATTGCTGCTGCCCAGTCACAGTCTGTGCACTATCAATGACACATTAATGTATATTGTACTTACATTTCACCAACTCTGTTTTTTTAAATCTAGAAATGAACGTCTTGCTGAGCTAATCAACAATTTGCTGTACTTTTGCAGGGAGCCACCTTAGATGTACTGATGCAGTTCTGGTAAAGTATCTTTACATTTCTCCTCCTCCAGCAGTTTAGTTGTAGATATATGGCCTACTAGAGCAGACAGTACAAATCTTAATTTGCTTCTAGAAACAAAGGGGTAAACTGCACTGGACACTTAGAAAATATGGAGGAAATATAGGTAATCTTCTGGTAGATGCATATGGTAACTTGCCTACTGTGTGGCTTCTCTTCCAAGGGCTTATAAAATGCAGTAGTGACATACGTAGTATAGCAGCCAGGGGCGGACTGACCATATGGAAACTCGGGCACTGCCCGAGGGCCCGGGGTCAGTAGGGGGCCCCATGAGATGCCCCTGGTACCTTTTTCATAGGCTTTTTTGAGTTTGGGCAAGGGCACAGGGGCCCCATGATCCCCTATTGCCCGGGGGCCCCATGAGTTGTCAGTCCGCCCCTGATAGCAGCATTTCATCTTTCTTGTATGAGTCAAAGAGTAAACAGCATATAACAAGAGTGAAGTTTAAGAAGTTGCTGTGGAGCAATTGCTTCTTTCACACACACCCTTATCAACCCCCTGATTTGCAACTAACATCACAACCGCCACTATTATCACCACCAGTGACAGGCACTTGGTTTTAGTACATTCCCTTGATCTAATTCTTTAATTGTTGGAGGCAGCACAGTGGTTAGGTGGTTAGTACTTCTGACTAGCAGCAGTGAGGTCATCGGCTTGAAACCCAATCCTCCTGGTACTCTGGTTTCCTCCCACATTTCAAAGACATGCTGGCAGGTTAATTGATTCCTGTCTATACTGGCCTTAGTATGTGTATGTATGGATACAAGTTAGGAACCTCATGGGCAGGAACTGATGTGAATGTAAATATATATGTATGTATATATATATATATATATATATATATATATATATATAAATATATTTTTATATATATATATATACACACATACACACATATATATATACAGTATATATATAATATATGTGGTGTATGTGTGTGTTGTAAAGAGCTCTGTAAATTGACAGATCTATATAAGTACTTTTAATAATAAATAAAATGCCCAAAGTTCAACACCTCAAAACTTTGGGTATTTTTTACAGCTCCTCTTCTTCCTGAACTTTAACATGCTTAAATTTGGAAGATGGACTCTTGCCACTACCCTATGCCAATGTTGCTTGGCACAAAAGAACCAACATTAGACTCTACCAAAGGGAATAGTGTTTTTAACAGGGATGAGAATATGGAGAATCATTCCAATCCACAGGAAGAATGCTTCTGTTATAGGATCGGGTGGAGAGAGAGGGTGGTTGGGACTTACTTATGCTTAACTACAGTTATCATTTAAGCATTTTACACTCATAATTAAAATAAGTTAATCTTGCTCTTCTTATTGGCACTGTAGCAAACATCAAGGATGATTTCCTTGGGTACAAAACTCTACTCCAATAATTTTCCTACATGTTTACATCTGCTCAGAGAATAATACGCTATTACCATAAAGATGCAATCTTTTATTACTGTGATTATTATGATAACATTTAGGAATAGGTTATCATTGAGATTAGAAGTGGGTTCATGCTAAGGGGTAGGTTTAGATTTAGTGATTTTGAAAAAGGCACAATTCCTTAATGGCGTGCGATTTCCTAAAGAGTTACTGAATATGGAGACTTCTGCAAACTATACATAATGCTTAGGTTATTGATCCATGGAAATGTATTTATATTGGTCAGAAACAATAAAAGGATGACATTCGTTAATCACAACAGGCATAAATGATACCTGAATTTCTCACCATGGTAAAGCATTTTATGCCAAGTGGGAACACACTATTGCTTTGCAAATTTTTTTATTAGGTCCATTTGTAAGTAAGTTCTTCAGAAATGACTTAAAGCGATTCTAAAGATTCTTTTTTTTTGCTTTGTAAAATAACAAATATGTCTATACTTACCTACTGGTTTTGCATAGAACAGCCTGGATCCTCCTCTTCTCAGGTCTCCCGCAGGCTCTCCTGGCTCCTCCTGTCTGTTGGGTGCCCCCACAGTAAGCAGCTTACTATGGGGGCACCCTCTGCTTTGTGTGTCTATTTACACATAGAGCCGTAGCTTGCCCCCCCCCCCTTCTCCTCACTGGCTGACTGGCTGTGATTGACAGCCAATGGCTTCCGCTTGCTGTCTCAGCCAATGAGGAGGCAGGGACCCGAGACAGCCACAGCTGTCATTCACATCACTGGATCGCGATGAGGCTCAGGTAAGTATTGAGAGCGCTGGGGGCACTGCTGCACACAGAAGGTTTTTTACCTTCTGGCATAGAATACATGAACATAAAAAAACTTCAGCTTTTACAAGCACTTTAATGTAAATAGCTTACAACACTGACTTACAGAAAACATAGTAAAATAATTAATTAGACTATATAGGTTTTTTAAACTGGTTTAAATTTCTTTACATATAATATATTTACATTATAATGAGAAATCATTGATTATTAAATTGATAATTGAGAGAGCCATTTGCCAATAAGATCCCGCTTGTTCAAAATGTGTGTCATGGATTGAACAATAAAATAATGCATGGAAATAATAACATCTTACACAATGAAATTACTCATCTATATTTCCATGATACAGATAAATAGATATGAGAGTTCTCCAACCACAGCCTCAATTAACCTAACCTATTCACCTGGCTAATCTCCACACATCACTTAAGTCAAAGCATGAAAACTTAAAAGGACAGACTCCCAGCAGACACAGGCTGCTTGCCAAGTTCGTGAGAGTGCAAAACAAGGGCCAAATATGGCAGCTTACACAAAAAACCATTACCATTTAAGTGTTACAGAAACATACTATCACGCATAAAGCTATCAGTATAACCCTAATTTATTCTGTATCATTTCTATATCATTTAGAAGGATATTAACTATTTAAATTCTAAATCTGTGTAAAAAAAAATATAAAATTATATATTTAGTTTATTTAGAAGGACGTACAGTAGTACAAAGCATGAAGATTATCTGATTGACTGTTTTATTAGTATGTCTTCCTGTACTAGAATGAATAATGAAATTAATCTACCAACAAGGGGGTTTAAAGGAAGCTGGCGCTAGGGAAATATGTGACCTGTCATTGCTATATTTCCTTTTAGAAAATGTTATTTGTCTGGACCTTAGGCTGATCCAAAGGGTTCTCTATGTAGATCATATCCCCTTGACACAGACGTCACACAACTATGCGGCCTCACAGAACTGGGCTTTTTTCCGCGGGGCC
Organism: Staurois parvus; assembly: GCF_062004578.1. Classification (NCBI taxonomy): domain Eukaryota; kingdom Metazoa; phylum Chordata; class Amphibia; order Anura; family Ranidae; genus Staurois; species Staurois parvus. The sequence continues at coordinate 16,812,974 of NW_028317844.1, forward strand.
TCATTTTTTCCGCATTTTTGCTCCCAGTACAAAGACCGGGGTGTCGCTGAGAGCCCCGGGTCCCATTTTAACGATCAGGACCCGGGACTTCTGATTCTGGATCACATGACCGATGTGATAGCCACTGATTGGCTAATACAGTGATCAGTCACTGCACGCCTGCCCGCCTTTTTTTTTCTCTCTGAATGGAGGACAGAGATACATTGTATCTCTTTGATCTAGTTCAGTGCCAGGGTTAGTGTTTGGGTCAAGGTCAGGATCGAATGTCAAGGTCAACGGTCAGAGTCAAAGGTCAGGATTTTTACATTTTTTTAAATTGGTATCAGTGGCAGTTAGTGTCAGTGTCAGTGTGTTTTAGGTTAAAAAAAAACAAATTGTGCACTATTGTTCCTGGGCTGAAGTACAGGTACAAACAACAAATAACATACACATACTGTATGTGGTATCGCTGCAATCATCCAGAGCTGGAAAATTTATTTTGGGTTGTTGTTTGGTGGTAATGGTATGGTAGTAACAAGAAACACAGAGCTAAATTTAAAAAAATAATTTATTTTTTTTTTACTATTTTGGGACAGTTTTCCTTTGATAACACTGTTCAACAAATTTTTATTTTTTGCCAGTTTTGGAAACAAAAGGATCCATTTCTTAATGAATTTCACATTCTGAGTTCAAATATAACAATGAAATTTGTCAATTGGCTCTAGTTTTTCTGTAAACGGAAAGTTTTCTACTATAGGCGTAATGACTACATAATGCACAATAATTATATAGATAGATGTCTTTCCACAAATATAAAGCAAGTGATATTGACTACATAACAAAACCTAAATGGCATAATATATTGCATAGGATTACCAAGAAAAATTATAGCCATAAGCTAAGTTGAATCATTTTAATACTTAGGATTCTCACTAGTTTTGTCTTCAGTTTGTGTTGGTTTTGCTTCTCTTGGCTTTTCTCTTGTATTCGAGGAAAGGGCTATCTCTTACAACTGCACGTGACTACACGCTTCAGGTTCTTCCTCACTTGACTCAACCACGAAGGATTCTGGTGCTTTAGGAATTGGTAGCCCCTCTCCATGAGGAACTGGACGTATTGCCGATGGAATATTTGGATAGTGCACAGATAACTTTTTATTCTTATTTAGCCCTTTTACAATTGGAGGCACCATACAAAAGTAACAATTACTAACATGATCTGTTGGCTCTCTCCAAATCATTGGCACAGCGAAAGGCATAGATGCCTTTTTTCCATTCAACCATTGCTCCAGTGCCGTCCCACAAGAATTGCAGCATATATGTGGTGCCCAGCTCTTGTCCTGGTCTCCTATCTTGCAGCCAAAATACAAGTTGTAGGCTTTCTTAATCATTCCTGTTATCCTCCTTTTTTGTGAGATAAAAGTTATTTCACCGCAGATATAGCAGAAATTATCTGCTTTATTCACACAAGTTCGAGGCATTACTGAGTAGCCTATATAAGCATAAAACGAAATGTAAAGACGCTGTGGAACTACAATCAGCTACAGATACTGCAGCTTTTATGCAGTGAAGTGATGCAATTAAAGGCTAATATTGCATCATCTCAGTATACATGCAATTTTCTATTGGTCACCAGTATCAATTGCGCAATATGCAGCTGAAGTTGCATCATAATTTTGAATGGCTTACGTCATTAGATGGGTGAATATATCATGGAAACTAGAGCCAATCAACATTTTTTAGAGTCATTTTCGTTTTCAGCACCCCAAAATTATGTAAGATTAGCTAATTTTATGCCCAAAACTTTTTACCTGTTGAACAGTGTAATAGAAACAAATCAGGAGATATCCATTACCAGTCACCACCAAATGAAAGTCCAATTTGTCCTGAAAAAACCAAGGTATAATTCAACTGGATGTGCAAAGTAGTTGTGATGATATGTACAGATTTACTAACACATGTCAAAGTTGTAAAATTGTGCTTAGACATTACGATTTGTATTACCCTTAGGTGTGAAGGGGATATATATATGTATATAGCGAACTTAGTGTAGAGTTATTCACTTTAAGGTCATCACAAAGGACATGGGGGCACTTTTTACCTCTGGAGGAAAAGAGATTTACCCTCCAAATATGGAAAGGTTTTTTCACAGTAAGAGTTGTGCAAATGTGGAATAGACTCACTCAAGAATTGGTTCTGGCCAGCTCTTTATAAAAAAGAGCTGGATGCAATCCTAACATAAAATATAACAGGACGTTAACATTTATAGTTCATAACACCAGAAATTGTTGATCCAGGGAATATTTGATTGCCATAATGATAAACAAACAGAGGGAGCACCGGTCTAGTGCATTAACCTTAATCTATTGCCGCCCAGCCACTGTATTAAAATGGCGGTAGGGCGGCACGGCTGCAAAAAAGCAAGTTTTTAAAGGAGCTCCACACTCCCGAGGTTTTCGCGGGCAGGGGGGACGCACGCACGCCCCAGCCGACCCGCAGCTGTTACCATTTGATCCCCGAGGGATCAATCATTCGGTTTCAGCCAGTGATGTCCAGCTGAAATCGCATGATTGATCCTAGTCCTATCCTGTCCTGTGTTGACATTTACATAGGACAGGATATGATGTTATTCTTCTCTGCCTTCTGTCCCAGAGAGAGGAGAAGACACAGTAAATGTGAGTAAAACACTACACATTCAGTTAGAACACACCTAGGTCACATTTAACCCCCTGATCGCCCCCCCAGTTAACCCCTTCACTGCCCTGTCACCAGTGTCATTGATCACAGTGAACAGATTTTTACTGATCACTGTATCAGTGTCGCTGGCGACATCCAATAGTGTTATTGCCCCTCCCAGATAGCGCCAGTTTGCCCGCTAGTACACCAATAATCCCATTTAACCCCTTGATCGGCTCCCCCCCAGTTAACCCCTTCACTGCCCTGTCACCAGTGTCATTGATTAGAGTGAACAGATTTTTACTGATCACTGTATTAGTGTCACTGGTGACGTCCGATATTGTTAGCATCAGTTAGCGCCCCTCCCAGATAGCGTCAGATTGCCGCTAGTACACCATTAATCACATTTGACCCCTTGATTGCCAGGAACACGCTCACTTGCACGCTAAACCTCCATTGCTAGTATAGTGTCTGATTGGATCAATATCTTTGATCAGATCAGCATTATGCCAGTGTTCACATTACTATAGTGTCCCCAAAAACGCAGCGTGAGCGGGATCAGCCCCGACATCTGCCAGCACCTGCATTTAGCCCCTATGCCCCACCCCCTTCTCCCCCAGCAAGTGCAGTGTCAGTAGATAACTGTCACTTGATACATTACACACAAAACCGCAGTGTTCGCAGAATCAGGCCTGATCTCTGTTAACACTTGTCGGTAAATTTTTTGTAGCAGTTCAAGCAGTCCCTGACAGCCAGGTGCTCTTTTTAAATGTATGACTAACTTTGAGTTTATGATATATTTTTTATAGCCGAAAGTAGAAAATATCATTTTTTTTTCAAAATTTTCGTGAATTTTGTTTATAGCTCAAAAAATAAAGAGCGCACAGGTGATCAAATACCACCAAAAGAAATCTCTATTTGTGTGAAAAAAAGGACATAAATTTCATTTATGTACAGCATTGAATGATTGCACAATTGTCAGTTAAACTAGTGCAGCGCTGTATAGCAAAAAATGGTATAAATTGCAGTATCTATACCATAGTTTGTAGACACTATAACTTTCGCACAAAGCAATCAATATACACTTATTGGGATTTTTTTTTACCAAAGACATGTAGCAGAATACATTTTGGCCTAAATTTATAACTAACTTTGAGTTTACTATATATTTTTTATAACCAAAAGTAAAATATACAGTTTTCTTCAAAATTTTGTGTTTTTTTTTGTTTATAGCGCAAAAAATAAAAAGAGCACAAGTGATCAAATACCACCAAAAGAAAGCTCTATTTGTGTGAAAAAAAGAACATAAATTTCATTTATGTACAGCATTGCATGACCGCGCAATTGTCAGTTAAACAAATGCAGCGCTGTATAGCAAAAAAAAGGCATAAATTACAGTATCTATACCATAGTTTGTAGACGCTATAACTTTCACACAAAGCAATCAATATACACTTATTGGGATTTTTTTTTACCAAAAACATGGAGCAGAATACATTTTGTCTTAAATTTATGACTAACTTTGGGTTTACGATATATTTTTTATAGCTGAAAGTAGAAAATATTGTTTTTTTTTCAAAATTTTCATGTTTTTGTTTATAGCGCAAAAAATAAAAAGCGCACAGATGATAAAATACCACCAAAAGAAAGCTCTATTTGTGTGAAAAAAAGGACGTAAATTTTGTTTGGGTACAGCATTGCATGACCACGCAATTGTTAGTTGAATTAGTGCAGCACCAAACAGCAAAAAGAGGCCTGGTCATTAAGGGGGGTAAATCCTCAGGAGTTCAAGTGGTTAAAATAATAGGTTTATTGTAAAAAGGTAAGTATTATACTCACAAAGTCATAAAAAGTGCAAATACATCTCATTGGGACTGTTTGCGCTGTACCTATGAGATGTATTTGCAGTTTTAATGACTTTGTGAGTATATTACTTACCTTTTTACAATAAACCTATTATTTTAAGGTTAATGCACTATGCCGGTGCGCCCTGTTTGTTTATCGTTACTGCAGTGTTCTTAGACCTCCCCAGTCTTGTGAGGACAGTAAGGCCAGTGCAACCCATAAAAGCCAAGTGTTTGACTATAGCCCATTAATGCCATTGGGCCAACTCCCCAAGCGCAGGAAGATTGAAGTGTCCTAATATTTGACTACCACCTGGGGGACTAGGAAGGGTTTTTCCCCAACTGGAGTGATTTGGACAATTATTTATAGAGTTTTTTTTGCCTTCCTTCGGTTCTACTATGGGTAAGACTTTCCTTATATGAAGGTTTTCTATTTATTCAATTTATTTTTTTTCTATTGGTTGAGCTAGATGAACTAATGTCTTTTTTTTAATCTGACTAATAAACTATGTAATCTGGACCAGTGACTTGACCCTCATGGTCTCTAATGGAAAGTACATTCTGTATAGCAGGTGGCATCGCAATGGTTCATGGTGTCTTCCATGATCACTAGCTGCTGTTGATACTAGTTTTATTCTTTGCCCCGTTAATAAATATATATAAAATCTACATTATTCTATTTAGTTTACTAATTTAGGAAGGTAAACCATATTTACCTGTATGCACTGGCCTTTTGATCATATTAGCAAATAATTCCCAAAGATATAATGTTAGGTGTATTGTAACAAATATCAGAACTCACATATATTTTATTTACATAAAACTGGCATCCAATCCAAAATCTCCTGGAGAAAAAATAAATGTCTAAATATAAGAGGCATGTGTATTCCTACTTGAATCTTGGTGCACTTGGTATTCCTTTCAGATCTGTGCAGTGTGAAACTTTGTCTCTGTGCAGGAGATTCCTGTAATAAAGACCAATCACTGCTGCTCTCTCTCCCTGTGCAGGGTGACTGGTCCTGTAATTTTTTTTGTTATTATAACTTTTTCTTGAAAGATTTTCATTACAAGTAGGAAACAAAGCCATTGAATGGCTAGATACGGAAATAACAGGGATAAACATAAAAGGAAAACCTCTTCCAGTATTCTATACACAATTTACATTGAAAATCCAAAAGCCAATATGTTTTATCAGTACAATGCAGACTTACGGGCTTATACTGTACATGTCCTAGTTTACCATCTATACCAATCTACCCATATCTGCCAAGATGCAGCAAATCTGATATGTCTATTGGAGTGTATTGAAAGCATTTGTTCAAATATATAGTTCTGTTTTAAAAGTGTTAGAACCTCAGATGGGTTGGGGGTCTTCCTGTAGTTTTCTGTAGGCATTCTATTGTGGATGGATCTGTTGAGTCCCTCCCACTGTTCTGCTCTCTGTGCAGGCTATGTGCTGCATAGTGATGATGTCACCACTACTTTTATAAGGTAATAACTAGGTTGTAGAAGCATTTGGTGCACACAAAGCATTGTTTACATCCTTTTTGACTTTACAATGAAGATTTTAGCTTAGAGTTCAATTTTCAAACTTAGGAAGGTCCCAAGTGAACCATAAACAATAGTACAATTCAGAGTTCTGTTGTGATATGGTTATGAACAAGATCACATATATTGGGGAAGATTAAATTCAGGAAACTACATTTTATAAAAGTTGCATGTGATTTTATCAAGTCTTCTTTTGCTTTCATTTTTTCTTGCATCTCTTCTCCCTTGAGAAACTAAAGACTAGCTAGCTTGCAGAGCAAATTGCCCTAAATTGAGTTCTTTTACTGGCACATACAAACCTGCCTGTAGTTCCTCAGTTAGCAAACTTTCTGCACTCCTACTATTTTATTCTTTAACAAACTCTTTCTTTTTCCAATTAAAGCAAAGAAGTTTTGCACCACTATCCTCTGCCAATTAGATGAATTCTACATTAACAGCTGAAGTATCCAAGCCCTCATTGCACTTCCTTCATTAAACAAATTCCATTGGGGATTGCTGGCATGCTGCCAAAGACTTATGTAGCCAAAAATTTAAAACCATTGCACATTTTACTACCTTTAAACTTTTCCTCACCATGAACCTTGTGCCTTTTTGTTACAGCAGCAGCCATAAGTTAATCAAAACTAAGACTATATAGAAATATATTCTAGTGACTATATCACGTAAATTTGATTTATTATTTATTGGTAGGCTATAACTTTAACCAGTCACAAAGTAATCCATAATTAAAATAAGATTCCCATTGTCATCTTCCATTAAAATTGTTTACATATTTACAATCTAGGAATAAAAAATAAAAATTAAATAAAATAATACAAATTAAAAAAGCCACAAAATTAAAGCTACAACTAGGATAGAGCATAATTTCCTAACAAATACAAAATTATCCTGCTCCATCTGGAATCATTCATCCAGATTCAACACAGAGGGTATTTGACACAATGTCAGACTGTCAAGCTAAATAGCCATGCAGGCAGATTCTAGACAAGAGAGAAATGCAGCTTTACCGATATAAATTGCACATTAGCCACTCACAATAGAGATAGTTCTCTTGGTCTGATAGACTAATGCATTTTTAGGAAATGTGCTTTCTTTGGGCCAAATCTTGCGGAACACGCATGAAATACAATATACAAATGTAAATTAAAGTGTGCACATCATAAACAGTAAGGGAGAGTAAACGTAACAATGTGCAGTGGATATAAGTATCACTGGGGTCATCAACACCAGATAAAAGTCTTTTAACAGATATACACTATTAAATATATATATAGCAAAAATATATACTTTATGTAAAATCACAGTGCACATGATTCTGATATATATTCTGACAATTTGGTTATGGTTGTTAATCAATGATGTGAAACACAAAATATGCAAGTAAATGTATCCAAAAAACATAATCATGCAAACATTTTTATAGCGACCTTGTTGTTCAAACCAACTGATGAAAATTGCTGTGCTGCTCTATTTTCACACTAGTCCCAATATCTCATCATATCCTGAGTTCTCATATATTGTTTTTATTTTTCAGCAAGCCTTGGTGAAGGGGGCAATGCTGGTTTTCCAGAATTGAACATTTTGGTGTGGTGCTCCAATTGCAGATCTAAATATTTACTGCACAACCTAAGATGACTGTGGCAACCCTTTAGTTTGCAGAAGCTGCCCTACCTATCATTTGGGTGCCCCACAGTGAGGCTATCAGTATACTAATGACAATATTGTTAATAAATACAAAATTAATGGAGAACTGGTCCTATCTAGTCTATAACACAAACAGCCACAAACACAGGCAATCATAAACTACATTTGTAAAAAGGAAATTTAGATAGGACTATGTTTTTCTTGTTTGTGGTGATTAGTTAGAGGGGGGTGGTTAATGATAGGGGTGGGGGTTTATCCTGGATTGGAGTTTGATCCCGGGTTCACACCAATGCAATGCACAGCTGCGAATCCAGTGAGTTTCCCACACCGCATTGCAATCACATCACGTACATGCGATCTGGTGTGGGTGTCAATAATAAGTTAAAGACACACAAAAACAGAAAATGTGATGCGATTGCCAGAAATCGCATTGCATGGGGGAGAACACCCATGTGATAAGATTCAGGTGCGTATTTAAAAAAAGGTCCAACACCTTTTTGGTGCGAATGCGATGCGATTTTAGCTATACAAAATCACAGAGACATTTGCATGTCATTTGCAGAGGAATGCAAATGCGGTGCTCCCTGGGAGTGCGCAACTCCGCAATGTGGTGCCTGCTGTGTCCTCCGGACACAGTGGAAAACTGATCGTTGTATGGGACCTCTGTGTGAGGTTCCGATCATGTGATCACTGATTGACCAATCAGTGATCACATGAAGAGTGGTAAGCAAGATGTCACTTCTGACATCATTGCTTACTATGTGTGAAATCTGTGAATGATCACAGAGATCACATGGTACAAGGCTATTTACAACAGCTGACCAATCACAGCTCACACAGTATTTCTCAATGACTGCAAGAATGCAGCCAGAGAGAAGGAGAAATAATTGCTTTTGCAGCCTTTATGGGTGTAAAAGCAATCAGTGTAATAAAAAAAAATCTTCATCACTCCTCACAAGTAGTACAGTGTCACTATGGTGACACTGTACTGCTAGGGTGACAGTATGTAAAAAAAAAAAAACATAATTAATAGTATAAAAAAATAAAATTAAAATGTGTTAAAAGATAACTGAATACATTTTGGCAAAGATTTATGAAGAAAGATTATTTATTTGAAAAAGTTTATAAGAAAACCGCTTTTTTTCTAAATTTTTGGACTTTTTCATTTATATAGCAAAAAAAAAAAAAAAATCCCAGTGGTAAATAAATACCACCAAAATAAAGTTTTATCTGTCTCAAAAAAAATGCTAAAAAATTCATATGGGTACAGTGTTGCATGACCGTGCAATTGTCATTCAAAGTGTGACAGTGCTGAAAGCTGAAAATTGGCCTGGGCAGGAAGGGGGCAAAAGTGTCCAGACTTGAAGTGGTTAAAAAGCAGTGGACAGGGCTAGGTGCTGTTAGCTGCTGATTCACAAGCTACAGGCTTATGAATCATGAGAGACAATACTGCCCACCACACTCCCCACAACATCTTTTCATCTCACTGTAGTGAAAGCAGTCACAGTCTACATGAAGGCAAACACTGTTTTCGATTCAGTGGCAGTGCAGCAGGGTTGCCCCCCCAACACAGGAAGCTGCATGAGATTTCACTTCACTAACAGGATCAACAGGTATTTACGGAACTTAAAGCAGTATTAACCACTTCCAGATTGGACACTTTTACCCCCTTCCTGACCAGGGCAATTTTCAGCTTTCAGCGCTATCACACTTTGAATGACAATTGTGCAGTCATGCAACACTGTACCCAAATGAATTTTTTACCATTTTTTTGAGACAGATAAAGCTTTATTTTGGTGGTATTTATTCACCGCTGGGATTTTTATTTTTTTTGCTATGTAAATGAAAATGTCCAAAAATTTTGAAAAAAAGTGTTTTTTTTAATAAAATTTTGCAAATAAATAATATTTCATCATAAATCTTGGCCAAAATTTATTCCGCTATCTTTTTAGTAAAAAAAAATCCAAATTAGTTTATAACCAAAAATGATAATTTTTAAACTTTTTTTACATTTTAATTTTATTTTTTATATTATTATTTTTTATTTATTTTTTTCTTTTACATACTGTCACCCTAGCAGTACAGTGTCACCATGCTGACACTGTACTACTTGTGGGGGGTGATGAAGATTTTTTTTTTCTTTTTACACTGATTGCTTTTACACCCATATAGGATGTAAAAGCAATCATTTCTCTTTCTGTCTGCATTCTTGCAGTCATTGAGAAGTACTGAGTGAGCTGTGATTGGTCACAGCTTGTCACATGGTATAAGGCTATTGTGAATAGCCTTGTACCATGTGACCTCTGTGATCATTCACAGATTTCACATGTAGTAAGCAATGATGTCACAAGTGACATCTTGCTTACTACTTTGCATGTGATCACTGATTGGCCAATCAGTGATCACATGATTGGGACCTTGTACAGAGGTCCCATCCGACGATCAGTGTTTCACTGTGTCCGGAGAACACAGCGGGCACTGGATCACGGTGCTGCGCGCTCCACAAGCAGGGTGCGGGGAGGCCGTTTATAAACGGTCACCCGACCCTGCACTGCCACCGTCCGGCCATTTATATACAACAGCCGGTCGGGAAGTGGTTAAATCCAAAACCAAAAATGTATACTGTACATTGCAGCTTACCAAGCATTAGATGTAGTGACTGTATTAATTTCCTTTTTTCCCCTTTGTTTCCTGCTGGTGATCTGGCCAGTTACACACCTCCTATATTATACAGGCACAACTTTGGATGAAGCAGCACAGGGGCACATTTGGACAGCAGCATTGTCAGTGTGATGGAAGGGGGGTGTTAGAGGAACAGATTTAAATACACTAACAAACAAACTGAACTCCAGCTAATACTTTATAATCAATTACAGCAAACAGTTATTTTTCTTTTTGTTGGGTCCCCTGCCTGCGATCTTGGCTCTTCCTCTTCTTCGTGTGTCCCGATAGCAAGCTGTTTGCTGTGGAGGCATATAGTGTCTGCTCACTCCTGAGCTGTGTGTCTGTTGAACCACATTCCATAGACTTACACAGTGGGACTTAGTGCTGCCCCCCCACTTCCTCTTCACTGCATTTGATTGACACCAGCAGCAGCCAATGGTTCCTGCTACTGCTTGAGTGCTGTGTGAAGAGGAAGAGAGGGGAGTAAAGATGCAGCTGTGCACTGCATGGGATCTCTTCTCCCCTCTCTTCCTCTTCACACAAGGAAGAGAGAGAACAGAGAAATATAAAATGTGTTTTACTTTAATACAAGGAATGCATTAAAGGTAAAAAACATTTTTAGCTTTAGTATCGCTTTAAGTGTAGATGCACCTAAATTTAGGAGCTGCAGCAAAAATACACTGCTCAAAAAAATGAAATGAACACTTTGAAAACACATCAGATCTCAATGGGGAAAAATATCATGCTGGATATCTATACTGAAATTAACTGGGTAATGTGTTTTGGAACGTAAGGATGCCCAATTGTTTGATGGAAATTAAAATGATCAACCTACAGAGGACTACATTCAAAAACACCCAAAAACCAAAGTGAAAAAATTATCCAGCAGGCTAGTCCATTTTGCTGAAATTTCATTGCAGCAACTCAAAATGGTACTCAGTAGTGTGTATGGCCCCACATTCTTGTATGCATGTCTGACAATGTCAGGGCATGCTCCTAATGAGACGACGGCTGGTGCCCTGGGGTATTTCCTCTCAGATCTGGACCAGTGCATCACTGAGCACCTGGACAGTCTGTGCTGCAACCTGGCAGCATTGGATGGAGCAAAACATGATATCCCAGAGGTGTTCTATTGGATTTAGGTCAGGCAAGCATGGGGGTCATTCAATGGTATCAATTTCTTTATCCTCTAGGAACTGCCTACATACTCTTGCCACATGACGCTGGGCATTGTCGTGCACCAGGAGAAACCCAGGACCCACTGCACCAGTGTAGGGTCTGACAATGGGTCAAAGGATTTCATCCCGATACCTAATGGCAGTCAGGGTGCCATTGTCTACCCTATAGATGTCTGTGCGTCCCTCCATGGATATGCCTCCCCAGACCATCACTCACCCACCACCAAAACGGTCAAGCTGAATTATATTACAGGCAGCTTAACATTCTCCATGGCTTCCCCAGACCCTTTCACATCTGTCACATGTGCTTAGGGTGGACCTGCTCTCATCTGTGAAAAGCACAGGGTGCCAGTGGCGGACCTGCCAATTCTGGTGTTCAATGACAAATGCCAATCGAGCTCTATGGTGCTGGGCAGTGAGCACAGGGCCCACTAGAGGACGTTGGGCCCTCGAGTCACCCTCATGAAGTCTGTTTCTGATTCTTTGGTCAGAGACATTCACACCAGTGCCCTGCTGGAAGTTCATTTGTAGGGCTCTGGTAGTGCTCATCCTGTTCCTCCTTGCACAAAGGAGCAGATACCAGTCCTGCTAATGGGTTAAGGACTTTCTACGGCCCTGTCCAGCTCTCCTAGAGTAACTGCCTGTTTCTTGGAATCTCCGCCATGCTCCTGAGATTGTGCTGGGAGACACAGCAAACCTTCTGGCAATGGCACGTATTGATGTGCCATCCTGGAGGAGTTGGACTACCTGTGCAAACTCTGTAGGGTCCAGGTATCGTCTCATGCTACCAGTAGTGACACTGACCCTAGCCAAATAGAAAACTAGTGAAAAACCGTCAGAAAAGATGAGTAGGGAAGAAAAATGTCAGTGGCCTCCACCTGTAAAACCATTCCTGTATTGGGGTCGTCTCATTGTTGCCCATCTAGTGCACCTGTTGTTAATTTCATTAACACCAAAGCAGCTGAAACTGATGAACAACTCCCTCTGCTACTTAACTGACCAGATCACTATCCCAGGAGTTTAATTGACTTGATGCTATACTCTGATTACAAAGTGTTCCTTTAATTTTTTGAGCAGTATATTTCAAAGGGCAGGCCATAGTTCTTCTTTAAGAGTGAGAGGGGAAGGGTTTAGCAGATAGAGGGCAAGGGAAAGATTGATGGCTGGGGACCAGACCACTGATTTTTTTAAGGAAAGAGTGTACCAATTAAAATCCTTATATGTACTTAGCAAATACTATATACATATAGAAAATGAAAGAGACAGGGAGAGAGACTTTTTGCTTTTGCTAAGTTAACCAACACATTCTGTCACTGCTACATTTGCTGTTAGTTTCTAGGTATCATTGACCTCTGGTCACGAAAGGATCAATAAATATTTTTCATTTCAAGTATTTTAGTCATTATAAGTTTTATTTAACATAATTCTAGCAACTAATAAAGAAAATCTATATACAGTTTTAAGAATTTTAGAGCTCCAAACAGAAAATGATTTTCAAAACTTTATAGAGAAAGTTATTCTGTCTTACCCAGAAAAGAAAATTTGCAATAATTTTCTATAATATGAGCTGGCTTATTTAGCACTTTTTTCCAGAAGCAATTCTAAGAAACACTGCTTGTTTTATAATAGCATATATAATAATAGTGTTTCTATAACAGAAGTGCTATTATTACTGAAATGGCATTATAATAGAAGCATTATTATTATTACAGAATGTGTGTAAGCCCATTTGTATTATGTAAAATTATCTTCAATTTCATCTTCTTAAGCTATGAAACATTTCTTACTTTACTCATCCAACACATTTTCAGATTCCACAGAGCAACAAACATCCAGGAAATGTTAACTCACCCCTTAGGCAAAATCCTGGTAAAGGAGCTATGCTACTGTGACCCAAGATAAGGTGTAGTAGCTTTGCTAAAGACATAATGGGACATGAAACATAATGGAATGAGAAACTGAAAATCTTAAAGTTAGAGAGGCACATTCATTTTCCTATATCTGTTAGGGCTAAATTGAAAGGGAATAAATGTGGTATTTTTTTTTACCAAATAAAAATACTACTTTCATTGGCAATCCTTTCCCTACAGAAATCAGTTAAATAAAACTATAATTCATAAAACATTGTGGCAATGGGACTTTCAAGGTGCCAGAAGTCACAGCACAAAAGACACATAAACTAATGTTTTTATTGATACAATTAATTGTAAATCTAAAAAGTACAGTGTATTTTAAAAACAAGTGGAAATATCCACATATGTCAGCAAATTCAAAGTACTTCAACAGTTTTTAATCACAAATGTCTTTATTCTCCAGTGGGTAAGTAGTGAGTTTCAACATGTTTTGCTATAAGGCTTCATCAAAAAAGAAAACACTAGTTGACAGCACAAGTTCACATAGGGTAGGGCTTCAAGCACACCTTCCCTTCTTGCAAACAAGACCTTGCCATTACACAAAGTAAAATATGTGAGCCGCAGGAGGGGGTACAAAGGGAGAAAAAATTGCTAACAATGGATAAAATCAAAAAGTATGCAGAAGCAAATGAGGGAGCCCCCCCCCCCAACACCATTATCATAAGGAGTTCCAGATTGAGATAATTGAACAAGGTTCAATTGCAGCATATAGGAATACATGGCCATCATCAGTCTCTGGCCAAGAGACCAAGGACATCCATGTGTTCTATGAATGCCAATGGTGTTCACATATCCATATTTGGTCAGTGACTTCATAAGGGGTGGGGTCCCCCAGTGACATCACCAGGATACCCCATCCCTTTGTTTACTTCAGCAGTGAGGGGAAGTGGAGCTGTCATTTGGTGCCAGCAAGTGTCAGGAATGGTCAGGTTCAGTAGGCAGTGTTTTTTATTTGTGCAGGTTAGTGGCTGTCCTTCATCATGATTTTTTTTAAGGACTTGTCGAAAAACTACGATGAGTGTTTATTTTACTTGATTTTTCTTTGTGAATGAGTAGAGGTACCCCATATTCATTCTGGAGGGGTTACAGATTCTGATAAGTCACCCCTGGCAACCCTACAACCACCATGCCATGGTGGTGTGGAAGAGACCCTTTTTCTCTTCAGTGTGGTGACAAGGTTGTTTGCGGGGGTCCCCCCCAGCAAAGTACTTCAATGAGGGCATGTGGCCTGGTAAGGTTTGGGGGGAGGAGCACATTTATTTCCCTCCCCCCATGCGGCCCTCCTCCTAAAGAGCCTGGTAAGGGTTGTGGAGGACCTCACACCATTTTTTGTTATTTATTTTTGGTGTGAGGTGACCCAAAGGCCCTGGTACTGATTGGGGGGACCTGCACGTTTTTTTTTTTTTTAATATATTATTCTATCAGTGGGGAAACCCCTACTGACAGCAGGGATGAGTAATGGTTGTTACAGTAAGTATGCCGCTGGGTGGAAGTAAATATGAATGTAAACTGAACTGAACTGAACTGAAAACTGATGTAAAAAAAACAGTGTAAACTGAATCTGTTTTTTTTCCTTGAAAAAACATAACTAAATGGATTATGCTTGTATGAAAGGCACAGAAGTATTTAGTATTTTTACTATGTTATTATTTGAATAACTAAGTGTCAGTTCTGACAGCAACAAAACAAGAAGACATGGCTGGTTGATGTTTTCAGTTCTACCTTAAAGTGATACTAAACCTAAAAAATGCTTTTTACCTTAATGCATTTCTTGCAATAAGGTAAAAAAACATTTTTAAGTCTCCCAGTGCTCCCCCTTCGCTGTGTGTAGGAGAGGGGAGAAGAGATCAGCGCTGTTGACAGCTGCATATCTTTTCCCCTAACTTTCTCTTCACACAGTGACTCGAACAGCAACAGGAGCCATTGGCTCTTGCTGCTGTCAATCAAATGTTGTGGAGAGGAAATGGGTGGACAGGGCCAAGTCCTGTTGTATATGTCTATGGAGCACAGCTCCATAGACACACAGGTCAGGAGCATGCATACAGCGTGTTTCTTCATAGCAAACAGCTTGCTATGGGGACAAAAAAAGAAGAGGAGGAGCAGAGATTGCTGTTGGTAGAAACTGAGCAGAGGAGGATCGGGGCCAGTCTGTGCAATACCACTGCACACAGCAGGTGAGTATAACATGTTTGTTATTTTAATTGAAAAAAAATAGAATTTAGTAACACTTTAAAAAGCTTTATAGCTTTCTCTTGTTTTAACATGTGTTGAATTTTATATGTAGTATACATTATAGACTAGAATGGCATCAGAATTATTTTGTAGTGTCACATCTACATGCTTTTTTAATGCTACATGAAATTACATACAACAGATGTATTGATTGTGAAAAGGGTGTTCCAAATAGAACAAGGTCAATACCTATAAGGGATGAGCTGAAAGTACCAGGGTTCAGTTCTAGGTAGGTTCACAGAAGATGACTAAGGTTCAGGTGCCAAATCCAAAACCTATTGGATCCAAATGTTAAAAAAACAGTAATGGCAATTTTCTAAAAAAAAATTCTGTTTGTCAGGGGGCATCGGTTTTAAAAATGATTTAAGGTCAATATCAAAATTGTAAAATTCCTTTAAATAACATGCCCTTAAAATACCTGTGAAGTGGTTATTTACATTTCCGGCAAATGACTGCTTCAGCCACTTTGCCACTGTTTGTAAACAAATGGCTGCAGGTTTCATTCATCTGCTACAGGGGGACTCCTACACAAATAAAAATGATGTGGGGTTCCCCCTAAACATACATATTAGAACCTTATCCTTGATAGGCTGCTAAAGAACACTAAAACCCAAGCACTTTATTATGCCACCAGCAACTTATCATTGGCCTTTGAGGGAATAATAGGATAAGCGGAAGGTAGGAAGGAAGGATGAGGCCAGAAATAAACATTTTATTCCAAATTTGATATTTGCTTACTTAAGCTAGCCAGGGTGTTGGGCTCCCAGACAGTTCAAATGGTTATGTTAGGATGAGTGTTAAACACTATTGTGGTTACTTTACTAAAATTGATGATGGATTTATGATAACTTTGTAAAGAATATGTAAACCCTATTACTATATTCCTATATAAGCTTTAACATGTTACTGTAATTTAAAAAAACATTTTCAATATTTTAAAATTTCTTACATTAAAATACAGTAATACCTGGTCGTCCCTGTTAAAGGGTGACAACACTATGTCCCTATCTCCCAAATTTGTTCTTATGTTTTCACCCTTTCACACTGGCTTCAGATTGAGACTTTGAATGGCCACTTCACCACAAATTATGCAACCAAGACTCAGTGTTATGAGCCTCAGTGAAACCTATCCTACAACTGGAGTGAACATAGACAAGAAGGGACTGCAAAGAGGCTACAGGACATCAGCACCACTTATGAAACAAATAATGACCAATGTGAGAATGTTTTATTTTTAAAAAGGGTCAGTTGCTTATGAAACACTGTGCTTTAGCAAAAGAAATGTCAATGTGTCTTCCCTACAGCATCCAAAATGAAAAAAATAAAGTTTTGGCTTGGCTATACTTTAGCTCTGGTCAGGCATGTGCCTTGCCACAGTTTTTTTTTGTCATGAAAAGAAGTAATAAAGTCTCTGCTCTTATAATAAAGAATATATTGGTGAGTACTACATATTTAAAGTCACTAATGCAGAGAACTTTATATGAAACAGATGGATAAATACATTTTAGTTTATAAACCTGCTCTATATTTTTATGAAGGAATTCTACTGATCCTCACGTGTAGTACTAAAGACAGTAAAGAGTTTAGGATGCGAAGCTATTGACCTTTTTAGCATTAAAATAAAATCCCATATTCCACTTTCCTACTAAAATTAGATTATTCCATCTTCTTAGGATATAGTCTGTAAAACAGTTAAGTAAAGAAATTCAATAAACTCATATCCTCTGTAGGCAGTTTTACATTTTTAGACTGTCATGAAGCTCTAGATATATGTTTGTGCAAAATGAACTCATTTCATTATTGATTTCAAGGAAAGAAAAGGTTGTAGTTGAGATACTATTTTTTATTGCTTATGACAAAGCAGGGTATGACTTTCGGTTTTAAAACTATTTATTTGTAAAGTGGTATCCACAGTTTTCAGAATGCCTGTGACATGATACTGTTTTGCTAACAATACATTTTCATTGTCATCAATACAATCAACTGTTGGTAAACTATGGTATTGTGGCATAGCCATGAAAGCACAATAGTAATATGTGGTCAATAGGGATGGGTGAACCAGACCAGGTTGGGGTTGGCAAACTCAGCAGGAAGTCCTAGGAATGCTGAGCTAAATGGCAAGCCCCCACCGAAGCCCAAATGGGGCTGAATCTTGCTATTTTTCTGGCTTATAGGCAATCTAATGTAAAAAAAATCATAGGGAGCTGAGCACTGCTATAGGGGGCATGCACCAATGCAAATAATAATAAGAATGCAGTTTAGTGAGTAGATGGTCTTTTCATGTGGCATAAAATGCCAAATTAAAATACACAAAATATTTAAAAAAGCATTTAGGGGTGATGCTTTAAGGCACATGTGAAGTGAAAATGGCATGTGGTTCCTTCTAAAATTCCAACTAAACCTGTGGCCTAGAAAAGGAAGGAGTAGGGAGCACAGCAAATGTGCACCCTTCCCCCCTTCTTGAACTATATCAGGTTACGTGCCTTTAATACTGGGGTACAAAAAAAAAGAAGACTGGTAGTCAAGTATTGTAAGTATACTGCTGCCATCTGCATGTATGTGTATAAATAATGGGGTTCTAATTTTTTTTTTACCACTTAAAGTACCCACACACCTTGTGCCCAGGAACCAAAACCAAAGTCAACACTACAGTGTATAATAAAAATATAATAAGAACTCTGTAACCTAGGTAGCCAATGGATCATTTCATAAACAGACATCATACTAATAAATGTAAAATAAATCGAAAATTATTTCTTCAACATATAAATTTACTTTTCCTTCTATATAGCTAGGAATAGATCAACCTAAAATGACTCTTTTTTGGCAGTTCCAGTGAACATAATAGTCAATTTATTCACTTCAGGGTGGGCATGTTACAGTCCAGGGGCGGACTGACAACTCATGGGGCCCCCGGGCATTAGGGGATCATGGGGCCCCTGTGTCATCGCCCACACCCAAAAAAGCCTATGAAAAAGTCAATTAAAGGTACCAGGGGCATCTCATGGGGCCCCATACTGACCCCGGGCCCTCGGGCAGCGCCCGAGTGCTCGAATGGTCAGTCCGCCCCTGTTACAGTCCCTCCTATCCATGCCAGTTTTCAGTTTTAACTGCTGTGATGGTTTGACAACTACTCACTCATGTAACAATGCATCCATATAGACTTTATATTATTTTTTGAGGTAGTTAGAGATTTATTTTGGTGGTATTTTATAGCCACTATACTATATAAAGGAAGAAAGCCAAAAATGTTTGAAAAAAATTTTCCTTACTTTCTAGTATAAACATATCAAATAAAAATCCCAGGGCAGTATGAACACCCCTAAATATTACCCCTTTTTAGAAAATGGATACCCCAAGGTGATCGTGTTTTTTTTGCCACAACTTTTGACAATGCTGGTATTGAGGTGATCTTTTGATAATGTCAATTAACAAAATGCATCAGAATGTGACTTCAGATGCACAAGGTAAAATGGAAGTGCTCAGGCCAGCATCTTGGATTCTGGTTTCTCCTTCATTTTAATGCATGTGAACATTTTTAATATGAAATTAATGGGTTTACTGGAATTTTACTTCACTAGGGTTGGTACATTTTCTCTTCTTCATGAGTAACTTGGCATTTGATGGAAGTAACTTTGGATTTGAAATAAGTAAGTAGATGTGAAGAAGGGACTTGGAAATAGCAAGATTAAGCCAGGTCATGTGTAGGCAAATCTTTTGTAAGGCGGACTGCCATGAGGATTGGTGCATGAACACAGCAATACACTGATATGTTTCACCTGGTTATGCATATTTTGCACATGCATACTGAGCACATTTCTAACTTGTTTTGTGTGGTATAACCGTATTACACTATTATATATTATTTTGTTATGGTATCTGGGACCCTTATGGGAATTGGAGAATTGCATGACCTGGAAGTGGATGGAATGAAGAAGGTGACTGAATGATGAAAGCTCGGAAGATTTATACGTTTGGTAAGTGTATTTTGGCATGCGGATGTAATGAAGTGGAAAAAACTGGGTGATGCACAGTTTGTAGTAGCACATACAGGTATATGTGAGCACAATCGTGTAGGTGTGGGTTGCACATTCTGGCAAGAGTTTGAGACTGTCATAAGAATTTAACCTCCCTGGCGGTATGATTATTTCAGATTTTTGGTGCTGAAAGCGGTACCATTTTTTTGCATGGAAATATGTATTTTTTTTATTGTAGGCTGTAATTTTTAGGAAAAACTCACTGAAATCTGTCCGAACAAGAATCTAGTAAACATCCCGGGTATGATAAAATTTGAAACACAAAATCATAAATTATAATTTAATAAATAATCATAAAAATAATATAAAAATAATAAAAAATTTAATTCAATAATATAATCAAACCAAAAACACTGAAATGTGAAATAGAGCGCCAAGTTCGCACATTGCTGAGCTCAGTCGCAAAATCGTTTTCAGTGTCTGATGACGAATTTCCCCCACGAATCATTATCACTCAATTCTGCAAGTGGTTCTGATTTACTATCGCTGTTCTCTAGCTGGTCTAAACCGCTTTTGACCTAAAGGGACACTTTTTGGACGCCATGGACATTTCTCAGTTTCCAGGCAGAAAGAACAGACAAAATGCAGGCAGGGCGCAGGACAAAGCACTAGGGACAATATGTATGTGAAATTGGTTGAGACAGCAATGTTTTACTATGTAAAATGTAAAAAAAAAAAAATGACATTTTTTAAAATTTTTAAATTTCCCGCCGTCGGCGCCCGTACGTCCCGACGTCACAGGGACAGGACACAGAAGCCGGATGCCGGCATCGGCCGGAGGAGATGGCCGGGGACGCTGCAGGGGACACATCGTGGGAGCGCAGGGTAAGGTAAGTGAAGAACACATGCCGGAGCAGTGCCGCAGGGTAAGCCCGAGTGTAGCTCGGGGTTACCGCTTTTGGTACTGAAATGTTACCCCGAGCTACACTCGGGAATACCGCCAGGGAGGTTAAGGATCATTAGCAAGCACCAACATATAGCATGCTCCTACTTTCCTCTTTGACATGACAATATAATGTATCTTTGGCTCTAAATTCCAAAGCATAAGTTGTCAGCCCTGCATATTACTGCCTCTCCTCATCTCTCTTCTCTCCTCCCTAACTTCGCAGTGTAAAATGGGGAGCTCAGGGTCACCAGCCAGCTGCATATGAAAGTAAAACAATCTTTGATATTTTTCAAAATCAGGCAAACAACCAGCTTTCTTTAGTTACAAAGTAAGCATAAACAGTCCAAATTCTGGCATAATGAAAATCAACGTGATGGCTCACCACCAGTATACCAGTCTTACACCAGGGTTTATGGTTCACGATTTTTTACGAACTCTAAAGGTAACAGGAGCTTAGCAAACACTGTCTCAGTCATTTGACAATCTGCACTGTATCACAGCTGTGACTTGCCTTAAACTCCAGGTGTAGACAGATGCTCTCTCCTTCCTGCTCCTTTTCAAGCTTTACCTGCAGGTGGTTTAACTCTTTCAGGAAAAAAAAGTCATTGTAATCAGGCTGGAAGCTCTTTCCCACCCAAAGTCTCTCTGATCTACTGAATTCGGTAAGTCAGTCCTCTCCATCTGGACTACCCTAGAACCCCTCACCCTGCTTGGGTGAGAACCCTTAACTACTCAAAAATGTGTTTATATTGTCCCCCTTAAAAGGGACCACAATTCAAATATTTTATTTATTTCAGGTACTTATATAGCGCTGTCAATTTATGCAGCACTTTACATACATATATTGTACATTCACATCATTCCCTTACCCTCAAGGGGTGTACAATCTAAGGTCCCTAGCTTACATTCATACATACACATACTAGGGACAATTTTAGACAGGAGCCAATTAACCTACCAGCATGTCTTTGGAGTGTGTGAGGAAACCGGAGTACCCAGAGGAAACCCACCCAGGCACAGGGAGAACATGCAAACTCCAGGCAGGTGGTGTCGTGGCTGGGATTTGAACCAACGACCCTAGTACTGCCAGGTGGAAGTGCTAACCATTTAGCCACTGTGCTGCCCAAATAGTGGGGAAACATATTTCCCATCCTATGACACCACCCTGGCATCCAATAGAACAGGCAAAGAACATGGGAAATTGTCAATTGACATGATTTCTGGCAAAATCAAGAAGAATTTTTGCACGCATTGAACAGATGCTGTAATACTATACTTTCATTGACATACTAAGCAGACCAAAATAAAGCAAATAAAGAAGTTCATTGTTAGGGTGTACATGCACTTTAAGTCACTAGACAGCGCATGTCTGTCAAACAACCAAGACTGTAACCTATGAGCACAAGAAGTTTCAGAAAAGGATGCAGGATCTGAGGTAGTGACAACAATAGCTATGACAGTTTCCCTGCTGCTTGTAGATGCTTAAACATCTAGGAAAAAGGGATTGCTTGGTGATTCTGCATCAGTATTTTCAGCAGGTGGGAGCAGTTTTAGCCCTTATTTGCCTTTGATTAAATGTTTAACCTTGCCAGTATGAACATTAATTTTAGCAACATTTTGCCTTTTCTGAGACTTTGTTGATAGGTGCTTAGTCTCAGCATAGAAATGAATTGCTTGTGAAACAAGTACACAGCTATTACTGTATAATAATTGTTATAATTTTGGAATGTTCCACTTATTATCAGGAGTCAGTTAACCAAGGTAAAGAGCATTGCTCACTTTCCATCCTTACTGCAACAATACCAGAAGGAAATGTGTAATAAGTTACTAATTAGAGGCGATATGCTGAGCTGCAAGCCTATATATTGTGAAAATACAACCACCTTGCAAAGAGATCTAATGAAAGAATTCTTTATGTCTCTCAATGTCATTATAGCTCTCACTTTTTTTATTTTTTTTTCAATATTTCAATGTAGGCGCTAGTAAAACAGATGTAATGAACATCTTTACACTAAAGAATTTTTACCATAACCTATTCAAGCTGTTTGCCACAATCATGCCACTTGAGTTACAGTGCTTAGGGTAGCTGATTATTTTGCAATGACCTATAGCAAGTGGTTCTTATCCTTGCTTGTCCTGCTTTGAGTGTTTCAACATGATGAAAGGTACCAAGTCTGGGGATTTACTTTGGTTAAAAAAATCAAATTAAATATCATCCCACTTGTCAAAGTTCATATGGTGTGCATCTCCTGCATGAAGAAGAAATTACCCAAAAGGCCTTGGTAGGACTGCATAACCTAGAGTAAGGTACATGTATAAGATGTTGTATCAAGAGAACATAATAAATCATGTTTGAGTGAGAGACGTATTATAGCTTGTAGAATGCCCAGTGTTTTAAAACATATCCAAAGGTTTCACAACCCATTACCAGCCAGGATACTTTGATTCTGAAGAAAACGGAACAGAGAAGAAATAAAGAAAAAAACTTATATGACATAAGCCCAAAGAAAATGTTTCAACAACCTTGCACCACGCCGACAAATACTGGATTAAGGGTGCAAGTTTTTGGCCTTCCCTGGTCACCATTTTTTACTCTCACAAAGAAACCGTTTACAACATACTTGTATGAATGGCTTTATATTATCATGGAGAATGTTTCTGAGGTTACTCTGGTGGAAATCCCCTCTTAGACAGTGGTTAGCAGAGCAGAATATGATCAATATTCTTGTTTTGGTGACCACTCAAAATGTTAAATTTTACAGAATTCAGTCCCAGTGACAATGGTCATCAGAACAAATAAATTGGATGAACCTCCCTATCAGAGATATAGACTGCAACAAAAACCTCACAGAGTTGTAACCCCTCAACACTATCTGAGAAAAAGCTTTGACATTAAATTTATGTGAATTGATTACTCCACAAGCTGGTCTTGGAGTTTGTTTCTATATGGTTATGTTGTGGACATTATATTGCTTCTGTAAGCTTCAGAGAATGTAACCTTCAAAGGCTGCTAAAAATGGCTGAATAAACTGCTACATACTGTACATGTACTGTGTATATAACATATTTAAATACATTGATTAAAAAAAACCAGTAAAGTGCATTTAAAAAAAGCAAGGGGATGTGAATTCAAAGAACAATTTAAAATACAAAATGCGGCATGTGTTGCAGGTGAAACACCCAATGACTTCCGAAGTACTGTAAAAATGCTCAGTAATGCATGAATAATCTATTACGTTATAATAGCATGCTTACACATGCCTTTATTTAACAGCTTTCTAGGATATGAAAGCTAAGAGAGAATTTATTTTAAAACACCTTGCAGAATCACATTTCAATCTCTAGAATGAAATATTTCCAGATTCAAGTTACAAGTACTTGATGTGGAGGTGCTCGAACATAAAGTTCATAAAGGGAGGATAACCTTGCTTGTGAAAAGGAGTTTCTGCTGAAAGAAGTCGAAGAGATATCATGCAGCAGACAAACAATAAGTAGTAGGTCAAAGAATCCAATTAATAAATCCAAATGAGGTGGCAGATTTCAATATATAACAGTGATAATGTGAAGCAGGAAGGAAGATACCAGAATAACAAAAAAGTCGATAATGGGATTCAGCTAAAAGGAGAAGACTAGCAAAACAATTGTAAAATAGAATAAATAAATCCTAAACCTTTTCACCATCACCTAGAATTATCACCTCTTTAGTTTCTAATTTTTTTTTTTTCATTCTAATCCATAATGAGCTCTGACTTATGTGCAGGCACCCTCTACACAAAGTCTTCTCATTAATTCCCCTTTTGCTCCCAGCGCCTTATCTTTTGTAACACAGCAGGAGTCTTTTTAAACGCTAACGATGAACTCAACACCCTGAAGAGCCTTTTTATGTATTTAAGATATATTAGTTTAGGACTCCTTACTATTCTTGATTCAGACTTTGATCTATGAGTAGATTTTGCCAGGGATTAAGATTTACTAGAGATATTTTAAGGTAAAACCTTGCAGTAACATACATGTACAAGTATTCAATGGTTGCAGTTTTCTTGATTTATCAATATACCACCCATCACACCTGGGGCTAAGGTACAAAATCTTGCTAGTTTGATGTAGATGTCACTCTATACTTATAAAATTACATATTTATAAGAGCCTGGTAATCAGTGCTCATTAATATACACCCCTAAGCACCAAATCAGTCTCTCATCATATCACCGCCAGCTTTGTTGAGCTACTGATTCCTATTAGTATATACTTTACCTACCACTGTAATATGGACAATTGTAGTGTAATCATTCATCAGTATTCTTCTGTATGGAGCAAATTACCTCAACAAGTACCTCCTTCCTTGGGAAATACCAAGAATGTGATTGGAAGATTTTATCTGAATCCCCACTGCTTTTTACTGATGAGAGCATAAATCTGTCAGCACAACAGTTTACAGTGTATGCTGAGCTAATTCAATATGCGTTGTGCAGTGTAAAAACCTTTCCATTCCTAGGAATTACCTAGTTACATACAGTAGCTAGTCAGGCTGACAAAGAACACATGTCCATCAAATTTAACCAATTAAAAAAGAAATAAATAAATGAGAAAACTGCATATACAGAATCCTAAATCCATAGTTGATCCAAAGGATGGCAAAAAACGCCAACAGGAAAAAAAAAACCTTCCTGATCCTTTAACGCAAACGGATTAACAATCTACAATGTTATGACTTGTAAATATTAAGAGCCGGTTATATACTGTGCACTTAATAACACTCAGCTTACAAAGTCTACTGATATAGCTAAAACTAGCTCTCGTGGATGTCCATTCCACAATTTCAAAACTCTTACAGTAAAGAAGCCTTTTCTTAAGCAGAGGTTAAAGCTGGTTTCCTCTAGATATAGAGTGCCCCTTGTAGTTTTCAATTACTTTACAATTTTCTATATGGACCATTTGATATTTATGCAAGGTGATTATTAGAGATGAGCGAAGAAATGAAAAATTCGATTCGACTGATTCGGCGAATTCGTGGACAATATTCGATTCGAGTCGAATAAATTCGCTGTGAATTTAACTTAAAAAAGGGTGTTTCTAGGCTTCAGAGAGACTTAATATTAGTGCAGAACACTGTACCTTTAATTTAAATGCCCTTGGAGTCTGCTGGGGAAGAGAAATAATACTGTCAGTCAGTATGACATGCAGATGAGTGCCGTCGATCTTAGAATCACCGCACACTTCACTCATTTGGGCAGTCACGGGGCCAAAACCAGAGTGTGGAGCCACAGTGTGGCGGTGGAGGCAGCAGCAATGGGAGGCCATACAGCACCCTATGACAAAAATGGAAACCACCAGCAGTGTGAGGAGACCTGAAAGTGGCACATGGCAGAGTGTGGCGATAGAGACAGCAGCAATGGGAGGCCGTACAGGGACCCATGACACACTCTGGACCTGGCAGCAGCATGAGGAGGCGGTACAGGGGCCCATGACAGATTACGGGCCTGGCAGCAGCATGAGGAGTCGGTACAGGGGCCCATGGCAGATTACGGGCCTGGCAGCAGCAATGGGAGGCCGTACAGGGACCCATGACACACTCTGGACCTGGCAGCAGCATGGGGAGGCGGTACAGGGGCCCATGACAGATTACGGGCCTGGCAGCAGCATGAGGAGTCGGTACGGGGGCCCATGACACACTCTGGACCTGGCAGCAGCATGAGGAGGCGGTACAGGGGCGCATGACAGATTACGAGCCTGGCAGCAGCAACTTGGACAGGAGGACGTTCAGCTTCTGCACCGTCGGGTGCGTGCTCGCAAACTGTTGTCTCTTGGAAACGGATTCCAAGAAAGACTGCTGACGGAATCCGTGAAGAGGAGTAGCAGGAGAAGGAGCATCTGAACGAGCGGAATATGCCAACAAGCGACAACAGTGGCCCATGACAGATTACGGGCCTGGCAGCAGCATGAGGAGTCGGTACGGGGGCCCATGGCAGATTACGGGCCTGGCAGCAGCTATGGGAGGCCCGTAATCTGCCAGCACCCTATGACAAAAAATGGAACCCACCAGCAGTGTGAGGAGACCTGAAAGTGGCACATGGCAGAGTGTGGCGATGGAGACAGCAGCAATGGGAGGCCGTACAGGGACCCATGAGAGACTCTGGACCTGGCAGCAGCATGAGGAGGCGGTATAGGGGCCCATGGCAGATTAGGGGCCTGGCAGCAGCTATGGGAGGCCCGTAATCTGCCAGCACCCTATGACAAAAAATGGAACACACCAGCAGTGTGAGGAGACCTGAAAGTGGCACATGGCAGAGTGTGGCGATGGAGGCAGCAGCAATGGGAGGCCGTACAGGGACCCATGAGAGACTCTGGACTTGGCAGCAGCATGAGGAGGCGGTATAGGGGCCCATGGCAGATTAGGGGCCTGGCAGCAGCTATGGGAGGCCCGTAATCTGCCAGCACCCTATGACAAAAAATGGAACACACCAGCAGTGTGAGGAGACCTGAAAGTGGCACATGTTTGGGGCATGATTCATGGCGGATTTAGTCAGTTGTGTCAGGAACTGGTGGTTTGAAATCCAGACTAATCCACGCCTGATTCATTTTCACAAACGTGAGTCTCTCCACACTTTGGGTGGACAGTCGTGTCCTCCGCGGAGTTGCAATACCTCCTGCCGCACTAAACACGCGCTCCGATGCCACGCTACTGGCCGGGCATGACAGCCTTTCAAGGGCAAATTCAGCTAGTTGGGGCCAAAGGTCAAGTTTCGTTGCCCAGTAGTCAAGGGGATTGTCTACCTCGGTTGGCAGGGTGCTGTCCAAGTAGGCCTAAGCCTGTTGTTTGAGGTCCTGCTCCAGGTCCACCTGATGCTGCTGCTGCTGCTGCGGCTGGTTAGTAGTTTCCTCACTGCGCTGGTGAAGAAAGCTACTCATCATCGACTGCAGACTGAGGCAGCCGCTGCTGGTGGAGCTGCCACTGCTCCTACCACCCCACCCCTCCCCTGCTGCCATGGCAGCGGAACACGAGCGCACAGGGCCCACAGTGTCTGAGGATGGACGTTGGCGCAGACAGGCAGAGACCAGCTGACTACATAGGTGTTTTTTATAGTACGTTATTTTGGCCTCCCTCTCAGCAGGTGTGAAAAAGGCCACCATTTTTGAACGGTAGCGAGGGTCCAACAAGGTGGACAGCCAAAAGTCATCCCTCTGTCTGATGGTTATTATTCGGCTGTCGCTACGCAAGCAACCGAGCATGCTATGGGCCATTTGTGCCAAGGAATGCGAGGGACTCCCTGCCTCCATCTCCACAGCATACTGCCACGGTGCGTCTAGGTCCTCTGTCTCCTCTTCCTCCTCCTCTACCAGATGCTCCTGCTCCTCCACTCCTGTCCGCTGAGTGGAAAAACCACCCATTTCACTCAATAATTCCTGAGCACCAATGTCCTCCTCTACCTCCTCCTCTTCTTCCAGTCCTGCCCCCACAGGGGCCATGTGGCGTTGAGATCTGTGCGCCACGTCTACCGCACCCTGACCAGCCATTGTTAACAGCATTTGTTCCAGGACGTGCAACAGAGGAATGACGTCGTTCATCCCATAGTCCTGCCGACTCACGAATAGCGTGGCCTCCTCAAAGGGCCTGAGCAAGCGCAGGTGTCACGCATGAGCTGCCAATGGCTGACATCTAAGTTACACAGGGAGTACCTTTATCTGCTTTTAACATCAGGAAATCTGTGATGGCCTTTTGCTGTTCGTAAAGGCGGTCTAACATATGTAGGGTTGAATTCCACCTTGTTGCAACGTCACAGCATGAGGAGTCGGTATAGGGGCCCATGGCAGATTAGGGGCCTGGCAGCAGTTATGGGAGGCCCATAATCTGCCAGCACCCTATGACAAAAAATGGAACACACCAGCAGTGTGAGGAGACCTGAAAGTGGCACATGGCAGAGTGTGGCGATGGAGACAGCAGCAATGGGAGGCCGTACAGGGACCCATGAGAGACTCTGGACCTGGCAGCAGCATGAGGAGGCGGTATATAGGGGCCTACGGCAGATTAGGGGCCTGGCAGCAGCTATAGGAGGCCCGTAATCTGCCAGCACCCTATGTCAAAAAATTCAACACACCAGCAGTGTGTGAGGAGACCTGAAAGTGGCACATGGCAGAGTGTGGCGATGGAGACAGCAGCAATGGGAGGCCGTACAGGGACCCATGACAGACTCTGGACTTGGCAGCAGCATGAGGAGGCGGTATATAGGGGCTTATGGCAGATTAGGGGCCTGGCAGCAGCTATAGGAGGCCCGTAATCTGCCAGCACCCTATGTCAAAAAATTCAACACACCAGCAGTGTGAGGAGACCTGAAAGTGGCACATGGCAGAGTGTGGCGATGGAGACAGCAGCAATGGGAGGCCGTACAGGGACCCATGACAGACTCTGAACTTGGCAGCAGCATGAGGAGGCGGTATATAGGGGCCCATGGCAGATTAGGGGCCTGGCAGCAGCTATAGGAGGCCCGTAATCTGCCAGCACCCTATGTCAAAAAATTCAACACACCAGCAGTGTGAGGAGACCTGAAAGTGGCACATGGCAGAGTGTGGCGATGGAGACAGCAGCAATGGGAGGCCGTACAGGGACCCATGAGAGACTCTGGACCTGGCAGCAGCAGGAGGAGGTGGTATATAGGGGCCCATGGCAGATTAGGGGCCTGGCAGCAGCTATGTGAGGCCCGTAATCTGCCTGCACCCTATGTCAAAAAATTTAACACACCAGCAGTGTGAAGAGACCTGAAAGTGGCACATGGCAGCAGAGTGTGGCGATGGAGACAGCAGCAATGGGAGGCCGTACAGGGACCCATGAGAGACTCTGGACCTGGCAGCAGCAGGAGGAGGTGGTATATAGGGGCCCATGGCAGATTAGGGGCCTGGCAGCAGCTATGTGAGGCCCGTAATCTGCCTGCACCCTATGTCAAAAAATTTAACACACCAGCAGTGTGAAGAGACCTGAAAGTGGCACATGGCAGCAGAGTGTGGCGATGGAGACAGCAGCAATGGGAGGCCGTACAGGGACCATGACAGACTCTGGACTTGGCAGCAGCAGGAGGAGGCGGTATATAGGGGCCCATGGCAGATTAGGGGCCTGGCAGCAGCTATGTGAGGCCCGTAATCTGCCTGCACCCTATGTCAAAAAATTTAACACACCAGCAGTGTGAAGAGACCTGAAAGTGGCACATGGCAGCAGAGTGTGGCGATGGAGACAGCAGCAATGGGAGGCCGTACAGGGACCCATGAGAGACTCTGGACCTGGCAGCAGCAGGAGGAGGTGGTATATAGGGGCCCATGGCAGATTAGGGGCCTGGCAGCAGCTATGTGAGGCCCGTAATCTGCCTGCACCCTATGTCAAAAAATTTAACACACCAGCAGTGTGAAGAGACCTGAAAGTGGCACATGGCAGCAGAGTGTGGCGATGGAGACAGCAGCAATGGGAGGCCGTACAGGGACCATGACAGACTCTGGACTTGGCAGCAGCATGAGGAGGCGGTATATAGGGGCCTATGGCAGATTAGGGGCCTGGCAGCAGCTATGTGAGGCCCGTAATCTGCCTGCACCCTATGTCAAAAAATTTAACACACCAGCAGTGTGAAGAGACCTGAAAGTGGCACATGGCAGCAGAGTGTGGCGATGGAGACAGCAGCAATGGGAGGCCGTACAGGGACCATGACAGACTCTGGACTTGGCAGCAGCATGAGGAGGCGGTATATAGGGGCCCATGGCAGATTAGGGGCCTGGCAGCAGCTATGTGAGGCCCGTAATCTGCCTGCACCCTATGTCAAAAAATTTAACACACCAGCAGTGTGAAGAGACCTGAAAGTGGCACATGGCAGCAGAGTGTGGCGATGGAGACAGCAGCAATGGGAGGCCGTACAGGGACCCATGAGAGACTCTGGACCTGGCAGCAGCAGGAGGAGGTGGTATATAGGGGCCCATGGCAGATTAGGGGCCTGGCAGCAGCTATGTGAGGCCCGTAATCTGCCTGCACCCTATGTCAAAAAATTTAACACACCAGCAGTGTGAAGAGACCTGAAAGTGGCACATGGCATGAGAGACTCTGGACCTGGCAGCAGCAGGAGGAGGCGGTATAGGGGCCCATGGCTGATTAGGGGCCTGGCAGCAGCTATGTGAGGCCCGTTATCTTGCAGCACCCTATGTCAAAAAATTTAACACACCAGCAGTGTGAAGAGACCTGAAAGTGGCACATGGCAGCAGAGTGTGGCGATGGAGACAGCAGCAATGGGAGGCCGTACAGGGACCCATGAGAGACTCTGGACCTGGCAGCAGCAGGAGGAGGTGGTATATAGGGGCCCATGGCAGATTAGGGGCCTGGCAGCAGCTATGTGAGGCCCGTAATCTGCCTGCACCCTATGTCAAAAAATTAAACACACCAGCAGTGTGAAGAGACCTGAAAGTGGCACATGGCAGCAGAGTGTGGCGATGGAGACAGCAGCAATGGGAGGCCGTACAGGGACCCATGAGAGACTCTGGACCTGGCAGCAGCATGAGGAGGCGGTATATAGGGGCCTATGGCAGATTAGGGGCCTGGCAGCAGCTATGTGAGGCCCGTAATCTGCCTGCACCCTATGTCAAAAAATTTAACACACCAGCAGTGTGAAGAGACCTGAAAGTGGCACATGGCATGAGAGACTCTGGACCTGGCAGCAGCAGGAGGAGGCGGTATAGGGGCCCATGGCTGATTAGGGGCCTGGCAGCAGCTATGTGAGGCCCGTTATCTTGCAGCACCCTATGTCAAAAAATTAAACACACCAGCAGTGTGAAGAGACCTGAAAGTGGCACATGGCAGCAGAGTGTGGCGATGGAGACAGCAGCAATGGGAGGCCGTACAGGGACCCATGAGAGACTCTGGACCTGGCAGCAGCAGGAGGAGGTGGTATATAGGGGCCCATGGCAGATTAGGGGCCTGGCAGCAGCTATGTGAGGCCCGTAATCTGCCTGCACCCTATGTCAAAAAATTAAACACACCAGCAGTGTGAAGAGACCTGAAAGTGGCACATGGCAGCAGAGTGTGGCGATGGAGACAGCAGCAATGGGAGGCCGTACAGGGACCCATGAGAGACTCTGGACCTGGCAGCAGCAGGAGGAGGTGGTATATAGGGGCCTATGGCAGATTAGGGGCCTGGCAGCAGCTATAGGAGGCCCGTAATCTGCCAGCACCCTATGTCAAAAAATTCAACACACCAGCAGTGTGAGGAGACCTGAAAGTGGCACATGTTTGAGGCATGATTCATGGCGGATTTAGTCAGTTGTGTCAGGAACTGGTGGTTTGAAATCCAGACTAATCCACGCCTGATTCATTTTCACAAACGTGAGTCTCTCCACACTTTGGGTGGACAGTCGTGTCCTCCGCGGAGTTACAATACCTCCTGCCGCACTAAACACGCGCTCCGATGCCACGCTACTGGCCGGGCATGACAGCCTTTCAAGGGCAAATTCAGCTAGTTGGGGCCAAAGGTCAAGTTTCGTTGCCCAGTAGTCAAGGGGATTGTCTACCTCGGTTGGCAGGGTGCTGTCCAAGTAGGCCCAAGCCTGTTGTTTGAGCTCCTGCTCCAGGTCCACCTGATGCTGCTGCTGCTGCTGCGGCTGGTTAGTAGTTTCCTCACTGCGCTGGTGAAGAAAGCTACTCATCATCGACTGCAGACTGAGGCAGCCGCTGCTGGTGGAGCTGCCACTGCTCCTACCACCCCACCCCTCCCCTGCTGCCATGCCAGCGGAACGCGAGCGCACAGGGCCCACAGTGTCTGAGGATGGACGATGGCGCACAAAGGCAGAGACCAACTGACTACATAGGTGGTTTTTATAGTACGTAATTTTGGCCTCCCTCTCAGCAGGTGTGAAAAAGGCCACCATTTTGGACCGGTAGCGAGGGTCCAACAAGGTGGACAGCCAAAAGTCATCCCTCTGTCTGATGGTTATTATTCGGCTGTCGCTACGCAAGCAACCGAGCATGCTATGGGCCATTTGTGCCAAGGAATGCGAGGGACTCCCTGCCTCCATCTCCACAGCATACTGCCACGGTGCGTCTGGGTCCTCTGTCTCCTCCTCCTCCTCCTCTACCAGATGCTCCTGCTCCTCCACTCCTGTCCGCTGAGTGGAAAAACCACCCATTTCACTCAATAATTCCTGAGCACAAATGTCCTCCTCTACCTCCTCCTCTTCTTCCTGTCCTGCCCCCACAGGGGTCATGTGGCGTTGAGATCTGTGCGCCACGTCTACCGCACCCTGACCAGCCATTGTTAACAGCATTTGTTCCAGGACGTGCAACAGAGGAATGACGTCGTTCATCCCATAGTCCTGCCGACTCACGAATAGCGTGGCCTCCTCAAAGGGCCTGAGCAAGCGGCAGGTGTCACGCATGAGCTGCCAATGGCTGACATCTAAGTTACACAGGGGAGTACCTTTATCCGCTTGTAACATCAGGAAATCGGTGATGGCCTTTCGCTGCTCGTAAAGGCGGTCTAACATGTGTAGGGTTGAATTCCACCTTGTTGCAACGTCGCAGATCAGGCGATGCTGTGGAATTCCGTTCTGCCGCTGCAGCTCAATGAGGGTGTTCTTTGCGGTGTAGGAATGGCTGAAATGCATGCACAGTTTACGTGACATTTTAAGGATGTCTTGCAGTGGGATGGTGGATTTTAGGAACCGCTTGACAACCAGATTGAACACGTGAGCCATGCATGGCGCATGGCACAACCTTCCTTGACGCAGAGCAGACACCATGTTCTTTCCGTTGTCAGTCAACATGGTTCCGATTTTTAGTTTGCGCGGAGACAGCCATCTGTCGATTTCTCTGTTCATTACACTCAGCAGTTCCTCCCCTGTGTGACTACGTTCGCCAAGGCATACCAGGTGCAGCACAGCGTGACACCGTTGCGCCCTGCACATGTGATATGCCGGTCGGGTAATGGGACTTGGCACGGGGGTGGCGGCTGAGGACACGGCGGAAAAAGAGGTGGTAGAGGCGGACATGCTTGCTGGACCAAGGACGTGCAAACGTGGAGGCAAAAGCGTCGTGACCTGTCCAAGTTGCTGGTGCGGCTGTGCCGGCACCACGTTCACCCAGTGGGCCGTAAATGACATGTACTGTCCCTGACCGTAGTTACAGCTCCACACGTCGGCGCTGCCGTGCACTTTGGCAGAGACCGACATGCTCAAAGACTGGCCCACCATCTCTTCTACATGTGAATGCAGGGCTGGCACTGCCTTTTGGGCAAAGAAATGACGGCTTGGCACTCTCCACCGCGGCGCGGCACAAGCCATCATTTCTCGGAAAGGTGCTGAGTCCACCACTTGGAAAGGGAGGGACTGCAGCACCAGCAACTTGGACAGGAGGACGTTCAGCTTTTGCACCGTCGGGTGCGTGCTCGCAAACTGTTGTCTCTTGGATACGGATTCCAAGAAAGACTGTTGACGGAATCCGAGAAGAGGAGTAGCAGGAGAAGGAGCATCTGAACGAGCGGAAGATGCCAATGAGCGACAACTCCCCTCAGCAGAGGTGTTGGAGCCTTGACTGGCTGATAGAGGGCGATTGACGACGTCGGGTGACGGAGCAAGTAACGGAGCGGGTGATGGAGCGGGGGCTGGGGCAGGCAGAACCGCCGTATGTTTATCACGGTTTTCCCAGGCCACCGAATGGTGACGCTGCATATGCTGACGCAACGCTGTAGTCCCAACATGGGCCCCCTGGCCACGCTTGCATTTCTGGCCACATAGTCGACATACGGCTACATTTACTTCCTCGGGCGGCTTGAGGAAAAATTGCCACACCACCGAGTAGGAAACTTTGCCCCCGCTACTCTTCACTGGCTGACTGCTACTTCCTCCGTGCGCACCGGCACCACTACTGGCCGTGGTGGTAGGCTGCAGTGGAGCTGGTGCTCTACTCCGTGGACGTTTGGCTCCACTGACACTGATGCGACCCTGCTGCTGTCTCCTGGGCAACCCACCGACTGTTTTGCTCGCTGCCAAGCTGCCACCCTCTTCTCCTGATGATGCGGAAGAAATTGCCTGATGACGACGAGGCTGCCAAGTGCGATCAACCTCCTCATCATCAAGTAGGGTCTCCGCCTCACTACTAGCCCCCTCGGCTGCGTCTGGGTCAGGAGACAGACCTGTCTCTAGACCGGCTACCGAGCCACTCTCCTCGCCAGTACTTGTTCGCTTGGCTGCTGAAAAGGCCGATGTCTCCCCCCGTTCCTGACCGCCCTCTGTTAGCTCTTCCTCACTGTACAGTGGGGCTGAGCCCACAGCATGCGATACTTCGCTTGGTGAGGGAACAGCAAAGGACAGGGGCAGGTAGAGGACACGTGATTTCAGTGGGCTTGGTCCCGGGCCATGCCAACTAACGGTTGTGTCTGACGTACCCACCGACCGTTGGCTGTAGGTGTCAGAGGTGACCTGGGAAGAGGAAGACGACCGAGCCAACCAATCAATGACGGCAGGGTTGTCGGTGGAGACACGACCGCTGGATGACACCGGGAGCACTGGCCTCTGGCTGCGAATACTGCTGCCTCGACCCCTTCCTCTGCTGCCACGTCTGCTCGCTCCTAAAACATTGCCTCCTCTGCCACTCCTCTGCATGTTGTCTGACATACTATTTAATTCAACGATTAGGTGTCCCTGAGTAACAATTCTCTGGCACTCAGTAACAATTCTGTCTGTCCCTGAGTATGAATTCTGTGGCCCTGAGTAACAATTCTGTGTCTGTGCGAGTAACAATTCTGTGTCTGTGCGAGTAACAATTCTGTGTCTGTGCAAGTAACAATTTTGTGTCTGTGCGAGTAACAATTCTCTGGCACTCAGTAACAATTCTGTCTGTCCCTGAGTAACAATTCTCTGGCACTCAGTAACAATTCTGTCTGTCCCTGAGTAACAATTCTCTGGCACTCAGTAACAATTCTGTCTGTCCCTGAGTAACAATTCTCTGGCACTCAGTAACAATTCTGTCTGTCCCTGAGTATGAATTCTGTGGCCCTGAGTAACAATTCTGTGTCTGCGCGAGTAACAATTCTGTGTCTGTGCAAGTAACAATTTTGTGTCTGTGCAAGTAACAATTTTGTGTCTGTGCGAGTAACAATTCTCTGGCACTCAGTAACAATTCTGTCTGTCCCTGAGTAACAATTCTCTGGCACTCAGTAACAATTCTGTCTGTCCCTGAGTAACAATTCTCTGGCACTCAGTAACAATTCTGTCTGTCCCTGAGTAACAATTCTCTGGCACTCAGTAACAATTGTGTGTCTGTGCAAGTAACAATTCTGTGTCTGTGCAAGTAACAATTTTGTGTCTGTGAGAGTAACAATTCTCTGGCACTCAGTAACAATTCTGTCTGTCCCTGAGTAACAATTCTCTGGCACTCAGTAACAATTCTGTCTGTCCCTGAGTATGAATTCTGTGGCCCTGAGTAACAATTCTGTCTCTGTGCGAGTAACAATTCTGTGTCTGTGCAAGTAACAATTTTGTGTCTGTGAGAGTAACAATTCTCTGGCACTCAGTAACAATTCTGTCTGTCCCTGAGTAACAATTCTCTGGCACTCAGTAACAATTCTGTCTTCCCTGAGTAACAATTCTCTGGCACTCAGTAACAATTCTGTCTGTCCCTGAGTATGAATTCTGTGGCCCTGAGTAACAATTCTGTCTCTGTGCGAGTAACAATTCTGTGTCTGTGCAAGTAACAATTTTGTGTCTGTGAGAGTAACAATTCTCTGGCACTCAGTAACAATTCTGTCTGTCCCTGAGTAAGAATTCTCTGGCACTCAGTAACAATTCTGTCTGTCCCTGAGTATGAATTCTGTGGCCCTGAGTAACAATTGTGTGTCTGTGCAAGTAACAATTCTGTGTCTGTGCAAGTAACAATTTTGTGTCTGTGAGAGTAACAATTCTCTGGCACTCAGTAACAATTCTGTCTGTCCCTGAGTAACAATTCTCTGGCACTCAGTAACAATTCTGTCTGTCCCTGAGTAACAATTCTGTCTGTCCCTGAGTATGAATTCTGTGGCCCTGAGTAAGAATTCTCTGGCACTCAGTAACAATTCTGTCTGTCCCTGAGTATGAATTCTGTGGCCCTGAGTAACAATTGTGTGTCTGTGCAAGTAACAATTCTGTGTCTGTGCAAGTAACAATTTTGTGTCTGTGAGAGTAACAATTCTCTGGCACTCAGTAACAATTCTGTCTGTCCCTGAGTAACAATTCTCTGGCACTCAGTAACAATTCTGTCTGTCCCTGAGTATGAATTCTGTGGCCCTGAGTAACAATTCTGTCTCTGTGCGAGTAACAATTCTGTGTCTGTGCAAGTAACAATTTTGTGTCTGTGAGAGTAACAATTCTCTGGCACTCAGTAACAATTCTGTCTGTCCCTGAGTAAGAATTCTCTGGCACTCAGTAACAATTCTGTCTGTCCCTGAGTAACAATTCTCTGGCACTCAGTAACAATTCTGTCTGTCCCTGAGTAACAATTCTGTCTGTCCCTGAGTATGAATTCTGTGGCCCTGAGTAAGAATTCTCTGGCACTCAGTAACAATTCTGTCTGTCCCTGAGTATGAATTCTGTGGCCCTGAGTAACAATTGTGTGTCTGTGCAAGTAACAATTCTGTGTCTGTGCAAGTAACAATTTTGTGTCTGTGAGAGTAACAATTCTCTGGCACTCAGTAACAATTCTGTCTGTCCCTGAGTAACAATTCTCTGGCACTCAGTAACAATTCTGTCTGTCCCTGAGTAACAATTCTCTGGCACTCAGTAACAATTCTGTCTGTCCCTGAGTAACAATTCTCTGGCACTCAGTAACAATTCTGTCTGTCCCTGAGTAACAATTCTGTCTGTCCCTGAGAATGAATTCTGTGGCCCTGAGTAAGAATTCTCTGGCACTCAGTAACAATTCTGTCTGTCCCTGAGTAAGAATTCTCTGGCACTCAGTAACAATTCTGTCTGTCCCTGAGTATGAATTCTGTGGCCCTGAGTAACAATTGTGTGTCTGTGCAAGTAACAATTCTGTGTCTGTGCAAGTAACAATTTTGTGTCTGTGAGAGTAACAATTCTCTGGCACTCAGTAACAATTCTGTCTGTCCCTGAGTAACAATTCTCTGGCACTCAGTAACAATTCTGTCTGTCCCTGAGTAACAATTCTGTCTGTCCCTGAGTATGAATTCTGTGGCCCTGAGTAAGAATTCTCTGGCACTCAGTAACAATTCTGTCTGTCCCTGAGTATGAATTCTGTGGCCCTGAGTAACAATTGTGTGTCTGTGCAAGTAACAATTCTGTGTCTGTGCAAGTAACAATTTTGTGTCTGTGAGAGTAACAATTCTCTGGCACTCAGTAACAATTCTGTCTGTCCCTGAGTAACAATTCTCTGGCACTCAGTAACAATTCTGTCTGTCCCTGAGTATGAATTCTGTGGCCCTGAGTAACAATTCTGTCTCTGTGCGAGTAACAATTCTGTGTCTGTGCAAGTAACAATTTTGTGTCTGTGAGAGTAACAATTCTCTGGCACTCAGTAACAATTCTGTCTGTCCCTGAGTAAGAATTCTCTGGCACTCAGTAACAATTCTGTCTGTCCCTGAGTAACAATTCTCTGGCACTCAGTAACAATTCTGTCTGTCCCTGAGTAACAATTCTGTCTGTCCCTGAGTATGAATTCTGTGGCCCTGAGTAAGAATTCTCTGGCACTCAGTAACAATTCTGTCTGTCCCTGAGTATGAATTCAGTGGCCCTGAGTAACAATTGTGTGTCTGTGCAAGTAACAATTCTGTGTCTGTGCAAGTAACAATTTTGTGTCTGTGAGAGTAACAATTCTCTGGCACTCAGTAACAATTCTGTCTGTCCCTGAGTAACAATTCTCTGGCACTCAGTAACAATTCTGTCTGTCCCTGAGTAACAATTCTCTGGCACTCAGTAACAATTCTGTCTGTCCCTGAGTAACAATTCTCTGGCACTCAGTAACAATTCTGTCTGTCCCTGAGTAACAATTCTGTCTGTCCCTGAGAATGAATTCTGTGGCCCTGAGTAAGAATTCTCTGGCACTCAGTAACAATTCTGTCTGTCCCTGAGTAACAATTCTCTGGCACTCAGTAACAATTCTGTCTGTCCCTGAGTAAAAATTCTGTGGCCCTAATAACGTTTCTGTGGCCCTAAGTAACAATTCTCTGGCACTGAGTAACAATTCTGTCTGTCCCTGAGTATGAATTCTGTGGCCCTAACTAGCGTTTCTTTGTCCCTAAATAACGATTCTGTGGCCCTCATTAACAAGTCTGTGTCCCTGAGTAATGGTTCTCTGTCCCTAAGTAACTTCTCTCTGTCCCCAATTCTCGTTTCTGTGGCCCTAACTCTGTCCCTGTCCCTAGTACAGAGCGGTCTGCCTCTGTTCAATGACTGCAGGCAAATGAAGATTTCCAAAATGGCCGCTATATATACCTCGACCATTACACAGTGCTGGCTGGCTGGCTGCTGATTGGCTGATGCGATCACATGTCGTTGAGGAATGCATTATGGGGCAGCGCGCCTTGTCTGCGCGCCTTCCCCGACATCCCCGCTCCGTCGCCGCACATGTCAGCCGCCATTTTCGGAAAAATTTCGATTCGCGCGTCCGAATTAGGCTGTTTTTCGGATTCGGCACGAATCGAAATTTTTCCGATATTCGACTCGAATTCCACTTCGGATACTTCGATTCGCTCATCTCTAGTGATTATACTACTCTGTAAATGCCTCTTCTCAAGAAATGATAAATTCAGTTCATTTATTCTTTCGTCATAGATCTGAGAGCATCTTATCATTTCTAATTAAATGATCTTGAGTGTATTGTTTGATATATCTCATACCACACTTTATGACATAAATACATTATTCTGGTTTCCAGAACTGAACGTTAAGGTGAATCTGTCAGCTACTTTTTAACTATACTTCCTAAGAGTAGATTCAACAAATTACCCTTATTAGGCAGAAATCTCTGAGCTTTATGTTTCTCAAACTAATTTTGCTATTTAACTGAACCCTGACATCTCTGACTTCTCAACTAAGCAACTATCTGGAACCTTTAGGTCCTATAGACAGCTTTAGTGGTCAGAAATGGCAAGATCAAAGGACAGGTAGAATGGCAGTTGTTTGGACTTAGCCTAGAAGTCAGGGAGTAAGGTTTCAGTTAAATAGAAAAGCTATATTAATAGAGGCACATAGAAGAGGCCTCACCTCACAAAGGTAAAATCAAACAGCACCATGCCCAAAAAACCTTATCCAAATACCATGGGCATACTTCATACTTCACTTTTTCTCTTTTTTGTGGCTAATGTGAAGTATAGGATTGCTTCGTTTTGAAGCAGAACCAGGATTTCTAACTGGTGATCCATTCCATCTCTACACTCTCATTGTATATAGCTAAGCTTGGCCACTATGCCCAAAATATTTGTATTTCATAAATATTTTTTTATCATTCTAAATTTTGGGAGGTTTTTTGGGGGGGGGGGGGTTGCATTGTATCAGCACAGACTTTACAAAGTGTATTCTGTTTTTAATACCAGGTGTTTTATTTTACAGTAAATATTGTCTCTTTACAGCACCCTTTGTCTGTAACGTGTTAATTTTAATACTTGTTTAAACACACATTGACCTTTATCAAAACAGTCAAAAGTGACAAACATCAAAGAGCAGTTTGGATTCTACAGCAAACTTCCAAAGCATTAAAGTCACATGAGCCACAACACAAATGTATTGTTCTGAGGCCTCTAAGACTTCATCAAACAAATGTAAATTATATCATGCATGATTGGGCTGCTTTTTTTACCTTTGTGGGCTTTCTTCAGTAAGATGTGTAATGATACAGATATTTCCCTGGGATTCTCTCATATTAGAAAAAAGAAGAAGATTTAAATGGTATTACAATACAATAAAGATAAAACCAAACAAGTCAGTGATAGTTTAAACAGTTTGAAAATAAAAAATAAAAAACAATAGATCTTTTTAAAATAGAAGGTATTTATATGTCATTTCCAACACTAATTCAAAAACAAAAAATGTATTTCTCTTTTGGGAATAGTAGGTAGAAAGATTCAAATCCTTCCTTTATGCCCCTGGAACTGACAGTGCATCCAGGAACACTGGATCCAACCTAAAGTAAGTGTAATCTCTTCCAACTTGCATGCAGCTTTTTCAGGCTTTTTGACCCTCATTAGTGCAATGTCTGGGACAATACATTTGTCTATCACAATGATATACAGTACCTTGTTATTCAAAATCTCCATAAACTGCATTATATCCTATAAATAAACCGAAACATGCTCCAGTGTTAAATGTAGTCCACTAAAGTGACATGAACTTGTGTTCCCTTCAAGCATGAAATCATATGCAGGAAAATATAAAAAAATGGAACAAGCCCACTGTATAACTGAATGTTTTAAGTTAAAACAAGTTTCACTGCATATTATCTTTAGTAAACTATTTGAACTTCATGATTTGTAAGTTTGCATTTCTAATAAAATAATCTACTATTGCTGGATAAAGTATACATTTTAGACATATTGCACTTTGACAAAGTATGCTAGAGCAATCTGTATCTTGCACTATTTTACTAGATAACATTGGATTTGCCAATCCACCAAGAGTATAGATTTGCCACCAGCCACTCAGCATTTAGAAATACTCTCCCAGAAAGCTTTATTCTTAGCGAAGGGCCTAATGTTTTAACGTTTAGCTTAAAAACTCTATTAGTTTTTTTTTGTGCTGACTAGTTTGATTAAGAATTGGATAATGTACTCTGCTGCCTATGTGCACTTTTTCAATGCTAGTCATAAATCTGACATTCTTTGCTTTGTAAGTATGTATTTGTAATTTGTAATTTATTTCCACATATGTTTTTAGTGTTATTTGTGTTAATTCAGTTTTGGGATGCCTATGATTGTAATGTATTTCCATGACCTCCTATCCTAGTTCAGATTCTCCTGTCATATTACTCTTTGCTAGCTTTGATGAACAGAGATGCAAGGTAAAAAGCTTAATTTTTCTTACCAATGCATCTTAACAGTGCCATTTGCATTTTGTACTGGAGACTGGGTTTTAAAGAATATTCTTGAAGCATACTGGAATGAATTTTGTTCATGTTTCAGAAAGTCAGACAATATTGTAACAGCCACACACCTTTAAAATTGTGTCCTGTTGTTTGTCTAGCAACTTCAAGAAATCGATTTTACAGGTAAGTACAAAAATCCAGTTTTCTTTTTCATACATAACAGGGCACAGTGACAGCATATTTATCCCTACATTTTGGGATGTCCTAAAGCACTGCTCACATGGGGAAGAAGACACAGCCACCTCTGTGGCTGGATGAACTACACAGCAGCCTGCAAAATACTGAGACCAAAGGTAATATCCTCAGTGGCTCCCAAATTTACCTGACAAAATCTTCTAAAGATGTGAACTGAAGACCAGGCTGTGGTCTTGCAACCTGAGTCACTGAAGTCTGATGGCAGAAAGCCCAGAAGACACCAACAATCCTTGTAGAATGAGCCATCACTCGAAATGGTGGATCCTTTCCTTTCAAACCAAAGGCTTAAGAAGTTGGTTGATTTGGTAGCCACCTGACCTTTTCTCAGTCCTTCAGGAAGGACAAAATGTGAATTTGACTGCTTGACTGCAGCTGTCAATTTCGGATACATCTTGATAGCCTGAACCACATCTAACATGGGAGTCTTGACTTCCATCTAGTGAGGTCTGGGAAAAACAAAGGAAAATAATGTCCTGATTCAGATGGAGAGAAGAAACCACCTTTGTCAAGAATGACGGCTGAGGTCAAAGAGCCACCTTATTAAGCAAAGTACCAGAAATGGCTCCTTACAAGAAAGGGTCACCAATTCTGACACCCTTCTTGCAACCAAGAACACAACCTTCTGAGTCAAAAGAATTAATGGAAGGTCCCAAAGGTAGTCTCTGTAAAATTGACAGCACCAAATTGAGATGTTATGGGGACAACAGTGAGCTGACCGGAGGAATCATGCATGTGACACCTTGAGCAAAAGTATGCACTAAACTATGAGAAACAATTGACATTTGAAATAGGAGTGCTAAGGCTGAAATCTGTCTCTAGATAATTCTCAAGGTCAGTCTGATATCAACCCCTGACTGAAGGAAATACAAAATCTGGCCAACAACATACTTGTGAGAATGTAACTTCCTATCTTTGCATAATGCCACATAGGATTTCCATATCCTGTGGCAAATGTTCCTTGAAGTAGTCTTCCTGGCACTTGAGAGTGTGTGGATGACTGCATCAGACAATCCCCCACCTTTCAAGACTCTGGCTTCAATAACCACGCAGTTAAAGCCAGTGACCTTAAAGAAGGATGGAGGATCGGTCCTTGTACAAGAAGGTCTGACCAAGCTGCAAGAGGCCAAAGATCATTCACCAACATGTTCACAATTTCAGAATACCAAGTTCTCCTGGGCCAAGCTGGTGAGATCTCCACCCGAATATTGTGTAACAGGTGTGGAAGAAGCTTTATTGAAGGGAAAGTATAAATCAGAGAAAACTGGTCCTACTGTGTCACCAGGATGTCTATTGCAAAGGCCAGAGGATCCTTGTACCTGAAAACAAACTTTTGCATTGAACCTGAACACAAGCAGTGCCCAATCACCAAGAGAGCGCTCTGAACAGTTCCGGGTGGAGAGACCATTCCAATGGCTGAGGAAGTCTGACTGCCAGTTTTCCATTCCAGAAAGTGAACGACAGACAGAGTGGGCACATGAAGTTCTGTCCAGGACAAAATGAGATTCACCTCTTCCTGGGCTGCACAGCTGCTGGTGCACCCCTGATGATTTATATCTGCCAAAGCAGTGGCATTCTCTGACTGGACCCTTACCAGAAGTCCCAACTAATTTAATCAATGCAAAAGGGCCAGGTGATTCTCTCATAGTTTTAGAATTTTTATATGTAATGACCTTTCCTGTGAAGACCAAGTCTCTTGAACTGGCAGATGACCCAGAACTCCTCCCCAACAAGTTAAGCACCTTCCAAAAAATGGTGAGAAAAGGCTCCTTTGTCTCCAACCTTAGGGGAGACACCCACCAGTCTAAGAACCTTAGCGTGTTTAGATATAGAGACATTAGAACGTCCAATGACTGAGTCCTCCTGTCTTTCGCCAACAGAATATGCTGCTGCAAATGTCTGGAGTGAAACTGAGCAAAGGGAACAAGGCAACTGTCTTCATCGGTATCTTCATATAGAGACAAATTGAGGGATATCTCACCATTTTGAGAGATTCCACTAAATTTCTTAATGCCCTGCACTTCTATGAATAAAGAATCTCCTTCACCTGGACCATATCCATGAGCAGACTCAGATACTCCAAATGTTGAGTTGGCACAAAAAACGATTACTGGAGATTGAGCACCCAGCCAAACATCTCCACAGTGTATACGATGAGAGATATGTTGTGCTCCAGATGATGAACAGATTGCTCCTTAAACAGAAGTTTGTCTAGGTATCCCAAAATAGGTACCCCCTGGACTCTTAAGACACCCAGAATTGGAGCCTGGGTTTTCATGAATACCTGGGGTACTGTGGACAGGTCAAATGGCAGGGCCACAAACTGAAAATGCCAGTCTTCTATCACAAACTGTAAGAACCTTTGGTGAGGAGGAAAAATAAGAACATGTACTGTAGGTAAGTTTCTCCTATGTCCACTGATACCAGAAAGTCTCCTGTCTGGAGCAAGGTCACTGTACTGTACGCACTGTACTCCATATGGAACATCTGCACCTGGAGAAATGTATTGAGATACTTGAGATCCAGTATAGACAGAACATCAA
The DNA here is from genome assembly GCF_062004578.1 of Staurois parvus. Lineage (NCBI taxonomy): Eukaryota > Metazoa > Chordata > Amphibia > Anura > Ranidae > Staurois > Staurois parvus. The sequence continues at coordinate 16,857,394 of NW_028317844.1, forward strand.
TGTTTGGCTTTGACACTGTGAACAGATTCAAGTAGAACCCATGAAATCTTTCGTCCAGAGAAACCGGCACAATTACTCCCTGGGAAAGATGGAGAGCTTGAAACAGCAATGAACTTATTTGTGGATTCATAGAAATACAGAGGGGGAAACTTTTGAATTCACAATTTGTAGCCATAAGCAATCAATCAATGGACCCATTCATCCAATACCTCGCCCTGCCACACTTCGGCAAACGCCGCTACCACCCAAAGGTCTGGGGATGCCCCTTTATTGCGAGGGAGACTTAGCATCCAACTCTCTTGGCTTAGAAGACCAAGACTTATTATGGAATTGGCCCTGAGACTTTGCCCTGAGAAAAAGACTGAGAAAAGGACTGTCTAGTGGATACAGGAGTAGAAATAAAGAGAACAGGCACTCTTTGAGGTGCTCTTTTACCCTTCTTATGCAATGGCAAAAGAGAACCCTTTCGTCCTGAAATCTTCTGGATATATTTATCTAAATATGGCTCAAACAAACATTCCTCACAAAAGGGAAAAGCTACCATAAATTTCTTGCAGGGTAGATTTGAAGATCAGAATTTTACCCAAAGAATTATGCTCAAATGTAAAAACAAATGTCCAAACATGACATTTGCTGAACATAATTCATAAAAGCATCCACAGCAAGTCAGAAAGCCCAAGGGAAATCTGCTAAACTTCCCCCAGTTCAAGTTCACTGTATGTGGAGTTCATTCTCCTAGACAGCTGCTTTATTTCTCCCTTACAGCTTTGGCAGATACCAATAGCAATTACTACAGGCTGCATAGCAGTGCCAGCCAAAGCTAAGGATGCCATGAGCAATTTCTGCAACCACTGAACATGGATTCTTAGAGACTGGGACATCATCCACTGAACACATAAAGACCTTATTAGGTTAAGAGATCACTGCATCCACCGAGGGCATATTCCACTATTTTGTGAATTTTTCATCCATAGTTTATAGCCGCACAAACCTCTTTGCTGGAACAAAAATTCCGTCAAGATGAGTCCAATCTGCATACACCACTTCCTCTAGGTGAGGGAGTAAGCAGAGTGACTGGGAACCTTGTGGTAAACACTCTGAACCCAGGTGCAGAGCCTTTTATGATACAAATTCAGGAAACTACAGCTACAAATCAGTGTGGACCATTTCAGACAGAAAATTCACTAAGACCTTCTGGGTCAGGGTTTTATTCTGACCCTGGAATTCCTCAGTCTCAGAATTCTCAGATGAGACATCCAACAACTCTCCCTCTTCTGGTCCCATATCTCCTGCTTCCTTTTCATCCACCCATTCCCCTACTAACCCAGTAGAGAGGACAGGAGAAGGAGACTGTCCCTGCCTCTTACACTCTCACTCTCTCTGTAGCAGCCAGCATCTCGGAGAGCTTCCACTCTAATCCTGCTAAGGTGGATGATAAGTCCTCCTTCATTACATATACTAGTGTACCAGATGGTGCCACAATACCTTAAAAGGTAATGGGATCAGAACTTCCAGAAAGCCCTGGAAACTGCATCAGAGGGGCTATGTCTGGGGTCTTCCAGACCTGATAGTGACACTCTTTTGAAAAACAATGAGACTTGTGCCAAAATCAGATGAGAGGATACTTGTGCTGTAAGCAGAAGTGTACCAGTTTACTATAAGAATTCACCTTGCTGCCAGTGCCCTCCCTCAATCAGTGTACTCACATGTCCTTATAACTAAAGGACCAAAAAATGGCTGGAGAGCCTGCCCTGTGTATCCATGATATTGTATCCATGATGTGCAAACATTGCCTCTGAGCTGCGTTCTCTCCACTTTGCTTCTGCTCTGTCACATCTCTGACTCTAAGCAGGTCAAATATGGCAAACAGGACCTGCCTCTTTGCCTATGCATGTGCACACACACATGTCTGTGCTTCCCCATTCAGGATCCTGCACACCCATTCATTCCACATGTGAGTCCATGCATGGCTGCATGATTACTGGCCTACTAATGGTAGGAAATTCAAAACCAAACTACCAAGGCACTGAAGCATCTGTTCAAAACAGAACACAGTTAAAACAACAACACAGGCAGCCAGTTATAGGCTGCAAAGACACTTACCAATCCCGCCTCAGGATCTGTCTTTATGAGATTTGGTATCCGGTCTTCACCCATCAAGGCAGTCCCAGTTATATGACCTTCAAGGACTCAATCCTCTTACACTGGAAATCACTGCCCTGGACCTATACAGCAATTTTGCTGGAAACTCCTTGTCAGATATTGCTGTGCAGGATTCCATGTATGAAGGATCGATTGCCAAATGGTCACTTTAAAGACAATCCTTGCATCTCATTCTCCTATGCAGCGGTGCCATGTACCATTCTTCAAATTGTGATAGCTATGAGAATGGATCCGGATAGTACCAATCTCTTGATCCCTACTGGAACCATCTGATTAACTGGTAGCATTTTGCAGAGAGCTCCACAATAGTGACCATCACCTTTTGATCCTGGTGAAAAAAACGGAATACTTCCTGTATGGGAGGAGTTATATTGGGGAAGACTTTCTTCCTTTTTTTTCTAGTGTCCAATCCCCTGTAGGTAATGCATAACAAAAAAATTAGGGATTATTATACTGTCTCTGTGTCCCATGATATACAAAAAAGAACAACTTTTTCCTCCACTACATCCAAAACACAGGACGGGCTCATAAAAAAGTCAAATTGTACTACTGACATTATAATTTTTCTAAAAACCAATATAACAGAACAAATTTCACTTTTGGATGAATACCATCAGTGAAAAGGGTAGTATCTGAATTTGTACCAGGAATTTTACTTACTGCTGACACCCACTCATGATCTATAGCATTTTAGTGATTATGCTGTGCCCTTCCTTTAAAAGAGAATTTTAATACTGATTCTCACATGCTTCCTTTGATAGGTAATTAAACCTGATATATGCAACTATGTTTTAAAAACAAATGTTAAAAAAAGTTTTATCTCTCAGTAATTTAATGTGTAATCTCTGGGTAAAGATTGCAAAATAGATAGATGTACACACTGTATATTTTAAGAAGAGAAGAACATGTTTTTACTGATAAATCAAGTGATCTATTCATATTGTAATGTATTGCTGATAGTATTTATTTGTGTGACTGGAATCCTTTAAACTATAGTAGTCTGTAAAGACTAGAATTTATCCAGGCAATGGACAATCTAGCAGTTGGTAGTCATGTTCAGCTGGAGCTTTGGTTGTACTTCTCCTTTAAAGTGGAATTCCTGGAAATCCACGAAAACTCCCTCTCTGTCAGATCTCCTATCCGACCTTAACCTCCAATGTGAGGTGGAAAGAAGAACAGCTTTCCATAATTCTTCACACCAGAAATTCCAATTTCAATGGTCTCGATGATTACAAAACCCCAATTGCTCCATAAAATGACTACAAAATAACTCAATTCTCTGACCTAAATGTCTGACTGGTGCCTTCTTTTCCCCCCTTTTTTTTTCCCCCCACTGCCCCTCTCCAATATAAACCACAATTCTACTCCAACATGGTTCACTTTATTCTGAACATACCTCTCATGTAAGCGCGACGCGAGTCCACAGCCTCCCCAGCCAATTGGTGGGGACCTTTCTTACATGTACCGAATGTTATATCTGAATGTGAACCTTTTTTTTCACATTAACGTTAATGTACATTGCTTTGTATGTTGACAATCCTTTAACCACTTGACCTGCAGAGGATTTACCCCCCTTAACCTCCTCGGCGGTATGATTCTTTCCGATTTTTTGTGCTGAAAGCGGTACCATTTTTTTGCATGGAAATATGTAGTTTTTTTATTGTAGGCTGTAATTTTTAGGAATAACTCAATGAAATCTGTCCGAAAAAGAGTCTATTAAACATTCCGGATATGATAAAACTTGAAACACGAAATCATAAATTATAATTTAATAAATAATCATAAAAAATAATAATATAATAATAATACATTTAATTCAATAATATAATCAAACCAAAAACACTGAAATTTGAAATACAGAGGCAAATTCGCACATCGCTGAGCAAAGTCGCAAAATCGTTTTCAGTGTCTGATGACGAATTTCCCCACAAATCATTATCACTCAATTCTGCAAGTGGTTCTGATTTACTATCGCTGTTCTAAAACCGCTTTTGACGTAAAGGGACGCTTTTTGGCCGCCATGGACTTTTCTAAGTTTCCAGGCAGAAAGAACAGTCAAAATGCAGGCAGGGCGCCGGACAAAGCAGTGGGGACAAAATGTATGTGAAATGCAGTGAAAAAGCAATGACAGCAAAAATGTCATTTTTAAAAAATTTCAAATTTCCCGCCGGTTCCGCCGTCCGAACGTTCCGACGTCACAGGGACCGGAACACGGAAGCCAGATGCCGGCATCCACCGGAGGAGATGGACGGGGACGCTGCAGGGGACCCATCGTGGGAGCGAAGGACAAGGTAAGTGCTGCAGGGACCCCCAGAGAACGCTGCATGGTAAGCCCGAGTGTAGCTCGGGGTTACCATTCTTGGTATAGAAATTCTACCCCGAGCTACACTCGGGAATACCGCCAAGGAGGTTAATGACCAGGCCTCTTTTTGCTACTCGGCGCTGCACTAATTCAACTGATAATTGCGCGGTCATGCAATGCTGCGCCCAAACGAAATTTAAGTCCTTTTTTTCACACAAATAGAGCTTTCTTTTGGTGGTATTTGATCACCTGTGCGCTTTTTATTTTTCACGCTATAAACAAAAAAAGGCCAAAAATTTTGAAGAAAAACAATATTTTTTACTTTCAGCTATAAAAAATATATAGTAAACTCAAAGTTGGTTATAAATTTAGGCCAAAATGTATTCTGCTACGTTTTTGGTAAAAAAAATCCCAATAAGTGTATATTGATTGCTTTGTGTGAAAGTTATAGCGTCTACAATCTATGGTATAGATACTGCAATTTACTCCATTTTTTTTGCTATACAGCGCTGCGCTAGTTTAACGGACAATTGCGCAGTCATGCAATACGGTACATAAATGAAATTTACATCCTTTTTTTTCCCACAAATTGAGCTTTCTTTTGGTGGTATTTGATCACCTGTGCGGTTTTTATTTTGGTGCCAAGGGGTTAAGTATAACAAGGTACCATAACACCTCTAATTGTACACGCTACGATAACATTTATATATTGCAGCAAAAGATGCTGTGCAACCCACAAACCTTCCCTATAAAATAACCATAAAGTCCAAAGTAGTAAGATCTTCCACCAAGTTATCCACCTGTCCCAGTGTCTTGCACCTTCTATAACTGGTCACTAGTGCTACTCATGCACACACCTACCACGAACAATATATGCCTTCAAACTAGACCCTGATAGCTAGTCAAGGGTCACATGTGCTTGTGCCCCCTTCACCGACTGCAAACAGGATAGTTCCAGATTCACTCCACCACAGAGGGCTCCCACTGTTCCACGGATCCTCCACTCATATAAGAAGCATTATTTTAGTTATGAAAGAAGAATAGGGATTGATAGTGCTCTCCTTACAGTAAAAACATTTATTCAATATTTAAAATGACACTCACGAGTCAGTGCACCCAAACCGCATATCAAACACAGGTGGCTCTCCACTTCTAGGAGTGGAGTGGGGTCAGTTGGTGACCATCTTGATGTTGACAGTGGAGGTGGTGAGACAGAGAGCTGCCCGTGTTTGATATGCACTGTACATATCTCCTAGATTGTAAGCTCGAAAGAGCAGGGCCCTCGATCCCCTCATGTTTTGCATTGTATTGGTATTGTTCTGTCACATGTTCTGTCCCCCTTGTAATGTACAGCGCTGAGCAAACCATTGGCGCTTTATAAATACTGTATAACAATAATAGAACTGTGTGTGCACTGATTTGTGAGTGTCATTGTAAATATTGAGTAAATGTTTTTTACTGTACACAGAGCACAATCAGTACCTATTCTTCTTTCATGAATGAAAAAATACTTCTTAAGTGAGTGGAGGATCTGTGGAACAGTGGGAGCCATCTGTGTTGGAGTGTATCTGGAGCCATCCTGTTTTCAGCCCATGAAGGGGGCACAAGGGCATGTTATCCTTGACTAGCCATCGGGGTCTAGTCTGGAGGTGAGCATATATTGTTCATGGGAGGTGTATGCATGAGTAGCACTTATGATCAGTTATAGAAGATATTGGTGCACAGAGATATTGTCACACATGGATAATTTGGTGGTACATGTGGATAACTTGGTGGAAGATCTTACTACTTTGAACTTTATGCTTTGGACTTTATTATTATTTTATAGTGAAGGTTTGTGGGCTGTGTGGCATCTTTTGATGCATTATTTACTGAGAGGTGGAGTGAAACCACTTCATGGTGTAGCAGCAACCTTATGTTTAATTATTGATTTATATGCAATCTTATGTTTATATGTTTGATGATTTTTGTGGTGTAAGGGGCAATCACGTAGTGAATGATGATTGGGTTTGGTTTATAACATTTATATGACTCAATAACCAAACTAAATATATCAGGCTTTGTAAATGTTTATAGGTTTTAACAGTGTTAGAAGGACAATGTATGTAAATGTTGCATAAATTAGGGCATTCAGAAGAAACACTGCTGCCTATTTTTGTTTCAAGCTACTAAAGAACATTCCAGAAAGATTTATAGCTATTTTTAATATTCGTAAAATAAGATATCAAGCTCAAACATGGCATTAGGAATACCAATATTTGCCATTTTTACTGATGTCTTTAAATCTAATGTGGTAAAGAAAATGTTTTATTTCAGTCATAAAGCGAACAAAATCTAGTGTGTACATATAAAGCAGGAGAAGACTGTTAGGTCAAGTACTAAATGGCTAGAGGCAGGTGAGACTAATTCAGCATATTTCTTCTCTAAGGAGACAGGGAATTCAAGTAGAAATGTATGCTTTGCTTCAGCTCCGCTGGTAAAATCACTGCATAACGCTATTGAAATTTCACACTGCCTCTGCTTCAAATAAATTGCTGCATACTCCTAAACTCATGCATAGAACTGTAAATGACTTCTCCCAGATATGGTTATATAGATATTTTTCTTCTTGTGAGAAAATCTGGCAGCTCTCATTTGGTCTTTGCGCTGCTTAAGTGCTAGGAAAGCCTGCAATCCATGACAACGTAATACACTGCAGGTATATCCAGGCCTGTAGCTGCTGAAGAGCTATTCATTCAGTGAATTATACCCTCTGAGTATAGCAGACATTTCTTGGGTTAGTTGTGTACTGACTAGCAAAGTCGCAGTGCACTAAAAATGACTGAGTAAGTACTAAGGTTCCTAAAATCTGGGAGGTCTATATTTTTTATTCTGCTATGTCACAGAGTGTGAATTCAGCTCTTTCTTGAGTTTTTTTTGTTGTTGTTTCTTCACAGAATTTGCATGTATTTCTCAATTTTCTTTCAGTGTGTTTAATCAGTTCCCTCCGGGCCAATTCTCACATTCCTCACCTACATGTAAAAATCAACATTTTTTGCTAGAAAACATGTTATAACTTCCAAAAATTAAATACTTTTTAACAGAGGCCCTGGAGAATAAAATGGTGGGTGTTTCATATTTTTATGTCACACCAATTTTTTTTAGAAGAAAATACACTTTAATTAATTTATTGCAAAAAAAACAAAACAATATAATACCCAATTGTTTGGTAAAAAAAATAAAAGATGATGTTACGCTGAGTAAATAGATACCTAATTGTCAGCACCTGTGGTAGTGAGCCCTTGTAGATACTCAACTTGGGTTTCCCCAGGGCGCAGAGTCTAAGCCCCAGCCTGCTTCTTCATCAGAGCCCCTGATGGTGGGGATGGACTTGCAGAAAGCTGGGACCAGATCGCAGCCCCCAGGTACGCCCAGCTGAGGATGAGGAGACCACTCACAGGAGCAGAGTACAATGGGAGGAGACAAACCGAAATCCAATAGACTAGCCGAGGTCAGGACAGGCGGAAAATAAGCACAGTCAGAGAACAAAGCTGGGGTCGGTACACAAGTAGTCACTGCAGGATACAGGCAATAGCGACATACAGGAGCTCCGACAACTAGGAAGTTGCTCAGGTAAAGTGGCCTAGACTGAGCATGTCTTATATAGGCAGGCAAACAAGGAGGCGGGCCAGGAAGTGATGGAAGAGAAGGAAATAATACCCAGAGAACAGCAGATGACGCCCATAGGTGAGCACAGACAAACACACATGTGACGGGATCAGGAACAGCACTGCAGCAAGGAGGTAAGAACACAAACAAGAAACTGCAAGCTAACTTGTGACACTAATATATCATGCAATTTAAAATTGCGTACGCCAGTGGAATGGCGTCAAACAAAAGTACCTAAAAATTTCCATAAGTGACACTTAAAAAGCCTTTGCGGGTTACCAGGTTAGAGTTATACAGACATTCTGCTGATAGAATGATTGCTCTCACTCTGACGTTTGCTACGATACTTCATATGTGTGGTGCAATCACTGTTTATATACATATGCATGTGGGACCTACTTGCGTGTTCACATTTGTACTTGAACACGGAGGGATGTGGCACTTTGTGACTGTATTCTTTTTTATTGTACCTTTTTGGATTAACTTTATTGCTATTAAAAGGGATGAACAACATCCCTTGTGATAGCATGGGCCATAACAGGTCCTCTTTTTGGAGAGATCTGGGGTCAGACCATTAAAAGGGATGAACAACATCCCTTGTGATAGCATGGGCCATAACAGGTCCTCTTTTTGGAGAGATCTGGGGTCAGACCCCAGATCTCTCCTCTGACCTCCAAGGCATCTGAGCAAAATAAGATCTATGTGATTAGATGTTTTCACAAGCCGGAAACGGCTAGTTTACATGCGACTAAAGCAACAAGAGTTTAGCCACTTCCAGTTTCTGACATCACACAGTGGGAGGAACAACACTCTCTCACTGTGTCCCTGGAAGCAGATACTGCTGGTGGCATCATTAATGGGCTCTCCGATTGGATGGGAGAGCCTGGTAAAGGCAGCAGAAGCAGGAGTTGGGGGACACCCTTCCACCGCATTTAACCGGGACTGTAGCCTCAACCATGATCCTTTATAAATGGCCTAAGGACAGGAAGTGCTCAGTTCTTTTTAACCACAGAAAATAGACACGCAAGAACATTTCATAAAAAATCAGCAAGCTGCTGTAACTAACAACAATCAGAACCAGAATGACTTTTTCACAAACATAACTACAGTACGCTGAAATCCATTTGCTACAGGTTAAAGCACTGTGTACAACATCTTTGCTTGTAGCATTGCCTCTGCTCTTTACAGTTGTAGCCTGTGATTCCTGTTTAGCCGTACTCACAGTGATTGTGCTTTAAGGTGGATCTAATTAAAATGATACCTACTGACCCTGCTATGAAGGGCTTTATTAAAGCATATCAGGTTAGAGGGTGAAAACTCTCTCCCAAATGAGCTCCTACATTGTGCTATTGTGTTCTCATGGTGGGAAGCCTTCCCCACCATCAGAACACAATGATCAATGATGTTGGCTATAGCCAGGGGCACTGATTGTTTGGAAATAAAATTGACACTGGTTGTTCAGAAGTCAATCAATACACTAATTTCTGTACAACCAGGGTGCCCATACATGGATCGAAATTCAGCTGGTCCCTGCTGAATCCGTCAAATTTCAATTCATGTATGGCCCATTTTACAGGGGAGTGTGCTGGTCATTTTCTGTATTGTACTGTTCTGTGAACTTCCCTGCCCATGTGTGATTTTCTTTTGCTAGTAATAAATTGATCTATTTGGATTTTTACTATGCTTACTACAATACCTAATATACAGATACTCATTACTGATCCACATACAGTAATCAGCTATACCGTTATGACCACCTACCTAATATTGAGTAGTTGCTGCAAAAACAGCCCTGAACCATCGAGGCATGGATGCTACTAGACCCCTGAGGGTATCTGGCACCAAGCCATCAGCAACAGATCCTTTAATTCTTGTAAGTTGCTAGGTGGGAACAACAGAAGAAACCAATCTAAAATCTTTGACTGATCCAATATTGGCACTGGGTTTGTTGTCCCCTAGGGAAAACTGCAAAAACAAGAAACAGAGGGTGCACCAGCCTAGTGCATTACCTTTGCAATGGTTTTATTAATATTAAAAAAGCAGGTGTCTACTCACAAACAACATCAGTAATAAGGCACACCAAACTCCACAAATGAACATGAAACTATCTGCTCCCCTAAACGAATCCCAAGTGCGAGAAGACCTTTAGAAGGGCAATGCGCTAGGCTGGTGTGCCTTCTGTTTCTTGTTTTTGCAGTTGCTAGGTGGGGCCTTCATGGATCAGACTTGTTTTTGAAGAATTTGGAGGCCACCTCAAAAACAATGTTGTGTTCCTCAAACCATTCTTTGAACTATATTTGCAGTGTGGCAGGGCGCACTATCCTGCTATTGCCATCAGGCAATACTGTTTACATGAAAGGGTGTACTTGGTCACCAAAAATGTTTACGTAGGTGGTACATGTCAAAGTAACATCCAAATGAATGAAAGAGCCAAGGTTTCCTAGCAGAACATTGCCCATAGCATCACACTGACTTCACTGGCTTGCCTTCTTCCCATACTGAACCCCGGGCCACCTCTTCTACAGGTAAGTGACGCACATGCACCTGGCCATCCACATGATGTAAAAGAAAACTTGTTTCATCTGACCAGGCCATCTTCTTTCATTGCTCCATCTTCCAGTTCTGATGTTCACATGCCCAGTGTAGGCATTTTTGGTTGTGGACATGGGCAGGCATGGGCACTGTAACCGGCCTTTGCTTACACAGCTCCATACACAACAAACTGTGATGCCTATTTTTTTCTGCTTTCAACACATCAGCTTCAGGGACAACATGTTTACTTGGTGCCTAATATATTCAACTGACTTTGATGTCATTGTAACAAGATAATCATTTATTCACTTTAGCTGTCAGAGGTCATAAGGTTATGGCTGATCAGTGCATAAGATATAATAGTGAATATTTGAAAGAGAAAGCATGAAAGCATGTCAATATAATATCCAAAATGACTTTCAAATGTTTCAGCAATTCAAAATATCTACTCCTGAAAAATACACCATAGACTTTGGACTAGACTATAACTAAATATAAGAAGGACTGCAGCATTTGTGAGAGTTGACACTCCAGTTAATTTTGTTTTGCTACATAAGATGATCCCTTCACCTAAAAACCTAACAACCTTTTAAATACCCGAACCACTGCACTAATATGGAACACGCACATTTTCACATTTACCTTCAATGGTATTGATTTACTAAAGGCAAACTGTGTACTTACAAGTGTAGTTGCACTCACGTTTCCTTAGTAAATCTAAATGTGCTAAAGCTTCACTTTGTAAAGAATAGCCAATCAAGTGCCAGGAAAATAAAAAAAAACATAATTTTGCTTTCACATGATTTGATGGAAATCACATTTACTAAGCTCTGGGAAGAATGAGTGCAACCGCACTGCAACATGCAAAGTACACAGTCTCTTTACCTTCAGTAAATCCACCCCATGTGTCTAAGTTCTAAAACAAGAGGGGCATTAAACTCAAAACCAAAAATGTAATGTAGCTAACCAATCATTAGATGTGATGGTTGCATTGGTTTTCTTTTTTTAAGATTTTTTCCCTCTGTTTTCACCTGGTGATCTAGCCAATAACACTCCTCCTGTAAAACAAAGGTTTTAGATAAACGAATAAAAGATTATTGTAAGCACTCCTGTCAGTGGTAAATGGTTTGTCTCATCCCAGTAACTGCTACATCTATAGGACAACTTGTTCTTTTGAAAAACAACTGACCTACTGGCAAGATCACCAGGTAAAAATAAAAGAAGGAAAGCCTAAAAAAGAAATCAAATGCAGCTATCACATCAAAAGCCTGGTACACACCTGGTAAGCTTGGTACATGATAAGAAAATTGGTAGTAAAAAAAAACACTTTTGGAGTGACCGTCTCATAATCTGATCATTAGTACACAACTTTCGGGAGTCGATCACGACAGTTCATGTGAAAATATCCAAAGGGACAAGCACAAAAATGCATAGTATTTGTACAAAACAATCAGGTGAATAAGACAGAGAATGCTCGGAAATGAAAAAATGCATTACAATACAATAAAATACATTACATTGCTTCAAAAATTATTTTCTGCTTTATGAGGATTTTTGTAACTTTAGTAACCTATTTGTTTTCAATATGAGATTAGCATGCAAAAAAAAAAAGGACAATAATTTGTCCTATATTCTCATTGAGTGTACTAGGTGTAAGGATTAGTAAACTGCAATATAATAAATGTCTACTTTTGAGTTTATTACCACTTAAGGAATCCAGTGCATATCATATACTGCACAACAATCTTCAAAAGCCCTATTCAACCATTGGGTTACCAATGGAATATATTTTCTTAAATATACCTAATAAATGATTGAGCAGAAAACAATAGATAGGAGAAAGATATGTTAAAGGCCATGGAAATGTTTGTTTATTTATTTATTTATTTACTGCATGCAATCTTAGCTCACAGCTGGAATATCATGTGTGCTGTTTTGCTTGGCTGTGTTATGGATCAGAGGCAGTGGCATTCCATCTGCAGCCCCTGTAATGAGGCTTTAACACTGGGACATAGAAGTGCGCATGATTCACCAAAGAGCATTATTTGCGTATTTTGCCTAAGACGGTATTTCTCCAGGACATGATCTCTTTAATAAACCTAAAGCCATATTAAATTTAATTAATATCAAATTTCACTTTCCAGTTCTATTATATCAAGCAGTATTTTGGTAGTTTTACAACCAAGTATGTTTGATATGCATTGAGAATTTAGATACAAAAGTGGCACATTACACTCAAATACATTTTTCAATTAAGAAGATTAGCACTCTGAGTACTTATATTATTAAGGGGAATGAATTAATTACATTGATTTTAGAATTTCTATACAGTAGGGACCTGATGACCTTTTTATATTGTGTAGGAAGTGAAAATACTAAAGGTTTCTACTCTAAAAACATTTATTTATATTCCTCTTAAAACAGTATTGCAAAAAAAAAAAAAATCAGACTGTGCTGATCAAGTTACCTTTATAACATTATAACATTAAAATAAATCTCAATTAGACACTAGTATAATTTAGTAATACACAGTTGTGTTCAAAGGTTTGCATACCCTGGCAGAAATCATGAAATTGTGGCATTGCTATTGAAAATATGACTGATCATACCAAAAAATATATTTTATATAAGGATAGTGATCATATGAAACCATTTATTATCACATAGTTGTTTGACTCCTTTTAAAATATTATTGATAACAGAAATCACCCAAATGGCCCTGATCGAAAGTTTACATACCCTGAAATGTTTGACCTTGGTACATACACACACACGGTGACAATTAAAGGTACATTTCCCACATCTGTGGTTTTTTAAATTGCAATTAGTGTCTGTGTGTAAATAGTCAATGAGTTTGTTAGCCGTCATGTGGATGCACTGTGCAGGCTAGATACTGTGACATTGGAGAGCAGAAAAGAACTGTCAAAAGACCTGTGTAACAAGGTAATGGAACTTCATAAAGATAGAAAAGGATAGAAAAAGATATCCAAAGCCTTGAATATGCCAGTCAGTACTGTTCAATCACTTATTACGAAGTGGAAAATTCAGGGATCTCTTGATACCAAGCCAAGGTCAGGTAGACTAACAAATATTGCAGCCAGAAGAATTGTTCGGGATACAAAGAAAAGCCCTCATATAACCTCAGGAAAAATACAGGTTGATCTGGAAAACAATGATGTGGTTGTTTCAAGGAGCACAAAATGACGATACTTGAACAAAAATGAGCTGCATGGTTGAGTTGCCACAAAAAAGCCTAATTACAATATACCCGACAACACCTTATAACACCTCACAGCTTCTGGCACACTGTAATGTGGAGCAACGAGACAAAAATAGAGTTTTGTTTGGAGAGGGGTCAACAATGCCTAAAGCAACAAGAATACCATCCCCACTGTGAAGCATGGTGGTGGCTCACTGATGTTTTGGGGGTGTGCTCTAAAGGCATGGGGAATCTTGAGAACATTGATGGCAAGTTGAATGCAGTATGTTATCAGAAAATACTTGCAGACAATTTCCATTCTTCTGCACGAAAGCTGTGCATGGGAAGCTCCTGGACTTTCCAGCATGACAATGACCCTAAGCACAAGGCCAAGTTGACACTGGTTAGAACAGAAAAAGGTGAAGGTTCTGGAGCAGGCATAACAGTCTCCTAGGTTTAATATCATCGAGACACTCTGGGGTTCATGCAAGACAACCAAAGACTTTGCATGACATGGAGATATTTTGCCAAGACAAATGGGCAGCTATACCACCTGCAGGAATTTGGCGGCTCATAGACAACTATTACAAAAGCGTGCACGCTGTCATTGATGCTAAAGAGGCACTACATACTATTAAGAACTAAGGGTATGCAGATTTTTGATCAGGGGTCATTTCATTTGTTTACTTGTTGTCATGTAATGTTTTATGATTGTGCCATTCTGTATGACTTACAGTTGAATAAGAATCAAATAAAAAAAATAAAAGAAATGTGTTTTGCCTGCTCATTCATGTTTTCTTGAACATACTGTACCAATTCTCCAAGGATATGCAAACGTTTGAGCACAACCATAGCTAGGATATTGAATAATGTGTTTTGCTGTATGTGTTATGTTGTGCATATACTATTAGGAGTGTGTTATATAGTAACATGATTACATAGAGCCTCCAAAACGTTGTGCAAGTTTTCTGTATACTGATGTACAGTATATTTTACCTCCTTCTGAAGAAGTGTATACAAACCTCAACAACTAACTTCTTTTATTTGCTCCATTTTGGTCTGTTAGATAAACCATTGAAAATGTTTTGTTTTATCAGTTTGATGGGTGCATTTTAATCCTGTTTGATCCTTCCACCTATCCAGTACTGGAGTCCTAATATGTCTGTGAGCAACAACCTCCTGTGTTATGGATATAACAACGTGGGGAGGCATTCTGTAGCCCTAATACACTTCCACTGATCACAGGTGCAATGCTTTGCAGGCTCCATTGTTAAAATAATAAATGTGGATTTTTTACCTGCAAAATCATGTGCATTTGTTATTTTGTTTTTTACTAAAGATGAGCTTAGCTTTTAATTATTAGTATAACATTGTTATGTTACAAATAAACATTTTTTTACAATGTGCAATCATGATATTCAGTTTGCGAAGCATACTGGGATTTCTAAAAAGAAAGCCAAGCGCTACCTAATCAGAGAGAGGGGTTCAAATGATGTGGATGTGAGGAGCTGGATCTGTTACTATTGAGGTCCTATGTTGACAATGTACAACACTATATCACTCTCTCTGCTGAGCCATTATCCTTGATGAATGTTAGCAATTCCCACTGATAAAGAAGGAATGCGTGAGTGCATGCTACACATGTACTAAACCATTAACCTTGATAAATGTCAGCAATCCCACCTGATAAAGGAGGAGTGCCTAAGCCCCTCAAATGCGTTAGCGTTTCATTTTCTGTTACCCCAATGATCTCTATGATTATTGGTGTGCTGCTGTTATTATATTCTTTAATTTTGAAGTAGGTGTCTACTGAAAAAAATTTTTATTTAGCACTACAACTCAAAAAAGGATGAAAAGAGAGCCCTTGTTTTACATGAATTTCCACGTGCAGGCAACAAGCAGTAAATATTTAATTTTACCAGTATTAAGAAAAGGTACTAAAAAAGAACTGGAAATGATAATAAAAAGTACAGATTCTATTTAAAGCAGATTACTTTTAACCAGTTAACCACTGCTTCCTGAATAAAAACATCTTATATGGCTATTTATTTATTTATTTATTACAGGTACTTATATAGCGCTGTCAATTTACGCAGCACTTTACATATATATATTGTACATTCACATCAGTCCCTAGCCCTCAAGGGGTGTACAATCTAAGGTCCCTAACTTACATTCATACATACACATATATATTGTGCATTCACATCAGTCCCTAGCCCTCAAGGGGTGTACAATCTAAGGTTCCTAACTTACATTCATACATACACATACTAGGGACAATTTAGACAGGATACAATTAACCTACCAGCATGTCTTTGGAGTGTAGGAGGAAACTGGAGTACCCGCAGGAAACTCACCCAGGCACAGGGAGAACATGCAAACTCTAGGCAGGTGGTGCCATGGTTGCGATTCGAACCAATGACCCTAGTAGTGCCAGGAGGAAGTGCTAACCATTCAGCCACTGTTATGCCCATGGCTTAAATAAGTGAAAAAGGTTCAAAAACATTAAAAAAACAAAAAACAAATGTCATATTTACCTTCTGTGTGCAATGGTCCCAAATGTCATATTTACCTGCTCTGTGCAATGGCCTCAAAGTCTCCTCTTCTGGGGTCCCCTGTTGGCACTGCCTTCTCCTCCTCTTCTCCATCTGCCCCTATAGCAAAGCACTTGCTATGGGGGCGCTTGTGCTGGCTTGATCCCAAGCTGGGCTGTGTGCATCTACAGACACACATAGCGCAACTTGGCCCTGCCCCATGTTCCCTCCTCACAGGATTTGACTAACAGCAGTAGGAGCTAATGTGTCAAATAATAAAAAAATGTGTGCTAAATCCCCCCACCCAAAAAAAAAAATTAAAAAAAATGAGCCAATCACTCCTGCTGCTGCTCAGATTCCTATGAGGAGAAAGAGAGGAGAAGTGTTGCTGCAGATGGGCACAGGGTTGGAACGAGATTGGTCTCAGGTTAGGGGGGCTGGGTGAGTAATGTTTGAAAGGTTGTTAAAGCTTTCAAAGGTTGCAGAGAATGCATTTAAGTGAAAAAACCTTTTGCCTTTATAACCACAGAAATTTTTATGAGATTTGTATTTAATCTTGATGCCCCCATCTCTTGTATATGTATGTTGAAGAAACATGGTTTTACCATATATAACTGTTCTATATGTAAGTATCAGTAGAGTAGTAGACAGTGGCAAAGAGATATGGCTCTGCAAAATACAATTCAGATCATGGAATAATAAAGATATACAAAGCATCACATATTGCATAAAAATATATATACCATTCAATGGTAATATACACTATATGATAATGGGAGTCAAAATGGAAGAGGAAATATGGTTTGGATATGAGGGGGTCAACTGTATTAATACCCATGAGCTCTTTAAATGTAAACCAATTCAGCTGGGCTAGACCTTCCAAAACATGCATACATTTTCTTTGACAATACCAGCATATCTTGTTAAGGCCATAAGGTAATCAACTATTTTTATTGAATGATATGTTTTTTGTCTTTTTTTATTCATATTTGGGGGGAAGATAATTCAAAAAAGCATCAAGCTTAGCTAAGTTATAACTCAGAGTTAAAACATAATTTAGTTCCAGTGATAATTTCAGAGCCCAACAAAAACAATCTTGGTGCCTTGCTTTTCAGACCTGTTCTTGGGGGTTATTTGGGGTGCTGATTCAGAAAATTAAATTGGCTAGACTGCATTAGCTCTAGTTTATTAGATATGGTTGAACTTATATAGTTTTTTAGTCCATTTTTTTTTAAAAGACCTTGCTGATTAACTCATTCTTCTGTTACCTAGTTTGTGTTTTTGTGTACAAGTTAGCAGATATAGTGAAACTGCTTACATACTTCCAACTTTAATTTTACATCGGAAACATTGGATTCTAAAGTGCACATTTAGGGCGCTGCAAGTGCACTGTAGTTACAACCCCTGACAAAAAGTATGGAATCACCCCTCTTGGAAAATGTTCATTCAATTGTTTATTGTGTAGATAAAAAAACAATTACAGACCTGCCTCAAAACTATTTTTATTTAACATTCCAATCTTCTGGCTTTAAGAAACACTTAAATAAATAAAAAAGAAAGAAAATATTTCTTTTGTGCAGATCAAGCAGAGGAAAAAATATGGAATCATTCAATTTTGAGCAAAACATATTATGGAATCAACATGTACTTTGCAGTTCTAAAACAAACATCTGCATCAGATTACATCTGCTAATTAGTATGCAGTTAAAAAAGAGTGCTTGTACACCGTGGTGAACTGTTGTACCAAACTTATTGGCATGAATCATGGCTCCAGCACGAGATATATCAGTTGAAACAAAGGAGAGGATTATAAAAATTCTTCAAGAAGATAAATTATCATGGAATGTTGCAAAAGATGCTGGATGTTCCCAGTCAGCTGTGTCTAAAAGCTGGACCAAGTACAAATCAAATGGGAAGGTTGTAAAAGGGAAGCGTACTGGTAGACCAAGGAAGACATCAAAGCATCAAGATAAAAAACTTGAAGCAATATGCTTTGAAAACAGAAAATGCACACCAAAACAAATGAGGAACAAATGGGCAGAAACTGGAGTCAATGTCTGTGACCGAACTGTACAAAACGTTGCCTAAAGGAAATGGGATTTACATACAGAAAAGCCAAATGAAAACCATCATTAACACCTAAACAGAAAAAAAAAGGTTACGATGGGCTAAAGAAAAGTATATATGGACTGTGGATGACGGGATGAAAGTGATATTCAGTGATGGATCACGAATCTGCATTGGGCAGGGTGATGATGCTGGAACATTTGTTTGGTGCCGTTTCAATAAAATGTATAAAGATGACTGCCTGAAGAAAACATGCAAATTTCAACGATCATTGATGATATGGGGTTGCATGTCAGGTAAAGGTTTGGGGGAGATAACAGTCATTAAATCTTTAATAAATGCACATAATTATATATTGAGATTTTGGACACTTTTCCTATTCCATCAATTGAAAGGATGTTTGGTGATGATGACATCGTTTTTCAGGATGATAATGCATCTTGCCATAGGGCAAAAGCCTTACAAACTTTCCTTCAAGAAAGACATATAATATCAATGGCATGGCCTGCAAATAGTCCTGACCTCAATCCAATTGAAAATCTATGGTGGAAATTAAAGACAATGGTCCAGGACAAGGCTCCAACCTGCGAAGCTGATCTGGCAAATGCAATAAGAGAAATAGCTGGATTGATGAAGAATACTGTTTGTTGATAGTTAAATCCATGCCTCAGAAAATTCAAGCTGTTATAAAAGCCAGAGGTGGTGCAACAAAGTACTAGTGGTGTACTGTATTGGGGCTTTTTTCATTTTTCCATAATATTTTCCTCAGAATTGAGTGATTCCATATTTATTTCCTCTGCTTGATGTGCAAAAACAATTGCAACTGACTACAATTTTCTTTCTTTTTAATTTTTTTAAGTGTATCTTACAGCAGGAAGGTTGGAATGTTAAGTGAAAATAGTTTCGAGGCATGTCTGTGATTGTTTTTTTTACTACACAATTAAACATTTGAATGAACATTTTCCAAGAGTGGTGATTCCATACTTTTTGCCAGGGGTTGTATGATTGCATAGGAGGTGTGTGCATATTGCTACTGTTTCATTTTTACAGACCAAGCATTGTAGAGGCTACTTTTTTCAGGCTACAAGGAGATAAATAAACCATTACATTGAAATATCCTTTTGAAGGACTACCAGAGTGAAGAGTGGTATATGGCATTTATCCTGTATCTAAAAAACTAGAACTGACACGGCTGCCATTTTTGGAATGAGCGGATAAGGTTTACCCAGGAACAGGTCTAATGTGATGGACCAAAATGTGTGTTGACCTGTGACATACCTGGTATGAGGTACATATGAAGGAATATTCTGTGCCACACATCTGATCTTCTTCAGAGGTTCTGTAAGCCAGGGGCCACACTGTAGCTGAAATATGAACTTAAAGTAGAAATTTGGGCAAAATTAACACAACATGAGTCCAGCTTGTAACATAGTTGCATTGCCTACCAAGATGTCCAGCAGAAGTAACAATTAAAGGGTTGAGACAAACTATTAAGAATGACAGGGTGCAGGGATACAATAGTCAGCTTTTATTCATTAGTCAAAACCTAAAGGCATAAAAGCTGCTGTTATCAAATTGCTGTAACTAAAGCTTAACTGGATTTAGGCTTTTTTATCATTAACCACTTCCTGTCCGGACACTTTTACCCCCTTTCTGTCAGGCCAATTTTCAGCTTTCAGTGCTATCACACTGAATGACAATTGTGCGGTCATGCAACACTACCCATATGAATTTTTTAGCATTTTTTTGAGAAAGATAAAACTTTATTTTGATGGTATTTATTCACCACTGGGATTTTTATTTTTTTTGCTATGTAAATGAAAATTTCCAAAAATTTTGAAAAAAAAGTGTTTTTCTTATAAAATTTTGCAAATAAATAGTATTTCATCATAAATCTTGGCTAGAATTTATTCCGTTATCTTTTTAGGAAAAAAAAATAACCCAATTTAGTTTATAACCAAAAATTATAGTTTTTAAACATTTTACATTTTTTTTCTTTTTTTATATTATTATTTATGGTTTGTTTTTTTTGCATACTGTCACCATAGCAGTACACTGTACTACTTGTGGGGGGTGATGAAGATTTTTTTTTTTTACACTGATTGCTTTTATACCCATAAAGGCTGTAAAAGCAATCAATCAGGGGGGAAAAGAACTTCCGCTTTTGATCACCTAGGTGGTCAGATTGAAAGTGGGAACAGGTACCTGTCAAAATGGGATACCTGCTCCCCCTCCTCCCCAAAAGCTCCATTTCACAAACAGGAGCGTGGGAGGAGGCCTCAAAGCTTTTTGGGTGGAGCTCCACTTTAAATATGTATTTAGGAAATAGTGATGATTAAAGGTAAATGCAACATTGTACATTTATTGAACATACTGTAATTCAGTTAAAGTGCATGTATAGCTACAAACTTTTTTCAACTTTGTATGAGGTTGAAGAAGTTTTATTGCTGATTGTGTCCCTGCTGGGGAGATTCACCCTCTCTATTTCTATTTGAGACTATTGTCATTGTATACTGGGATATAAAGTGATGGGGAATTCAAAATGCTAGTGCTGTCAGCCAAACAAAAGGTAAGGGGAAAAAGTAAAAACTGGATACTTGATCAAGGAACAAACAGTTTAAGGATGATTTCTCTCTACTTTGTAGAGATTTTTTTCTCTCACTTCCATTGCAGTTTCGTGACAGGAAGTGAAGGGAAATATCCCAAACAGTAGACAACACAGACAGCAAAAAAACATTCTAGGATTTTAATTCTTCCCTGCTCTATACAAATCTAAAAAATAATTTGGCTATACATACCGTTTAATTATTAATGCTTAACAAGATTTGTTTTTTTCTTTTTTTGTGAATCATGTACAGTTAGGTCCATAAATATTGGGACATCGACACAATTCTAACATTTTTGGCTCTATACACCACCACAATGGATTTGAAATGAAACGAACAAGATGTGCTTTAACTGCAGACTGTCAGCTTTAATTTGAGGGTATTTACATCCAAATCAGGTGAACAGTGTAGGAATTACAACAGTTTGCATATGTGCCTCCCACTTGTTAAGGGACCAAAAGTAATGGGACAATTGGCTTCTCAGCTGTTCCATGGCCAGGTGTGTGTTATTCCCTCATTATCCCAATTACAATGAGCAGATAAGAGGTCCAGAGTTAATTTCAGGTGTGCTATTTGCATTTGGAATCTTTTGCTGTCAACTCTCAAGATGAGATCCAAAGAGCTGTCACTATCAGTAAAGCAAGCCATCATTAGGCTGAAAAAAACAAAACAAAACAAAACAAACCCATCAGAGAGATAGCAAAAACAACTGTTTGGAACATTCTTAAAAAAGGAACGCACCGGTGAGCTCAGCAACACCAAAAGACTCGGAAGACCACGGAAAACAACTGTGGTGGATGACGGAAGAATTCTTTCCCTGGTGAAGAAAACACCCTTCACAACAGTTGGCCAGATCAAGAACACTCTCCAGGAGGTAGGTGTATGTGTGTCAAAGTCAACAATCAAGAGAAGACTTCACCAGAGTGAATACAGAGGGTTCACCACAAGATGTAAACCATCGGTGAGTCTCAAAAACAGGAAGTCCAGATTAGAGTTTGCCAAACGCCATCTAAAAAAGCCTTCACAGTTCTGGAACAACATCCTATGGACAGATGAGACCAAGATCAACTTGTACCAGAGTGATGGGAAGAGAAGAGTATGGAGAAGGAAAGGAACTGCTCATGATCCTAAGCATACCACCTCATCAGTGAAGCATGGTGGTGGTAGTGTCATGGCGTGGGCATGTATGGCTGCCAATGGAACTGGTTCTCTTGTATTTATTGATGTGACTGCTGACAAAAGCAGCAGGATGAATTCTGAAGTGTTTCGGGCAATATTATCTGCTCATATTCAGCCAAATGCTTCAGAACTCATTGGACGCCGCTTCACAGTGCAGATGGACAATGACTTAAAGCATACTGCAAAAGCGACCAAAGAGTTTTTTAAGGGAAAGAAGTGGAATGTTATGCAATGGCCAAGTCAATCACCTGACCTGAATCCGATTGAGCATGCATTTCACTTGCTGAAGACAAAACTGAAGGGAAAATGCCCCAAGAACAAGCAGGAACTGAAGACAGTTGCAGTAGAGGCCTGGCAGAGCATCACCAGGGATGCAACCCAGCGTCTGGTGATGTCTATGCGTTCCAGACTTCAGGCTGTAATTGACTGCAAAGGATTTGCAACCAAGTATTAAAAAGTGAAAGTTTGATTTACGTATATTATTCTGTCCCATTACTTTTGGTCCCTTAACAAGTGGGAGGCACATATGCAAACTGTTGTAATTCCTACACCGTTCACCTGATTTGGATGTAAATACCCTCAAATTAAAGCTGAAAGTCTGCAGTTAAAGCATATCTTGTTCATTTCATTTCAAATCCATTGTGGTGGTGTATAGAGCCAAAAATGTTAGAATTGTGTCGATGTCCCAATATTTATGGACCTGACTAGTATAGAAATGTAAGAATTTGGCTACTTTTTATTTTTCCATTCTGTGCTTAAATGCTAGATAAAATACAGTAAAACATACAGGGACAGGGGCAACATGAAAAACACAGTGAACAATCAGGAACCCCCTTGGGCAGCACAGTGGCTAAATGGTTAGCACTTCTGCCTGGCAGTACTAGGGTCATTGGTTCAAATCCCAGCCACGGCACCCTCTGCCTGGAGTTTGCATGTTCTCCCTGTGCCAGCATGGGTTTCCTCTGAGTGCTCCGGTTTCCTCCCACCCTCCAAAGACATGCTGCTAGGTTAATTGGCTCCTGTCTAAATTGTCCCGTGTATGTATGAATGTAAGTTAGGGACCTTAGATTGTATGCCCCTTGAGGGTTAGGGACTGATGTGAATGTACAATATATATGTAAAATGCTGCGTAAATTGATGGTGCTATAAAAGTACATGAAATAAATAAGATGTTCATGGGTACTTCTTGTCTTGAGCACTGACCAAAGTCTCTAGAAACCTAATAACTATTACCAGCTTTCACTAACAACGGAAGTACAATTCAGTTGCCACATTAAGGTGGGCAAGTTCACCAGCCAGCAGCAGGTTTGTTAGCAGAACTGATTTGTGTGACTCATAATTCAATAAAATCTCTACTGAAAAAAAAAAACTATCTGTCTTCTTTCAAGAGGACTTGTGAGAAAATGACACCAGCCCATATGGTGGACCATAAGGTACTTCAAGGTATACATAGAAGGAAATAAGTATTTGATCCCCTGCTGATTTTGAATGTTTGCCCATTCACAAAGAAATGATCAGTCTAAAAATTGAATGGTAGGTGTATTGTAACACTGAGAGACAGAATAGCAACAAAAAATTCAAAAGAAATGCATGTCTAACAAATTATGCACTGATTTGCATGTTCATGAGGGAAATAAGTATTTCATCCCCTTCACAAAACACGAGTTAGTACTTGGTGGCAAATCCCTTGTTGGCAATCATAGAGGTCAGATGTTTCCTGTAGTTGGCCACCAGGTTTGCACACATCTCTGGAGGGATTTTGGCCCACTCCGCTTGGCAGATCCTCTCCAAGTCATTAAGGTTTGGAGGCTGATGTTTGGCAACTCGAACTTTCAGCTCCCTCCACAGATTTTCAATCGAATTAAGATCCTGGAGACTGGCTAGGATATCCAGTTTTCAAAAGCTATACTTCCATATTTTATTTTGCTGACAATTCATCAAGAAATAATTTATGTCTCTTTCTCCAGGACTGGAACATGTTATAAGCTGTCAATTACCAAATCCCCATAATCTTTTTTCTGAAATTAAATGAGTGTGGACTTGAAGACTTATTCCATTCTATTTGGCTCACTGTTACATTTGAGTCTGACATACCTATTCTACCTGTTGTACCTTTTGTACCTCTAATATAGCACACACCTGATGCTGAAGGTTATGCAGGCTTGTATTAACATTACAGGGAACCTCAAATGACTTCCTACAAACCTGGAGCAGCCACTTCTTCTGTGTATGGAAATAATATATAGTTTGAAGGAGGCAAGGAAGTCATATGGATAAATATGCTTTCATTATAAGTCTTCTTTACTGCTCTTAAACTGGACCCTTATATTAGTAAACTGAGCATACAGAACATTATTATATCCATGGATAGTAATATACATAAACCCGGAACAGCTTTAAAGATAATGTAAACTAATGTAAAGGTAATTGTACTAAAAATGCTGAGAAGAAAATCTGCATAAATATTGTTGTTGGTCTCTGATGCATAGGCATAGTAAAATTCCTCCACATCTGAATATAATGTACAATTGCACAATTTAATGTACCTGTCAGGAGGTTTGAGCTGAAAGAACTATTACCATGAGAAATAAACAGACATCATTTCTTTAAAACACAGGAAGGTGAAAGTTAAATACTGCTTTAAACCAAACTTGTTCCTTGTAATAATGCTGCTGAAATATTTATGCATGCAAATAGAAAAAAAAACAAAATAAGTTTGATATCTATACTTACAAATAGATCACAAGGAACAGTTTCTTACAGAAGTTCTTCACACACAGTTTTTCTCCTAGAAGAGAGAGAGAATTTGTAATTATAGCTATTATTATTGCGTATCAGTTCTTTTAGTGAATCAGTATCCTTTTCCAAAGAAAATTATAAAACTGAGACTGCAGTCACACAAGCCATTTTGACATGACTGTCCCTTCTTCTGTATATAGATTAAAAATCCATAAATCCCCAATAGCCCTTTTTAAATAAACTCAATAAACTAGCACATAAAAATAATAAAAATCAAAACCAGCAAAGAAAACAAATAGTAAAAACTGAAATAAAACCAGAAACTGCCTTCATAGCCAATCATATTTATTAATGTAAGAACATAAATAATTATACACACTTTAAAAACATTGTAACAAACCCCATTAAACAAAAAAAAATGTCCACCGGTCTGCTGCACAAATATATTATCATATGGACCTCAATGAGCATGTGGGCATATGAAAACAACACTAGTAATTCTAAAGATGAATCGTAAAATAATCTTGCATCTCTCAATGAATCACCACATAAAAATAATAATGATCATCAAATAAATAACAAAAACTAAAATCAGAAATTGCCGTCATAATTAGATGTATTTATTAATGCAAATACCTAAATAGTTGTACACGTTTAAAACCTATTGAAACAAGCCAATTAAAAAAAAGCAAATCTGCTACAAAAATATATTGTGGAATGGCTGTCAATGAACATGAGACCATATGAAATTAACACCAGTAATTCTAAAGCTGATGCATCTAAAAATATGTGGTATCACACTACACCGTGCTCCAAATTATTATGCAAATTCTATTTAAGTGTCACAGAGATGAAATATTTTGTTTTTCAGTTTAACTCATGGATGGCATTGTGTCTCAGGGCTCTTTTGATCACTGAAAACAATGTCGGCCGATGAGCCCAATTTAAGGAAAAACTACTAAAGGTGGATGTTCCACATTATTAAGCAGAGCACCATTTTCCAGCAATATGGGGAAGATAAAGGATCTGTCTGCTGCTGAAAAGACTGAAATAGTTCAATGCCTTGGACAAGGTATGAAAACATTAAATATTTCACGAAAACTTAAGCGTGATCATCGCACTATTAAGAGATTTGTGGCTGATTCAGAGCACAGACGGGTTCCTGCAGATAAAGGCACATTGAGGAAGATTTCTGCCAGATCCATGCATCGGATCAAGAGAGCAGCTGCTAAAATACCATTACATAGCAGCAAACAGATATTTGTAGAGTTGTAGGTGTAGAGTTCTCCAGAGTCTTGCAACTGTGTATAAACCTTCTATTCAGCCACCAATAACCAATGCTCACAAGCAGAAACGGCTGCATTGAGCAGAAAAATACATGAAGACTAATTTTCAAACAGTCCTGTTCACTGATGAGTGCCATGCAACCCTGGATGGTCCAGATGGATAGAGTAGTGGATGGTTGGTGGATGGCCACCCTGTTCCAACAAAGCTGCTACATCAGTAAGGCGGTGGTGGAGTTATGTTTTGGGTCAGAATCATGGGAACAGAGCTGGTCAGCCCCTTTAGGGTCCCCAAAGGTGTAAAGATGACCTCAGCAAAATATGTGGAGTTTATGACTGACCACTTTCTTCCCTGGTACAGAAAGAAGAACTATGCTTTCTGTAATAAAATCATCTTCATACATGACAATGCACCATCTCATGCTGCAAATAATACCTCTGCATCAATGGCTGTTATGGGGATAAAAGGAGAGAAAGTCATGGTGTGGCCTCCATCCTCCCCTGACCTCAATCCTATTGAGAACCTTTGGAGCATCCTCAAGCAAAAGATCTATGAGGGTGGGAGGCAGTTTACATCCAAACAGCAGCTCTGGGAGGCTATTCTGACATCTTGCAAACAAATTCAAGCAGAAACTGTCCAAAAATTCACAAGTTCAATGGACGCAAGACTTGTGAAGCTGCTATCAAATAAGGGGTCCTATGTTAAAATGTAACGTGACCTGTTAAAATGTTTAAAAAGTTAAAATGTTGTTAAAAGTTTGAGTGAAATAGCTTTTGATTTCAGTAAATATGCTGCAAACACAACAAATGACAATTTTCAGTTCTTTACAACCTATAAAGTGTATTGAAACTTACTGTGCGTAATAATTTGGAACAGTGCATTGTTAGTTTTTAATGTTTAAAAAAAATGCTGTTATCATTAGGAGGTTTGTTCAATAAAATGTGAATTGTACTCTTAATAGTTGATAACATGAGAATTATGCTGACTGTTATTTACATCAATTATTTCAGTAAATGAGAAAAATATAATTTGCATAATAATTTGGAACATGATGTATAGATGCATTACATCAACATTTTCAAACACATGTTATCTGCTTAGTTTGTCATCATTCATCAAATCTCCCTACTGTGATATCTTATGAGAAATTAAAAGATCCAACTGATACACATATGTATTTTTCTGAATATATTTTGCCCAGATGTAGACAAAATCCCTCAAATAAACTTGACATAGAGTGTGAGATACTTGTCTTCAAGTAAGAGTGAATTGTATGGATCCATTGCTAGTGACAAAGTCATATAAGTTACAGTGAGCCTGTAATATTGCAAAGCCATGTATATTAAAAGTAAATTCATAGAAGATTCTGCTAATACATAGAAAAACCTGGGCAGCACAGTGGCTAAATGATTAGCACTTCCGCCTGGCAGTACTAGAGTCGCTGGTTCGAATCCCAACCCCGGCACCACCTGCCTGGAGTTTGCATGTTCTCCCTGTGACTGTATGGATTCCTCCGGGTACTCCAGTTTCCTTCCACACTCCAAAGACATGCTGGTAGGCGAATTGGCTCCTGTCTAAATTGTGCCTAGTATGTGTATGTATGAATGTGAGTTAGGGACCTTAGATTGTCAGGGACTGATGTGAATGTACAATATATATGTAAAGAGCTGCATAAATTGATGGCGCTATATAAGTACCTGAAATAAATAAAATAAATAAAAACATTCCAGCATCATGCAGGCTTATTTGCAAGGATAGTTATAATACACAGATCTAGTTGCAAGTAACAGCGTCATACAGTTCTCACTAAAGTTTTCACAGCTGTTGCAAATTTATTTCCAGGTGTAAGTGTGATACACAAATCCATTGCTAGTGACAATGTCATACAGTTCTTACTGGGTTTACAAGTTTTAAAATGTGTGTTGATTGACAAATATCCATAAAGATATCTGCTGGTTGGTTGAAAGAAGCACTTTTCACTAGAGGTGCAAGTACCTCCATATCAATATCCAAACCTATGCCCAGTTAAATGTACCACTAACGATGCAGGCTTTTTTGCAAACATAATTGAAGTGCACAGATATTGATAGGTCTCACTGAGTTTCTTATAGCTCATACAAACTTGCAAAACATCAAATGTGTATGCATCTGCATTTATTAACGGTAGTGCCTCTATATAGTGTTGCCAGTATTACCATCAAATAGTTCTTACTTCAAGTCTCTTATTTTAAGATATATATACAGTATGTCCAGGTATAGGTGTTATGCACAGACCCACTGCTAATGACAACATCGTACAGTTCTACACTCAGCATGCAAAAGTTCAAATGTGTATACATCAACATCAGGGCCGGAGCTAGACTATTTTGCATCCTAGGCTAGACCAGTTACTTGCACCCGCCAAAAATAAATAAATAAATATAAAAACAGTAGAAAATATTGAATCAACAAAACATGAAACTACTAAATTTCTTTTAATTTGTAAAAATAAGTACCATGAGATGCCACCAGCACCAATATTAAAGACAAAATCAGTGTTACAGACGGACTGTATCTGTGGCTGGCAGTGGCAGGGGCACAGTCACAGTGAGTGGAAGATGATGGATCCACACTCTGACATATCCCAGGCTGGAATTCCCCAGGCAATGGGGAGAGATAAAACGCTGTGACATCAGGCAGCTGAACTGAGTGATCCCATACAGTGACAGATCCGACACGATACAACACACCGCCACCAACACTGCCACATATCAGCAGGCCCAGCAGGCACTAGAAGAGCAGGCTGTGGAATCATGATGATTTCATCACTCACTGACAAATTGCACATGTGATGGATGGCCGGCCAGCCAGGTCACACTCACACAGACACGAGAAATCCGAGTCAGACAATACCTTCTTCTACAAGCGCAGCTCTGCCTCCACTGATGACTGGGAAGAGAAGGGCTGGAACTCCACAGTGATCAGCAGCCGCCAGCCGGCATGCAGTAAGGGACTGAGTCTGAGAGTCACACTGTTATGAGCGACAGCTTAGCTGTTACACTGGCCCCAGACACCCGGCATCTTCCTCTGTTCTTTCTTCCTTCCCTCCACCGCCTCTCCTCTCAGCTGAAGGATCATTCATGATGTGGTGGCGTCCCACACAGAGAGAGTGCCGGCCTGTGCTGCGCCCAGGCACTCCTAGGTGGCAGTGCGCCCTAGATGGCCGCGTAGTTTGCCTAGTGGAAGCACCGGCCCTGATCAATATATATCCATAAAGAATTTTGCTGTCCATACCTTCACCCAATATTGTGCTGCAATGATTGTCCAGTAATAATAAACGTGACATAAGATGGCTAAAAGCTCATTTCCACATGTGAATGATGTGGGCAAGTCTATTGTTAGCAGCAGCATCACATCAGTACTAAAAAAGCATTATTCTTTTCAAACGCAAATTTATTACAGGTATTTACATAGGGCTGACAATTTACACAGCACTTTACATACTGCATATTAACATCAGTCCCTGTCCGCACAGAGCTTACAATCTAAGGTACGTATCTCACACATATACACACCCTAGTGCCAATTTGGACAGGAGACAACTGACCTGCCAGCATACCTTTGGAAGGTTGGAGAAATCCACCCAGAGGAAACCCAGACAAGCATTGGGAGAACATGTTAAGCTCATGCATAGCTTTCTGACACTGATCCTGACACTTACTTTGATGAGGCCCTGATCTACGTTTTTTTTATTCTTTTTGGTGTTGTTGTTTTTTACATTCCTCTTCTTTAGGGAGGAGAAAAAAATATAATGTTTATTTTTTATTTATTTATTTATTTATTTTAAAGAAGTTATGCATATTTTCCTCCATTTAGAGGAAAAAGAGTCCAGGGGTGGGTTTTACAGCTAGTATTTACTCTGATTGCCAACCACAGACTTTCACAGTGATTATGTGATTGGGAGCCATTCCTCCAGACTTTCAATCATTAATATGAGACCCCAAGCTGTCAGTCAGTGACAGTGAATAAATGTACACCCACCTTTGCAAATTTATACTTTGGTGTATGAGAGCATCATGTACAGTATTTGGAGTGATTGTATGTCAAGATACCTATCCAATATTTCAGCCTGGTATAGGTATATCAATGGTGTATAGATTATGTTGAATGGCACAGTGCATGTGATAGCTGAATTTAGGACATTTTGGGGACAAAGTTGTTTTAATTTGAAATTCACAAGCTCGTATGATTTTGAAAAAGTCACAATTTTGGACCTGGCCATTGAAAAGGGACATCACAAACAAATCAACACGTATCTATTCAGAAAACCAACTTCAACAAATAACCCTCTTTTATGCCACTAATTGTGGTGCACAAACCTATTGCTAGTAACAGCATCAAACAGTTCTCAGTGAGTTTCTTATAGCTTGAAAAACTTTGAATGTGCTTATATTAGTATATGTCTTTAATTGTAGTGCACAAATATGTTGCCAGTAATAGCATCAAACAGTCCTCACTGAATTTCTTATTTGTTGGTAAAAGGGTCATGCACATTTACAGTATGTACTGTAGGCTAAGAGCTGTGTAAGTTATCGGTGTTATATAAATACCTGTAATGAATGAGAATTTGAGACATTGCATGCATTACTGAATACTGGTGTGATGCTGGCACTAACATTAAACTGGCACACACCATTCACATGTGGAATTTAGTTTTTTGCCATGTTATGTCATATTTTCCTGTGTGTAACTCGACATGCAGCTAAACCCTACTATTCTGCAATAAACCAGACTGATTGTAATCTTGAAGCTTTATTAAAAAACAGGGTGGGTGAAACTAATGAAAAAAACAGATGAGAAATACATACATACAATGTATGAAGCATAAAGAAAACACAATGAAATGATTAGGCTGCAGATGACAATAAGTTCATGCTCACCAGAGATGCTGCCTTTAGGGCATGTAAGTTTAGTCCTCCTCTCCCTCGGTTATTAAGATGGAGTCTGCACTCCCAGGATGCACCTGTTTCCTTTTCTTACAATGAAGCAGTTTTTTTTCATTAAAGCTAAACAATCTTTAATTTCTGTAAAACAGTAAATTGATTTTGGGTTCTATCTAATGGCCAAATGTAGTACTGCAGGCAGGACATCACTGAATTTTCCTGCTGGAGGCACACTATTCTTATTATTACTAAAGTATCATCGCTGTGCAATATTGAGCGGAAGTGTGGTTATTGGTGCCATAGCGCTCACATTTGCAGTGCTTCTTTTAACCAGCAGATCTCTCTATGTACAGTTGTGCTCAAAAGTTTGCATACCCTGGCAGAAATTGTGAAATTTTGGCATTGATATTGAAAATATGACTGATCATGCCAAAAAATGCACTTCTATTGAAAGATGATGATCACATGAAGCCATTTATTATCAAATAGTTGTTTGGCTCCTTTTTAAATCATAACGATAACAGAAATCACCCAAATGGCCATGATCAACAGTTTACATACCCTGGAATGTTTGGCCTTGGTACAGACACACAAGGGTTACAATGCCAATTAGAGGTTAATGTCCCACACCTGTTGCTTTTCAAATTACAATTAGTGTCAGTGTATACATAGTGAATGAGTTTGTTAGCTCTTACTTGGAAGTACTGACTAGACTAGATACTGAGCCATGGGGATCAGAAAAGAACTGTCAAAAGTCATGCGTAACAAGGTAATACGTCTGTGCATGACACCTATATCTGGAAATACGTTTCTATTAGCTATAAGAAACTTAGTGAGAACTATTTGGCATTATTACTAGCAACAGATTTGTGCTTTACAATTATGCTTGCGAGCAAGCCTGTAGCAATGGTGGAGAGTTTGGTTGAGCATAGATATTGCTAATGACATGAAAGTGCAATGAAATGGATATTTGTCATAAAGAAAACACTGAGGACTGTAGGATGTTGGCACTAGCTATGGACTTGTGCATCATGATTACACCTGGAAATAAGTCTGCATCAGCTATGACAATAGCAGTGAGAACTGTATGACACTGTTATTAGCAACAGATCTGTGCATAATAAAAATACATGCAGATAAGCCTGCATTAACAGTGGGAACATCTTCTGGACATAATTCTCAATATAAATAGATTCTCAGCCTTGCGAGTTTCCTGTAAATTATATAATGTAGTCATAGCAATGGATCCATACAATCCATTCATATTTGGAAACACGTTTCTCACTCTGTGTCAAGTTTATTAGAGAGATTTTGTCTACGCTTGGGCAAAATATATCCAGAAAATACATATGTGGATTGTTGGATGCTTTCATTCTTATTATTGTTTTTTAAAGAGCTTATACTGACAAGTATCAACACAATATGATCTGCTGTGTTCCTACAGATATATATTTTCTGTATACATCTGTTGGATATTTAAATTTCTCGGTCAGAGGATTTTACAGAATAGAGTTTGCTGAATAATGACAAAGTAAGCAGATCACATGTGTTTGAATATGTTGATGTGATATACTTATAGTGTGATACCGGATTTGTTTAGATGCATCATCTTTAGAATTACTGGTGTTGATTTCATATGCCCTCATGCACATTGACAGCCATTTCACAATATATTTTTGTAGCAGATAAGGTTTTTTTCTTTTTTAATTGGGTTTGTTTCCATGGGTTTTAAGTGTGTACAACTATTTAGGTATTTGCATTAATAAATATACGTAATTATGAAGGCAGTTTTTGGGTTTGGTGTTTGCTATTTCTTAGACATGTGCGATACGTTTCATTATGAATCAAATTTTGGACAAATTGTTTGTTATTCAGGGATTTGGGTGTATCTGAATATCCGAATCACAATAGTAATGAATTTCAACGAATCTGAAATCCATTTTAATGAAAATAACTAATTCATTCGTATTCATTTGCTTGCAACTTCAGAGGGTTTTGTAAGTTCATCAATATGTGTCACACTCTGTATTATATACATGGCCAAAGCCAAAGTCGCAAAATATCAAAGTAGCAAGCAAGACACATAGAAATTGTAAGCAAGTCACAAGGCATTGAAGTCGCAAGCAACTCACAATGCAAAGTTGTACTGGAAACATAACAAATTAAATGGAATCTTTTGAAATATCTTCCGAAAATACAAATTGATTCGGAACAACGAAAATAAGAAAGGAATCTGAATATACCAAACAAATTCCAAAAATAAATCATTCTAACATAACGAACATGACAAAATGAAATGATTGACTTAACAAAGGAATCTAAAACTAAACAAAGCAAATTTTTGTAGTCACTCACATCTCTATTTATATCTTTGATCTGTTTTATGACTATTATTATTTTTTTATGCGGTGATGCACTCAGTCTACTTAAACAGGGCTATTGGGAATTTATGGGTTTTGATATGTTTACTGGAGATTCCGAATCAATGTGAGCTATTAAGAGGAACTGGAGTCATTATCAGTGTTGTTTTTGATATTTGTACATTTAACATTTCTGCAAAGCATGGTTGGAAGGCTCTCAATTAGGTTTATCTCATGGATAAAATTTTACTGGTTTAATGGGACATAAAAAACTTATTTCAATGACAATAACATGACAAAGACCTAAATGTCAAATCCAGAAATGCTGGCCACTCCAGTTGTCAGTTGTCTGTCTCTAATAGGTTACTGCAGAGAGGTTATCTACGTTACTTGGAGCATCAATGTAAAGCCGTTGACATACTATACTTTAATGTTAAATAGCATTTCAATTTGCTCTTTAAAGTTGGCAAGGTTTCACAATTCTCAAAGTGGTGGCCTGTCTGTTGGCAGAGCTTGCTTCCTTTTTTTCTCAAATGCTTACAAAAATGAATGATGTAAACAAAACACCAAAATGTTAATGTTTACCTTTTTACTGTTATAAAAGTTCATATAGTAACAAGGAGACAAGAGCATTACCAAAATACATACACTAAAATCAATTTTTTTATAAACAAGTTTTACTTCTTAATAAATGGGGAAAAGTAGAACTGAAGGCAAAACTTTTTTTTGTATAGAGTGGGGGGGGTGGGTTGTTATTACTCCTGTCAGTTTTTTTTTTTTGCCATATGTGTCTCATTGGGCACATTTCCCTTCACTTCCTGTCTGATTGTCCAAACAGGAAGTGAGAGGAAATCCCTGCAAAGAGAATGAATCCTGGGGTGTCACCAGGGTCCCCATTGGAACATTTCCAATCTATTACTGCTCTGGTGTCAACCCAAAATTTGGGATTTTCTTTTACTTTCACTCTTGATGATAACTGTAAACAGTACAAATAGGGCCGTGGGCACGTTTCACCATATGTGTTGGTTATGTGTGAGGCTGCTTCCTTTTTGGACTGGGGTATTGGACACTATCAACGCAATTGGCAACCTGTCTGTTCCTATGGACCCGCTGATAATGCTGTTGGGACTTACTGATCTTGTGGAGGCACCTAAGCATAGTAAGCTGTTTGTCTTCTCTACTTATTATGCTAGATGAGAAATTTTGTTGAGATGGAAGCAAACTCACCCACGGTCTCTGGTTGGAAGGCAGCAATTAATGGGGCTCTTCCTCTCTATCAGCTTACGTACATAAGCCGCAACTGTCTGGCAAAATTTTCTAAAATATGGGCTGTGTGAGTGAAGGCACAGGGTCTTACAATATAGGCTGTGATGTCTCCAGTTATTTATTAAAAAATGTCTGTAGTACCCAAACAATGCGCTGCTACTTGTGCCACCTACTCTCCTCCCTTGCCCTTTGTCTCTCCCTTCTTCCTCCTCTCCCCCCCTGCTCTTACCCTTCCCCCCCCCACCCTGCTTTATTTTCCTCATCCTCCTTGTTTCCTATCTTGCTCCCCTTCCTCGGTTGGACATCGACCTTTGGGTCATACTAAGTCCCTGTTTGACGAGTTTGTTCGGGCCGTGTCTTGGGTGGAACATAGAACTTTATCAGGATGCTATTGTAGGGCTTTTCTGTTTTAGGATACTAGTGTATTCTGTTTACCTTGTTGTATATTGCCAGCTTGATTTGGTTTTATGTACCTTTGCTTGTCTGTACCACTGTATATTTTTAATAAACGCAACTGTTAAAAAAAACAGTACAGTGGATGCATCTCCCTAACAGGGGCACAGACAGCAATAAAAACTGGCAGGTGTTCTAATCCCTCTCCACTTTATCCATATGTCTTTAATTCTGCTTTAAAGATTCAAAGACACTTTTAGGTGGCATGTTATTGCAGTTTAAATAGAACAGACAGCATAGGGAGGTAAGAAAGAACATACATTAGACATCTGCCATTTAAACAACAGAAAAAGTAAGTTGTAAGTAAGTCACTCATTAATTTTTACAGCCCACTCCCTCATAAGTTGATCTGAAACTAAATGTATGAATGCTACATAACAGCACATGTCCAACACATACCCAATGCTTGTGCCCACGGACCATTCCTAGAGTAGCTCTAAATATATGCAATACATTATTGTTATCTACATTAACTCATATCCCCTATAAAGCAGAGCGCCCAAGGCCAAGACTTTTGGGTATCCACCAGCAGAATAATGCTAATCACTGCAGACAACAGCATTTAAAAGTGATTTTTTTTGTAATAATATAATCTAATTCTAAAATAATTGCAGTTTTCTTTGCAAGTAGTTCCATGATAAACAACTCTAGTTGGAGTCACTCATCACTACAATAAATACTCTGTTCTGTCTCTGCTACACATTACCCTGTGTGCAGCTCAATGTGCAATTAAACCCAACTCTTCTCTAATCAACCAAGCTGCGTGAACAAATCTGGAGCTTTTTTTTAAGAAAATTGGGTAGGGTAAAACTAGGAACAAAACAAAAAGAAAACATAGAATAAGAACATATACTGGGAAAACCAAAGCAGTCATAATATGGAGCGACTGTGCATGGCAACCAATCAGCTTCTGCCTTTCATTTTTAAATCCTAAAGTGGAATTCTGGGATAACCCTAGCTACTCTTAAAACTGCCCCTTCCCCCTAACACCTACACTAACTTGTGTAAGAAACAGAAATGAAGAGCTTGGAAACAGAAATGTTTCCAAGCTCTTCTATAAATCAAAGTAATTAGGTGAGGTGATAATTAACAGTATAATTAAATATCTACAGTGTATAAGAATGCCAACCACTATTTATGCCAATGTCAAATGTTGAATATTGAATATTTACTTATATTAACTTGTTCAAAAGAGACATGTTGGAAAAACAGCATTGGTCAAGTAATTAAATTGAAACACACACACACAAACAATCTGGAACAATCCTGCTTCTAAATATCTATATAAGTATAATAGACATTCTACCTCTACCTTCCAACCTGCTCCTTTGGAATCAAGGACTTTGATAAGTATATTTCCTTCCTTGGACCTCTGCCGGCTTTACTTTGGCTTCAGCATTGCACCCGTTTTGATGTTACACTTGTCTCCAGGAGTTAGAATGAGCTGCAAATTTTGCCATGTTGTGCACATCTCATACAAGTGATCCTGGCTGGAGGCTCTCCAAGTGTAGCTTTTTTGTAAAATGTTGTACCTATGCCCCTGCCTGGTCTGAGTTCAATCTCCAGGCCCAAAATGTAACCTTGCATGGTTTACAAGAGCTGATGAGCTTCAAATAGTACTTGTATCAATCTAGACTAGCCACAAAATCTGAGGCCTGTACCTCCTCCTGCAAATTTTGCAACTATCTTTGGAACTGCTGAACTGTATGTGATACTTTCTAGGTGGTATTCACCTAACTTCTATGGAATTTTTACAGTGCTGTGTTTTAAAGAAGCATGTAAAGCCTATTGTGCTTTTAAGCCCCTTTGGTTGAAGCCCCCTGAATCACACAAGACAGCATACACTTACTCATCACGTGGACACCAGTATTCCACCTCTACCAGCTCCAAGCTGGACCCAATGACCATGTACCAAATGTGCATACCTGGAATTCATCTTTAGAAATTGTAATGTTTATTATAGATCCTGCTAAAAGTCATACAGTTATAACAATGATGATTACGTAGTATATGCTCCTCGAGATCCTGCTCCGATCTGCTTTGGTTGTAACACGCACATGAAAGGCAATTATACAGTACCTGTGTTTTATAAATGGCAAAAAATGTTTATAACTGTTGCTACGAGTTTGGTGGATGGGATCTTGTTGGGGGGGGTAATTGGGTATTTGTTCTCGAACATTGATCTACTATTACTTGATCACTGATATTTTTACTGTATGAATTTTATTAAGCATGCATAAAGAGCATTACAATTTTAACAGTATATATGGGCTTTTACAATTGAAGTACTGAGTCCCTTCATAGCAATATTTCTGGTTATAATTATTCAAACTATTTTTTCCCAACACTGATGTGTAATGTCAAGCTATAAAGGGGATATGCTACAGTACCAGAAGCAAGGTTTTATTCCTCTCAGCTAGGAACTACGAAATCTTGATTTGTGCATGCAGGGAGGATCAGAATATGGAACATACAAGAGCAATCCTTTAGGATAAGCTTGAATGAGAGTCTCTTAGCAAGAACGCGTGGCCAAGAAATCTGCAAAATATTGTGTGATGTCATCAAGTCAGCATGTGCCAAGATTCTCAAGTAACTTTGATCATCTTGCTGAATCTATGCAGAATCTATGCAAGAAGAATTTAAAGAATATGTAAACCCAAAATCCCTGATATTTCCCTGCTGTACTATGTACTCGTATGAAAATGTATACTGTGCTCTTTGTATTGCTTCCTTTGTGTGAAATCGCTGGTATTCCTGCCAAGTCCCTCCTAAAAACTGACCACACTAGGCATGAGAGCACAACATGGTCAATTTTCTGGCTGTGCTGAGAACTCTGTTCTCCTCCAATAATCATACTTGTCCTGAAACACCCCTCCCCCAGTGTGCTGCTGTTTCTCCTTCCCCACCCCACTAAGATCCATATGCAGCTGAAAACAGAGGGTATGTGTTCACTTATTAAAAAAGGGAAAAATTATTTAGAATGTTTTAATTGATGTTTTTGATAATTTAGTTAATGTTTTATGTATACACAAATGTTTTGCCTTCATTTCTATTGTAAACTGAATGGGTTGTTTTACAAGGTGGGGGTTTAAACATACTTTAAGTTGTTCTGTAAAGTGATGCTATTGACTACAAAGTATTAGTGGCGATGGAGTGTATATCAATAATTTTACTATGATGACTTACAAATGTATTTGTATATTCCATTCATATAATTATTTCTTAGTCGTTGACATTGACATTATTGTTATATATAAAAGACAGACCAGGATGCTCCATTTTGTGAAAATGAAAAATCAAACTAGAATATTATATGTACATTATGCAGATGTCTGAAGACCATATTGCCAGTCACATATACTCCCCTTAGGATGTTTCCACATCTGATAAATGCAATCATGACACTGAAATAGGTTTAAATATCATCTTGGGTACAAGGAACACATAATCAAACTGTAAAATCATGGTAATATTATTAGCAATTATGGTGTTATGACAACATTAAAGAAAACCATATCTTAATGATGAAAATGCTTAATATTTGTATGATACTAACCCATGGTTAAACTTAGATGCCTTTCTTTTCCTTCTTTCTATCAATTGTTTGTGTTGGAGTTGGCAATCCGACTCCTAACAAACCACTGCCACCTAGGGGCCAAAGACTGTCTTGCTTGAAACATGAAAATATATAAGTAGACTGTTGAAACATGAAATACATACCGTAATTAGTATGTTTTCATTTCAAAATAATTAAAATTTAACTATATTGAATTTTTATGTTGTAAGCACCAGATTACTTAGATAACCAAGTTAAATCACCTGTGACGTCACAAAGGAAGCCTTTAAAAAGGGGATATAGAGAGGACCTATTAAAGCATCCTCTCTATATCCACTTCTTTGCAGATGTATCAAACAGAAAAAAAAGGATTCATTCTAAGATTGCAGACCTTGCTTGTGTTTGATAAATGGCACTGTTATACCTCCCCCATCCCCCACCTTAGTCCTTCGTTGGTTCATACCTCACTGTTGAATATGGAAGAGAATTTTATTAAAGATTTAGCCACGCTGGTGATAGTGACTGGTTCACAGTAATTTTCTTACAAAATAGTTTAATCTATCACAGGACAGACAGTGCACCTTCTCACCATGTATCATGTCTATGTATTGAATAAGCACTATCCAAATCCAATTCCTCTTCATATTTTTTTTTTTAATCTGTGATGCATATTTAAGATACATTTTCTTTTCGTATTTTGTATTTGTTCTTTTTTTATATTTTTTGTAGGGGTTGGCAGATTTAAATAAATTGCTGCATGGTGTGTATATTAAGTGTAACCATCAAGCATGGGACTATTACATCGTGTTCATCTGTACTAATAGCATGACAGTAAGGTATGGAGAGTTCATTATTAACTAGCAGGAGTCTGTAAATCATACATGTTGGCATCCTACTATATCCTACATCCTAATATATGTACCAAAATATTGAATCAGAATACTGCATTGTACAATGTATGAATTAAAAAATATAGCAAGCTGTGATTGGTGGAGTCCAAACACATTAAACCAAAGTTCTAGTTTTCACTTACAACCAAATACATTTAATAGTGCAGCAGAGAGAACGAGCAGGAGGTTTTCCGCAAAATCTTGTCCATCCCACCACTGGACACCTGACATATTTTAGCAGTGAATTAAGCAGTATTAATTAAACTTTAGCTGTTTTAGTTCAAATTTAGTAGTCAAAAGCTGTGCAGTCACTGTGAAATTATACACTGTCGGTAACACAACAACAGACTACCTGCCTTTAAATTTCCAAACACTAGCCTATACCTTATGCACTCTGCTAGGGTGGGCTTATTAAGATTTGCCAAGCCATAATTGAAAGAGTAATCTGTTGTATCTTCCACCTTTCACATTATTCCGTTTTATCTCACACCCTTTCAATGACCTGACATGTCTGATGTCCTCCCCTTTTCACCCACCTAAAGTGATTGTAAACCCTCACCTTGTAAAACAACCCATACAGTTTAATATAGAAATGAAAGGCAAAACATTTGTGTATAGATATAAAAACATTATAACTACCCTTTTCCCCTGTTTTATAAGTGATCAAATACCCTTTATTCTTGGCTGCATAAGAGCTGGGGAAGGAGAAGCAGCAGCACACTGATCTTCCCAGTGAATAGTTGTGTGGGGTGTCAGGAACAGTCTGATCATTGGAGGAGAGCAGGCTGAGCTTCCAGCATAGCTAGAGAGCAGCCCAAGCTGTGTTCTCCTGCTTAGTGTAGACAGTTTTTAATTGGAAAGCAGAGGGACTGGCAGTAACATCAGGGATTTCACACAAAGGAAGCAATACAAAGGGAACAGTATATGTTTTCATACAAGTACATGGCATAGTGGGCACATATCAGAAATATGAAATATTGGGTTTACATATTTGTTAAAGTGTAAGTACATTTAAACTTCTTTTTTAGTTTTGAATGGAGCAGAAAGGGATTAGAACCTGTGCTGGGTTTTTATTGCTGTCTGTCATTAGGAGTATTTGCCTCTCTTTTTGTCCTGTCTCACCAAAAGTAAAAAATGAAAGACAATCCCACATTTTGGGTGGTCACCAGAACAGTAATAGAGGGAAAATCTTCCAATGGTGAAGCTAGTTCTGTTGACAACCATGGATTCCCTCATTTTGATGGGAATGCCCACTTGCTTGGCTATAGGACAGGAAGTGAACAGAAATCTCTTCAATATGACAAAGATGGAAAAAGTAAGACTGATAGCAGTTATAACTCTATACAAAATGAAAAAAAAATGTTTTGCTTTTAGTTCTACTTTAACCACAGAGCCTCTGTGTGCGGTCCCAAGCTATGCAGCTTCATTCTCCTGCCATAGGCACTTTCATTCATATCTACAGTACTGTGGCTACCTTTATATGGAATAAAATACCTGTGTTATTATCTCTTACTTATTAATTTTATACTCAAGTCCTATTCTCACTATCCAGGCTATTAAAATACTGGACAGGTAGTAATCATATAGTATATGCACCTATGGCAGTAGGGAAGCACTGGTAATTTCCTTGTAGTACATAAGACTCATGTCAACTACTATCAAGGAATATAGCTGTAGTCAATTATACACATTTTTTTGACTAAAACAGCATGATACTGATACCAGTATTAGTTATTTTTTA
Organism: Staurois parvus; assembly: GCF_062004578.1. Taxonomy (NCBI): domain Eukaryota; kingdom Metazoa; phylum Chordata; class Amphibia; order Anura; family Ranidae; genus Staurois; species Staurois parvus. The sequence continues at coordinate 16,898,838 of NW_028317844.1, forward strand.
TTTTAAACAATAAGTATTAATAAAAATAATGTAGCATTTTCTATCTCAGAGAAAGAGAGAAGTTGGTACTTGGTGTAGATTGTATATTTGTATATTATGGTATGAATATTTAAATACAATTTAATATTAGGTCAAATACCTTAAGCACATGGTAGGAACTGTTCTCTTAGGTGGACACATGTACCAGTTAAAAATCACTACATTTTATTACATAGAAAAGCATATATTGAAATACCCAGTGCACATATTGATCAAACTATATCTTTGTTATACTGTGTGCTAAATTCCATAAAAATTCTCCCAGCTCACAATCCCTAATCATATCTGTATAGTTCTTCTATTCTATTGTTTCTATTCTATGTTTTAGCCTAATATACAGTACACTATCCAACATATAGAGATGAATATACCTTCAAGTACTACATCCATATATTCATAACAATCTAAACGCACATGCTCTTCAGAATTTACAGGTACAACTCAGTGGATAAGCACATACTGTATCTTTAAATCGCTTGATTTCTTTTCTATAGGTGATATGAACAGTTCTAAACAAAGCATTTAAAGGTTACAGGTCAATACATTATTGTTGTCTTTGCACTCTATACTTTGTTCCTTGCCGCATGTTAAACATCATACTATATCTTTGTTATTGGGGGAGTTGAATTACTAAAACTGGAGCGTGCAATATCTGGTGCAGCTCTGCATAGAAACCAATCAGCTTCTAAGTTTTATTGTCAAAGCAATATTTTATTGAATTTTATTCAATTTTATTGAACAAGCTGAAGTTTGAAGCTGATTGGCTACCATGCACAGATGTACCAGATTTTGCACTCTCCAGTTTTAGTAAATCAACCCTTTTGCCTAAATACGTGCTCAATTATATCTTGATATCATAACCATAGAGTATTCTGTATACAACATAGTTATAGAAAATGGTGAACTAGTATCTCTTATCCAACACGGTTTATAAATATAGTCCACTTCTTCAGGGAGAAGCAGTGAAATCACTGTGGAAATCATATATTACACATTTTAGAAGTCAATAATATAATTTCTGAAGATAGTCATATATCAAGAATGTAAACTATATACAGTATTTAGCAATTCCATAGTGTCGTATGTGTCTATAGCACAACCAGAGCTGGTTTAAAAACCACTCCCTGGGCAAACACAGGGAAAACCACAAATCCAAATGTTTTAATGCAGACTGTTAGACAGGGCCAAATTGGTTGTTTTGCAGGCTGGCTGGTAAAGATTGCTGGGAAATCCTTTGTTTGTTTGTGATGTGCATTGCCCTTCCATGTGCACCCTACTACTAAGGCTGGTTATAGGTTCGGACGGTTGCACCTAAGAGAGGAGGCTTCAAGAAAGCAACCACAAGAATGTAGGAAACTTACAGAAGTGAAGAGTAAGGTAAGTATTACTCCATATTCCTGCACCACTTGACCTAACAAGCAGTTCATCCTTGCAGTGCAGGGAACCCACTGCAAAAGCAGATTTTTACTAATTCCTGTAGTTGTGCTTTAAGGGTAACTTACCCCCAAATACCATCTCCAACTGGTCCCCCAAATACTATCCCTATGCACCTGTACAGCAATACCAAAAACAAACAGGTATGGCAGCTGACTGGCTGTAAACAAATATTACAAAAATATAGGGTATTAAAACTCAAAGCACACTCTGCAACATTAAAGCCCCATTCCATGCAAAAACAATTTTTAACTCCTATTAATTTATCCAAAGTTAATATTTATTTAGAATTTCAAATATTTGTATGTGTTGATGTGGGTGATTTTTTATTATACTTTGCCCTGGGTAATTTTGCTATTAAATAAGAGATTCACATCATTTCAATGTAACCCTATTACATTTTTTTGGGGTACTATTACTGTGACCTCTTTCCAACAGTCTACCAGATAGATAGATAGATAGATAGATAGATAATGCATGTTGTTTGTTGACTGAATAAAGGAGTTGTTTATTGCATATTCATGCCATTTTGTGGATAATAGTTATGTGGAACCTAATGCTTTGTTTCAGTGAGCATATTTTTTAATTAATTCAGTAAGCTTTACCTGAAAATCAATCATTATTTAAATTTCACATTTTTAAAAAAGCTTGCTGCACCATATTTCCCCTTGCTGCATAACACATGGGGGTTGATTTTTTAAAACTGGAGAGCGCCAAATCTGGTGCAGCTCTGCATAGAAACCAATCGGCTTCTATGTTTATTTTGTCAAAACCTAATTGAACAAGCTGAAGTTAGAAGCTGATTGGCTACCACGCACAGCTGCACCAGATTCTGCACACTCCAATTTTAGTAAATCAGCCCCATAGAGATTTATTCATCTTTCCCCTATTGGCTCTGTGTATTTCAGTGCAGTCATTCAGCCACCTAGTCTAGTGTTTTCAATCAGTTGCAATAAGAATCAATAAGGCATCACCACTTAGCAACACTACTAAATAGGATAAAGTGCCTGTTTATGTAGTAAGCAAATATGGCTTCTTCTTTGTCCATATAAAATGATAAAGTACACACAGAATCTGGGTTTTAAAATATTATTGTGCAGTGATAGGATTTTTTTTACATTAAACTGATTCGTTTTACATTTGTGTATAAAACATTTTGAAACAAAGTAATTTACCTTGAAGGGTAAAAGTTCTTGTTATTGAAAGCTATTGTAAAATTGTGAGTAAAATATTATTAGTTCACATACTCTATTATAATAAAACCTTAATGCAGTGAACAGGGAAATAGAGATGTATACCGCCATTAGTATTTACATTACAGTCCTGCAAGCGAGCAGGAATTAGGTGTCTAATAGGCAATAATAATAATAAATAGCATGTGAAACATAGGTCTTCATATAGTTGTTTGACAAGCGTTTGATGATCATTTGTTATGAAAAAAAAATACTAAAATATTGACAGTAAAACTGCAATAAGATTCATGCACCTGCAATAGTATTACAAAATCCTGGACCCCCACCAATTTGTCTAGAGACTAGCCCATTGAAGAGGAAAAGCAGCAAGCACCATGTTCATATCTTGTTTAAGGTGAAGATTCCCAGCTGTATCTAAAGAGACAGCTTACATTTTTTTTAAATGAACTTCTTTATACCCCGGAGAGAAAATACATCTTACACTCACCCTTTTATTGATTAAATGCCTTGACAGATAGATTCCATCTAGTAAAACTGCTAACACCCTAAATGGCCCAACGGATTGAGAAAAAAATTCTATTTCCTCGTTGCAGGCAGGCTGCTGTTTCTACTGTGACTCGACAAATATATGGCATCTGTGCAAAGGATATTGGGTTAGCTTGGCAAACAATCTTTGATTTACTGTCAACTTTTTGCAGTTACATTTTTAGCAAGCTCTTCAATGGCTTTTTCACAATAATAAACCAATATCGGGAGACAGCGGTTTGCTGCAAAATAAAAGCTCATGTAAGCCTTTTTTTCATGCCAGTTGGTATTTTTTGCAGAACTACCTGTAGGAAATGCAATATATTCTAGCTATTTAATAGCCACAGAGCAAAATTTACTGGAAAATATAGGACATCTGGATGTGTTACAGTATATTTCTGGTAATATATTTTGTCTTCAGAGATTATTATTATTATACAGGATTTATATAGCGCCTCACCTCAATAAATAATTATCACACTATGTTTTAAACTATTTTTGAAAAATCAAGAATATGCAAACACTCAAACAATAAAAGTGATTATTTGCAGAAGGTATATGTGTGCCATTTCTACCATTTTTCATCATAATATTTCTTGTAACCTGCAGATGCTGCTATTTAAACTATAGGCATGGTTGTTTATGCTATATCCATGAAATAAAATTGTTACTGAATCTAAAACTAAAACTTGTTTTTACAGTTATTTGCCATATTCTTTTAGCTTTTGATCTTTATATGCTGTCAGTTATATGTTTCCAAATGCACTTTTGCTGTACTGTCCTGGTGAGTGTTTAAAAAGATAAAAAGACAATAGACATTCACTTCTCCCTTTTGACCTATGCCTCCTGAATGTGTAAGACTGAATAATGGGCGGCACAGGGAGAGACAGCAAATTTTTGCCAGTCCTGCAGAGTACCTCCTCTGATGAGCCATTAATCCATCTATCAGCAGGACACTGCTACCAAACCCTTTATACCAGTAATTGTTAACTCCATTCCTTGACTATACCCAGCAGGTGATGCACTCAGAAATTCCTTTATATTATACATATAGTGCTACCCCTGCAGGAGCCACTGGTTAGGATGGGTCCTCTGTATTTTGCTTCAACCTCTTTGAGAACTTCAGTCCCTCTGACACACTAGGTTGAGTGTACAAGCCATGCAATATTGCATAAAATCACTGATAGTAGTGGCAGCAGCATGAAGAGGCGGTACAGGGGCCCATGGCAGATTACGGGCCTGGCAGCAGCAATGGGAGGCCCGTAATCTGCCAGCACCCTATGACAAAAAATGGAACACACCAGCAGTGTGAGGAGACCTGAAAGTGGCACATGGCATGAGACACTGTGGACCTGGCAGCAGCATGAGGAGGCGGTACAGGGGCCCATGGCAGATTAGGGGCCTGGCAGCAGCTATGGGAGGCCCGTAATCTGCCAGCACCCTATGACAAAAAATGGAACACACCAGCAGTGTGAGGAGACCTGAAAGTGGCACATGGCAGAGTGTGGCGATGGAGACAGCAGCAATGGGAGGCCGTACAGGAACCCATGAGAGACTCTGGACCTGGCAGCAGCATGAGGAGGTGGTATAGGGGCCCATGGCAGATTAGGGGCCTGGCAGCAGCTATGGGAGGCCCGTAATCTGCCAGCACCCTATGACAAAAAATGGAACACACCAGCAGTGTGAGGAGACCTGAAAGTGGCACATGGCATGAGACACTGTGGACCTGGCAGCAGCATGAGGAGGCGGTATAGGGGCCCATGGCAGATTACGGGCCTGGCAGCAGCTATGGGAGGCCCGTAATCTGCCAGCACCCTATGACAAAAAATGGAACACACCAGCAGTGTGAGGAGACCTGAAAGTGGCACATGGCATGAGACACTGTGGACCTGGCAGCAGCATGAGGAGGCGGTACAGGGGCCCATGGCAGATTAGGGGCCTGGCAGCAGCTATGGGAGGCCCGTAATCTGCCAGCACCCTATGACAAAAAATGGAACACACCAGCAGTGTGAGGAGACCTGAAAGTGGCACATGGCAGAGTGTGGCGATGGAGACAGCAGCAATGGGAGGCCGTACAGGGACCCATGAGAGACTCTGGACCTGGCAGCAGCATGAGGAGGCGGTATAGGGGCCCATGGCAGATTAGGGGCCTGGCAGCAGCTATGGGAGGCCCGTAATCTGCCAGCACCCTATGACAAAAAATGGAACACACCAGCAGTGTGAGGAGACCTGAAAGTGGCACATGGCAGAGTGTGGCGATGGAGACAGCAGCAATGGGAGGCCGTACAGGGACCCATGAGAGACTCTGGACCTGGCAGCAGCATGAGGAGGCGGTATAGGGGCCCATGGCAGATTAGGGGCCTGGCAGCAGCTATGGGAGGCCCGTAATCTGCCAGCACCCTATGACAAAAAATGGAACACACCAGCAGTGTGAGGAGACCTGAAAGTGGCACATGGCATGAGACACTGTGGACCTGGCAGCAGCATGAGGAGGCGGTACAGGGGCCCATGGCAGATTAGGGGCCTGGCAGCAGCTATGGGAGGCCCGTAATCTGCCAGCACCCTATGACAAAAAATGGAACACACCAGCAGTGTGAGGAGACCTGAAAGTGGCACATGGCAGAGTGTGGCGATGGAGACAGCAGCAATGGGAGGCCGTACAGGGACCCATGAGAGACTCTGGACCTGGCAGCAGCATGAGGAGGCGGTATAGGGGCCCATGGCAGATTAGGGGCCTGGCAGCAGCTATGGGAGGCCCGTAATCTGCCAGCACCCTATGACAAAAAATGGAACACACCAGCAGTGTGAGGAGACCTGAAAGTGGCACATGGCAGAGTGTGGCGATGGAGACAGCAGCAATGGGAGGCCGTACAGGGACCCATGAGAGACTCTGGACCTGGCAGCAGCATGAGGAGGCGGTATAGGGGCCCATGGCAGATTAGGGGCCTGGCAGCAGCTATGGGAGGCCCGTAATCTGCCAGCACCCTATGACAAAAAATGGAACACACCAGCAGTGTGAGGAGACCTGAAAGTGGCACATGGCATGAGACACTGTGGACCTGGCAGCAGCATGAGGAGGCGGTACAGGGGCCCATGGCAGATTAGGGGCCTGGCAGCAGCAATGGGAGGCCCGTAATCTGCCAGCACCCTATGACAAAAAATGGAACACACCAGCAGTGTGAGGAGACCTGAAAGTGGCACATGGCATGAGACACTGTGGACCTGGCAGCAGCATGAGGAGGCGGTATAGGGGCCCATGGCAGATTACGGGCCTGGCAGCAGCTATGGGAGGCCCGTAATCTGCCAGCACCCTATGACAAAAAATGGAACACACCAGCAGTGTGAGGAGACCTGAAAGTGGCACATGGCACGAGACACTGTGGACCTGGCAGCAGCATGAGGAGGCGGTACAGGGGCCCATGGCAGATTAGGGGCCTGGCAGCAGCTATGGGAGGCCCGTAATCTGCCAGCACCCTATGACAAAAAATGGAACACACCAGCAGTGTGAGGAGACCTGAAAGTGGCACATGGCAGAGTGTGGCGATGGAGACAGCAGCAATGGGAGGCCGTACAGGGACCCATGAGAGACTCTGGACCTGGCAGAAGCATGAGGAGGCGGTATAGGGGCCCATGGCAGATTAGGGGCCTGGCAGCAGCTATGGGAGGCCCGTAATCTGCCAGCACCCTATGACAAAAAATGGAACACACCAGCAGTGTGAGGAGACCTGAAAGTGGCACATGGCAGAGTGTGGCGATGGAGACAGCAGCAATGGGAGGCCGTACAGGGACCCATGAGAGACTCTGGACCTGGCAGCAGCATGAGGAGGCGGTATAGGGGCCCATGGCAGATTAGGGGCCTGGCAGAAGCTATGAGAGGCCCGTAATCTGCCAGCACCCTATGACAAAAAATGGAACACACCAGCAGTGTGAGGAGACCTGAAAGTGGCACATGGCAGAGTGTGGCGATGGAGACAGCAGCAATGGGAGGCCGTACAGGGACCCATGAGAGACTCTGGACCTGGCAGCAGCATGAGGAGGCGGTATAGGGGCCCATGGCAGATTAGGGGCCTGGCAGCAGCTATGGGAGGCCCGTAATCTGCCAGCACCCTATGACAAAAAATGGAACACACCAGCAGTGTGAGGAGACCTGAAAGTGGCACATGGCACGAGACACTGTGGACCTGGCAGCAGCATGAGGAGGCGGTACAGGGGCTCATGGCAGATTAGGGGCCTGGCAGCAGCTATGGGAGGCCCGTAATCTGCCAGCACCCTATGACAAAAAATGGAACACACCAGCAGTGTGAGGAGACCTGAAAGTGGCACATGGCAGAGTGTGGCGATGGAGACAGCAGCAATGGGAGGCCGTACAGGGACCCATGAGAGACTCTGGACCTGGCAGCAGCATGAGGAGGCGGTATAGGGGCCCATGGCAGATTAGAGGCCTGGCAGCAGCTATAGGAGGCCCGTAATCTGCCAGCACCCTATGACAAAAAATGGAACACACCAGCAGTGTGAGGAGACCTGAAAGTGGCACATGGCATGAGACACTGTGGACCTGGCAGCAGCATGAGGAGGCGGTATAGGGGCCCATGGCAGATTAGGGGCCTGGCAGCAGCTATGGGAGGCCCGTAATCTGCCAGCACCCTATGACAAAAAATGGAACACACCAGCAGTGTGAGGAGACCTGAAAGTGGCACATGGCAGAGTGTGGCGATGGAGACAGCAGCAATGGGAGGCCGTACAGGGACCCATGAGAGACTCTGGACTTGGCAGCAGCATGAGGAGGCGGTATAGGGGCCCATGGCAGATTAGGGGCCTGGCAGCAGCTATGGGAGGCCCGTAATCTGCCAGCACCCTATGACAAAAAATGGAACACACCAGCAGTGTGAGGAGACCTGAAAGTGGCACATGTTTGGGGCATGATTCATGGCGGATTTAGTCAGTTGTGTCAGGAACTGGTGGTTTGAAATCCAGACTAATCCACGCCTGATTCATTTTCACAAACGTGAGTCTCTCCACACTTTGGGTGGACAGTCGTGTCCTCCGCGGAGTTACAATACCTCCTGCCGCACTAAACACGCGCTCCGATGCCACGCTACTGGCCGGGCATGACAGCCTTTCAAGGGCAAATTCAGCTAGTTGGGGCCAAAGGTCAAGTTTCGTTGCCCAGTAGTCAAGGGGATTGTCTACCTCGGTTGGCAGGGTGCTGTCCAAGTAGGCCCAAGCCTGTTGTTTGAGGTCCTGCTCCAGGTCCACCTGATGCTGCTGCTGCTGCTGCGGCTGGTTAGTAGTTTCCTCACTGCGCTGGTGAAGAAAGCTACTCATCATCGACTGCAGACTGAGGCAGCCGCTGCTGGTGGAGCTGCCACTGCTCCTACCACCCCACCCCTCCCCTGCTGCCATGGCAGCGGAACGCGAGCGCACAGGGCCCACAGTGTCTGAGGATGGACGTTGGCGCACAAAGGCAGAGACCAACTGACTACATAGGTGTTTTTTACAGTACGTTATTTTGGCCTCCCTCTCAGCAGGTGTGAAAAAGGCCACCATTTTTGAATGGTAGCGAGGGTCCAACAAGGTGGACAGCCAAAAGTCATCCCTCTGTCTGATGGTTATTATTCGGCTGTCGCTACGCAAGCAACCGAGCATGCTATGGGCCATTTGTGCCAAGGAATGCGAGGGACTCCCTGCCTCCATCTCCACAGCATACTGCCATGGTGCGTCTGGGTCCTCTGTCTCCTCCTCCTCCTCCTCTACCAGATGCTCCTGCTCCTCCACTCCTGTCCGCTGAGTGGAAAAACCACCCATTTCACTCAATAATTCCTGAGCACAAATGTCCTCCTCTACCTCCTCCTCTTCTTCCTGTCCTGCCCCCACAGGGGTCATGTGGCGTTGAGATCTGTGCGCCATGTCTACCGCACCCTGACCAGCCATTGTTAACAGCATTTGTTCCAGGACGTGCAACAGAGGAATGACGTCGTTCATCCCATAGTCCTGCCGACTCACGAATAGCGTGGCCTCCTCAAAGGGCCTGATCAAGCGGCAGGTGTCACGCATGAGCTGCCAATGGCTGACATCGAAGTTACACAGGGGAGTACCTTTATCCGCTTGTAACATCACGAAATCGGTGATGGCCTTTCGCTGTTCGTAAAGACGGTCTAACATGTGTAGGGTTGAATTCCACCTTGTTGCAATGTCGCAGATCAGGCGATGCTGTGGAATTCCGTTCTGCCGCTGCAGCTCAAGGAGGGTGTGCTTTGCGGTGTAGGAATAGCTGAAATGCATGCAAAGTTTACGTGACATTTTAAGGATGTCTTGCAGTGGGATGGTGGATTTTAGGAACCACTTGACAACCAGATTGAACACGTGAGCCATGCATGGCGCATGGCACAACCTTCCTTGACGCAGAGCAGACACCATGTTCTTTCCGTTGTCGGTCAACATGGTTCCGATTTTAAGTTTGCGCGGAGACAGCCATCTGTCGATTTCTCTGTTCATTACACTGAGAAGTTCCTCCCCTGTGTGACTACGTTCGCCAAGGCATACCAGGTGCAGCACAGCGTGACACCGTTGCGCCCTGCACATGTGATATGCCGGTCGGGTAATGGGACTTGGCACGGGGGTGGCGGCTGAGGACACGGCGGAAGAAGAGGTGGTAGAGGCGGACATCTTTGCCGGACCAAGGACGTGCAAACGTGGAGGCAAAAGCGGCGTGACCTGTCCAAGTTGCTGGTGCGGCTGTGACGGCACCACGTTCACCCAGTGGGCCGTAAATGACATGTACTGTCCCTGACCGTAGTTACAGCTCCATACGTCGGCGCTGCCGTGCACTTTGGCAGAGACCGACATACTCAAAGACTGGCCCACCATCTCTTCTACATGTGAATGCAGGGCTGGCACTGCCTTTTTGGCGAAGAAATGACGGCTTGGCACTCTCCACCGCGGCGCGGCACAAGCCATCATTTCTCGGAAAGGTGCTGAGTCCACCACTTGGAAAGGGAGGGACTGCAGCACCAGCAACTTGGACAGGAGGACGTTCAGCTTTTGCACCGTCGGGTGCGTGCTCGCAAACTGTTGTCTCTTGGAAACGGATTCCAAGAAAGACTGCTGACGGAATCCGTGAAGAGGAGTAGCAGGAGAAGGAGCATCAGAACGAGCGGAAGATGCCAACGAGCGACAACTCCCCTCAGCAGAGGTGTTGGAGCCTTGACTGGCTGATAGAGGGCGATTGACGTCGGGTGACGGAGCAAGTAACGGAGCGGGTGATGGAGCGGGGGCTGGGGCGGGCAGAACCGCCGTATCTTTATCACGGTTTTCCCAGGCCACCAAATGGCGACGCTGCATATGCTGCCGCAACGCTGTAGTCCCAACATGGGCCCCCTGGCCACGCTTGACTTTCACGCCACATAGTCGACATACGGCTACGTTTACTTCCTCGGGCGGCTTGACAAAAAATTGCCACACCGCCGAGTAGGAAACTTTGCCCCCGATACTCCTCACTGGCTGACTGCTGCTTCCTCCGTGCACACCGGCACCACTACTGGCCATGGTGGTAGGCTGCAGTGGAGCTGGTGCTGTACTCCGTGGCCGTTTGCCTCCACTGACACTGCTGCGACCCTGCTGCCTCCTGGGCAACCCACCGACTATTTTGCTCGCTGCCAAGCTGCCACCCTCTTCTCCTGATGATGCGGAAGCAATAGCCTGATGACGACGAGGCTGCCAAGTGCGATCAGCCTCATCATCATCAATTAGGGTCTCCGCCTCACTACTAGCCCCCTCGGCTGCGTGTGGGTCAGGAGACAGACCTGTCTCTAGACCGGCTACCGAGCCACTCTCCTCGCCACTACTTCTTCGCCTGGCTGCTGAAGAGGCGGATGTCTCCCCCCGTTCCTGACCGCCCTCTGTTAGCTCTTCCTCACTGTACAGTGGGGCTGAGCCCACAGCATACGATACTTCGCTTGGAGAGGGAACACCAAAGGACAGGGGCAGGTCGAGGACACGTGATTTCAGTGGGCTTGCTCCCGGGCCATGCCAACTAACGGTTGTGTCTGACGTACCCACCGACCGTTGGCTGTAGGTGTCAGAGGTGACCTGGGAAGAGGAAGACGACCGAGCCAACCAATCGATGACGGCAGGGTTGTCGGTGGAGACACGACCGCTGGATGACACCGGGAGCACTGGCCTCTGGCTGCGACTAGTGCTGCCTCGACCCCTTCCTCTGCTGCCACGTCTGCTCGCTCCTAAAACATTGCCTCCTCTGCCACTCCTATGCATGTTGTCTGACATACTCTTTAATTAAACGATTCTGTGTCCCTGAGTAACAATTCTGTGTCTGTCCCTGAGTAACAATTCTGTGTCCCTGAGTAACAATTCTGTGTCCCTCAGTAACAATTCTGTGTCCCTGAGTAACAATTCTGTGTCCCTCAGTAACAATTCTGTGTCCCTCAGTAACAATTCTGTGTCCCTCAGTAACAATTCTGTGTCTGTCCCTGAGTAACAATTCTGTGTCTGTCCCTGAGTAACAATTCTGTGTCCCTGAGTAACAATTCTGTGTCCCTCAGTAACAATTCTGTGTCCCTCAGTAACAATTCTGTGTCCCTCAGTAAAAATTCTGTGTCCCTCAGTAACAATTCTGTGTCCCTGAGTAACAATTCTGTGTCCCTGAGTAACAATTCTGTGTCCCTCAGTAACAATTCTGTGTCCCTCAGTAACAATTCTGTGTCTGTCCCTGAGTAACAATTCTGTGTCTGTCGCTGAGTAACAATTCTGTGACCCTCAGTAACAATTCTGTGTCCCTCAGTAACAATTCTGTGTCTGTCCCTGAGTAACAATTCTGTGTCTGTCCCTGAGTAACAATTCTGTGTCCCTCAGTAACAATTCTGTGTCCCTCAGTAACAATTCTGTGTCCCTGAGTAACAATTCTGTGTCCCTCAGTAACAATTCTGTGTCCCTCAGTAACAATTCTGTGTCTGTCCCTGAGTAACAATTCTGTGTCTGTCGCTGAGTAACAATTCTGTGTCCCTCAGTAACAATTCTGTGTCCCTCAATAACAATTCTGTGTCTGTCCCTGAGTAACAATTCTGTGTCTGTCCCTGAGTAACAATTCTGTGTCCCTCAGTAACAATTCTGTGTCCCTCAGTAACAATTCTGTGTCCCTGAGTAACAATTATGTGTCCCTGAGTAACAATTCTGTGTCCCTCAGTAACAATTCTGTGTCCCTCAGTAACAATTCTGTGTCTGTCCCTGAGTAACAATTCTGTGTCTGTCGCTGAGTAACAATTCTGTGTCCCTCAGTAACAATTCTGTGTCCCTCAGTAACAATTCTGTGTCTGTCCCTGAGTAACAATTCTGTGTCCCTCAGTAACAATTCTGTGTCCCTCAGTAACAATTCTGTGTCCCTGAGTAACAATTATGTGTCCCTGAGTAACAATTCTGTGTCCCTCAGTAACAATTCTGTGTCTGTCCCTGAGTAACAATTCTGTGTCTGTCGCTGAGTAACAATTCTGTGTCCCTCAGTAACAATTCTGTGTCCCTCAGTAACAATTCTGTGTCTGTCCCTGAGTAACAATTCTGTGTCTGTCCCTGAGTAACAATTCTGTGTCCCTCAGTAACAATTCTGTGTCCCTCAGTAACAATTCTGTGTCCCTGAGTAACAATTCTGTGTCCCTCAGTAACAATTCTGTGTCCCTCAGTAACAATTCTGTGTCTGTCCCTGAGTAACAATTCTGTGTCCCTGAGTAACAATTCTGAGTCCCTGAGTAACAATTCTGTGTCCCTCAGTAACAATTCTGTGTCCATCAGTAAAAATTCTGTGTCCCTCAGTAACAATTCTGTGTCCCTCAGTAACAATTCTGTGTCTGTCCCTGAGAAACAATTCTGTGTCCCTAAGTAACAATTCTGTATCCCTCAGTAACAATTCTGTGTCCCTGAGTAACAATTCTGTGTTCCTCTTTTAACAATTCTGTGTCCCTCAGTAACAATTCTGTGTCCCTCAGTAACAATTCTGTGTCTGTCCCTGAGTAACAATTCTGTGTCTGTCGCTGAGTAACAATTCTGTGTCCCTCAGTAACAATTCTGTGTCCCTCAGTAATAATTCTGTGTCTGTCCCTGAGTAACAATTCTGTGTCTGTCCCTGAGTAACAATTCTGTGTCCCTCAGTTACAATTCTGTGTCCCTCAGTAACAATTCTGTGTCCCTGAGTAACAATTATGTGTCCCTGAGTAAAAATTCTGTGTCCCTCAGTAACAATTCTGTGTCCCTCAGTAACAATTCTGTGTCTGTCCCTGAGTAACAATTCTGTGTCCCTCAGTAACAATTCTGTGTCCCTCAGTAACAATTCTGTGTCCCTCAGTAACAATTCTGTGTCTGTCCCTGAGTAACAATTCTGTGTCCCTCAGTAACAATTCTGTGTCCCTGAGTAACAATTCTGTGTCCCTCAGTAACAATTCTGTGTCCCTCAGTAACAATTCTGTGTCCCTCAGTAACAATTCTGTGTCTGTCCCTGAGTAACAATTCTGTGTCCCTAAGTAACGTTTCTGTGGCCCTAAGTAACGGTTCTGTGGCCCTCAGTAACAAATCTGTGTCCCTCAGTAACAATTCTGTGTCTGTCCCTAAGTAACAATTCTGTGGCACTAAGTAACGTTTCTGTGGCCCTAAGTAAAGTTTCTGTGGCCCTAAGTAACGATTCTGTGGCCCTAAGTAACGTTTCTGTAGCCCTAAGTAACGTTTCTGTGGCCCTAAGTAACGTTTCTGTGTCCCTCAGTAACAATTCTGTATCCCTCAGTAACAATTCTGTGTCTGTCCCCGAGTAACAATTCTGTGTCCCTAAGTAACAATTCTGTGTCTGTCCCTGAGTAACAATTCTGTGTCCCTAAGTAACGTTTCTGTGGCCCTAAGTAACGGTTCTGTGGCCCTCAGTAACAAATCTGTGTCCCTCAGTAACAATTCTGTGTCTGTCCCTAAGTAACAATTCTGTGGCACTAAGTAACGTTTCTGTGGCCCTAAGTAAAGTTTCTGTGGCCCTAAGTAACGATTCTGTGGCCCTAAGTAACGTTTCTGTAGCCCTAAGTAACGTTTCTGTGGCCCTAAGTAACAGTTCTGTGGCCCTCAGTAACAATTCTGTGGCCCTCAGTAACAATTCTGTGTCTGTCCCTGAGTAACAATTCTGTGTCCCTAAGTAACGTTTCTGTGGCCCTAAGTAACGGTTCTGTGGCCCTCAGTAACAAATCTGTGTCCCTCAGTAACAATTCTGTGTCTGTCCCTAAGTAACAATTCTGTGGCCCTAAGTAACGTTTCTGTGGCCCTAAGTAACGTTTCTGTGTCTGTCCCTAAGTAACAATTCTGTGTCTGTCCCTGAGTAACAATTCTGTATCCCTAAGTAACGTTTCTGTGGCCCTAAGTAACAGTTCTGTGGCCCTCAGTAACAATTCTGTGGCCCTCAGTAACAATTCTGTGTCTGTCCCTAAGTAACAATTCTGTGTCCCTAAGTAACGTTTCCGTGGCCCTAAGTAACAGTTCTGTGGACTTCAGTAACAATTCTGTGTCCCTCAGTAACAATTCTGTGTCTGTCCCTAAGTAACAATTCTGTGTCCCTAAGTAACGTTTCTGTGGCCCTAAGTAACAGTTCTGTGGCCCTCAGTAACAATTCTGTGTCCCTCAGTAACAATTCTGTGTCTGTCCCTAAGTAAGAATTCTGTGGCCCTAAGTAACGTTTCTGTGGCCCTAAGTAACAGTTCTGTGGCCCTCAGTAACAATTCTGTGTCCCTCAGTAACAATTCTGTGTCTGTCCCTAAGTAACAATTCTGTGTCTGTCCCTGAGTAACAATTCTGTGTCCCTAAGTAACGTTTTTGTGGCCCTAAGTAACAGTTCTGTGGCCCTCAGTAACAATTCTGTGTCCCTCAGTAACAATTCTGTGTCTGTCCCTAAGTAACAATTCTGTGGCCCTAAGTAACGTTTCTGTGGCCCTAAGTAACAGTTCTGTGGCCCTCAGTAACAATTCTGTGTCCCTCAGTAACAATTCTGTGTCTGTCCCTAAGTAACAATTCTGTGGCCCTCAGTAACAATTCTGTGTCCCTCAGTAACAATTCTGTGTCTGTCCCTAAGTAAGAATTCTGTGGCCCTAAGTAACGTTTCTGTGGCCCTAAGTAACAGTTCTGTGGCCCTCAGTAACAATTCTGTGTCCCTCAGTAACAATTCTGTGTCTGTCCCTAAGTAACAATTCTGTGTCTGTCCCTGAGTAACAATTCTGTGGCCCTAAGTAACAGTTCTGTGGCCCTCAGTAACAATTCTGTGTCCCTCAGTAACAATTCTGTGTCTGTCCCTAAGTAACAATTCTGTGGCCCTAAGTAACGTTTCTGTGGCCCTAAGTAACAGTTCTGTGGCCCTCAGTAACAATTCTGTGTCCCTCAGTAACAATTCTGTGTCTGTCCCTAAGTAACAATTCTGTGGCCCTAAGTAACGTTTCTGTGGCCCTAAGTAACGTTTCTGTGGCCCTAAGTAACGATTCTGTGTCCCTCAGTAACAATTCTGTGTCTGTTCCTAAGTAACAATTCTGTGTCTGTCCCTGAGTAACAATTCTGTGTCCCTAAGTAACGTTTCTGTGGCCCTAAGTAACAGTTCTGTGGCCCTCAGTAACAATTCTGTGTCCCTCAGTAACAATTCTGTGTCTGTCCCTAAGTAACAATTCTGTGGCCCTAAGTAACATTTCTGTGGCCCTAAGTAACAGTTCTGTGGCCCTCAGTAACAATTCTGTGTCCCTCAGTAACAATTCTGTGTCTGTCCCTAAGTAACAATTCTGTGGCCCTAAGTAACGTTTCTTTGGCCCTAAGTAACAGTTCTGTGGCCCTCAGTAACAATTCTGTGTCCCTCAGTAACAATTCTGTGTCTGTCCCTAAGTAACAATTCTGTGGCCCTAAGTAACGTTTCTGTGGCCCTAAGTAACAGTTCTGTGGCCCTCAGTAACAATTCTGTGTCCCTCAGTAACAATTCTGTGTCTGTCCCTAAGTAACAATTCTGTGGCCCTAAGTAACGTTTCTGTGGCCCTAAGTAACGTTTCTGTGGCCCTAAGTAACGATTCTGTGGCCCTAAGTAACGTTTCTGTGGCCCTAAGTAACGTTTCTGTGTCCCTAAGTAAAGTTTCTGTGGCCCTAAGTAACGTTTCTGTGTCCCTAAGTAACGTTTCTGTGGCCCTAAGTAACGTTTCTGTGTCCCTAACTAACGTTTCTATGTCCCTAAGTAACGTTTCTGTGTCCCTAACTCTCTCCCTGAATACAGCCAGGTCTGCCTCTGTTGAATGACTGGAGGCAAATGGAGAATTCTAAAATGGCCGCCATTTATAGCTCGACCATTACACAGTGCTGGCTGGCTGGCTGCTGATTGGCTAATGCGATCACATGTCATGAATGAATGCATTATGGGTCAGCGCGCCTTGTCTGCGCGCCTTCCCAGACATCCCCGCTCCGTCGCCGCACATGTCGCCGCCATTTTAGGAAAAATTTCGAACTTCGCGCATCCGAAGTCTGCTTATTTTCGGATTCGGCGCAAATCGAAATTTTTCTATTATTCGAAGTGAATTCCACTTTGCCTACTTCGATTCGCTCATCTCTACTCACTTTCTTTGCTAGAGACAATGGTCACCAGTACATGTAAAGGGGTGAATCACCCCAGTCGGGTTATCATTAGCAATAAAAACCCAAAAGAGGGTCTAATCTATCCAACTCTGTCCAAAAATTTAAAAAAAAATTTGGCTAGTACTAAATCACTTGCTCATGAAGGGATGTAAGAACTGAGGTTATAGCTAAATTAGTGTTTTGCCCATGCAGAATGGCAGGGTCAATTAAATGCCTGCATGCCTCATATTACTTTCTATAACATCATATCCAGGCTTATAAAATGCCTACAGGGTAGCTGCTGAAAGGTCAGTTTTTTGGGGCTTTTTTCTTTTTTTTCGTTCCACACAAACTTTATTGAGGAAAGAACAAGATCATGAAAAAACAAAGTCACACTTTCAACAATCAGAGTACAAAGTACCAAATACAAATGTGAGATTTAAAACATAGGCATAATGAACTGAATGATCTTCAGGTCTTCATCGGGGTACATACCCCAACCATCCATAAGGAAGTAGTAATAACTAGAAAATCTACCATTTCTGGGGAAATTGTGTGAAGTGTTCTTGCCTGCAGCAGTAGTGTGCAAATGGAGTGGGCAGAGTAGCTTTTGTCACTCTGCTGGCACCCCTGAGTTCCTATGGCAACTCACTCTACAGCAAGGGCAGAGGAGAGGTTATAAACACACTGATCCAACTTGCTCACTGCACTGGCAGTTTCCATCTTCAAACAGTTGTAGTTTTAAAACTATAAATCCTACAGTGAAGAGCTTTATATACCCAGACCTACATTTTGATGCATAGTATGTCTCTGAAATAATAAAAATGAAGGCACAGTCGTAGTTTAGAAATTGCCCTTCAAATTTGAGGTGTCTAGAGTGGAGTTTCAATGAACGTCAGTGGGCGGCGTGAGTTGCAAACAAATGGTCATATTGTGAAAACTATCAGGACTATGGCTTAGCCGTGGACATTTTTAGTGGCAGCAGGGATAGCGGAACGTTTTGATATAAGCTTTGTGTAGGTGGGCTTGAAAATGAGGGAGTGATGGCAGTTTAGACATCATGTCCTGATTTTTCATCTCACACTCTAGCTTTTGTTAGCTCCCACTCTAGTTTTGAACATTCCGCCATTCATTCCTATGGGAAAATTTCACCACAAAAACGGCAATATTTCGTGAACCATTTGGCGAAACATTCCACAAAGTAATAGCACACCAATCGGGAACAATCTGCACGTTTCGGTATATTACTGTCTATGTAGTGTAAAAACTGTGGGAGGGTGGTAAATTTGGCTATAATAATAAGAATATATATGTGAGATAACAATAAGTGGTCTTGCCATGCAAGAACACTTAATAAAGGTAACGGATGGGTAAAGAATGCAAAAAGGAGGATTACACAATATGACTTGTACTAAAAGTAAACAACAATATGTGGACATATTTTTATCAACAGAGGTGTAGAGATCCTAACGTCTGTAATGGAGGGTGAGTAGCAGGGATTGCTAAAAGGGTAAGTATCCAGAAGGGACTCTCACATCAATCCGGCAGCTTGCCATTGAAGAGGAAGCTTCTCAGGGAAAGATATATCTCTCAGAGTATGAAGAAGAAGAAAAAAAGAAAAAAATGGGGGGTAAAGAAGGTGAAAGGGACACCCCGGGGAAGGGGGGACGATGGAAAGGGGTAGGATGTGGTGAAAGCATTGAGATGAGCAGGGGTGGGGGAGAGAGAGAGGTAGGAGGAGAAAGTTCCCCAGGAAGTACAAAAGAAGAAGGGTGACACAGAGAGAACAAGGTGACACAGGGTCTGGGGCCAACCTACTACACCTCCTCAGCATGTTATCTCTAAGCTCGACCCCTCCTAAACTGGGATCCTGGATAAGGAAATCCCCTCAAGCTTCCAACAGAAGGGAAAAGAAAAATGCGGCTGAGGATATACCCTTACGTTCCAAAAGTCACGGAGAAGCGGTCATGAACTGTTTATATTCCTCAGTGGTTTGAAAGTGAAGCCAACAGGTCCATCTACTCCAAAATTAGGAGAGGGAGTCATGTGCGATGTGAATTAGCTCTTCCATCTCTGCAATTTTATTTAAACAGATAAGCCATTCTCGTATAGTGCTGCATTAACTATATGCATCGCTAATGACTTAGTTCTGATGGAGGAGTGAGGTATGGTGAAGAAGAAATTGTGCCGGGGCAAGATCAAGAGCACACAAAAGCGAAGCCTTGTTTTGTTGTAAAATCATTGTAAGCATGTAGAGTAGGACAGAGAAGGGTCAAGGACAGACAGAGGTCTACAGTCCAACAGGCAGGGCTGATAACTCTGGTTAGGGTTTTAATGCATGGTTAGCACAGTGGCTAGGTGGTTAGCACTTCTGCCTGGCAGCACTAGGGTCATTGGTTTAAATCCCAACCATGGCACTACCTGCAGGGAGTTTGCATGTTCTCCCTGTGTCTGCGTGGGTTTTCTCTGGGTGCTCTGGTTTCCTCCCATACCCCAAAGACATGCTGGTAGGTTAATTGGCTTCTCTCTAAATTGGCCCTAGTATGTGTATGTATGAATGTGAGTTAGCGAATTTAGATTGTAATCTCCTTGAGGGCAGGGAATGTAAATGTACAATATATGTATGTAAATTGCTGCATAAATTGTGGACTCTATATAAATACCTGTAACAATAATAATAAAGGGCTCAAACAGGAAGTGAAGAACTCACTTGATCCGGTATTCTTTACTTGCAGCCTTTTTATAGACATGAACATTTTAGAAAATGTGCCTGTATTGCTGAGATGTACGAAATATTTTCTTATTTTGGTGGGACATGCACTCTAAGTGAGCTGCACTTAAATATATTACCTAAAAACCAAGCCTGACTTACAAAGTATATTGTCCACATTGTTCCGTTTTTAGTGATAAATTCAGTATAGCATCAGCTGTATAAATAATTGATGGAAGGAGAACACTGTGACATGAAACCTTTTCAAACACGTGTATCTAAGATTTTCTAGAACACGTGAGGATGCTTACAGAAAAATGATTTTGCTGATATTTACCTTTAGGTATAGAGACTTGTGTTTATATACAGCACCAGTTGGTGTTACCGGTTTGAACTTTCTCTGTCATTGTGTATGAACATACATTTCATGACAGCAGATACAAGCACTGTAGCAGCGGGAGATGAAGCACATATGACAACAAGAGCAGATGTGTGGATCAGTTTATTTTTAATGGATCATGCTGTACTTGGTGAAGAAGCAAATTACAATGTAAAAATAAGAATTGTGAGATGTACAGCTCACAGAACATATTAGTTATTCAAATCAATTGTTTTATCCCACTCTCTTAACTCTGCCTTTTTAATTAGTTATTCCTTAAAACTGACAAGTGGGAACCAGATTATCAAATAGGTCAACTCAGAGAGAAGCTTGCTGAGGTGATCAAGTAGTCGCATATGAAAAAAGTAAGTGTGACTAGATAAAATAAGGGGTTAGCTAACTTGATTAGGAGCGCAGTTTTCTAGGAGACTAACTTCACCAGATAAATGCTCCAATCCAGATCTAAAGATTTTACTATGTAGATAATTCTTGTAACAACCAACATCTCTGAAAGTACAAGGCTTACCAAAACCCCTTCCTCACAAGATAAATGCCCCAGCTTGCATAATCCCTAGGGAGTACAGTCCTCACTGGGTACCACCACTTAGGGGGTCCAACTGCGGCTGCCAGTAAATAAATTCACTGCCAGGCCTAGATGGATGTGCACTGCAGGTTGCACATTGACTTACTCCGACTGTCAGTGCCTTGCTCTGTTCTGTACAGAGAGTGTCAGGTGGTTGATATCCAGCTTGAGAATTCTAGTTCCCACATCATTCTGCAGGAGACCATGGAGTCGAGAGAAAGTGTCATGGGACCTGTGCAGTGCTACCTAGGTAAGGGCACAAACTGACCAAAATAAAGAGGGCACATGCTGACCCAAAAAAATGTGGTACGCACTGACCAAAATAAAGAGGACACACTCTGAAAAAAATAAAGGGGGTGCACAATGGCCACAATAAAAGGGGCACATGCTGACCACCTACAGGGGGCACACATTGACTACAATAAAGGGGGCATAAGCTGAGAACAATAAAGAGGGCACACACTGGCCACTATTAATGATATCACATTAATAACCATACAGACAACTCATGGGGCCCCCGGGCAATAGGGGATTATGGGGCCCATGTGTCCTTGCCCAAACTCAAAAGAGCCTATGAAAAAGGTACCAGGGGCATCTCATGGGGCCCACTACTGACCCCGGCCCTCGGGCAGTGCCCAAGTTTCCAAATGGTCAGTCCGCCCCTGCAGGGGACACACACTGACCACCATTAAGGTGCATACATTGACTACTGTAAAAGGGCACACACTGACTGCCATAAAGCAGGCAAATGCTGATTGCCATAAAAGGACAAACTTACCACAATGAACAGGGTACACTGGCAACCACATAATGGAAACACACAGACCACCATAAAGGGTGTGTACTGACCACAACATGTAAGGGGGCACATTGAAAAAGCCTTGACAGCTGCATACTGTATGCTACAAAGCCCTGACTACTGCACTGTATATCACTAGAATTTAGTCTCCTGTAGACCTGTCTATTAAAGCACACCACTATTATTGCTATGTTTTACAGTAGTTCACTACTATTAAACCCTTGTTTTTTGTCTTGTTTTTGTTTTTTTTAATAGTACACAGCTGTTACATCCATGTTATGCCACCACTATTAAAACCGTGTGTTTTATTATACTTGGTATGCTGATATTATCCTCATGTCTTGCTGCAGTGCACTACATCTCTCTTTTTGCAGAATTACTAATATTTTTTTAATTGCATGATTATTAGCATAGGGGTGTGGGGGTGTGTTTGTGTGTGTGTGGGGGGGCTTAATAATAATCTGCCCCAGGTATCAAGTAGGCCACTGGCTTAGACACAAGTAGTACCAAACTGACACAACCAGAAACTATTCTGCAGAGACAGTATTGCACTGACACCACTGTAAAGACACATGGGCAGGAGCACAATCAGTACTGTACTGACACAGCCACAACATGTCCACAGAGACATTATAAGTACACATGCTTTATAGCTGTCATTTACCCATTTTAGAAAAGTTAAACACTATTCCTCCGTACAGGCAGCATAATGGGTGGATAGATGGGTCCCTCTGACACAGTGGGATTGCTTTACTTAAGGAAAACAGACTTTGTACTTTGTAAGTTTAGTTGTACTTTGCCAGGGGATTTGCTCCACAGCTTAGTAAATGAGAGAAAGCTCTGCTGACCATCATTCAATCATGTACAAACAAGGCTGTTTTTTTTTTTTTTTTAATTTTCCTTGCATGTGATTGGGTATTCTTTCAAAAGTGAAGCTTCATCCTATTTACTAAGCTCTAGAGCAAATGTCCCTGTAGAGTGCAACTATACTTGCAAAGTGCACAATCTTCTTGCCTTTAGTAAATTGAACCCGCTATGTCTCAATGGCTGGCACCTTCCCATGATAGCACACCCTGCCCCACACCCCAGGAACATTGCTTCTATTGAAGTAAAAGCACATGGGAGTTGCAATAGGGGCTAGGGGAAAATGAGCGTGGCCACAGGACAGGAGGGAACATCAGATGTTGGGAAATGTAGCCAAGTTCTCACATGACCAGCTCAAAATATTATCCCTGATGACTTGACAGGTCTGGATTACCCATCCGTTTATAACTAACTCTTCTGTGATACAATGCTAAAAAAGAAATCTAACAAAAGATTTGTGGCTACAGTCCAAGACCTCTGCTTTTTCTATCCTTCAGTTTTTACAGAATATCGTGTTTTCACTTTGCACTCCACAAGGAAATTTGTAGACATTTATTGAGCCCCTTTGCTCATATACAGTATATATAGGATGTACTGAGTTTTTTTTTTTTTACTAAGGCAGTGCAAAGTAAAAATTAAGGAATAAAATATAGTAACCTAACTCATGGGTGTTGATTTACTAGAAGAAACTAGACTGTTCACTTTGTAAGGGAATTTTCTCTACAGCTTAGTGAATAGGGAGGAGATTTGCTGACTTCCATCATCCAATCTTGTGCAAGCAAAAATTGTGTTTTTATTTTCCTTGTACGTAACTGGGTGTTCTTTTCAAAGTGAAATTTCACCACATTCACTAATTCGCTCATTTTGGGTCAAATTCTTTTGCGTAGTGTAACCTCCCTTGCAAAGTGAACACACTGGGGGTTATTTACTAAAACTTCATGGTGTAGCTCTGCATAGAAACCAATCAGCTTCCAAGTTTTATTGAACAAGTTGAAGTTAGAAGCTGATTGGCTACCATGAACAGCTGCACCGGACTCTGAGTGCTCCAGTTTTAGTAAATCTCCCCAACTATTTGCCTTCTCCTTTTGTACATCATCATTGCTGTGTACACTGTCTTACTAAAAAGGTCCATTAGTGTTTAGGGTACAACTATCATATACAGTTATTTACTGCTGGTATCTAAATCACTCCCTGGTTTCTTTTATTTACATTCAACGCATTGTATGATATATTCCAAGTGATCATTTTGCCTATCCAGTATCAGTAATTTTAGCAATACACATTTCATGCAGAGAATATCAGTTGTGTGATTTAAAAAAATAGGTTTAGTAGAAATAAAATACAGATGCAAGTAAATTTAACAGACTGCATACTCCAGTGCAGCCAAATCACTATTTAGCAAGCAGAGCTTTTTTATACCAGAATGAACAAAGGCACAATAAAGCACTTCACTGAGGGAGAGACAACTAGTACACAGTGATAGAAAAAAATCCATTGAGTTGCTGGAAAATGAAGAGCAGCAGAGGCTCAGCAATGGATGGATGCTCAGGATTGAGAAGTTCGAACTTAATAGATAGTAGAAAGATTCCAGTCAAGCATGCCATCTAATTGCTGTGCGCAGCCAAACAGGGAAGGGGTTTAAAAGGAAAAAAAAGGTTTTATAGCATGTTCTCTTGAAAGCATGTTCTATGCAAGAAAATTGTGGAAGAGGAGTCAGCATGGAGAGCAAAGGATTTCCCTCTTTCCACTACACTAATATATTCAGTATAAAGCCAAGCTTACCTAATTCTACCACAGGGGATTTTGGAGCATAAACAATCACCAGTCTTACTGCTAGCCGAGGTCTTTTTTTACTGAAAGATTTTTTTTCCATTTCATATGCAATTTTATTATCTACGAAGATGGAGCAAACATTCTTCATTGCCACAAGGCATCTCAGTCTGCATTAAACAAATAAAAGGAAACGTTTTCTTGGCATCCAAGGGCAATGGATATCACTAAACTTATTGCGGAAATAATTGAGGTAGAATTGAGCTTTACTATAACAAATAACAAGTAAACATATTTCAAAACAACTTTGAAGTTATTGATGTCACTAATTTTGTAGAAACATGATTAGTGTTGGAATGGTTTGGGAGACGTTTCTTGTCCTAGGTTTAGCTTACATTTAACTGAATGAGCTGACAGTAAGAAAATGGGGCTATTAATTACATCTTGCCTAAAATCACACCAATTAAGGCACTTCTTATTCACTATTTCCTTTTAGATGGTCACTGAAACAATCAATGAAAGTCATTAAAAAAATTGGAGAACCACAAATAACAATAGTCACCCCCAATGCAGTTACACCTTGGTCTAGCACAAACCTTAAAGCATATCTAATGCCAATTTAGTTTGTTCATTTGGGATAGAGCAAGTAAGGGTTAAAATCTCTGTTAGATATTTGTTGCTCTCTATGTGCATGCTGGAGAGATCTGCCATCTTTATTTCTCTTGTGAATATTGCCACCAGGACCGAAAATTAGGAAAAATTTTAAATTTTGATTTGTCACTGGGTTGAAAATAAAAAGTAAATCTTCCAAAGGGGAACACTTGTTCCAGTGACAACAGCTGAAAAGAGTATTTCTTCCTATTGTGCATCAAAAGAAGAAGTTAAAGCAGAACTAAACCCTCCTATCCTTTACAGTCAATTAAGCTGCCATCTTAGCCTCTGTTTCACTTACTGTTGCACATGTGATCAGTTGTGACGGCAGCCATTTGTTGGCTTGACAATTTGGTTAAGAATACAAGCATATGTGACAGTTAGCATCCAACCCATGCTTTGAATGTAATTCTTTTGGGAAACAGTTAATTTGATTAAACAGTTTAAAAAAACAGTTACATTCCCAGCATGCCAAAAATGCTAACTGACAAATTTGCTTGTGTTCTCAACCAAATTGTCGAGCCATCAAATGATTGCCATCGTAACGGATTACATGGGCAGCACTTTGGCAGTTGCAAATCAAACAGAGGCTAAGATGGCAGTTTCCTTGGCTGAAAAAGACAGGAGGGTTTAGTTCTACCTTATGAAAAATAGCCCCAATGGTCCACAGGCAGAAGAAAATTTCACCATTTCCTAAATAAATATTCTTTAGATACCTCAGATATATGTTGATAGTGCAGTAAAACAGTACAAAATGAATGCACAAATAAACTAGGGTAAAGATATATAACGCCAAATATTTAGAAAACCTTTCACAGTTAGTGGGTGGCTAGCAACAAAAGGTATTGTAAAGTTTCATTTATAACAGTTTAATTAAAACTATGTGCTGAATTAGCAAAAGCTGAAGTTGGTTTTGACATAAAAATATAAAAAAAATATGTCTGCTAAGAGGACTCACTGGTTAAGCACGTTGATTGCACTTCAGTACATTGATGGCATTGTAAGAGCCAAAATTCTTACAAGTAAATGCAAATTAAGTCCTAAAAAAGCTTATCTGTGCTACAAAAAACTTAAAATGACACAAAATTCACATTTTAAATTGGTCTAAAATATCAAATGTACCATGGCTCTATTTTTTTCAGGTTTTTTTGTAAGTCTCCTACTGTTGTTTTCAGGCTTCTTTATTGTTTTGCATGTGCTACTGATCCTCTGCTGATACACCTCAGTGCTACTAGTGTAGAGTGAACAGTGCTGCCATTCATGGCCACATGCACCAATCAATGGGGGGGATTTACTAAAACTGGAGAGTGCAAAATCTAGTGCAGCTCCACATAGAAACCAATCAGCTTCCAGTATTTTTTGGCAAAGCTTAATTGAACAAGCTGAATTTAGGAGCCGATTGGCAACCATGCACATCTGCACCAGACTCTGTGTGCTCCAGTTTTAATAAATCTCCCTCTATGTGCACTACAATTCCCATAGTGTCTAATGCATTTACATGTAATTGTATAGTCCATCTCAGGTCGAGCAGGAAAGGGTGGCTATGTTCATATACACAAGAGGGTCATGTAGAATGAATGTAGCCACCCTAGAACAGGGAGTCTAAAAAGAGCAGAAACAATTTAGCATTGGAGAGATGAAACAAAGGAAGAGAGAAAGAAAGAAGGTGCACTTTACTCATATTTTAACATATTGCATTTATTTTATTTAAAAAAAAATTAAGCAAGCTGTCTGGTGACTACCTAGTTTTCAGTGACACCTCTCTCACTGACCAAGTGCCCAACTCTGAACAAACACAAGGTAAGTTACAGAGATGGTCTAATGTATGGTTTTAAACTTTACTGTCAGAGAAAAAAGAAACACTCGGAAGGAGAAAAGACCCAATTGCTGCACACCAACAAAGCCCGAGTATTTCATCAGTGGAAGTGGCCTCCGAGACTAAGCTTCAGGGGTGGGGTGAAATGCATCATGGGAGTAGCCTGGACGGAATCAGGCTGAAGCCGCTTTCACTAATGAAATACTTTTGGTGTGCAGCAATTGAGTCTTCTTTCCTTCTGAGTGTGTGCATCAAACCAGGATGGGTTGTCTCCATGTTGGCATTCCCTTGTGTGAGTCATCAGGACTAGATAGATGGGAACCTTGAGTGGCACCCAAAGTTTTCATGGTTTATGGTCACAGAGAAAAATGAAACACATGGAAATCAATGTTATGAGGACATATTCCTTACCTAGAAGCTACTATTACAAAAGATAGGATATAATAATTTCCACTTAAAATGAAAATGCATTTTTACACAACAGTTCAAGTTTCCCTCTATACACATATTATTAGCTTTTTTGTTCTTCATTGCAGGGCTATGCAATGCTTTTGTTTGACTTTTTTTTGCCACCAGCAGTTATATGGACAATGTAACTCTATTTGAGTAAACTTTCCATGCCTGCCATTAAAGTGATATTAACTGCTCCATATTTTAGGTATTTTCAGCAGCTGATTTAAGTATGCAACTTCATCTTCTAATCCTGATGACCACTGTCCCATGTTTCTTCTTTCAGGGTGGCTCCTTTTTCTTGCAACATCTCATGGAACCAACCTTGCATGCAGGGATTAAAGTTGTGTCTCTCTGAGTCCATCAATAGGAATACACAGCTCCATAACCCAGGATGGTAAGGCATTCGCCTGCTCCTCCATCCTCCCCCTCCATTCTCCATGCTAATAGATTGACTGGATACTGCATTGACTACTGTAAACTATTACTGCAAACCCAGATGTTCAGGGAAACAGCACTGACAAAGCAGGCAGCATTGAAAGTTGTAACTGCACGGACTGGGGTGAAAATTTTACCAAATAATTTACAGAGGAATATTTATTTTGTGCTCATTGTGTTTGAATAAAAGAGTGAGGGGTTAAAACAGTGGTAAACCTAAAAACAAAATGTAATAAATTTCAGCTTACCAATTCATATATGCAGTGGCTGCATTCATTTTCTTTTTTTAGGATTTTTCCTTTTTTCACCTGGTGATCCAGCCAGTAAGTGTGATATTTTTCAAAACACTTTGAAGTGGTTGTACAGCAGAAGGTTATTTACATTAATGCATTCTCTGCATTAAGGTAAAAAAAATCTTCTATGTGCAGCTCCCCCCAATACTTGAGCCCAATCTTGATCCAGAGCTATGCCCAAGAGCAGCAGCTGTCTCCGCTCTCTTTCTTCTCATTGGACATGGAGACACTGGCTCCTGCTGCTATTAATCACAGCCTGTGAGGAGAGAACGGGGGAGGGACTGAGCCATGCTATATGTGTCAGTCAACAAATGTGTCAAAACAAGCTACAATGTCCACAAACATTTTTCAAATTCTTCCTGGTTAACAGGTTCTGAATTACTGCTAGATCATGTACTGTTGATGACTACAATCTCCTAAATCCTGGCAATGAGCTAGAGATTCATTCTGAAGTCAAAACCCTTGTTTATAGACCCAAAAAGACATCTAACCTTGGTTGTTACCACTTTAGATGTTCTCCAAGTGGAGAAGGCTGATATGCAGTAATTCAAAATTAGTTCATATTGATTAATATCACATTATGTTAAAGGGTTGGTAGTCATTTAAACAAGGCTAAGTTGGGAGAGCCAAAACAAAATCTTCTCATTATACCTGGTTGCCATCTTGTTGCCACTTTGCCTATACCCTATTATCATGAAATGGTTAAGTACCATGGTTGATATGTCACCAGGGTCACTATCTGAGCTGCAGGCATTTGGATTCTAGGGAAAAAACACATATCACTACCATACATTACAAATGTGGTTAGTTTTGCAAATTAGGAGGACAGCAATAGCAAATTTCACACTTGCCAGCTGAAAGGTTAAGCAGTATACTATGCTTTATGCATGTGGGTCTAGACGTTTTTGGCCCATGGACGATAACAGTATAAAAAACCAAGTTGCCAAGCAAATAGCAAACAATGGGCAGTTTTGTTAATCTGAAGGAGTCTGCATGATGTATACATTGAAATTATAGAATATGGATGCCCTGAGTTTCATCAACACTCTAAGGTGAGAGCTACAGCTCAACTCTAAGACAATACAGGACTACTTGGCTGACAACGGCTAGCATGTGGTTTTTCAATCCCCCTCATTCTTCCCACATGGGTTGTTCATGGGAAAGAATGACATGTAGAATTCTGGCCTCCAAATTAATAGACCTGAGTTACACTAGACTTACTCATGTAATCTTGCCCTACTTTTCTGGCAGAAGTGTCTGCCATATTCAATTCAAAACCTTCTGTTCCAGTGTCTACAGATCCAGAGTCCCCATCTATCCTGTGACTTTTCTTATCCAGATGCTAGGAACTGTTTCTGTTCCACCTGGAAACTTTACATCAGGAGATTTCAATCTCACTCAGTGGAAGGGTGTACAGCCTTACTCATTAATATTGTCCTGCTGCTGGCCAAGTTTACATTGTTTAGTCACCAAAGGACTCCTAAGTCCTGTAGTAAAACATCTGCCTGTACCCTTTACCTGTCTCTAGTACAGTAGATAAACTACTGTTCAATTTCTAGCTTACAGTCAAAGTTGACCTATTACAACTTGATGAAAAAGCATGTGTTGCTGCTATAACTACCTGAAAAAGCCTTTTTTTCAAACTACAATGAATAAGCAGCTCTATCAAAGCCAAGCTAATTATACAAGAAAAAATCAATTCCCCAAATATGCACTGCCAGTGTACACTGTCACTAAGACTATCTGTAAAAATCGTACTGTTGTATAACACAATGTACAGCTTTAAGGCATCCTCCCAGGCATGTTACTTAAAGGATTTGTGTATTTTCAGTGTTGCCCTTGAGTACTGTCCATGATACTTTTTTTATTTTCACTAATGTAGCACTAACCCCTTAGGAGTCGCTGAAGATTTGGGTCCCCCTATAGTCCTGCACAGCCAGACACGCATTTCCCACAGACTTTCATTCCAGAGACATTGAACAGTCCTTGAGCTTGGTTTTTAAGTTTTATTAGGGGAATTAAACTTGGTGTAAGGGGTGTATGAGATGCCCAAGGAACAGTAAACTGAGGACAACTTCCTGGCAACTATGTACACGTCTCTTCTTGGAGAGCTCTGTCTGGAGGAATCCCTGCAAAAGGGGATCTAGTTCCTGCCACTTTCATTTGAACAGTCCCGGGTAAGAATCAAGTCTGGTTTCCCACCAGAATGCTCTTTCCCCTTTACTGGCCCAGAGGTTGTAGGATTACTCACTCAGTCCTTTCCTTTGTAAGCAGGTTGGGTTGGTGGTTGCATTCAGACCTCCTGCTGGGCTGGCTCTTTCCCTGGCTCCACAGGTGGTCCTCCCTCCGGTAACCGATAAGGCTGAGTGATCCTCCTTTCTCAGCCTGTAGGTGGGCCCCTTCCCTCTGGGCCCCCTCCTAGGCTCCTGCATCTCAGCCTTCCTCACATCTTCCACTCAAATTCTCCTGCTGCTGAGCCAGCTCAATCATACATAAGGGCTATCCTGACCCCAAACCTCCTGCCTGAGGATTGGTCAGGATCCCCTAAGTATGCAGGTCAACCCCTCCTCACCCCCGCCCATTGCTTCTAGAATCTTCACCAAGGTATCAAGGAACTGATCTGCATAGCCTCTCAGTCCTGACCCAAATTTGACCCTGCTGATCTTTCCCAGGCTGCTGCTCAACCTTTCTAACTAAATTAGCCACTAGCTCCCCCTGGCTATTTGGAGAAGTGCTGCATTAACATACAATTTTTCAGGACAAGCTTTTGGGGTGTACCCTCTTCTTCAAGGTCCAAGCAGTAGTGATGCAGGGGTACACCCCGAAAGCTTGTCCTGAGAAATTGTATGTTACTGCAAAAAAAAAAAAATATCATGGGCAATACTGAATTATTTCTGTCAAGTGCATTAATATGGCTACAATCACCTCAAGCAATGTTGCTCTCAAAAACACCATCTCCCTGCTATGCAGATTTCTTTTTTTTTTTGTAATTGGTACATGTCCCCTATAGCAGTGCCCAACTCCCCATGTCCTTTTTATAGTTTGCCTATTAGCCCTAGTAATGTGCAGAACTTGCAAATAAAATATTCGCCTTCCATAGATGTCAATAGGATTTACAGCAAAGTTTGGGTTTGCAAAATTTAAAACAGGATTCATCTAACTGAACCCACATGGGTTTGTTTATTCCCACTTCTTAATTGTGTTAAATTTGGGGAAATCTGCATTGTAGACGTGTGCAAAACTATCCATGTTGCCCGTCCATGACTGTAGACACAAGAGTCACAAATACAAAAAAAACTGTCACATAGACTTTGCTAAATTAGTCTGATTTGCACTTAATTTTGTCACAAATATGATTGAAAGCCAGATGTTCTTCAGTGTTTTTAAAGTTTGGCTTCTTCTGGAGTGGTGCTAAATATAAAGATTAGATAGATAGATGATAGATAGATAGATAGATAGATAGATAGATAGATAGATACTTTTGAACTATTTGTTCATCTTTTTTTTCCTCCTCTGTCTGATATGCATTGTTTAACATGAGTTAAATCCTTTGTACTTCTTTTCAGACGGTTGTGTAAATCTTTCTATTTTATTTATACAAAGCTGTGCAGCAGCATAAATTGCCAAGGGGTAAGGCAGAATACGCCTACTATCGAGGGACAGTACACGTATTTCTTTCTGTTTGTTTGAGATTCCCGATAGACGGTGTGTTTCTGACTGTTCAGAACATCGGTACGAAGTAGCACACAAGGGAACTAAAGCTGATGACTCCCAAGAGATAATAAAAAATAACAAGAAAATACATTTCATGTTTTTTCTTATTTTCTTGCTAGTGTTAGGTCTCCAGCTTATCAAGAGACATAATTGATCAGTGTTCTGTATCTCTGTAACACCGCTGTGTATGAAAAACAAAAGCTATAAGAGGAAAGGGGGATGTTACATGCAAAGTAACTCAGAAAATGTGGATAAATTAGAAAGGGCTGCATAACATAACTGTGTAGTACATCAGGCATATTATATCATACTATCAGAATTTTGCAATAGAGAGCTCAGGATTTTGGTCAGTCACATGTGGTGAAGAAACAGAGCTGGCATTTGTTTATTAAATGTATACTCATATTAAAAACATTGCATTTGAACTGACTAAGAAGCTTACTTGCTTGGTGGATCTGATTATGATTTTGACATTCATTTTTGCTCCCTGCAACCTAACTACCTAATCCCTATAGCTGCCTGCATTTCTGTGTCCTGTAAGACCTTAAGTAGTGATGGCTAGATCAGGAGACTCTAATATGTGCACATATTTGCCAAATACTTCCATGTACATCTGGCTGATCTTTGGGCAATCATGCAGTTAATGAATCCAGATAGCTGTGATTCATGCATTGTATGATTATCTGTACATTGGATAAATCTGAATGTGTATGTTACAGTGAAATAAAAAAAAATCACAATTTGCTATTAACTGACTGAAACTCAACTTTCGAGTCTTTGAGAATAAATTACATTATGGCAGAAGCAACTAGAGGGTCCAGGAATGGCTTGTTTTAGTCTTCACGTACATGAGTTGTTTGACCCTTACATTGTTAAAACATGGTATTTTTGGGCAATTGGGAGGCATAGGTGCAGCATACAGCCTGCTGCCAGCAGCCTGTCAAAATCTATACATGCTGAACTGCATGGTGCCTGTACATAGTGTACAAAATATACTTTTGTATTTCAGCCTGTTGTTGATTTTGATAGGCAGCTGACATTGCACCTGTTCCTCTCAAATTACCAAAAACATCTAGTTTTTACTCTGTATAAGTCAAACTACTGATTTGTATGAAGCCTTAAAGCTACTGTAGTGCTTGTTAAGAATATGAAAATATTTAATGCCTATAGTCTGGCTAAAGGTGCACTTTAAACTGTCATATGCCAGACACTCTATTGTCCATGGCAGTTGACACCTGAACACCAAGGGCTGAAATTACAGTTAGTAAGTATGGAGCTTAATCTCAACCCAGGAAGAAATTCAAAGACTGGGTTCTGAATCCAGTGTTGTATTTCATTTCAGAATGCAGTCAAAGTCAGGTTCCCCAACAATTAAAATTATAATTTTTTGTGCATGCACTAACCAGCTATTCAAATAGAATGGTCCAAATACAACTAAATTTGATAAAACATTGTAAAATGTTAAAACTGATTTAACAGACTTTGTGTGTGTCAGCATCCTGACACAAGGCAGGTTCCACTGCTTTTATAAATCTCTTAGCCTTACTATTAACTGTTTACGACAGGTTCAATTGTCACCTAGCATTGTATGTTCACATTTGTTGTATCCACTAAGTGGAGTTCAGCAACGTACAAAGCATTTTTTATTCATATATTTCCTGGGTTGTTCATTTTTATAACCTTCATTTATGCTTCAGTGTATTATTGCATTCACAAGCATACATCTTCTGCAAGTTCTTAACTCCTGGGAGGACAAGTGACTTAGCCAGGTAGAAAGAGAGAATCTGGAATTGGGGTCATGTATTTTACCATAAAGGTGTGATTTTTTAATTTTTTTAAGAATATCAGTAATCTGGGAAGAAGAATTGAGGACATGGGGGAGGGGTGGGGTTCATTGGGAGGTTGTTTTGCCCCCTTTATCCAGGGCCATAATAACATAGGGGCTATTGGAGCTGCATCTCCAGGCCCCTACCTTAATATAGGCCCAGCCACCCAAAAAGTCCTCAAATGGAACACAATGGGCATTCTGCAAGCACCACCTGGGCCGGGTGGCAGGATTAATAACAGGCACCAGGAAGGCAGTCCTAATGGAAGCTTGGTATTCGGCTTCTGTAGCATTGTGTTAGGCCAGCGTGGCTGCACCCTACCATCTCACCTCAGGGTGTGCCACGCATGCCAATACAGGGCTCTTACGGAAGCCTGGGGCTTCCATAGCGTTGGGTCTGTGAGGCTGCACCCTTTCATCTCAGGGTGCACACTAATGCATGGCCCCTACGGAGGTCGGGCAAATCATATGCCGGGCTTCTCTACTGTCACACCTGTGCAGCTGCGCGCGTTCAAGTTTCGGAGCATGCAAGCACAGGCTCCTGGAAATGCAGGAGGGCAGCCAGTAAGAAGAGAACCCCCTATGAAAAATAATAATATTAATTATAAAAAAAAAAAAAAAAAAAAAGAAGAATATTCATGATGATAGTACATAGTCAAGACTAACGAAAATTATTAATTTATTAAGCAGAGGGTTATCACTAAAATACATTTTATGGCAACAGGAGATTCATTAGAATATTGTATACCTCTCTGCCTTTCATCACTACATCCACAATTCATCAATTATAAATGAAAGTTTGCAGTAAGAAAAGTAAGAAGTAAGAAGGTATATAAATTTTAGTACACCTCAAATTAATTAATATTGCAGCATAATAAATTGATGCACTGTGAATTCAGTGATATAAGGCAAAATATGGATATATTCTTACAATATTATATTATACATCTCATATTGCATAAAATTTACTTTTAGTGATGACCCTTTTTTAATGAACAAAACAAATAAAAGTTTTAATAAATAATTTTTTCACAGTTGGGACTATCTACTATCATCATTCTTTTTTTTCATAAATTTCCAGTGGGTAATCTTCAGTTGATTTGATGATGGTTTCAGATTATTATCAAGTGTGCAGTATATGCCATAACCATCCACAAGCAAATATTATAAGTTAGAATTTGTATTATGACTAATAGTTGCAAACCTAAAATTTTTATTATTTCTAATAATTGCACACATAGAATGTGTATGATTTGTAATAGTTGCACACATAATATTTGCCATGTGGACTAATAATTTTATATTGCATATTATATGGAGTATATGGAAAATTATTAAAAAAATATAGCCTCTTACACTCCTCTCTCCCCCCACTCCCTCCCCATGCTCCACCTTTTCTTCCCTTCACCTCCCCAGGCCCACCAAAATCCTCAGCACCAGGCCCATGATTTTCCTAAATAGGCCCTGCCTTAAACAGTGTTGTCTTTGCCCATGTTTTCAGTAAGGAATAAAAAAACATTTATAGTTTATCCATACATTTTACATTTTTGGACTGCATTACATTTTTCCAAGTCTATCATAAAAAAATATATAAATCTTACTCAATAGTTATACCCATTATGCAAGGATACATCATTCAAGTCACTCAAAGAATGAAAGCAGTTTTATTATAAAATAGAATAAGAAATAATGTATTAATTTTCTTATACTTAAAACGGCATATCTGTTCCAATGCCCAAAAAGTACTCTAACATATTTACAGTACTTTAAGCAGCAAAAAGACAGTCATTTGTAAAAATGCCTATACACGTGCAATAAATACGATAAAAAGGCAGGTTAGGAAATGAACTTAAATGACCAATATCTTTTGTTTTCTAAGAGCTCAATTTTTAAAAACTGTAGCCGTTTTTACCTTAACATGTTTTTAAACTTTATTTAATTTTTTTTACATGCTTACTCATATTTTTGTTATGGTATAAGAAGTATAGAACTGTAAAGTTTCCACTAGATTCAGGGAAGACTAGCTGTTACACTGGGGCCAATTTATGAAAGGATTTGAGAATTTTCACACAATAAATTCTGTACATATTCACTTCAATTATCCAGATGTGATAAGTAAACAAGAATTCCCATGACTGTATACCTGAAGTGAACCTTCATGCAATTTTTTAGAGGTTTTTCAGGTCCAGTTGTAAATCAGCCTTAATGACTTTGAATAGCTGCCTAAAGAGGTACTTCTCTAGAGGCTATGCCCAAAAAAAGGCAGGCAAATGGCAAAGGCTTATTCACCAGTATTACCTGTGAAGCAGATCTCCCATCCCCCCATTACTTTATAATGTATTGCCATGCCTTGCTTCATACAGTGTCTCTGCGTGGAGGCGACCATCATGGTAGAGGTAGTTACCCTGCAGAACAGCGGTGACCTCACTATATCTCACTTCAAATCTTCTGCAACTAGCAGGCAGAGATAGTAGTTCCTTAGATCTCACACTGTAGATATACAAGGTTAGGATTTTGGGCACCCTCACATAACAGGAAGTGCACTGTTATTTTTTGTTTTTGTTTTTGAGGAATTCAAGACAAATTTAAATAATCTCTATTGCATTGCACATTTTCACTTTTTAGGTTCAGTTTTACTTTAACTGCTTGGCAGTCAAAAAGGGAATATATTAATTTCCTAAATGCTTTTAGGGCTAGCTAATAGCTGTTAGTATTCCATCAAGTGCAAACATTAGTCATTAAAAAAAGGTTGAAAAAAAAACTTTAATTGTAAAAAAAAGCCTAAGTGAAACACATCTATAGGGTAAGTATCACTATTGTAAACACTCCCAAATTTAAATAACTACAATAAAGAAAAAGAAAAAATAAAAACTTTCACCCTTGAAAGTGATATAATGAACAAATGACTCTTTTTTCTTTTTTTATCCCTAAATTTTCCCTTTTCAAATAAAGTCTACATAAATAAAGTAAAACGTAGACCTACAACACAACTGTGCAATACCAATCAAAAATAAATAAAATTATAAAAAATAAAATAAATAAAATAAAATAGTGTCCCAAAATGTCTCTCAAACAATTCCGATCACTTTCTCTCCACCTTTACAGCTTCTTCTTGTGATATTGTATAAGAAATTCCAAATATGATACTCCAATGTAGAAAAACCTCAAAAAAACATAAACCGCAAATAGTGTATTATCTTAATTACATACAATTGTGCACTATATATCATGCACACTCCCTAACCGGTGTTCAAATCGTGAGAAAAAAAAAAAATTTATATACTAAATGTGCACAAATAAAATTACTCAAATAAAATTACTCAAAATACGTGTAATGTGTAACTTATTATTTGTGACAGTGAACTCAAAACACTGCCACCACTACTATCATGCAACCAAACATATATGAATCCAAGTAAAATTACCCAAAATACGTGTAAAGTGTATCTTATTACTTGTGACAGTGAACTCAAAACACTGCAACCACTATTATTATACAACCACACACATGTGAATCCAAAAGGTTTTTTTTGTGTCAAAAAGTGATCACTCCAACCTAGTGCAGCAAATGAACAATTACCCTATAGAGGTAAAAAATCCGCTTTTCAAAGTGGTGGATGATAGCACCTCCAGATTTCTCACACTTCCTTTGGGCATACATCCATATCATTTGGGCATATATCCAAATCCCTCATAAGGCAAATAGGCAGTTAGAGGCTTGATAATAAAGGTATAATACTTTATTTTATACACTTACATTAAAAACTCCAACTTTCAGCTTTTGTGGCAAAAGAACAAGCACTTCTCTGGAGAAAACCGCATTTTCCTTAAGCAAAGATGGCCGCAATCGCACTTCCGGTAAAACGTAATTGCGTCATACGTCATGTGCCCCCAACGCGTTTCGTCACTTCCTGGACTTTGTCATCATTGAACTACACTGTCTACCAAGAACCAGTTAATGTACAAGATATGCATTGTTATGATGAAAGAATAATTGTTTAGACATGGCATTTAGCTGGTACATATGTATTTTACTGTTTAGCGAGTCAGCACCTTTTTTATTTTTTTTGTTTAGTTGTTGTGTGCAATTCAAAGTGAACCCTATAGTAACAGGTAAAAGGTTGCATTATTTGGATGTGCAACACATAGTATACTAGGACTGCCCCATATTTATTGAACATCACTGTATGATCAGCTAGATCCAGGGAAAGTGAGAACAATGTGTGTAAACATCTGCAAGCACATGTGGGCCCACTATCAAAGTGTAGTCTAATCATTTATTCCTACAATATTTGCTTTAGTAAATGATGCCTATTGAAAACAATGCTTTTTATTTTAGGCACAGCACAGCTTAAGTGGCATTAGCTGAAACATGCATTGCATAGCAAATCAAACTCATGAGCAAGTTCTACAAATAAAACCTATTTTCAGTCTTCAGTAGTCCACTGGGGATGGTCCTGGCCTATACAAGCCTATTTTTCCTTTTTTTTTTTGCCATTTTAGCAATGGCTTTCTTACTGGCACTCGACCTGACAAACCTACAACTTCAAAGTCTTCTCTTTATAGTTAAAAGTGAGTGTCATCTGATTTTACTGAGGCTTTGGGGTTGATTTATTAGGGGCAGATAGAATGTTCATTTTGGGGAAGTTGCCCCAGCTAAGTGACTGTCGTGAAGCCTCATTTTACAAAGAATACCTAATCATGTGCAAGGAAAATTTAAAAAAAAAACAGCAATTTTGTTTGCACCTGATTGGATGATGGATGTCAGCAGAGCTTCACTTCATTCACTAATGCAGGCCATAGATGGGTCGAAAATCGGCCGATTTTTCGTCCGGAAGAAAAATCTACCGATTATCTTATCGTTAGTGGACGATTTCGTCGGCCGTTTTTCGTGTATTTTGGCCTTTCAGATTATCGGTGATGTTGGAAAATTTTCGGAAAACGCCCGACTTTATCCTCATTGATGGTCAAAAACGGACGATCGTTTTCCGAAAATTTTATGCGCATGTGCAGTGACCTGGAAAGAGAAGTTTGCAGCGTACGAAGTTTTGTTTCCGGTACAAATTAAAAATAAAAATGACATCATTTCCCATTATAGGTTACTCATTAATCGGCCGATTTTCGTAATAATTGGTGGTCAGGTAAGTTTTTTAGACCGACCGATAGTTCGTTAATCGACCGAAAATCGGCCGAATTACGATACATCTATGGCCTGCATAAGACTTGAAGCCAATTCCCTTGCTCAGTGTAACTCCCTTAACCACTTCAAGTCCGGACACTTTTACCCCCTTCCTGTCCAGGCCAATTTTCAGCTTTTCAGTGCTGTCACACTTTGAATGACAATTGTGTGGTCATGCAACACTGTATGAATTTTGTAGCAGTTTTTGAGACAGATAAAGCTTTTATTTTGGTGGTATTTATTCACCACTGGGATTTTTATTTATTTTTCTATGTAAATGAAAAAGTCCAAAAATTTTGAAAAAAAGTGTTTTCTTATAAAATTTTGCAAATAAATAATATTTCATCATAAATCTTGGCCAAAATTTATTCTGTTATCTTTTTAGTAAAAAAAAATAACCCAAATTAGTTTATAACCAAAAATTATATTTTTTATACATTTATTTACATTTTTATATTATTATTTATGTTTTTTTTTTTTTTTTTAACATACTGTCACCTTAGCAGCAAAGTAATTCTTTGCTACAAGCAAATTGTGTAAAAAAAAAAAAAATACTGATCACTTCTCCAAAGTAGGACAATGTTAATATGGTAACATTATACTACTTTGTTCATAGTGCAATATGAAAAAAAAAAATCTTAAAAAAAAGAAAAAAGTGTAATAAAAAATTACAAATAATAAAAAAAGTTTTAAACAAAATGTAAAAAAATTATCAATTTTTTTTTTCGTACTGTCACCAGTGTCCCTGATCACCGCCATGCCAGTTATATGATGACGCTGTACTGCACTAGTGACAGTATGTAAAAAAAAATAGTGAAAATCATTTTTTTAATTTCTTCATTTTCCAAAAAATTATGAGAAAAAAATTACAACGTCAAAAAGCTCGCCATGCCTCTTATGAAATACGTCAGACTGTCTACTTTGCAAAAAGTGGTCATTTGGGGGATATCTGTACTGGTCTGACATTCTTGGACCTCAAGAAATTAGATTGGCTGTCAGTACTTCAGGATTGATCAATTTTCAGATATATACCATAGTTTGTGAACTCTATAACTTTCCTACAATCTAAATAATACATCCTAATTTGGGTTAATTTCACCAAACAAATGTAGCAGAATACATCTCGGCCTAAATTTATGAAGAACAATTATTTATTTGCAAACTTTTATAACAGAAACAAAGAGAAATGTGGGTTTTTTTCAAAATTTGTGGTCTTTTTTTGTTAATTTAGCAAACAATAAAAACCCCAGTAGTGATTAAATACCACCAAAAGAAAGCTCTAGTTGTGTGAAGAAAATGATAACATTTTAGTTTGGGTACAGTGACCGGGCAATTGTCATTCAAAGTGTGAGAGCGCTGAAACCTGAAAATTGGCCTGGGCAGGAAGGGGGTAAAAGTGCAATGTATGGAAGCGGTTAACAAACAGGTTTTTTTTTCTCGCTGCAAGGAGAGAGAGAGATGTATCTCTCTCGTCCATTCAGAGAGAAAAAACAAACAAGGGGGGTGGGATGTACAGTGATTGATCACTGTGATAGCCAATCAGAGGCTATCACAGCAACCATGTGACCCAGAATTGGGAGTCCCAGGTCCCAATCGTTAGAATGGAATCCGGGGCTCTCAGTGCACCCTGGTCTTTGTGCAGGGAGTGTGCCGTGTGGCATGCTCCGAGCACAAAGACAGACAGGTACACAAATATGCAGCCCCACAGAAAAAAGCCCAGTTCTGTGTGGCCTCATGTGGGACGATGGCGTGAAGGGGTTAATATTGTACCTACCTTGCAGAAATGAAAACGTGTTCCCTATGTTCTAGGGCAAGAATCACCTCAGCCTCCAGTTTCTTCTACAAAAAACTCTTTCATGACTCCATCTTGCAGGACATCAAAATCATTAGTAGAGTGAGGAAGCTCTCTGCATCCTGAGCCCCAGTGTTAAAATACACCACCTCCTACACACTGCTCTCCTGCTACAGAAAACCCACCCATGACTCCAGGAGATAGCTCCTGCTCACCTCTACAGTATCCACCCAGTGCTCCATTGCTGATGTATTTTTTTCAATGCTTCTGACTGCATGAAAACATGCCCACCACTGTCAGTGTATGTAGAGTCCCTGAATTGCTGAAGGATATTTGTCCCTCCCACTGCTCCATAACATGGCTCTAGCCTGATGTCTTTGAGGCAGTGTCTGTTGCCATTCACCATTCCTGCCCTCATAAATTCTGCCAGAGCTGTCGAGTTGTGCTAGCCCTGATCTCTGCTGTGTGTTATTGGTTCCTTTTGTATGGCCTTGTGGTCCTGTTCCTCTTAGTGTACATCTATCTCTTCCTCTGGATACACAGTGAAACTGATTGCCAAAAATGCAAACACATTTATTGGTTTGAGTAGAACTCCAGTTGTCAGCAATGAAAATGTATTGATTGGTGATACTGATAAGAATGCAAGGAGAGCATTTCTTATGAGAAAAAATACTCTACCAACTTATCATGATGACTCTAAAAGCTCCCCAAACATTATGATCTGACTGTGCAATCATTAGATCTACCAACAACTATGTAATGCAAGGCCCTGCCTGCTTGGATACAAATTATTTGGTTAGATTAAGTAGGTCCTCACATTACATAGTTTTGGTAAACTGAAAGTTGATTGTACAGAGAATGTAATGTGTAAAAAGTAAAATAGGGGAATTAATGGATACTTGAGCATTTTCCCCTAGCAAATATAGTTTGTGATTTGTTACTAGGGGCAACTACACATGTTATTTTATAAAAATATATTTCAGTCCATAGTTACATGAAAGTCTAGTTGTTAACATAAATTCTACCAGTGTTATAATTACACAATTAAACAATGCATTCAATGTATACCAAATCAGGCAAGCCCTTGCACTACATAGTTGATGGTAGATCTAAAGTAGATCGTGCAATCAGATATATAATATACAATCAGCCTAAAAACACACAGTACTGTCTTAGCTGGATGAACTACAGTGGGGCAAAAAAGTATTTAGTCAGCCACCAATTGTGCAAGTTCTCCCACTTAAAAACATGAGAGAGGCCTGTAAATGGCATCATAGGTAGACCTCAACTATGAGAGACAAAATGAGAAAAAAAATCCAGACAATCACATTGGCTGATTTGGAAAGAATTTATTTGCAAATTATGGTGGAAAATAAGTATTTGGTCAATATCAAAAGTTCATCTCAATACTTTGTTATATATCCTTTGTTGGCAATGACAGAGGTCAAACGTTTCCTGTAAGTCTTCACAAGGTTGGCACACACTGTTGCTGGTATGTTGGCCCATTCCTCCATGCAGATCTCCTCTAGAGCAGTGATGTTTTGGGGCTGTCGCTGGGCAACACGGACTTTCAACTCACTCCAAAGGTTTTCTATGGGGTTGAGATCTGGAGACTGGCTAGGCCACTCCAGGACCTTGAAATGCTTCTTACGAAGCCACTCCTTCGTTGCTCGGGCGGTATGTTTGGGATCATTGTCATGTTGGAAGACCCAGCCATGTTTCATCTTCAATGCCCTTGCTGATGGAAGGAGGTTTGCACTCAAAATCTCACGATACATGGCCCCATTCATTCTGTCCTGTACATGGATCAGTCATCCTGGTCCCTTTGCGGAGAAACAGCCCCAAAGCATGATGTTGCCACCCCCATGCTTTACAGTAGGTATGGTGTTCTTTGGATGCAACTCAGCATTCTCTCTCCTCCAAACATGACGAGTTGTGTTTCTACCAAACAGTTCTATTTTGGTTTCATCTGACCATATGACATTCTTCCAATCCTCTTCTGGATCATCCAAATGCTCTCTAGCAAACTTCAGACGGGCCCGGACATGTACTGGCTTAAGCAGGAGGACACGTCTGGCACTGCAGGATCTGAGTCCCTGGCGGTGTAGTGTGTTACTGATGGTAGCCTTTGTTACATTGGTCCCAGCTCTCTGCAGGTCATTCATTAGGTCCCCCCCGTGTGGTCCAGGGATTTTTGCTCACCGTTCTTGTGATCATTTTGACCCCACGGGGTGAGATCTTGCGTGGAGCCCCAGATCGAGGGAGATTATCAGTGGTCTTGTATGTCTTCCATTTTCTAATTATTGCTCCCACAGTTGATTTGTTCACACCACGCTGCTTGCCTATTGCAGATTCAGTCTTCCCAGCCTGGTGCAGGTCTACAATTTTGTTTCTGGTGTCCTTCGACAGCTCTTTGGTCTTCACCATAGTGGAGTTTGGAGTGTGACTGTTTGAGGTTGTGGACAGGTGTCTTTTATACTGATAACAAGTTCATACAGGTGCCATTGATATAGGTAATGAGTGCAGGACAGAGGAGCCTCTTAAAGAGGAAGGTCTGTGAGAGCCAGAAATCTTGCTTGTTTGTAGGTGACCAAATACTTATTTTCCACCATAATTTGCAAATACATTCTTTCCAAATCAGCCAATGTGATTGTCTGGATTTTGTTTCTCTTTTTGTCTCTCATAGTTGAGGTCTACCTATGATGCCAATTACAGGCCTCTCTCATCTTTTTAAGTGGGAGAACTTGCACAATCGGTGGCTGACTAAATACTTTTTTGCCCCACTGTATATTGAGAATGAAATCAGTGTGTACACCTTCCCCCTCCCCTTCTCACTCTCCCTTAGCTGTAGTTCAAGAACAATGACACCTGGGTGTCTCTGCCCACTCCCTCCCAAGTGCTTGCATTAATTTGGAAGTAGAACAGTTGGCAGAAATAAAAAAGAGGTGGTAGAGAAATGAGAAGGGAGTGTTCCAGAGAGGTAAAACACACCCTACTCTGTGATGCAATAAGCCAGTATGATGGGATATAAATGTTTCTGGATGGTCACATGATGTTACAGGAAGTGATGGGCTAAGATTCATCCTTTAAAATCTTGAAAAGAGACGTGCAGACTGAAGGCTGCCATGGACTAGGTAAGTGAGAGACATTGGGATGACTTGGGCAGAAAAGACATTAGAGAAGGCTTCTATTTTATATGAAAAGTAAAATTCTGCCTAAAAAGGTGAACCCAGCCTTCGAATCCCAAACCATGTGCAGGTTGTTACCACCTTGCATCTGCCCCCCCCCCCCACCCCCAAAAAAAAAAATTCTCAGTGCCTCAATATTAAAAACGTCTGAAAACTTCAGTTCTTATTACTAATGAAATGCAGTTTGAGCTTTAGAGTTTTTGTAGCTTAGTGCTCTACTGAATGTGATACTGGTAACACAAACCTGCTTATCCTATGCAAGCTAAAAGACACAATGCAATGCCTGTGGTAGTTTTCCCAAATGACAAAAGTGGCCTGAGGTTGAAAGATTTTTCAGCTTGTTACTAGGCTGTATCCAGTGAATAAATGCATTCTTATCTTTCACATTCCACATTACAAAGCAGCAGTAGTTTTCCCTAATCATGAATATAGTCTAAATTTAGGAATATTTGCAGTTTGTCACCCTGACATCTTGTCATCTGATGTTCTTGTCATCTGACAAGAAAACCTCTTCCTTTTCATTTAGCCTAAGTCGGGGTCAAAGGCTCCCTGCTTTGCCTCAGTAGTCTACTTTCACTGCCATGCTTTGCTGTTACAGGAGGTCAAATATAAAGGGTGGAATTCAATTGCATGCAAACAGAGTAACTTGTGAATGAGTCTTTGTCTTTGCAAAGAAAACTTAGCTTTTTTATGAAATATTTAAGGACAAATTATTGGTAGCCAAGAAGAGCTTGTCAGTCTATAGATGCATTTTGCTCTGTACCAGTAGAATTCTAGTAGCATGTAAGGGCATCCTTTCCTTACATGTTTATTTTTATTCCAAATCCAGAAAAGTTTTACCACTTATATGTACCTGCTGTTTTTTTCTGGAAAATGTGAAATGATCTTTTTTTTTCAACAAAAACATTTGCAGGCGAAGTAATTTGGTTATTTTTTAAACGAGAAGGGGTTGATTTACTAAAATTGGAGAGTGAAAAAACTGGTGCAGCTGTGCATGGTAGCCAATCAGCTTCCAGCTTTTTCAGTTAAGCTTTGACAAAAAAAACTAGAGGGCAATTGGTTTCTTTGCAGAGCTGCACCAGATTTTGTACTCTCCAGTTTTGGTAAATCAACCCCCAAAAAAAATTTAACTTGCATTACAAATGTGATTACTACATAAAGTGAATGAACATTTATTATACTGTAAAGAGCTATTTTTTGCTTATCAAAACAAAATCCGCAAATAATCTACAACCGCACTTTATAAACCCCTACATTATGAAAAGCAGTGGCAATCAAAAAAGTATAATAATATATCCACATCAGGGGCTGACTGACAACCCATGGGGCCCCGGGCAATAGGGGATCATGGGGCCCCTGTGTCCTTGCCCAAACTCAAAAAAGCCTATGAAAAAGGTACCAGGGGCATCTTATGGGGCCCCCTACTGACCCCGGCCCTCGGGCAGTGCCCGAGTTTCCAAATGGTCAGTCTTCCCCTGATCCACATACACAGCCAGCACTAAAACACTAATATGTGCTACAAATATTGTACAATGTTGCAAAGTCCATAATCTGTGTAACTTTGTTTCATTCACCACAGAATAAATGTCTTTGCAAATGGATCCACAGCCTATAACCAAGTAAATTCCACAGTGCTGCATATGTTCATGGAAGCTTACCCCACCTCCACATAAGAACTGTACTTGAGTCACTGCCATCAGATCATCCCCTGCAGCGATTACCTTTTGCCCCACCTCCTCCTCCC
Organism: Staurois parvus; assembly: GCF_062004578.1. Lineage (NCBI taxonomy): Eukaryota > Metazoa > Chordata > Amphibia > Anura > Ranidae > Staurois > Staurois parvus. The sequence goes on from NW_028317844.1 coordinate 16,943,829, forward strand.
TTTAGATTGCAAGCTCCATGAGCAGGGCCCTCCCATTCCTTCTGTTTTGAACTGTATTGTAATTGTACTGTCTCCCTCTATATTGTCAAGCGCTGCGTAAACTGTTAGCTCTATATAAATCCTGTATAATAATAATAATAACAATATGTTCTGAAATCCACATCAAATGTTCTCCAACTGTGTTATCCACCACCACTTCTACAAGGGCAACTCACCAGATGGGATGGATCTCAAACCATAGAGGTCAGATGTGCATTTTTACCATTATCTACAAATCTCTCATAGGAAAAAAAAACATATGGATAGGAATAGAGAATTATTTCATAAATAATCTCTTTTCTATCATTCCAACTCTATCTCCATACATGCTCCATACATGTGGGAAGAATATAAACATAGGATACAACCCAAAAGTGTAACACTGCTTTATTAACAACAACAAAAAAATAAATAATAATAATAATAACTAAAAACTTATAGTTGTGCTTACATTACATACTCTAAGTGCACTGAACCTTATAATAAACAGCTTGAGAGTTTGAAAAGATTCTCATCAACATAGAGTCCTATCACACACAAAAACTGCAGCCACCTTGAGCTCTATTAGGTTCATCCATACACTCAGGGCAGGTACCATGAACCAGCGTAATAATCACCTGTTAAGCTTTGCTCTATGTCTATGCATGTTATTGAATGACTTCATCAGCAACGTGAACCAAATTGTATATGTAAGTCACAAATTAAATGGTTTTATATGCAGTACATCTCCGCAATAAACCATATATGCATACAGTATTTCCCATGTTTTATCCCTTTTAATAATTATTTACAGAAAAATACCTGTTGATCTGCCAGAAATATATTCACCTCCTAATTTCCTATTGTGGGCTGACAACACTTAATTTTTGTGGACTGAGTGGTACCAAACCTGCCCAGATTTCTTCTGCTAAATTATTCTGTCATTGAAGGCATTATAGTCAGAGCTTAATGAGTTTGGCCAAGCTCTGCTGACTTATATCATCCAATCATATGCAAACAAAAATGCATTTTTTAAAATTTTCCTTGCACATGATTGGGTGTTCCTTGCAACGTGCACCACACTCACTCTGCAGAAAAACCTCTTACACAGTGCAACTTCCCTTGCAACGTGAATAGCCCATTTGCCCTTAGTGAATCAGTTGACCCAGGAAAGGAACACAGAAAACAAAAAAAAAAATTAAGGTCAACAGATGTTTCCACTTTTTTTTTTTTTCAAAAACTACTTTCATTGGTATATTTAACAGACCAAAAAGTAGAAAATAGGAGTTCATTGTTAGAGTTTACATATATTTTAGCCTGTTGTCCTCAGTGTTTTAAACATTTTGATAGTAAGGGGTCATATACAATATTGAATGTGTTATGCTATTTAGCCAATAAATGCATACAAAGTATCATTCATGCCCATTGAGATATGTTAAAAGATTCATGAAGACAAAGCATGGAATAAAGTCTACATTTCCTACAGAACAACATGTCTAGTTCTGGAATTTCCACAGCATATAAACATCATGGATAACTTGAACTTCTTGAGTCCCAGAGATGCCTATACCACTTGATTTATTTTTTCTTTTGAAATTAACATTTAACTGTTGGAAGGCTGATTCACTCATGAATATTTTATGTCACAAATTGTTATTTCATAACTACCTCAGACAGCTCCCTTTTTTGCTTCCTCAACAGACACCTATTGAAACTCACATATTTCATCAAGCTCAAGCTAGTGTTATTTTATGGAGTGATAACGCATGTGCTCATTTTTATGTATTGACTTTTAAATTGATTTTATCATAAAGACCCCTAAAAAACCACTGTCAGCATCAGTAGTGGTAAAAATCACTACCTACAGAACAAGCTCAATACAATGTGTTATCACCTTTGCCAGCTTAAAGATATACTATTGTAAGACACAGAATCAGGAAAATAATGGCCAAGCAAAAAAAACATAGCTTTGTGAACTGAGTCTGTTCTGAAACCAATAACCCCCTGCACAACCTGTTGCCTACAGCTCCTGCAATATGAAAACATAAGGTTTTTTAGCCACCGAAGTCATATGGCAAAAAACATCTCTGACAGCTGACGGCTCTCAACTGACGGCTCTCAAAAAGACCACTTTAATAAAGAACATGAAAAACAACTAGGACATCTTTCTTTCTTCCTATTGGTAGAAAGTCCAAATAAACACCCTTTTTGGTTTTATTTAAACCAACAATAAATACATACTGTATGCAAAGCTCTCTTTAAAAATCAACACTAGGTAATTTAATCGGTTACAAAGTTGTAATGGCAATAAAAACTGACTGCAATTTATTTTAGTCTGCACTGACCTCTTCTGGAAAAAGATCAGAAATATTTCAACAATTTACTGCAGCAAGAACAATGCAAAGTTTATTTATTAAGTCATTGTAACAGTATTGTGAACTTCACAGTATCATATAGCAAACAATTGGCAAACATCTTCAATTTTCTGACTGTTCTCCCATAAATTTTTTTCATTATTAAAAAGTAAATATTTACTTTCAAAGCTAGACAATTGTGTGTCAGATATGTATAATTGGCTGGGTGATGTACTGTATATAACTGGAATTTGGAACAGTACTTAGGTATGTCATGTAAGTAAAACTTTAGCTGTGCACATAATCCATAAATGTATACACTTCAGAAAACAACATAATTATCCAATATATAAAGATTTTTTTGCTGTGTGAATAAATGTTACAAATATATCATGCATACAGTGTTTTCATTTATCATGGCAAATACATTATCTTACAGTTAGACTATTGATGTGTAATTTGATCTTCAATTAGATACCTTTCGGATGTTTTGAAAAAAAAAAAAACAGATGGCGATTAGAGATGAGCGAATCGAACATGACGAAGTGGAATTCGTTCCGAAGATTTGGAAAAATTCTATTCGCGACGAATCCGAAAATTAGCAAACTTCGGATGCACGAATCGAATTTTCCCAAAAATGGCGGCGACGGAGAAAATGGACAGAGAAGATGGGGCGGGGATCTCTGGGAAGGCGCGCAGACAAGGCGCGCTGACCCATAATGCATTCATGACATGTGATCGCATTAGCCAATCAGCAGCCAGCCAGCACTGTGTAATGGTGGAGCTATAAATCGCGGCCATCTTAGAATTCTCCATTAGCCTCCGGTCATTCAAGAGAGACAGACCTGTGTGTATTAAGGGACAGAGTTAGGGCCACAGAGACTTTAGGGCCACAGAATCGTTACTCAGGGACACAGAATCGTTACTCAGGGACACAGAATCGTTACTTAGGGCCACAGCTATCAAAGAATCGAAAATTTAAAGTGACATACACCCTTTTTTTTTTTGGTGGCTGTCGTGCACAGTTGGTGCTGCAGTTTGCCGATTGTGCAAAATAAACTGACTTTCTGCTTCACAACCACTATTGTACGTTCAAAGAGTTAAATCCATTTACACGCCGGCTGCCGGTAATATTTTTTGGGTGATTAGTGCATTCCAGTGACACAAACGTACAGTTTCCAGCCAACGGCAAGCTGCAATTGACCGATTGTGTACAATAAACTGACTTTCTGCTTCACAACCACTATTGTACATTCAAAGAGTTAGATCCATTTACACGCCGGGTGGCGGTAATATTTTTTGGGTGATTAGTGCATTCCAGTGACATAAACGTACAATTTCCAGCCAACGGCAAGCTGCAATTGACTGATTGTGCTAAATAAACTGACTTTCTGCTTCACAACCACTATTGTACGTTCAAAGAGTTAAATCCATTTACACGCCGAGTGGCGGTAATATTTTTTGGGTGATTAGTACATTCCAGTGACAGAAACGTACAGTTTCCAGCCAACGGCAAGCTGCAATTGACTGATTGTGCTAAATAAACTGACTTTCTGCTTCACAACCACTATTGTACGTTCAAAGAGTTAAATCCATTTACACGCCGGGTGGCGGTAATATTTTTTGGGTGATTAGTACATTCCAGTGACAGAAACGTACAGTTTCCAGCCAACGGCAAGCTGCAATTGACCGATTGTGTACAATAAACTGACTTTCTGCTTCACAACCACTATTGTACGTTCAAAGAGTTAGATCCATTTACACGCCGGGTGGCAGTAATATTTTTTGGGTGATTAGTGCATTCCAGTGACATAAACGTACAGTTTCCAGCCAACGGCAAGCTGCAATTGACCGATTGTGCTAAATAAACTGACTTTTTGCTTCACAACCACTATTGTACGTTCAAAGAGTTAGATCCATTTACACGCCGGGTGGCGGTAATATTTTTTGGGTGATTAGTGCATTCCAGTGACATAAACGTACAGTTTCCAGCCAACGGCAAGCTGCAATTGACCGATTGTGCTAAATAAACTGACTTTCTGCTGCACAACCACTATTGTACGTTCAAAGAGTTAGATCCATTTACACGCCGGGTGGCGGTAATATTTTTTGGGTGATTAGCGCATTCCAGTGACATAAACGTACAGTTTCCAGCCAACGGCAAGCTGCAATTGACCGATTGTGCTAAATAAACTGACTTTCTGCTTCCAACCACTATTGTACGTTCAAAGAGTTAAATCCATTTACACGCCGGCTGCCGGTAATATTTTTTGGGTGATTAGTGCATTCCAGTGACAGAAACGTACAGTTTCCAGCCAACGGCAAGCTGCAATTGACCGATTGTGTACAATAAACTGACTTTCTGCTTCACAACCACTATTGTACGTTCAAAGAGTTAGATCCATTTACACGCCGGGTGGCGGTAATATTTTTTGGGTGATTAGTGCATTCCAGTGACATAAACGTACAGTTTCCAGCCAACGGCAAGCTGCAATTGACCGATTGTGCTAAATAAACTGACTTTCTGCTTCACAACCACTATTGTACGTTCAAAGAGTTAAATCCATATACACGCCGGGTGGCGGTAATATTTTTTGGGTGATTAGTGCATTCCAGTGACATAAACGTACAGTTTCCAGCCAACGGCAAGCTGCAATTGACCGATTGTGCTAAATAAACTGACTTTCTGCTTCACAACCACTATTGTATGTTCAAAGAGTTAGATCCATTTACACGCCGGGTGGCGGTAATATTTTTTGGGTGTTTAGTGCATTCCAGTGACATAAACGTACAGTTTCCAGCCAACGGCAAGCTGCAATTGACCGATTGTGCTAAATAAACTGACTTTCTGCTTCACAACCACTATTGTACGTTCAAAGAGTTAAATCCATTTACACGCCGGCTGGCGGTAATATTTTTTGGGTGATTAGTGCATTCCAGTGACAGAAACGTACAGTTTCCAGCCAACGGCAAGCTGCAATTGACCGATTGTGTACAATAAACTGACTTTCTGCTTCACAACCACTATTGTACATTCAAAGAGTTAAATCCATTTACACGCCGGCTGGCGGTAATATTTTTTGGGTGATTAGTGCATTCCAGTGACATAAACGTACAGTTTCCAGCCAACGGCAAGCTGCAATTGACCGATTGTGCTAAATAAACTGACTTTCTGCTTCACAACCACTATTGTACGTTCAGAGTTAAATCCATTTACACGCCGGCTGCCGGTAATATTTTTTGGGTGATTAGTGCATTCCAGTGACAGAAACGTACAGTTTCCAGCCAACGGCAAGCTGCAATTGACCGATTGTGTACAATAAACTGACTTTCTGCTTCACAACCACTATTGTACGTTCAAAGAGTTAGATCCATTTACACGCCGGGTGGCGGTAATATTTTTTGGGTGATTAGTGCATTCCAGTGACATAAACGTACAGTTTCCAGCCAACGGCAAGCTGCAATTGACCGATTGTGCTAAATAAACTGACTTTCTGCTTCACAACCACTATTGTACGTTCAAAGAGTTAAATCCGTTTACACGCCGGCTGGCGGTAATATTTTTTGGGTGATTAGTGCATTCCAGTGACAGAAACGTACAGTTTCCAGCCAACGGCAAGCTGCAATTGACCGATTGTGTACAATAAACTGACTTTCTGCTTCACAACCACTATTGTACGTTCAAAGAGTTAGATCCATTTACACGCCGGGTGGCGGTAATATTTTTTGGGTGATTAGTGCATTCCAGTGACATAAACGTACAGTTTCCAGCCAACGGCAAGCTGTAATTGACCGATTGTGCTAAATAAACTGACTTTCTGCTTCACAACCACTATTGTACGTGCAAAGAGTTAAATCCATTTACACGCCGGGTGGCGGTAATATTTTTTGGGTGATTAGTGCATTCCAGTGACATAAACGTACAGTTTCCAGCCAACGGCAAGCTGCAATTGACCGATTGTGCTAAATAAACTGACTTTCTGCTTCACAACCACTATTGTACGTTCAAAGAGTTAAATCCATTTACACGCCGGCTGGCGGTAATATTTTTTGGGTGATTAGTGCATTCCAGTGACATAAACGTACAGTTTCCAGCCAACGGCAAGCTGCAATTGACCGATTGTGCTAAATAAACGGACTTTCTGCTTCACAACCACTATTGTACGTTCAAAGAGTTAAATCCATTTACACGCCGGCGGGCGGTAATATTTTTTGGGTGATTAGTGCATTCCAGTGACAGAAATGTACAGTTTCCAGCCAACGGCAAGCTGCAATTGACCGATTGTGCTAAATAAACTGACTTTCTGCTTCACAACCACTATTGTACGTTAAAAGAGTTAGATCCATTTACACGCCGGGTGGCGGTAATATTTTTTGGGTGATTAGTGCATTCCAGTGACATAAACGTACAGTTTCCAGCCAACGGCAAGCTGCAATTGACCGATTGTGCTAAATAAACTGACTTTCTGCTTCACAACCACTATTGTACGTTCAAAGAGTTAAATCCATATACACGCCGGGTGGCGGTAATATTTTTTGGGTGATTAGTGCATTCCAGTGACATAAACGTACAGTTTCCAGCCAACGGCAAGCTGCAATTGACCGATTGTGCTAAATAAACTGACTTTCTGCTTCACAACCACTATTGTACGTTCAAAGAGTTAGATCCATTTACACGCCGGGTGGCGGTAATATTTTTTGGGTGATTAGTGCATTCCAGTGACATAAACGTACAGTTTCCAACCAACGGCAAGCTGCAATTGACCGATTGTGCTAAATAAACTGACTTTCTGCTTCACAACCACTATTGTACATTCAAAGAGTTAAATCCATTTACACGCCGGCTGGCGGTAATATTTTTTGGGTGATTAGTGCATTCCAGTGACAGAAACGTACAGTTCCAGCCAACGGCAAGCTGCAACTGACCGATTGTGTACAATAAACTGACTTTCTGCTTCACAACCACTATTGTACGTTCAAAGAGTTAGATCCATTTACACGCCGGGTGGCGGTAATATTTTTTGGGTGATTAGTGCATTCCAGTGACATAAACGTACAGTTTCCAGCCAACGGCAAGCTGCAATTGACCGATTGTGCTAAATAAACTGACTTTCTGCTTCACAACCACTATTGTACGTTCAAAGAGTTAAATCCATATACACGCCAGGTGGCGGTAATATTTTTTGGGTGATTAGTGCATTCCAGTGACATAAACGTACAGTTTCCAGCCAACGGCAAGCTGCAATTGACCGATTGTGCTAAATAAACTGAATTTCTGCTTCACAACCACTATTGTACGTTCAAAGAGTTAGATCCATTTACACGCCGGGTGGCGGTAATATTTTTTGGGTGATTAGTGCATTCCAGTGACATAAACGTACAGTTTCCAGCCAACGGCAAGCTGCAATTGACCGATTGTGCTAAATAAACTGACTCTCTGCTTCACAACCACTATTGTACGTTCAAAGAGTTAAATCCATTTACACGCCGGCTGGCGGTAATATTTTTTGGGTGATTAGTGCATTCCAGTGACATAAACGTACAGTTTCCAGCCAACGGCAAGCTGCAATTGACCGATTGTGCTAAATAAACTGACTTTCTGCTTCACAACCACTATTGTACGTTCAAAGAGTTAAATCCATTTACACGCTGGCTGGCGGTAATTTTTTTTGGGTGATTAGTGCATTCCAGTGACATAAACGTACAGTTTCCAGCCAACGGCAAGCTGCAATTGACCGATTGTGCTAAATAAACTGACTTTCTGCTTCACAACCACTATTGTACGTTCAAAGAGTTAAATCCATTTACACGCCGGCTGCCGGTAATATTTTTTGGGTGATTAGTGCATTCCAGTGACACAAACGTACAGTTTCCAGCCAACGGCAAGCTGCAATTGACCGATTGTGTACAATAAACTGACTTTCTGCTTCACAACCACTATTGTACGTTCAAAGAGTTAAATCCATTTACACGCCGGCTGGCGGTAATATTTTTTAGGTGATTAGTGCATTCCAGTGACATAAACGTACAGTTTACAGCCAACGGCAAGCTGCACCTCGGGAATTGCTTTGTATATCTGTCACCTTAGAGGCCGCTGTCTGAACAGCTCATGAATTGCTTTCTATATGTGTCGCCTTTGAGGCCGCTGGCTGGACAGCTGATGAATTGATTTGTATATATGTACTTATTGTCCGCTGTCCGGACAGCTCATTAATTACTTTTTGTATATAGCCTTCCAAACCACTCTCAGAATAAGTCATGATATTCATGCTGTGTATAGCCTTATAGGCCAATGGTCAATCAAGTCATGATTGTTATAGTGTGTATAGCCTTATAGGCCGCTGTCTTTACAACTTTATAATTCCATGCAGTATATAGCCCTATCGGCCACTTTCTGGAATCCAGTTGCTGTAGCCCCCATCACCACACTGTGCCACGGGCCCCTGTACCGCCTTCTCATACTGCTGCCAGATCCATCCTCTGCCATGTGCGTATTTGTTGTCTGCTCACGCTGCTGGGTTCCAGTTTTAAACCTAGGCCTGTGTATGGCTTCCGAATACTGCTGCCTCCACCGCCACCCTGCGCCATGTGCCTCTGTCGTCTGCTCACGCTGCTGACGGCTTCCGCTTTTTAACCTAGGCCTGTGTATGGCTTCCGAATACTGCTGCCTCCACCGCCACCCTGCGCCATGTGCCTCTGTCGTCTGCTCACGCTGCTGACGGCTTCCGCTTTTTAAACTAGTCCTGTGTATGTCTTCCGAATACTGCTGCCTCCACCGCCACCCTGCGCCATGTGCCACTTTCGGGTCTCCTCACACTGCTGCCAGGTCCATACTGATTCATGGCCCCCTGTACCGGCTCCTCATGAACGTGGTTCAGCGGGTTTGCATCACTTAACGGCAAATTGTTGACAAATGCTGGGACGTTCAGTGTTGTGCGCATTAAGCCAGACACCAAAGGGCAGCACAGACCTGTTATTACTCGCTCAAGCATGGCTGAACAAAACCAGTCTCTACCACAAATTGGACCCAGACCTGCCCAGGGTCTCGTAACTAGATTGCACGGAGGAGTAGAGTCCGTTATCGGAATTAAATAGACAAAACGCCACACCAAAAAGAGTGGCAATTTCCAACACTTATTCCAGAAAGAGGAACAACCCGTTTCATATACGGCCTGTAGACGTTTCACGTCTGCCACATTCAGTCGATTTAAGATGCAAGCTCCACTTCCTGTGGTCTCTGACCGTCGATATACCTTTAAGTGTCAGCTTTGAAGCTATATTCCCTCCGGAGCACAAACACTGGTGCCCTTCCGTCAACATTCCTTTAAGTTTCAGTTTTCAACCATATTCCCCACAGAAGCCAAACTCTTGGGTATCCCAGAAGCTGCTCAGCGGGTCAGGGCAATAAAGCTCCCGGTTCGCAGGTTGTTCCGTCTTATGGATGGAAGTACGACGGTATATGATCTTCTTCGCACCCACGGCATTACCTCATAAAATTTCTGCATTGCATCTGCAATCACAACGCTGACTTCCCGGATCGCCACTCAGCCATTGGACTCTTGATAGTCGTCTCCCCACACTGCTGCTGGGGGGACTTTTTAACCTAGGCCTGTGTATGGCCTTCAATTGAAGCTGCTTCCGCTCCGCCACTCTGCCATTGGACTCTTGGTAGTCATCTCCCCACGCTGCTGCTGGGGGGACTTTTTAACATAGGCCTCTGTATGGCCTTTAATTGAAGCTGCTTACGCTCCGCCACTCTGCCATGGGCCTCTTGGGTATCCCAGAAGCTGCTCAGCGGGTCAGGGCAATAAAGCTCCCGATTCGCAGGTTGTTCCGTCTTTTGGATGGAAGTACGACGGTATATGATCTTCTTCGCACCCACGGCATCACCTCATAGAATCTCTGCATTGCATCTGCAATCACAACGCTGACTTCCCGGATCGCCACTCAGCCATTGGACTCTTGATAGTCGTCTCCCCACACTGCTGCTGGGGGGACTTTTTAACCTAGGCCTGTGTATGGCCTTCAATTGAAGCTGCTTCCGCTCCGCCACTCTGCCATTGGACTCTTGATAGTCGTCTCCCCACGCTGCTGCTGGGGGGACTTTTTAACATAGGCCTCTGTATGGCCTTTAATTGAAGCTGCTTACGCTCCGCCACTCTGCCATGGGCCTCTTGGGTATCCCAGAAGCTGCTCAGCGGGTCAGGGCAATAAAGCTCCCGGTTCGCAGGTTGTTCCGTCTTATGGATGGAAGTACGACGGTATATGATCTTCTTCGCACCCACGGCATTACTTCGTAGAATTTCTGCATTGCATCTGCAATCACAACGCTGACTTCCCGGATCGCCACTCAGCCATTGGACTCTTGAAAGTCGTCTCCCCACACTGCTGCTGGGGGGACTTTTTAACCTAGGCCTGTGTATGGCCTTCAATTGAAGCTGCTTCCGCTCCGCCACTCTGCCATTGGACTCTTGATAGTCGTCTCCCCACGCTGCTGCTGGGGGGACTTTTTAACCTAGGCCTGTGTATGGCCTTTAATTGAAGCTGCTTCTGCTCCGCCACTCTGCCATTGGACTCTTGATAGTCGTCTCCCCACACTGCTGCTGGGGGGACTTTTTAACATAGGCCTCTGTATGGCCTTCAATTTAAGCTGCTTACGCTTCGCCACTCTGCCATGGGCCCCTGTACCGCCTCCTCTTGCTGCTGCCAGTTCCAGAGTGTGTCATGGGTCCCTGTACGGCCTCCCATTGCTGCTGACTTCATCCCCAGACTCTGCCATGTGCCACTTTCAGGTCTCCTTACACTGTTGGTGGGTTCCATTTTGTGATAGGGTGCTGTATGGCCTTCCATTGCTGCTGCCTCCACCGCCACCCTGCGCCATGTGCCTCTGTCGTCTGCTCACGCTGCTGACGGCTTACGCTTTTTAACCGAGGCCTGTGTTTGGCTTCCGAATACTGCTGCATCCACCGCCACCCTGCGCCATGTGTCTCTGTCGTCTGCTCACGCTGCTGACGGCTTCCGCTTTTTAACCTAGGCCTGTGTATGGCTTCAGAATAATGCTGCCTACACCGCCACCCTGCGCCATGTGCCTCTGTCATCTGCTCACGCTGCTGCCAGGTCCATACTGATTCATGGCCCCCTGTACCGGCTCCTCATGAACATGGTTCAGCGGGTTTGCATCACTTAACGGCAAATCGTTGACAAACGCTGGGACGTTCAGTGTTGTGCGCATTAAGCCAGACACCAAAGGGCAGCACAGACCTGTTATTACTCGCTCAAGCATGGCTGAACAAAACCAGTCTCTACCACAAATTGGACCCAGACCTGCCCAGGGTCTCGTAAGTAGATTGCACGGAGGAGTAGAGTTTGTTATTGGAATTAGCTGTGAGTGACTTTTAAACCTAGGCCTGTGTATGGCCTTCAATTGAAGCTGCTTCTGCTCCGCCACTCTGCCATTGGACTCTTGATAGTCGTCTCCCCACGCTGCTGCTGGGGGGACTTTTTAACATAGGCCTCTGTATGGCCTTCAATTTTAGCTGCTTACGCTCCGCCACTCTGCCATGGGCCCCTGTACCGCCTCCTCATGCTGCTGCCAGGCCCGTAATCTGCCATGGGCCCCCGTACCGACTCCTCATGCTGCTGCCAGGCCCGTAATCTGTCATGGGCCCCTGTACCGCCTCCTCATGCTGCTGCCAGGTCCAGAGTGTGTCATGGGTCCCTGTACGGCCTCCCATTGCTGCTGTCTCCATCGCCACACTCTGCCATGTGCCACTTTCAGGTCTCCTCACACTGCTGGTGGGTTCCATTTTGTCATAGGGTGCTGTATGGCCTCCCATTGCTGCTGCCTCCACCGCCACACTGTGGCTCCACACTCTGGTTTTGGCCCCGTGACTGCCCAAATGAGTGAAGTGTGCGGTGATTCTAAGATCGACGGCACTCATCTGCATGTCATACTGACTGACAGTATTATTTCTCTTCCCCAGCAGACTCCAAGGGCATTTAAATTAAAGGTACAGTGTTCTGCACTAATATAAAGGCTCTCTGAAGCCTAGAAACACCCTTTTTATAAGTTAAATTCGCAGCGAATATATTCGGCTCGAAGCGAATTTATTCGGCGAATTCGGCGAATCAGCCGAACCGAATTTTTGAATAATTCGCTCATCTCTAATGGCGATATAATTGAAAGACAATTATCAAATTCAACTTAAGAAGAATTTAGTACATTTAGCACAAGGATAATAAACTAATGTAAACTATATGTGACCAATATAAATAGAGAGTGCAAGCTCAATATATCAGCCCCATGACTCCAAACACTACTAGGTGCCATTTTCCAGAGGGCTCATCCAGCCCAAACAAGCAATCTGTCAAAAAGAACTATGGAAGCACACATCGGGAGACTGGAGAGTGTGCTAAATGTGCTCTGTAAACTATATGACACAATTGTAATGGGCAAAACTTTCTACATTGGTCTCAGTGACAAATTAAAGCTATCATTGGCCTCTATTTGGTTCTTAAGCAATGTACCCCTAGTCTGATGATTATGTGTATCAGATCACCAAGTAAATCAACCACAGTCTTCATTTATTATAAATACATCAGTGGTTCAACTCGGTGTAGAGTTATTCACCCTGAGGTCATCACAGAAGACAAGAGGGCACTCTTTACATCTGGAGGAAAAGAAATTTAATCTCCAAACACGGAAAGGTTTCTTCACAGTGAGAGCTGTGAAAATGTGGAATAGACTCCCTCAAGAGTTGGTTCTGGCCAGCTCAGTCGATTGCTTTAAAAAAGGCCTGGATTCTTTCTTAGATACACAGCATAGAACTGGATACTAACATTTATAGGTAAAGTTGATCCAGGGAATATACCATTGCCTCCTCTCGGGGGATCAGGAAGGAATTTGTTTCCCTGCAGGAGCAGATTGGATCATGCTTTGTTGTTTTTTTTTGCCTTCCTCTGGATCAACTGTGGGTATAGGATTATAATTTTTTTTTTTATATAATGGTTGAACTGGATGGACTTTTGTCTTTTTTCAGCCAGACTAACTATGTAACTATTATTCACGTAGAAAGTGTTCTCAGTAAAATATAATAACATATTGACAAACTTATCTTATTATGCTACAATTCTCCCACTCTAAACTGGTATAGCGTGTGAAAGTTCTGAATCTACAGAGGTACAGGGACACAACTGTGACCAAAATTGCCTTTTTATTATCCATTACTGGTCTAGTTTACCAGGGGTGCTTCTGTTACTGTGCTGCCATTGTGGTGGTATTAAAGAATAAACTTCTCTTCTTCTGGCATATTTAACCAATGTTAACATGTTTCATGTATATAACCTATGTAATAATAAAACCACATCAAGTGTGCACACATATCATGAAGGGGGAGACTGCAAAAAAGTGTAATTTGTACAAATCCTCAGTGGGCTGTGCATGGAATTGTATTGTACTGCACACATGCATATCTTGTGTGCCGGAGTTCAAGCACTTGCATGCAATATTCCTTACCTATACATATGCTGCCATGAAATTTAACTTTGCACATGTGTGTTTTATTGCCTAGCTATTCAATAATATTTTTCATAAGTTAAGTTAATTTTTTAAGTAAAGTGTTGATATGTGCTTTTCCTAGTGTATATTATAGGAAAGAGGGCACAAAAGTTGCATAATTGAATGTTCAATGAACATGATACACTAATGTGTGTAGCCATCTTCCCAGAAAGAATGTAGAGTGTAGCCATTAATCCAGTTGGTGGGGTATGGGACGTATGTACAGTATACAACTGTAAAGTGTGGATTGGCCCCAGGTAGGCAGAGTAGTGTGGGCTCTTGACTCCGGGATGAAAAGGTGATAGGTCTATTGTCAACTGTTTACATTAGATCGAGGGGCCAACTTCAGAAGGTAATAGTCTGCACTTGTGTTTTTTATTTTTTGTATTTTTTCATTAAACCACTTTTATGTGACAGATATCATGTGGCAATTTTAAAGTTCTAAATTTGTAACAAGCTAAATAGCACAGTTTACTGGGAAAAGACCACAGTATTTGCACACAGCAAAAACACTGCTAGAATTAGAAAGGATCTGTTGTGAAAGCTGTTACTAGATAGTGTTGTAGCAGACTGTTTCTTGACCCTGCTCAGATACAGGCACCTTTTGCCCACATTCCCTTGGGCTCTGGGGTATGCCCAGGGAATATATTGTATGTTTCCCTGTTTCCCACCTCCTGCAGAGATAACTGGGCATGTAATCTTTGCCAGATGTGTAGTTCTTCACTGTTGGTCCTAGCAGCTTCAAAGTAAGACCAAGCCATTTCAGAGCACAGGAATGGCCCTGCATCTCCAGCCACTTGTCTGTGTTACCAATTTTAAGACCCATAGTCCCTCCAGCTGTTTGCCTGTGTTAGACCTAGCCTTGACTTAACTGTAAGGAACACTGTCTGTGGGAATAAGCATTAATAACATTTTGTGTACTGCACTGCTTACTAAAGATGTCAAAGTTAGCATGGAGCCTTTTAAATGCTGTACCCTAATTGAGCAGCAGAAAAATTGCTTTGAGGACATCCTGTTTGTGCAACTTCAAAATCTTTTAACATGGGAGGTTGCCATCCCCAAATTGACAGAAGGGATGGTTCAGCTCCCAAAACAGTTATCTATGTTGATGCACAGACAAGAATACTCCACCATAAGGGCAAGAAGGGGATGCCCCCTAATGGAAAAGGCAAACACTACCTTGGAGGAGGCCAACATGGGCAAGGTTGTCTTCCTGTTCTGGGACTGTCAAGCTGTGCTATCTCCAAGGAAACCTCTCAAAATATACATAGTGAAAGACATTAAACTAGAACACCCCGCTGTCAGGAGACAATCAGTGGGACTGCAAAGTGGAATGACTCCCCATCCCAGATCTGAAGCTGTGGATAAAGAAGTTTAAAAAAAAGAATACCTCTCTTGAATGGAGGACAGCCCAGGAGTAGGCATTAGGAGAACCTCCTCCATGTACCGGAAGCATATAACTGGGCACAAACACAAGTAGAGGTTCCAATGGTTGCCACCAAGAGGTAATGCAGTTATAGGAGTGTATCAGTCCCAGAAAAAGAACAAATCTATAACCAGAACAAAGGAAAGTGTTAATTATGAGAGATTGTTTACTGTACTTCAAAATAATGATCCCTCATTATTTTTCAATCACCTGGCAAGACATACTGTCAAAGACATGGACCCTGGTTGTGTCATACAGACTCCACATGGATGTGGGACACTAGAGTATCCACAAAACATTCACCTGGTTTGAGAGACGAGACATGCATGTGGATCTATTCCAGATGATTGAACAAGTTTGCTGACAATGTTTGTTCCGTCTGTTCAGTGTCGAAGGGGGCTGAGGCCTGGATTCCATCTCTGACTTGGCATATCTACCCCATGGAAAGTACTGATCAATAAGTGTCTTATAGGCAACATGCCAGAAGACAGATAACATCTAGTCCTAGTTATGGAGGACCACTATTTGTAGTGGCAGTACCGACCCATAACCAGACAGCCAAGGCCGCAAGCCAGCTGGTGTGGAGTACATTCTGACTTTCTGGATTTGGTAATGGAGGCGACACCTGTCTGAAGTCCAACAGTTCATTAAAAAGCTGCCATAGGTGGAGCAAGGAAAATCAAAAACACCAGACTTTGACCTTTAACCTAGGGACAGAGTATTAGTCTGAAGCAAAGATGCACACCAGCAAGGAAAATTACAAACACCATGGAAAGGAGTGCTTGGATTGTTCCACAACCGTCTGTTCTGGCTGTGCAAGTCTATGGTAGCCAGAGAAAAGAAATTAAAAAAAAACTGAGATGCCTACACTATAAGCTCAAAGCCACTGTGAAAAATGCTTTCTTTTCCTTTTGTTCAAGCTTATGAGTCACAAGCAGGGGCGGACTGACCATTTGGAAACTCAGGCATTGCCCGAGGGCCTGGGGTCAGTAGGGGCCCCATGAGATGCCCCTGGTACCTTTTTCATAGGCTTTTTTGAGTTTGGGCAAGAACACAGGGACCCCATGATCCCCTATTGCCCGGGGGCCCCATGAGTTGTCAGTCCACCCCTGGTCACAAGTGTGTCATACAACAGAGGTTCATTGATGACTGCCCCCTCATCTTCCACTATTGTCTCCAAGACCTCCAGGAAAAGCATTGAGTCCTGACAATATTACACAGCCAAATCAAGGCCATGCTCCTGTTGTGAAGCTCTCTGAACCCATATTCACTGACATGCCAGAAGGCTGAGACATAGCACCTTTTCGCCAAGAAGATGGAGCTGCCAATAGTCTTTACCATTATGAACTTGTTTGCATAGTTAATCCTTATCTGTATCTATTTAGTAAACTTCAAGTTACATTTACCCTGTGTCTGATCATTTGATCAATTCCTCTACCTGTTAGTGTTATACTTACATAACGTAACTTACATAACTTAAGTAAATTTAAACTTGTATGTTTTTTTAATTTAAAGTAAAACTAAAGGCATTTTTTTAAGCTTTGGATAAAGTGGACAGGGTTTAGAACGCCTGTCAGGTTTTAATTGCTGTCTTTGCTTCATTAGGGAGATTCACTTTCTCTATTTGTTAACCTCCCTGACGGTATTCCCGAGTGTAGCTCGGGGTAACATTTCAGTACCAAAAGCGGTAACCCCGAGCTACACTCGGGCTTACCCTGCGGCACTGCTCCGGCAAGTTGTCTTCACTTACCTTACCCTGCGCTCCCACGATGTGTCCCCTGCAGCGTCCCCGGCCATCTCCTCCGGCCGATGCCGGCATCCGGCTTCTGTGTCCTGTCCCTGTGACGTCGGGACGTACGGGCGCCGCCGCCGGCGGGAAATTTAAAAATTTTAAAAAATGTCTTTTTTTTTTTTTTACATTTTACACAGTAAAACATTGCTGTTTCAACCTATTTCACATACATATTGTCCCTAGTGCTTTGTCCTGCGCCCTGCCTGCATTTTGTCTATTCTTTCTGCCTGGAAACTGAGAAATGTCCATGGCGTCCAAAAAGTGTCCCTTTAGGTCAAAAGCGGGTTTAGATCAGCTAGAGAACAGCGATAGTAAATCAGAACCACTTTCAGAATTGAGTGATAATGATTCGTGGGGGAAATTCGTCATCAGAAACTGAAAACGATTTTGCGACTGAGCTCAGCAATGTGCGAACTTGGCGCTCTATTTCACATTTCAGTGTTTTTGGTTTGATTATATTATTGAATTAAATTTTTTATTATTTTTATATTATTTTTATGATTATTTATTAAATTATAATTTATGATTTTGTGTTTCAAATTTTATCATACCCGGGATGTTTACTAGACTCTTGTTCGGACAGATTTCAGTGAGTTTTTCCTAAAAATTACAGCCTACAATAAAAAAAATACATATTTCCATGCAAAAAAATGGTACCGCTTTTAGCACCAAAAATCTGAAATAATCATACCGCCAGGGAGGTTAATCCCTGTTATCATTGAAGCTGAAAGGAAATCACAAATTTGTAACAGTAAACAGTAATAAAGGGGAAATCTTCCAGTGGGGACACTAGTTCTGCTGATAACCAGGGATTCCCTCACTTTGTAGGGATTTTCTCTCACTTCCTGTTGTGGTTATGGGAAAAGACGTGAAAGGAAATCTCCCCAATGGGACACAGATGGAAAAGCTGACTGGGGTTATAATCCTTACTTTCTCTATCTAAAATAAAAAAAAAGTTTTGCTTTTAAATAATGATACTTTAAATATTGATAATAATAGCTCATTAGGAAACCAGGTAGCGTGTTTGAGTGATAGAATCCATCTATTTTACTTTGTATTTAAAAGTCACAAACATATTTCCCAAAGGGGATCCCATGAGGACAAATGTCAATCCAATGTTCTCATGCATTGCTGGAGGCTGCCATTGTCTGGCTACAGAAGCAGTGCTAGTTCAAGGGCAGGCCTTTCATTGTGACTGCAGAATTGTACTGTACAGTGATAATTAGCACCAGTCAGGCAGTGTCAGCCTACAGTGTTATATTGGAGCCTCTGTTGTGATAACAGTCCAAACAGATTTTCTACAAAATAAAACTGTAATGCCCTATGCGTTATTCAAGGTGAAACTTTTAGAAAACAAAATGCTTCTGTAACTCATTAATTTTGGAAGTCCTCACACTAGTATAGTCAGGCAATGGGACGTCCATGAGTCTTCTCATATAAATATATTGCATTTATTTTGCAGCACTTTTATTTCTTTCAAGTGACCTTGTCAGCACAGGATCATTTATATACACAAAAGGCAATATACTTATCCTTCCGATAGTCACTTTGCTACAGCTAGGCCAGTGCAAGTATTCAACCCTTTAGGTGGGTAAAATATCAGCTGTTCCTCCTGCCAAGTCATATGTCCTGCAGTAGTGTATGAACCATGGTGGAGCAGGTATTCATCCAACCCAAAAGTGTAGTGTTTCAGGACATGAGCTGCTGAAAAGCTAAGTAGACTGCCTCTTCTTTTAGTGGTTATGCTTTTGTATACAAGTGACCCTCTACATAGCGGGTCACTTTAAGAAATCCAACTTTTTTTTAAGAGGAAAAGGGTTATTCTTTTTGGCTTATTTTCATGTTTCTTCAATTGGCTGTTAGTGGACAATAATTGACAGTTAGCAGAACTGACAGACTTTACTCAACACCAGTGACTCTCATTAGGACAAGTTATTCTTTATAAGAAAATTGTTACCTCTCTTAAGAATCAGGCATACAATCTATTAAATCCCTTACATTTCTAAATCTTTATATGAAGAGGGAGAAGCTTTAAAATGAAATGTTTTCTTGCAATATAAGTAATATTTTTCAGTGTTATGAACAAGATGTCATGCAGTCACATGGGTTCACTTGGTCTTGTACACAACTTTTTGCATTAAACATACACTTGAAAATATCAAACTGCACTTACTGCATTACAGTATGTATGGGCATTTTTTTTAAACATGTTGAACTGGATGGACATTTATCCTTTTTTAACCTAACAATGCAACTTTTAAGGTAGATGTATTTTTCTTAATAGAATGTAACAGCATCTTTACACACAGACAATTAAAAAACTACTATAATACACAAATGGATAGAACTTTAAAAAGCACATTAATACATTAAAAGGCATGATAATAATAGCAATAAATCATAAAGAGCATTGTCCTTTCAAACAACATTCTAGTAATAGATATGTTTTGGGAAAGAATCTGCTAAAATCATCTCAAGCCATTACTTCCTTCTTACAACAATTACAATAGCAAGTAACTTAATAATAATAATAGATATTTTCATTTCTTCCAAATATCTTTTTTTTTTACTTTGCACAAGTCATTGCTTTTGTGTACAACATCATTTATTTTAGAAGTGTAAAATTTGTCAATGACATTAAGTGGCAGCCTAAGGGAATGGATAGAATTAGCTAGTTAGCAACTTAACCTGCAAAAATCAGATTGAGATGAACAATTTTCCGTTATCAAAGCAGATCACTAACACTGAACAGGTATCTTTATTTCTTAGACTGTCCTCTCTCAAAATCAGGCTAACATTTTTTCAGGGTCCTAAATCTCCCTCACAGTGTATTTCTTAATAGTTTCAAGTAAATGACTATCCAGAGGATAATTAGCCAGTGTGCTGTCGTATCGTGTCAGGTCACAGCTGGATTTAGTCAGCATTAACCTTTGGGGAGAATTGGAATATCAGTATCATTTAAAATTAAAGACGCGTAAGCAGGCATTTCTAGAGATGTGAGAAAAGTAATTGTCTGTAAATTGTTTGACCTTGAGATTTAATTGCATGCACAACACACGTTCCAGCAAGAACCCTGGACTGTCTTCTTTCTCTCATTTCCAAGTGCCAACTCAGTTGCAGAACCTATTAAGCTACCTGTGGCTTTTTCAGTAAAATATTAAAGATTGCTCTTGATACAAAACAAAATGCTTTAGAGGGAAGCTTCCTCTGGTGAAATGAGGCTCCTTTGAAATCGACAGACTTGTGGAATTTAAGCTGTGTAAAATGAAAACCACATATTCAGAAAAAAAAACATTTCAGCATTGAAGCTTACCTTTTTTCTATAGCTAACATGTTTGCATATTTTGCCTTATTCCTTTTTTCCCTAATGAGACAGCTTATGCTTTTCAAAGTCCCCAGAAGCTAAGTGCATCTCTTAGCTGCCTGCTCTCTTAATAATGAAACTTCATAATTCACCAATTCCAAAATGGCCAATCAGATTTCCAGGCACAGCCTTCAGGTATTCTTTATAATAAATTATTTATGTGACATCAAGCCAAGAAATTCACTTGCCTATATTAGAAGTCTAATTAATATTTAATTACTGTAGAGAGGGCAAATTTAACAATACAGAATTGGTCAATAGATACGATTTATTCACAGTAACATGTGTGCTTGGAAATGCAGATGGTGTTTTTATTCAAATTCGGGAGCCCTGACAATGATTACTAGCATGTTTGTATGAAAATCAACATATTGAGTGTAAGTTTTTCATGGTGTACCACTGCTTTATGCTTGTATTTGGAGAGGAGCCTTGCTAACTACAGTGCCCTGTTTTCTCACTATCTGTATTTTTATTTGTATTATTTATTTAGAACTGATTTTTTTTTAATATTATTTATTCAGTATTCTTGGGTGCAGCTACATGATATAGTGGCTTTGACAATGCTTATACTAGACATCTGTTGTTTAATGATTCAACATATACAGTGTAATCATGTGAAATGAAGAACTTTGGCATTGCTGTGCAGAATTACTGTTCCAATATAATGTAAAATGTAGATAGTTCAGTGCATAGCAGTGGCACACCTCGCAATTTAATGTTAGACAATGAGGTATTAGTGTGCTTTCATGCAGTAGGCAGCTTGTGTTTCACTTTTTGGTGATAACTCTGAGCCAGTGGACATTTGAGGGCCTATGGAGAAGCAAGGTTGCTACCAGGAGAAAAATTAAAGAAAAAATTGTTATAGCAGCTGCAGATAACTGAAAAGAAATATGCCTTTATTAAAAGAGTTTTTTTTCTAGGGCATCACTGAAGTTGGAATTTGATTAATAGGCAGGTACCAATTTAGAATAATAGAGTAGACCATCTTTTTTTCTTAGATCAGAAAAATGAACTCTGGCCTTTTTTTACTTTTTTTTTCTTTTTAAGGTGTAGTAAAAAAATAAAATAGCAGCCCAGGTTGCACTACTCATCTTTAATCCAGAGCTGTCCCCTCAGTACCTATTTTACACAAAAAAATGTGCTCAAGTTGAATGGCACCCAGCATCTTTCAACCAGGAAGACTGAAAACAATACTGATCATTAGGTGCCCTCCCCTCTGTGGGAACATCACCAAATCCCCCTTCATTCACAGTATACTGACGCAGGAAGCAACACTGATGACATCAGCAAGCACTGATCTCTTCATCTGAGGACTGACCACCACCAGGAGAGAAATGAAAAGAAAAAGGACCTAGTACATTGTAAGATTGGCCTGAAGACTTTTAGAAACAATAAGCATATTCAAAAGGAAAACTGTGCTGTGTCTGGAAATGGTATTTAAGCTAGTAAAAGAAAAGGGGTAATTAAGAGAAAAAGAAGACATTTTACAGAAATGCATCTAAAACATATATAAATAAATAACATAAATCAAAGAAAAAAGTTACCTTGAAAAGAAGAAATATTTTGCAGGTTTATGTTAGCACAACAGGAAACATAAGTTAAGACAAAAGTCAGGGAGCAGATCTAGTTTTCTTTTGCAAAGAGGTATTTTAAGGCATGTGTTACTAGCATTAAAGCTAAGTATCACAAATGAAGTAGTCAGAGAAAAAGAAGACATCATTTAAAAAAAAGATATTTAGTAAGTATTATTAAAATCAGAGACAGAGGACAGATTTTTGGCTCGATACACACCAATTTCCATTTACCATTGTCGTCAATTATTGCTTCAGGCCAGGACCTTAATGGGATGCCATGCCACGAGAACAATTGAACATCTAGTGGAACACTAGTCAAAGTCACATAGGGGTTTCTTTACTAAAGATGGAGAGTGCAAAATCAGGCTCACTCCTGCATAGATACCAATCAGCTTCTAACCTCAGCTTGTTCAATTATGATTTGGTAATAAACTGGGAAGCTAGTCGATTTCTATGCAGAAGTGAGCCTGATTTTGCACTCTCCAGCGTTAGTAAACAAACCCCATAGGGTATGACTATGATTCACTTTACTCATTTAATAGCCTCTACTCCTCTAGTAAATAAACCCAAAATATTCATCAGATAAGCAACTCATCCCTTATCAGATGGTCAATATGAGGTATCAATATGAAAAAGGCAGCTACAAAACAAGCTTAATCTGTGGTGTTATCTTGTTAGCTAATTCATAATGCTCTGGGAATCCTTTGTCATGTATTAAATCCTTTTTATAAAAGAAAGCATGCATGTGTACAGTAAAAAAAAACTGAAATAAACCAACACTTTAAAAACGTGTTACTAAAAATAAAATTGACCCCAAACCATTACATTTTCAGCCAAGGCTTTAGCCTGTGTTTGAAGACGAACTGTTTTTCATTCAGAATTTTAATTGGGTTATTTGGGTTTGTCCACATTTAGTGTTGACATTTTATATTAGATCTTAAGAGATTTTGTTTAATTCAGGGTGCTTTCAAAGAAAGAAAATGATCCCAAAAAGGTGTTATTCTTAAAAAAGACCCACTGTAGGCGCAACAGAGTAAAAAAAAAGTCTGGAAATGAAGTAGTTCAAATCAAGTTTTCTTTATTTCCTGAAATAGTAATAAAACATGTCATCGTGCTTGGGTATTCATAAAACCCCTTCCTCAGGGCTACAGTAGGACAAATTAAAACATAGCAGAAAAAAAGATCATTATAAAATATATCAAATTGGAAAAAAATGCCTGTACATGCATAAAATAGGTTTTACTTCAGTTATGTCTAATGACAGTCTAACATTTCATCCCATTTGGAGTTTGACAAGCAAAACTATATGAAGGTAGTAAGATTTGATTTTTTCAGCAAACACATATCAGAAAGAAAGCCTATACAACCTACATATTTCTGGTTTGAAGATAGATAAATAGATAGATAGATAGATAGATAGATAGATAGATAGATAGATAGATAGATAATACATTGATGATAGATAGATAGATAGATAGATAGATAGATAGATAGATAGATATGCATATATATATATATTTTTTTTTTTATAAATTCCATTTCTTAGGATGACTTAGATGTAAAAACAGCTATTTGTAGTTAAGAGTCAGACAGAAGTGTTCACCAGGCAGCTCTATAATATAGCAACAAAAACTTAAAGTGGTTGTAAAGGCATGTACTGTAACAAGCATGTTGTACTTACCTGCCCTGTGCAGTGGTATTGCACAGAGTGACCCTGGACCTCCTCTTCTGGGGTTCTCCACTGATGCTCTCAGCTCCTATTCTGCTCAGTGTGCCCCCACAGGTAAACAACTACCCATGATGGCGCACTTGCAGGCCAGTGTAGACACACACAGCGCAGCCCTACCCCCAATCACAGGAGCTGATTGACAGTCAACAGCGTCCGCTGCTGTCTCTGAGCTTGTGAAAGGAGAGAGAGAGAACCAGCAATGCTGCAGATGGGCACAGCCCTGGATTGATACAGGACTCAAGTATTTACAGTAAGTATTTAGGGAGCGGATGAGTGGAACAACTAGTGGAAGGTTTTTTAGCCTAATGCAAGGAATGCAATGAGGTAAAAGAAAACCTTCTGGGTTTAGAACCACTTTAACTTAAACAGGATTAATAAATGGACCTAAGAAGAAAAGCAAGTATAGACCCCCTTCTTTAGTCTTCCAATCTATTGTATCATTATCCCCCTGATTTTCAAAAAACCTATGAAAACACAATGCAGTCATGCAATAGAAAATCCAAGATGATTTGTGTAAAGAAATGGGTCATATGGAAGTTTGGTCAAATAATGGAAAAATTGCCTGTGTGCTGCTGCGTCCCATTTTGGCCTTTTCTGCTTTAAGAGGATGGACACTGTAATGTGTGCCTAATGCCCAGGATGACCACCCTTTTTTCTTGATGATATATACAGTAGGTGGGCATGGTTTCTGTTTGCAGAATCACTTAGATGCACACGCTTCCTGACCTGTTTTACACTTGCACTTAGTGTGCTGCAAGCACTCAGTGATTACACATCCAAAACAAAATTTAAGCAATCATTTGAATTTTTTCAAATCCAAAAAAAAATTCAAATGATTGCCTCTACACTCAATGATATGTTTTAAAATTTGAATAGCCTATAATGCAGGCCACTGATGTTACCCAATAAAATCAGGCAGTGCAAAATCAAAACTCTGAGGCAATATGGAGATCCTAGACTGTGCACTCAAACTTTGTACCCAGAGTCTAGTACGGGCAGCAACAGTTAATACTCATAGTAAAGATGTACATCTGAGTGAACCATCTGAGTAAGACTTTAAAATGTAACTGTTTGTAAGGCCAGCATAGTACTGGATGGCAGTTGTCCATTAATTTATGCAATGCCCACCTATAATAATTGCAAATAGGACAACAGCAGTTCATTAGAACAGGGGGTCTTTCAGTTATGCACTAAAGCAGGCCATAGATTTGGAAAAAATCTTGCGATTTTTCTTCCGATAAACAAAACAACCGGTTGGTAATAGAGCCAATTAGACCACCAATTACAACGAAAATCGGTGGAAAAATTCTTTGTAATTGTTACCTTTGCAGGAAATGATGTTGTTTTTTGGGCGGAAATGATGTCATTTTTTGGACGGAAATGCTGTTGTATTTTTGGCGGAAATTATGTCGTTTGGTGACCTTTTTTTCCTCTCTCTTTTCGTAATCTGTCGTCAAGACATCAGCAACGTGTCGTCCCTACGAATTTTCTTCATTTATCTTATGAAAATGCCCAAAATGAACCGCAAACAAAAACTGGCCCTTATAATGCTAGGTGTGTTAGCACTGGAGGAAAAAAAAAAAAAAAGAAACAAA
Organism: Staurois parvus; assembly: GCF_062004578.1. NCBI lineage: Eukaryota > Metazoa > Chordata > Amphibia > Anura > Ranidae > Staurois > Staurois parvus. The sequence goes on from NW_028317844.1 coordinate 16,969,238, forward strand.
GGAAGAGCAGAGTATGGTCCAAAGACTGGCTTCTTCAACGTGCAAATTTTTCACACATGACCCTGCTTTCTAATTTAAAAGAAAATAATCCTCACGACTTCAAAAATTATCTGCGAATGTCCCAGCAGTCTTTTGATCTGCTCCTAACCATGGTTGTACCGCACATTACGAAAAAAGACTCTTCCTTCAAGACTACAATGTGATTGCACACATTGTGCATGTTGTATATTATGACTTCTTTACTGAAGATCGGAACAAATAACAATACTTGTATTGTCATATATGTACACAATGTACAGTGAACAATTTTTTATGGTAAAAAAGCTGTTATATTTTTATAATGAATAAAAAATAATGCTTTTGATACTGTCTACCTACATGTGTCAATACAGCTTTGCTGCTTTAAAAGTATATTGCTGTTATTTTTTAAATATATATATATATATATCCATAAAGTGTAATAGGTGTTAATTGTGCCATAAATTCTTTTAATTATGGGCTAATTAAGCACAAAACAATAAGCATAGTGGATGCATGTTATTTCTGTACATCAAACACAAAGGTTACAACACAGAAATACATGACATGACGTTCTGTTTACATACTACAACTTTTGACCTTTCTCCCGGAAAAGAAATTTTGTTCCTTGAGAAACTTCCAGGTCACAACATATGCGCCTTAATTTGTCGTTTAGAAATTCGGGGAATATTACCATCAATGGGATGAAATTCGGTCGTTTTTATAAAATTTACCAGAAGGACCGATAATCAAAAAGACAAAAAAAATGAAAATCTGCAGACAAAATTACCCATACACGACAAGAATATCAAAGGAGTTTAATGTTGTCTGAAAAATTCACAAATCTATGGCCTACATAAGCAGTGCAGCAATGAGATTAAAGAGCACAGGAAATAATTATTAGCCCACAGATTGGTGTAAACACTACCTTTATTCTGAATAATGTTCTTTGCTAAAATGCAACGTACTTCAACTGGTATTGGAAAGAGGCAACGTCTAAATGTAAAAAATTGCAGGAGCATGACTTTAAACATACTGAGAATTATCTACCAAAGGATTTAGGAATGTTTACACAATGGGTCAGATTTACTAAAACTGGAACACTCAGAATCTGGTGCAGCTGTACATGGTAGCCAATCAGCTTTTAACTTTAACTTATTCAACTAAGCTTTGACAATAAAACCTGAAAGCTGAATGGTTTCTATGCAGAGCTGCACCAGATTTTGCACGCTTCAGTTTTAGTAAATCCCCCACAATATATTGTATGAAGAATCACTTCAATTATCAAGTCATGACAGAAATAAGTAAACGGGGATTTTCTTTTTACATGACTGGATAATTGAAGTAGATAAGTAAGAATGTAGGGGTTTGTGGTAAGCCAAGTTATAATAGTTGCACCACTTGTTTCCTACTCCTATATACACAGTCTAATTGACTGCTTGCAATCCAAACCCAGTAATAAAACCACCACTCTTTATAAATGGCCTTTATCATGATCAGGCCACACTTCTACATTCATTCGAGTGGTGATTCACTGCCACTTCCCACAGTTTTGAAATGGGGTGCTAAAATGACATCTTTACCTAGTACGTTCAACCCTAATAGAGAACAAATACTGAAAAGTACTTGACCTCGCCTCCACATTACTGTAGTAATATCACCAGTCCATATATTACCTGAATGCACAGCCATTCACCTCACAAGTAATGCACTTCCTAAATGAATCTGAAGTTGGAGACTTTACATCAATACTAAACCCCAGCACTTACACATCACAGTTTTCCAAGAGTATAATGATTTCCTTTATAGATATTATATTGCATTCAGTACTGTATTGTTTTGTATTAAGATATTTTCTATAGACTTCTAATAAAAATAAATTATAACAAAACCTTTAAGACTGCAATTTTATTTTTTTATAGAGAGTTAACGTGTAGTTTATGTTTTAGTTGAGATAATTGCTATAATAAGCACTAAACAGCCACTGGATGTCAGTATTTCTAAACTAACCGTAAGTACTTTTGTATGTATCTTGGCTTTGCTACCCTTATTACCGAATACTGAAATATGGTAAGAGTTAATGGTATGAAAACTCTGTGGAAGTGTCTACAGGATGTCAAACTGTACAAGTTACTTAAGCAAATGGATGCAATCAGCCCACTTCTTATATAAAATTACTCATGATGCTATGTCACTTCCTTACAAATTTCCTATCACTTTATTCTAAATTTGACTGACTGCTATACAGTGTTTGTATAAACTGTCAGATGAACAGAACAAGAGAAAATAATTTATTCAAGGCAATAAACATAAAAAAAATCCAACGTGAATGGTGAAAGCATACATTACCCAGAGATCCAACATTTAGGGAAAAACATCTGTCATTTATTCAACCAAAAATATTTTAAGACCAAAGCTGAGTCTTTAAGGATTAAATGTACAAATCAGTGCAAAGTGATGTTATCCCTATTGCATTGGCAACCATTTTCAATGTACAGCATTACTATGGGGTAATATATTCAGAAATCCATTATTCAAAAGGTACTAGAGTTCTAAAAAGACAAATAAATACATGTATGCTATGTTTTCTGTTAAAAAATGACATACACATAGATGTGGTCACTATGTTATGACTTGATAAGCAGTTTAAAGGGAGAGTAAACCTGAGCCTTGATATAAAATAATTGCTAGAGAAGTTGATAAAAAAATAAATATAACATTTTCTTATCTATTGTATTTATTTTATATGCAGTCAATTGCATCCTCTAGTACGGTGGTATTATTCCTCTTAGACTAAAGAGTTTGCTGTTTTTTCCTACTCTACAATGCTAATGAGAAAAGCTACTGTTCCACAACTGACATGATCATTTTGTAATTTTTGTAATCAAATGGAGCATTACATATATATATATATATATATATATATATATACTGTATATGAGAGAGAACATGTTGTTTTACAAGTAAAGGTTAAGTGCTTGACAAAAGATTCCCAAAGCACTAAGATGCAGCACAGAAGATGAAGGCTTGAGGCTTTGTTTGTCTAGTTAGGTCAATTAACAAAGTAATCTGCTAAAGGATGAGTTACTGCTGTGATAATGGATTGAGGTTGATTTACTAGAGGAGTTGATAATCTTCACTTAATAAGTTGTTGCTTTGTTCACTTTGAGTAATGTATAGATTAAATAAATAAACAGGAATTTGCTTTTCACATGATTGGATTGGAGTAAAAATTGTCAACGCCATTAGTAAATTAGCCCTATTGAGTTTTGTAATCCACATGCTCTTTAAGCTTAGCTAAAAATGAAACAATGCCACTTGCTGGCTTTGTTTATGACTACTAAAAGTTTATTTATCTGGCACAAACTCAGATTTTAGAAAATACCTTAAGTTGGGTGGACTTGAACTTCCTAACTGCCATCTTGTCTGCACAAAGCCTTTTATATCAATGGATGCACTTGGACACTTGGAGGCTCCCAAGGGTAACACTCTGTTACTCAAAGCTGCTGCATTCCCCTTTGCTACATTGTATGCACTATGTTTTGGCTATATGTGTACCCTGCTGGATACAAGCCCCAGAGAAACACAGATGTTATTTATTTTTTAGCCATTGGTGTGATGCAGACACACACACAAAAGTGCACTAGGGTTTTTCATATGATCCCCTCCAGAAGAGGAAGGACCTTTCCCTGATCCCCTGGGGCAAAAGACTCCTGACGGGGCAAGGCACATTAAGGTCCATCTAGCCAAAAGACCTGGCAGGCCTCTCTCCTCATGGTCAGCAGAAGCCAAACAATGAGTACTAGGTGAGGGACTATCGTGAATCTAGGGCCACGCATCCTCCTCCTAAGCTTCAGGGTGGGCCCAAAGACCTGCACCTTATATTCCTTGAGTGAAAAAAAATAAATAAATACTTGTCACCAATAGCGCAAACTGCAAAGTGACATACATGGGGATAAAATACATGAAAAATAAAATGGTGCATGTGCAGTGGTTAGGCCTTGTGGCCTGGTAACAAAAATTGCCTCAGCCAAAATGTCTAGCCTCACAGTAGGGTCCCAAACCCATAGCAATACTAGGATCAAAACAAAAGTGGGATCCCCCTGCACTTAATGGAAACCTATACAACGCTAAAAGCAGCTGACACCCTATCCTATACCCTTAGGTGTAGCATACAAAAAATCACAATAATGGTGTAGCGCTAAAAAACTAAATATAAATAAATAATAAATGGTGTAACTATATAATATGTGATAGATCCTGTAGGAATCCAGACCATAAAAATAAGGGTCACACAACAGTTATAACAGTGAAAAAACATCTATAAAGTCCCAACCTTGGGCTCAAAAATCATGTGCATATCCCCCAATCCCAAATGGAATATAAGCACAAATATGAAGTGACTTGCAAAAGTGGATCCCAAAGGTGTAATATACCTCAATAACAAAGTGACAAGTGCTATAATCCCCAAACTGAACAAACGCACAATTGTGGCATATGTACAATATAAAACAATAAAGTGACCACATAATATACAATAAAAATATATAATATTGAATAATGTACAAGGAAAAAGTTCAAATAAAGTGTAGATTGGCATAAAGTGCTTCAATCTTCCTAATGAGTGACACGGTGCAAGTGCAAAGCAAGCCAATAGGTGCCCTAAAATGGCATAAGTGCCCCCTCACCACCATAATGTGACCCAATGGGCCAACTCGCCTTTTGGATCACTCTGGATCCTTCATAGGTAATACCTCCACACCATACGGCTTTAGCTGACTCCCCAGAACCTCACTGGTGGCTCACATAAAACGAGGGTTCCCCTTCCACAGGTAGGTCAACGTGATACAGCCAACTTGCTCATGTTGTATCCAAGCCATGAAAGAACAAAAAAGATCCTCCACAGTGCAACACATTTATTCGCAGTGTTAAAAATAGAAGAAACACCAAGTAAACACTCACATTTGATAAGATATTAGCAAGCAGTAACACCACATGTTATGGGTGTATTCTCTATGAGATCTGGTGTACCAAGATGGCGTCCGACCGGAAACAAATTACCGCGCATCTACGCGTTGCGTCACGTTACCCTCGTGACTTCCTCAGGATTGCGCCATTGGTGACAAGTGTTCATTCTTATAGGGTGGCCAGATGTCACTCAGCCAGCAGAGGCGGACCAACTGCGACCATATTCTAGTGGTTCAGGATATTACAATACCGTGGCCATTTTCTAGTGGTCTCGACAGATACATATATGTGTATAACATTACCGCACTACCTTAGGTGTATTGGGGCAAAAGAACTCTCTATATACAGATGACTCAAATACATGAATCTATTAATAATGCCGCAAGTACTCATGATAGTGTCATTGAACAAATAATATATATATATAAACGAGAGTAACCCATGATCTCAATATCTACCATTGCCAATAGGCAACCATATATGTGAATGATAATGGAACAAACCTATGTGAGCCCTAAGCAATATAAAACTGATATTAAAAACAATGGAATTAATTTAATAAAATACATTTTAAAAAAATGAAAATAAAAATATATATAAAAATGAATGAAATGAGAGAAAAAAATATAAATGTATTTAATTATATTAAAAAATATATATGTAAAAAGCAATAAGAGGAATAAGGAAAAATATTAAAAATAAAATATAAAATATAAAAAATAAAATGATTAAATGAACCATAATTGTTATAATTGTTAAAAAATAGCATATGCATAAAAATATGTAAATGTATATAAAATAATTAATGTAAAATTATATCTCATATAGAGGCACCCATACCATATGTTCACATAAATATCATAGATCATACTAAAAAAACAATAAAATATATATGAAACAATTAATCAAATACACTAAAAAATCAGGTGTAACATAAATGATCAACTCAACTCCCCGGGAATACGTCCTATTCTCTTCAAAATAATCACCGACGAGGCATTCCGAATCCATATTCCATAAAATTTATATAAAAATATATATATTAAATGCAAGTGGAACACAAAACCCAAAACCTATAAACCAAAAAAGATAAACTCATCTTCCTGGGGATATATCCCATACTATTCTAATAATCACTAATAAAGCAGTTAAGATCAAATTCCACACTGAGTCCCAAAGGGACCTGCTTTTGCATGATAAATATCCACTTTGACTCAGTCTGGCTTAATGTGGCTACCTCTCCAATGTTTTCTATAGCGTTCTATTCCCCAGAATTTAAGACCAGAAGGACCTCTATTATGGCAAACTGCAAAATGCTTCGATAAGCTATGTTTGGGGAAACCCTTTTTGATATTTTGCACATGCTCACGCAAACGCACCCATAATGGTCTTTTTGTACGTCCTATGTACTGTAAACCACATCCACATTATAAGGCATAGACAACCCCCTCAGTCCTACAAGAAATAAAATCTCTAATCTTGAACTCTCCTCCATTACTCTCTGAGATGAAAGAATTTCTTTTGGGATTTTGTACCTTAGTTGCTTTACATGCATAGCACGTTTTACATGGAAAAAAGCCCTTTTGGTCAAGAAATGTGACCAATTTATTTCTCTGTGGTTGGTGGATCTATAACATTTTTAACTAGTTTGTCTCTAAGGGTGGGAGCTTTCCTATAAATAAATTTTGGTTGTTCTGATAACAATTCTTTTAAAAGAGGATCAGTCTTAAGAATCGGCCAATGCTTTTTGAAAATATTTTCAATCTTTTTGTGGTGTACATTAAAATCAAGGATGACGGCTAACTGGTCTACACAGGAGTCATCTTTAGTCTTATCCTTAAGAAGTAGAGTTCTATCCATATCACCCACTTCTTGTATCTTATATTGAATTTGTTCCCTTGGATATCTTTTTTGAGTAAAACGTTCCTCCATAATCTTCACTTGTACTAGGATCACCACTCCCAGGGAGTGCATAACACCACAAGCTCTCTGCCTCACTGACCTCTGCTAGACAAGGAAGCGTTGCTAGAATCAGGAGGACGTGGGCACCTCAGGATCCTCTTTACTAGGGAAATACTACTGACCCTCACCTTACCCAGTGGGCACTCGATTCAGATTTCTTCCCATGAGAAGGGCACTCAGGAACCCCATCATACCAGCAGTGATACTATACACCAGCCACCCTAGCCAAAAGGTCAGAATGATGATGAGGCACCCCTACTGGACACTGATAAGAAAAGATAGTATACTTGATCTCAGCCAAAACTCCGAGAAGTGAAAACATTGACGCAATTCATTAAAATTTAGATATTTTATAAAGCAGCATTTGTGGAGATAAGTGTAATCTGTAAATTACTTTTACGTTCAAAGCATCCTATGCTGTAAATACAGCTGCAAAATCCTCATTTTCACTACAGTTCATATACTGACTGCAAGCGTCCAGTTCTGAAGCTATTGTTTAAACTGAAGAAGAAGTTTTTGGGGCCCTCTATCTAGAGATAGGAATGCCTGGAAAAAAAAGGAAAAACTGAGGGGGAAAGAAAGGTTTTTTCCTTTTTTGTTTTTTTTCCCCAGAAAATTGGAAGAAAATGAAGTGTGGAATATGTTCTTTTACAATGATAAGTAATATACAGTATCTATGACATGGCATTCAAACTATATAACATGAAGACCCTAATGAACGATTTCTGAGTCTTTATGTAAAGTCTTAAATTATTGCACGTTCTTTCACCTGAAGACAAGTAAATCCTGGAATACAATTCAAGTAACACTGTACTTCTCAATGCAGTTCTCAAACAAGAGAAATGTGCATTTCTGCCACTAGGGGACATTGCAGGGGAAAGACTCCAGTTTAGTTTGCGTGTGGGCTCCATATTGTACTTCATACAGTTGAGTAATTGTTGGGATACAGTAGAAGATGGTTTATGACCTCTGAGACCATAATTGACAGGTAAGAGCGTAAATTTGTTTGACAAATTAGTTTATCTCATTTAATCTTTAAATTATTCCAATAATTTTCTCTGCCATCACAGCTTAAGGTTTACCTATAGTCTGTAAGTAAATTGGTGAGACCAACAGCTAGAGTTTGGAAACATTTGCACAGTGCAATTTCTGCTGAGAGCAAAGTTGCCATGTGCAAATATTGTGAGATGAAATATTATTTTCCAAATGCTACCAGGATGACAAAACACATCCTTGCATGCCAGAGGAGCCCTAAAGACATTAACATATGCTTTATTGAATGAAATGATGAGGACTATAATGAAAGTACAAGTAGCTTTTCCCTCCAGATTTCTCAGTCCAGAAACACTCTTTCTGCTGCTTCTGAATCATCACAAAGTGTTTCTTCACCAACACAATCTTCAAGTAAGGAAGTGTTACAAATCACAGCCTCCCAAAAATACACAATCCCTTAATTTTAGATAAAATGACACCCGGAAATCAGAAGAGCATTGATCAAGCTCTTGTAAGAGCAATATATGCTTCTGGGTCAGCATTTTCAATAACTGAAAATGCATATTGGCAGGAAGCTTTTACATCATTATGAGGGAAAGGTTGGGTGGTTACCTGTTCTCATGTATAGTTGAAATGTTCTTAGCATATACAGTCCTTGTTAATCCATTTGTAATAAAAAACAAATGTTTAAAAAGCAAATATAGTTTACTGAAAAAGCTGTACTTTATTTCATGCATAATACTTTTATTTACACTATATTTCCTTCCCAGTGTAACAAAATGACTTTCAATTTATTAAGCTACTCCACAGTGAATTTGTTTTTGCACTTTTCCAAAATTTCCATGTTTTCCTGAAAAAAAACGGGAAATAGAAACATTTTTTTCCCATGGTTCAAACATTTACGGAAATTTTACATCTCTACCACTGTATCAGTTTAACCAATGCTGAGCAGATGTATATGACCTGCCCCTTCTGCCTTAGAGGAAAGCTGAAAAGTTCATTTTAGCAGGGTGTTTACGCCATTCTCCTGGGTTTTTTGCACCAGATGTCATGGTGCAGTAAGTGCGGTGTGCTTTAAAGTAAAACTGGCCAGACACTAGTAGATTTTCAATAGAATGTTTGCATCTTTACACACATTTTATGACTTGAATTTTGTTCAAAAGTACTTCAAAATGTTTGCTTTTACCATTAGATTTTGAAATGAATGGACTTTACTGAATGAAAATCACATTCACTGTTAGAAGTTGATCATTCGAGGAAAAAATCTTATCCTGCTCCTTTGAATTTTCTCTTCACTGCAGGCAATGTCAATTTGACCCCACTAACATTTAGTAATCAAACAAATGTTCATAAAATGAAAAATTTTACAGTAAAATTTACTAGTGCATGGCCAACTTAAGTGAAAATCTTACAGGTTTTCTTTATTAGGCTCATTGCCAGCAAGACCTGTCATCACCAAAGACATGCAGTTACTTAGGCATAAAGAGCAGCAGAATCTCCTGTCACTTCCCCATTGCAAATATTATAGATTGATACACTGCAAGATGAAAAAAGAATTAAAAAGTATATCTGAAAATTAAATCCTACCTATATACTCATTATTAAATCACCTGGGTTTTTTAATAACATTAAAAATAACTCAAAGTAATTTCTCTACTAAAGAATTTATTCAATCAGGATTAAAAAAATCACCAGTAATTTCTTTTTTTGATTGTCTGGAGCAATATGATGAGGTTGGAAACTTTATGGAACATCATTTTCTCCTAAACAAAGGATCCAAATCCTTGCATTCGGAATCTGGGGATTTTCACCGTTCTTTTATCATCAATTTAGATCAAATGACAGCAACAGGTTACATCACTTTCCCTGTTGTTCTTGCCCATATTAAATATAGACCTCCCCTTGGACTGAGTCTTTATTTGCTGCAAATATATCTTCAGTCCTATGTTGGAGTGCTCTTAGGATTACTTCTTTTACTCTCTGCCCTGGTGACCATTGTTGTCCAAACAGAAAATAAGTGTGAATCCACTATTTTAGATTTGCCAGGAGTGCAAATTAATCTCTAATATCTCTATCTATTCTGGTGACAAAATTGGGATTTTTTTCTTCACTATTTGTGTGGTCAGGATCTAACTCTTACCCACACTCTCCAAAACTTTAAATGTCCTCCATAGCCCTTTGGTCAGCCTTTACACTCCTGCCTTTTAGCCCTGGTTCACACTGAATGCGACTTTGCAATCACCTGAAGTAGCACAATTTCAATGCCACAGATGAGTGCGATTTGTACCTCCATTTTTACTGTGGCCTGCGACTTCATTTAACAGATGTCAATGCAAGTTGCAATGGAATCGGAAAATAGCAGTGCATGAACTATTTTTGAAATCGCACTGCATCAAATCACACTGATTAATAAAATAGATATACATGAGATGTGACTTTTAATTTGTAAATCTCATGTCACACCTGAAGTCACACCGATGTGAACCAAGTCTTACATTCAATTTATCCACCACCACCTGAGCTTCAATGCACAAGCGCAACTATACATTCTATAGGGATGAAACAGAAAGCCTAACTTGGTTCACACACCTACTTATACAGAGTGTGTAGTCAAAGGTCCTTGGAGGAAAATTTAATATAACACCTAAAAAACAATATACAGTAGATACTGTACAATTGTTTTCAGTGCAGAAAGTCCTGCACAGAGAGCAACTGCAACAATAGTAACCTACCGCTACCTGCAGGTAATGCCTAAAAGAAAGGCGGATTTTGCAGATAACTCAATTAAATAATTTATTATGGATATATGCTATATAATAAAAAACATGATTTTCTCTAAATAACTACAACTAAAAAATTCAGCCTAATAAAAAAGAAGGAATGAAAAAAATAAGTGAATGAAGAAAACCAACTGGTGGGAGCACATTTTTATCTTTTTATATAAGTAAACAGTCCAATGGGATACAAAAGTCCCATGTGTAGATGAGACAGACTGAATTTCTGTTTCGATCACACAAGAAATATTTTCAAACACCGCATCTGTAATTTGATAAGAGATCTGATATCTCTAAATGAAAATAGAATTCAGCATTTTCATTTCTCTGTCCACAAAAGGATGCCGAGGTAAACTGATTCCATGAAATGAAAATCTCAGACATAAAGGGTGCCAATAATGAAGCAGATATAAATATGTGCTGACCTTTGGAAAGAACTGCAATCCTTGTTGTTTGGCCAGGGATCTTGCCTGTTCTGTTGTCACCATCAATTTGCAGGCTTAAAAAGATGCAGCTGTTGGAGCTACCCTGCCCTCTCGTGGATCCTGATAGATATTGATAAATGTTTATGTAAAATCATATACTGCACACAAAAATGTTTAGATGATTATTGTTTTAAACATGTTTAACTCAGCCTGGGTTCATGCCTGTGCTGCTGATTAATCATGCATTTTGCAGTGCTTTTTTGTAGTAAGTTTTTGTGAATTTTCATGCATATTTTTGATACATTTTCATACTTCATGTGTTTGGCTGGTTGCTCCTATTAAAGTCTATGGGGCCAAACCCTATGAAGTACCTTTTCAGAGATCACACTGTGACACTAAGTATTGATGGCAACGAGCACATTTGAGAATAATTCAGTTTCCATTACAGCGTGATGCACAGAAAATAGAGAAATTGCACTGGTGTGAATGGGGTTAAGAATATCAGACAAATGTTTTGTTTTTTTGTATGCTAGTCTCATACCGAAATGAAGAGGTTACTAAAGTTATGAAAATTCTCGTACAACAGAATACAACTTCGGAAGTGATGCAATGTAATATATTGTATTGTAATGTATTCTTTGGTTTCTGAAGATGCGTGATGTTGGACGCTTGATTCTTGACAGATGTATACTGTACAGATCAGTCAAATAACAAGTGCTCAGTATTGATGGGTGTTAGCCCAAGATTAGGGTGCCAACATCCTAATTATCTATTCAAAAGATCTAAAGAACAACAGGGGCAGTGGGGATGTTCTTGGTACACAGACATTTAAAGGTTAAAACCTCATATTTTATTACAGAAAGATATATTATTAAAGCAACATTGCTTTTTGAAAAATCCCACTGAATAGGCTGTACAACAATCACACCAATGGTGCTATCTCACACCCACAAGCTGTTATTCCAAAGTAAAGGTGAGTCTGTAGTCAGCCAACCTCGACATGCTTCGCAGTTGCCTGCTTCTTCAGGAGTATATTGAGGGAATAAAGTTCTACAACAAAACAAAAAATATGCAAAATAATACAGCAAAATAGCAAAATTTCAAAAATCATAATACAACTTATCATAACATAATATGGGGTGCATTGTAAATGATGACTGTCTTGGCACTTACCAAGCCTGTAATAACACCACACTTCCAAAATGGGGTTGATGGGATTTAAGCTGAACAAGACATGGTGCATACCTCTCAGATCATTATATATATATATATATATATATATATACACACACATATATATAGCTCCATGACTATGTTGTATAAAACATGCTTAAAGTTTATCCCCGAAACAAGGCAACTCACCTCATTAACAGGCAGCTTGACAGACGGTACAGCAACCGACTTATGCACTGCTAGCTACAAGAAATGGGAGACCAAACATCCATATAGCCACCTTCAAAAGACAACCCAAACATCATAAGCCCCTATGTAACAACCACTACAGATGCATAAGACAGAGAGATAACCAGCATGATTCAAGTATATACCTGTAGTGAGCACATCAGCAACCATCGCCACTGAGGGCTTCAACTGGGCTTTTAAACACTGTTCCGATCCGGAGATGCCCAACCAGCGTCAGCCGGCAATGACGTCACAGGACCTGATCATTAACTGTGCAGGTGCAGTGGCAATGCCGAAGCCGAAGTGAGCAGAGTGAATCACTGCTCAGTGGCCCACAAGCAAGCAGAGGGAGTTTAAAAGGGGAGAAAAACACCCCCGCCACACCCACCGGCCAAGAGATCACACATTTACCCCATAAAAGGATCGCTGCCAGCCCCACCATGAGGCCCAAAACCCAAACTGCACCCGGCAGCATAGTGCCAGAAAAGCACCAAATCAATGCAGACAATATATATAACCACAGTATAAATATATAAACAAAAACAAAAGAAAAGAAATAATGATACCAATGATGTTTTATACATATACAATATTTCAAACTGGCATACAGTACATCAGCAGAATTGACCACACTGGGGTCTCTAAGCCATATCTGAAAAACAACAGCACATGAAACGACATGGAGGAAAGAAGGGGGAAAATATATGCTAGATTACCCAAACCATAATATGTTTAATTGGCCATAACAGCAAAATAACCATCAAAATTTACAGAAAAGATTTATACATATGCATTTCATTTATCTCAGGTGGGATAGTCACATTCAGACACTCAATCCACAGTGTTTCACACTGTAGAATGTGTCTGTCCCAGTCACCACCCCTTGGATCTGAGGGAATAACTTCTAGGACAAAAAAAACCCCACAATATTGTCACATATTGGGTGTTCTTACTTCCTGAGCTCTGGGAATGCTCCTGTATAGACTCAAGTGGGGGGTCAAATTCAATTGCTCCCTCATCATAGAGAAGCCTAAGCTCTCTGAGTGCCCTAAACTCATCCATAGTAAAGTGGTTAATTTGCTCAGATAGATCTTTCTCCAACTTTTTTTGTTTTCTTTCTTCAAATAGATATTTAAAAGTTAAGTTACGGGCAAACATATAGAGATCTTTAATGGTCTTCATAATGTCAATAAATTGTGTCGGGCAGAAACCCAAACCCAATTGTAGTACCGATATCTGTGCTGGGGTTAACTGAACAGTAGTGCAATTAATAATGTTTAATTCTGTATTGCTGATGAGTTCACTGGATGGGGGGTTTGTAGAACAAATTAATCTAGATTGCCTAGTTTCTTGAATGTGGGTTTGGTTATTTGTGATTCTAAAAAATCAGTTTGAACATTTGGTGTTTTAGAGGCAGTAGGAACAACATTGTGCTTTTACTTAACAGATTCTGGAGAACCGGTGCAAAATTGCTGCCATTGGAACTAGAATTCCCCAATTGCGGTGATCCATCAGGGCATTTCTTACTGTCAGGATTATTGAGAGAGTACCCACCACAATAATGTGTGAGCTTTTGTGGTTGTGAACATTTGGCTTGTGCACCAAAAGAACGCGGGCGTGCCTGTTGGGAAATAGAGACAGAGACTTATGAATCAGATTCAGTGGTTTCCACAGCTTGGAACTGTACTTTTGATGTGGATCGTCTATTACGATAATGATGAATTGACCTACCGGACCATTTATAAGCGTAGCCTTCCATGAAGGCTAACATCAGTATTGAACTTCATTGGTTTTTTACTAAAATGTCTTTATTGAGTGTTTCTAGACAGCCTTTGACCTCCTGCCAATTGCTGGTAAATGTGGGTAACTCAAATACATGTTTGTACAGGGAATTAAACTGATCAATCTCAGTATCTAACACGACCATATCATTGGTATTTTTGGTAACCAATAGGGACATAAGTTCTGTTCTACAATTAGTGAGTATATGTTCCCAGGATTTTTTAAAATCTTCTGAGGGGTTTTTAGGTTTGGAAAGGTATGTATACGTAGACCCTGTGGGTTTATATCCTCTTTAACCACTTCCTGTCCGGACACTTTTACCCCCTTCCTGACCAGGGCAATTTTCAGCTTTTAGCGCTATCACACTTTGAATGACAATTGCGCGGTCATGCAACACTGTACCCAAATGAATTTTTTACCATTTTTTTGAGACAGATAAAGCTTTATTTTGGTGGTATTTATTCACCACTGGGATTTGTATTTTTTTTGCTATGTAAATGAAATGTCCAAAAATTTTGAAAAAAAGTGTTTTTTTTATAAAATTTTGCAAATAAATAATATTTCATCATAAATCTTAGCCAAAATTTATTCCGTTATCTTTTTAGTAAAAAAAAAAAAAATCCAAATTAGTTTATAAGCAAAAATTATAATTTTTAAACATTTATTTTAAACATTTTATTTTTACATTTTTATTTTATTTTTTTATATTATTTTTTTTTTTTTTTTTTTTTTTTTACATACGGTCACCCTAGCAGTACAGTGTCACCATGGTGACACTGTACTACTTGTGGGGGGTGATGAAGATTTTTTTTTTTTTTTTTACACTGATTGCTTTTACACCCATATAGGATGTAAAAGCAATCATTTCTCTTTCTCTCTGTTTGCATTCTTGCACTCATTGAGAAGTACTGAGTGAGCTGTGATTGGTCACAGCTTGTCACATGGTACAAGGCTTTTGTGAATAGCCTTGTACCATGTGACCTCTGTGATCATTCACAGATTTCACACGTAGTAAGCAATGATGTCACAAGTGACATCTTGCTTACTACTTTGCATGTGATCACTGATTGGCCAATCAGTGATCACATGATCGGGACCTCGTACAGAGGTCCCATCCGACGATCGGTGTTTCACTGTGTCCGGAGGACACAGCGGGCACTGGATCGCAGTGCTGCGCGCTCCCAGGGAGCGCGCACAAGCAGGGTGCGGGGAGGCCGTTTATAGACGGCCACCCGACCCTGCAGTGCCACCGTCCGGCCGTTTATATACAACGGCCGGACGGGAAGTGGTTAATATATCTCTGAAAAAAATAATTGTTTTTAATTGCTTGGAGCCTCACTGTGGTCTGGCTCTATAGATCCATACAGTGTCCTAGGATAAGTGCCAAGACAGTCATCATTTACAATTCACCCCATATTATGTTATGATAAGCTGTATTATGATTTTTGATATTTTGATATGCTGTATTATTTTGTATATTTTATGTTTTGTTATAGAACTATATTCCCTCAATATACTCCTGAAGAAGCGGGAAACTGCGAAACATGTCGAGATTGGCTGACTACAGACTCACCTTTACTTTGGAATAACAGCTTATGGGTGTGAGATAGCACCATTGGTGTGATTTTAATACAGCCTATTCAGAGGGTTTTTTAAACAAGCAATGTTGTTTTAATATTATATCTTTCTGTAAAAAAAATATGAGCTTTTAACTTTAGATGTCTGTTTCTTTGTCGGTACCAAGAAAATCCTACTGCCCCTGTTGTTCTTTAGATCTAGAGTACAGGTTAAACAAAAATCAATTGTTCTGTTATTGTACATAAAAATGTTCATCCTTGTCACTTTGGATAATTTTGCATGAGCTGTCATGATTGGCTCTCGAAGCTGTGTACTAACAATCAGATTCTCAGACGATCACTTTGAAAGGGGTATTCTCATCATGTGTACTAGGCCTCATGCTAAGAGCAAACAATGTATCCCACACTTCTCTTAAATGTCAGAATGTGACTGTGCTATATTGAGCAGATACTTTAAATTAAGGAAGCTCAAGGTTTTGTGATTTGGATGAAGTTACATCCATGCTGAAGCCTGCTAGTTGTTCTCCATTGTGTGTTTATGTTCAAATCTCTGCTTTGTGTAAAGTGTTATTTTATACCAGTCATTAAATATAGTGTGCTTTTGCATAATGTTAGTCTAGCACTATTTTTTGAAGACAGGTGTGCCAAAGCTTCAGTCTACTCCTGCACTGACTAAATAATATCTACCTTGTAAAACATACTAACAAGCCTGAAAATGAAGTGCTGCAAACAGCTTTGGTGCAGTAAAGTACATGATGTAACAAAGGCATGTAAGTAGTAACCTAAGCACTTTAGCTAAAGAAGACTGATGGTAGTTCCCCACGGCAGGCAATTGATTGTTCTTAGAGCTTTCATTTAATTTACACCCAAGCAGTGCAGGGAAATCTTCTGGTCATTTATTCATTGCTGGTTTCAGGCACACTAGACCTATTTTTTTTTGTACATAATATTTGATAGTTAGGCTGCAGCCCGGGGGGCTAGTATGAGATCTTATCTTGGGTTTTCAAATGCATCATATCCTCTTATAACATCTTTAATTCTACCACATTCTTTAGACAAAACATGATCAACATACATTTTTTTTTTAAAATACATTCCCAAACAGGGAAAACAGTGCTTAATATATATGTAACATACAGTAACTTACATTCACAAAGCGTATTATATGCAACAAAAACTGTATAACACCAATTTAAAAAAGTCCAAGTGCACAAACATAATAAAGTCCATGTCATGATAATGACATTTATGCTTCAATAAAGTGAAAACAAAAACAGAGTCTACCACTCCTTTATGCCCTCAATCCTCACTCCACACTCACCAGATGGTTTTGATCTCTTGTATAAACAAGAAAGTCACATAGCGCCAAGTAAGAAACTGTTATATGAGGAAATAAAGTGACACCAGCTTCTGAGGAATATTGGAGGGGAATCCATTGAGTGAGACATTCATTTTTTGGCGCTATGTGGCTTTCTTGCTTACGTAAGAAGTCAATACCATCTGGTGAGTGTGGTGAGAAGATTGAGAACACACAAGAGTGGGAGATTTACTAAAACTGGTGCACACAGAATCTGGTGCAGCTACTAACTTCAATAAAACAGGAGAGTGCAGCGCATAAAATATATATCAAGAATATGTGCAAGTAAATATATGATTAGCAAAATTAATAAATATATAAATAATAAATATAAATCTATATTATTATACAAATAGAGCTCTTTAAAGTGCCCAGTACAGTGATATATCAAACGTCCTGCTGATAACAGTCCCATCAAGATCTTCAATGAAAATAAATCCAAAAAAGTGATGAATCCAAAACTGTGCTCCTCTCTTGTGCAAGGTCCTCCACCACCATGCACTCTCCAGAAAGCCCACTAATCAATGGCCCGTAGCTCAACAAATAGGGAACCTCTGCCTCTCACTCCTCAGTACTGCCAATGGCATGAATAAAACAATCAGTCTCAGCCAGACCTACCAAGATGGCCGCTGATCCAGAAATGGCGGTATGAGGCCAGCACGTAGACTCCACCCAACATGTCTCGTGCACACACATGTCCTCAGGCATACACCCAATGCTGACGTCAAGACTGTTCCACCTAAATAGCCTGCGGGCGCACCACGGAATAATGAGCACCATTTTGTTGCAGTCCAACACAACCCCAGCCCATGAACCCCCCAGAGCATGGGAAGCCACATTCCCTCGGACCACAGGAATGCCACATTCCTGCGGACCACAGGAATGCCACACCTAAAGTCACACAGATGATAGTGCATGAGTCCAAAGACAGAACGCAGAGATAAACTATGTCTGCCATTCTCCCAAAGACCACCCATGCACACCCACAAACACATTAAAATAATTATAGATAAAGAGGGGCCGAACTTCAGCAAACCAAAAAACATATATATATATATATATATATATATACACTGTTTGTATATATATATGTTTTTATATATATATATATATATATATATATGTGCACACAGAGGCAAATCTCACCCACACGCACAACAACTTCAGCAAATGTCAATATACCAATATGGTCCACACATCCTACCAGACAAAGGATGCCATCACAACAGCCATCATACAACACAGCAAGGCTTCTGCCCAAAAAACTCCAAAAGGCCACTCCTTCACAAAAAAGGGTCCAAAACATCCTCAAAGCGAAAACCACAACTATTACACCAAACCAAAGCAGGCCACTTCAGTGGATCCCACAACCCCAAAACTGTACACAGAAATCCACAATAAAAAATGTAATGTAATTTAAAATTTAAATTAAATTGCACTTCAATACAGGATCCACAGAGCAACAAAAAAAGTCAAAATATCATTTTGACTTATCGCAAATGACAAAAATATATCCACAAAAACCTCCAATATGGTACCAACAACAGGTATGAATAGACACTAAATCTCTCAACTGTTATCAATGAAATGGTTTATGTGTATTTCCACTTTCAAGCCTAAAGGTGCCAACTTTGCATCTCATATATCCATTTGGTTGCCAACATGGATACCTCCCTACGTACAGTATATTACATCCTCTCCAATGGGAACAAATTATATCTTTTCCTACAAGTTTAATACTCTTAGGATTCCTACAGTGACAGTCTCTAAAATGTTTTGAAATAGAATGTTCTTTAAACCCCTTCTTGATCTTATACAAGTGATCCCTCATATGATTCCTCAGTCTCCTTGTAGTTCTCCCAATGTATTGTTTTTTACAAGAGCACTCTAACATATATACAACATGTCTACTATTGCACGTAATAAAATAATTAATAGAATAATCTTTGCCAGTTGTGTTTGATGTAAAAGAAGTAATTTTACTACATCTAGTGTCTTCCAGCTTACAAATCATACATCGATTACAGGGACAGAATCCCTTCAAATTGCAAAAGAAGGAAACTTCCTTTGGGGGATCCACCACATTGGGGGCAATTTGTCCCTGAATGTAGGGGCTTTACGAAAAATAGCCTAGGACCTCTCAGGTAATAAATCACTCAAAGTTGGATCACTCTTCAAAATTCCCCAATGTTTAATGATAATATTCCTAATTTGTATATGTTAGATAGAGAAGTTTGTAATAAAAGGATTAATCATCTTAGAACACGTACTGTCCTTCTGAGTATTAAGTAAGATGCCCCTCTCTAACCTTGCCACCTCCATTATAGTGTTATCCAGGGAAGCTGCCTCATATCCCTTGTCTACAAATCTACCCTTCCGAATATCAGAAAATGTGTATTATATAGGGCGCGCTTGTTGGAACCCAACCTCTGTAGCTGTAAGATAAAGGTGCCAGATGGATATCAGGGATGGATGGATGGATGGGAGCAGTAACACTGAGGCAGCTCTTCTTAGAGTGGAAGCAAGGCTCTAAAGCAGTAACAAGAAAAAGAGAGGAAGGCGCCTCTAAGTGCAGTATTAACAATTTATTTAGTAAACAATGGATAAATTGCACTTACAAGATAAACGGTTAAAAAGACTCATCGTGTGGTAATTAGATCCAGGTGGGACATCCAGCCATCCAGCAGCAAACTATGTCTATAGGATCAGGAAGTAGAGTCCAGCTTGTGCCTGTGCATCAAAAATGAAGACCTCTGAAGAAGGAGCCTATTGAGCATGCTCCGAAATGCATTACCGCCCCCTTCACCTGCTACATCTGACTCTGCTCTCCAAGCTTTATTTTTGATGCACAGGCACATCCTGGACTCTACTTCCTGATCCTATAGACATAGTTTGCTGCTGGACGGCTGGATTGTCCCACCCGGATCTAATTACCACACGATGAGTCTTTTTAATCGTTTACCTTGTAAGTGCAATTTATCCATGGTTTACTAAATAAATTGTCAATACTGCACTTAGAGGCATCTTCCTCTCTTTTTCTCCTTCAGAATATCAGCCTGAGAATAAAAATCATCCAAATTGTAGCAAATGCATCTTATTCTTATGAATTGGCCCTTAGAAATATTCCTGAGCCAAAGGGGGTGGTAGCAACTGTCAGTTGGAATAAATCCATTTTTATCAGTAAGTTAAAAAAATTATTTAGTGATGATCTTAGTACCATCATTAATTAGAGTTAGATTTAAAAAATGAATTTCCTTCTGACTATAAAAATGTGTCAAGCTGATGTTCAAACTATTGTTATTCAAAGTACTAATAAAGTTTTTAAATGTTTCTTCATCACCTTGCCATAGGAACAGGACATCATCTATATATCACTGATAACATGTTAATTCCGGACAATCCCTAGAATAGATGATGTCCTCCTCCCACCTTGCCATGAATAAATCTGCCAGGCTGGGAGTGAATTTAGCTCCCATGGCTACACCCCTGGTTTGTACATAAAACATCTTATTGAACCAAAAATAGTTGTGTGTCATAGTAAGAATACCTTCAAAATAAAAGATTTTTGGGTATTGGTAATATGATCGTTCTTCTTTAGGTAGTACTCCACAGCTTCCATCCCGTTTTTATGACCAATGTTACTATATAGGGAGGCAACATCTGCTGTTACTGGAAACGTAGAGGAATTAACTCTAATGTCTCTAATATCACGCAAGACTTGCTTTGTATCCTTTAAGAAGGCTGGATATCTGACACCAGGGGCTGTAGGAAAAAATCAATACATTCACCTGCCCTTGAGAACAAAGACCCAATCCCACTAATGATAGGTCGTCCAGGGGGGTGGGATTGGTCCTTGTGTATCTTCGGGAGGCAATACATGATAGGCATCCGGGGGTCATGAAAAATGTATTTCCTTTTTTGAGATAACTCCTCTTTTATAACCATATTTTATAATCTTATTCAGGTCTTTCTTAAATTCAGACGTGGGATCCTTTGACAGAACCGTATAGGTATCCTTATCATAAAGGATCCTATACACCTTGTCCATATAATCTTTTTTGTCCCAGATTACAACTCCTCCCCCTTTGTCAGCTGGTCTGATAACCAGATGCTCCTTTCCAGAAGATTATTAATACCTGTAGAAACAGAATATGAATATCTAGGATGTTGCAAGCTGGGGTCGTGTTGGGCTGCAGCAAAATGGTGCTCATCACTCCGTGGTGTGCCCGCAGGCTATTTAGGCGGAAAAGTCTTGACGTCTGCATTGGGCATGTCCCTAAAGACATGTGTGTGCACGAAACATGTCAGGTGGAGCCTACATGCTGACTTCACGCTGCCGTTTCCGTGTTCTGGATTGGTGGCCATCTTGTAGGTCCTGCCATGACCGATTGTTTTATTACCACGTGGAAGCCTATTTAGCACTTGTTTTTAATGTAATTATTATTTTATATCCATTAAATACTACACTATACATGATCTTCTGGGCTATGTGTGGTGTGCATTTTCCTTTAGGCTCCTGGTCATGCCATTTGCAATATTGAGGAGTGAGAGGCAGAGGTTCCCTATATGTTGAGCTACAGGCTATTGATTAGTGGGCTTTCTAGTGAGTGCATGGTGGTGGAGGACCTTGCAAAGAGAGGAGCACAGTTTTGGATTCATCACTTTTTTGGAATTATTTTCATTAAAGATCTTGATGGGACTGTTATCAGAAGGACTTTTGATATATCACTGCACTGGGCACTTTAAGGAGCACTATTTGTATATTAATATAAATTTATAATATTTACTTATACAGTATATTTATTCATTTTGCTAAGCATATATTCACTTGCACATATTCTTGATATATTTTTTATGCACTGCACTATTCTGTTTCATTTGCGTTTTGGGTTTTGTCACTCCCCTTTTAGTGCAAGCAGCTCCAAATCTGTAGCACTCGCCATTTACTTGTATATAACCTTCTAACTTCAGCTTGTTCAATTAAGCTTTGACGATAAAACCTGGAAGTTGATTGTTTTTGTTGTTTTCACTTTATTGAAGCACAAATGTCAATTTATTCAGCAGCACTGAGCACTATTGACTTTTCTAAATTTGAGATATACAGTTTTTGTTGCATATAATATACTTTGTGAATGTAGGTTATGTCAAATTTATTTTAACCGCTCTTTGCCCTGCTTACGGACATATTCATTTGGCTTTGAAACATTATAAGTCTTGTAACGACAGCTATATTCACGTTTTTATTTACAAATTTGCACATATTGTTTATTGGATAGTGGGTGGGTGGACATTGTACATACATATTTTTTTACCTTAGTACACAAAGGAGTTGAGTTACTAAAGACAAATAGGCTGTGCACTGCAAGTGCACTCTACGTTCACATGGAAGTGTACTGCAAGCGCACTGAAAGTGCAATTGTTCTAGATCTAAGGAGAACATGCAAGGAAAATAAAAAAAAACTGCATTTTTGCTTGCACATGATTGGATGAAAGAAAGTAGCAGAGCTTCGCCTCGTTTCAGAGCTTTCCCTCTGATCTAAAGCAACTGCACTTGCAGTGCACAGCCTATTTTCCTTTAGTAAATCAACTCCATAGTTTTGCATAGTCTTTCCTGATATAAGTCTCCTGAATTCAGATTTTTATCCAGTCCTACCCTAATGTATTTTTGCTTCAGTTTATAACAGGGGTTCCAAACTTCCTAAGCAAATGGCCAGTTTACTGCCCTTCAAACTTTAGGGGGACCAGACTGTGGTTAGGAGGACTAGAAAATATCCTGACTTAGGAGTAAACAATTCCCCATGATTTTATATATTTTTGTGTTTAGAAATTCACATTTAGGACTGCTGCTATATAGGTATCTTATATATAGTTAATTCTTTCACATACATGATAATACATTTTATTCCTAAATGCAACAGCACCCCTTTTTTCTTTCAAACATAAATGCCCCATGATTAGTATTAGGGGGAGTAATAGTGCCCTGTCTTTGGTATTAATGGGAGGAATAGTGCCCCATCATTGGTGTCAATAGTGATTGGTTTTAGTGGCAGGAATAGTACCCTATTGTTGGTGTCAGTAGTAGGAACTATACCCCACTGTTACTGACAGTGGGGGAAATAATATCCCAAGGGCCAGATAGAAGCAAGCAAAGGGCCACATCTATCTGGCCTCCGGGCCGCAGTTTGGAGACCAGTGGTTTATAATATAGAATTTTTTAACAAAGAATTCATTACCATATCATTCATACTACTCTGAAACTGGCATTCTTAAAATAAACAGCACTAAATCTATGTCTGAAACTATCCTTAAAGGTTTGTAGTGGTGGCAACACAATAAAATTTTAGTGATATGGTCACTTCCAGCGCTACCACAGCTTAGTGTGCACACTAGAAATGGGCATCAGTGACATCAGGACTCCTCTTAATACATGTTTCAGGAATTTCCTACTGATCTATGTCTTTATTCTGATGCATTAACTTTCACTGTCAATGAAAAGCAAAAGAAGTATGCAGACACCAACACGGTTAGGGATATACAAAACTCAGGCATAGTGATGAACAATGCTAATAACTATGGAAGGGGATTTCACCACTGAAGGCCTAGTTCATACTGGCTTTGAAAGTGGGCACTTGAGGGGCATTTTTTAACTCTCCTCAAACTCCTATGCAAATGATACTATGGGCAGCACACAGTGATGTTCACATTATCAAAACATGAAGCGTTAGTGTCAAAATTGAAGCCTCATGTCGAGTCAGGAGCCTTTCAACACCTCCCATTCAAGTCTATGGTGATGCTCCTCAAATGCAGTGGCAGGCATTTGCGGTGCAGTTGTGGAGCGTTAAAAACATTACTGTTTATTTAGATTGTGATGTAGTTTTAATACTTGTCAAATGCTTATAAAACGCTTCAATAGGGGCATTTGGGCAGTGTTTCTAACGCTTATAAAAAGCCAGTCTAAAGTTCATTAATGCCTGTCTAACGCCCATACTAAAGCTCATTAACACCTGTCTAATGCCTATACTAAAGCTATAGGAGCGTTTGGTAAGAGAAATTTAGTCAAGTGTGAACAAGCCCCAAGTCTCATAAAACAAATCAGTCTACTAGACTACACTTATAACTGAAATACATTCTTTGTAGGACTATTTACTGAAACTCAACACAGGGTACGAGGAAAAAAAACACCTTTAAAGCAAGGCCCTCCACACTATGAGGGTTAAGTGCTCATTAAGTCTAGGGGTAAAGTAATAAGGGTTAGTACTTACCTTTTTATCACTCTGGCAAGCTCCCTCCATATGTGCATCTGGATCCCTGCAGCCTCCTGTTTAAGACACTCCGTCAATCATCCAAGAATCTGGCGTTAAGTTCGGTAAAGTCAATTCAGCAATTATACATTGAGTTCCAAGTAATGGTCCACAGCTGCTATGGGCATGGTCATCTGAAGAGGTGGATTGAAAATCATAACTTGTACACAAACCTGAAGTGCTTGTTGCCTGGATTTGAAAAAGAGCTATAGCGTGAAGTGTGTTGTCACAGTTACATCTATGCAGTCCATGCTTCATAGCTCCCACTATCAGTGGCTCCATCCTGGTATTCTCTGGTGGCCTTTTGACATTACTTCCAGGGCGTAACTTCTGTTACATGCCATTCCAGCTTGGGGTTACAAACTATTTCTACCACACAGACCTACACAGGCTAATCTACTATACCAACTGCCATGGGGTGCTTTCTCACAACTGCTGCCACAGTCTTGGCCTATGTCAGTGTATCACCTGAGACAAATGCTTTCCTTTGGAGTTATTTATTTTACATCTATGATCACCATGTGTATTACATACTTGTACTGAGAACCATTCAACAGCTATGTGGATTTTTAACAATAAACTTGGTTTCATAATGATTTTCAGGCTAACTTTATTTACTTTTTAAACAAAGTTGATTTTTGCCCTGGAATATTTTCAGTCTGATTGGCACCAGGTTGATTGGAGCAAGTCCCAAGCACTTTTGGTTTGTGTACTATCTAAAGCGCTCCAGCCTGCAGTCACACACTTATTTTTTCACATACAATGCAGGAAAGGAGGAGAGTACTAGAGCCTGCCAGAGAGAGGTATACAGTATGTAATATAGCTTCTTCCTCTACCCCCAAAAGAGTTAAAGAGCAGTTAATCCTTGTAGTGCAGGGGTCCAGATGAAAGGGTTATGTTTTTTTTTCAGTTGGGCTTCAAAGTGACTGTCATGAGAGAAGTAAAGAGCTGACATTGCAGGAATGCTAGATGTATGGCTGTTTGATTTTCGTATATTTCAGTCACATTTCTGGAACAAGCATGTATACAATAAGTGTAAAAAATATAGAATAACGGCTTTTTTTACTTCCACCTCCTACCCACCTACACCTGCCCACCTCCAAGCACTGTCCCTTGGTTCTGCTTCCACCTCTCAGTACCACCCCTTTTAGAGAATAGGGAACCATGCATCATTTTGCGGTGCTAAGTAATTTATATAGAATTTGTTATTGATAACAGGAAAAGCAGTAAAATACAGGGTGTCCCTAAAGTCTGGACACGTATGAAACATCACTATATGCAGGGCTTTTTTCAGCACAAATGCGGCAACGTAGTTCCGGCACCTCCAGCACTGAATGTATATAATGGGAAGGGATGCTATGCTGGGGAGTCTATTGATACTGGCTGTTGGGGATCTATTTTTGCTGGAGGGGATCTATTTTTGTGGGGTATATATTGTGCTGGGAAGGTCTGTTGTTGCTGGTGGGGGATCTATTGTTGTTGGGGTGGGTCTTATGTTACTGGGCAGTCTATTGTTGATGGGAGGGAAACTACTGTTGACAGAGGGGTCTATTGTTGGTGACTGCTGGATGGTCTATTGATGCTGGGGGGTATTTTGTTGTGGGTGGTCTATTGTTTCAGGGGAGTCTATTGCTGCTGGGGGTAGTCTATTGTTGCTGGTGGTCTTTTAATGCTGGGGGATCTATTCTTGCTGGGGAGAGTTATTGTTGCAGGGATCTATTTTACTGCTTATCATTAACAAATTCTATACAAATTACCACAAAATGATACTTGGTTCTGTATTCTCTAAAAGGCCAGTACTGGGAAGTGGGTAGGGGGTAAAACCAAGCAACAGTGCTCGGAGGTGGGTAAGTGCCAGAGACAAGGGGTGACTTGGAAGAGGAGAGTTCTTGCACCTATTCTCTGAGAAAAAAAACCCTGAATATATGTGTATATATATATATATATATATATATATACACTGTATATATATATACACACACACACACACCCATATATATATATATATATATATATATATATATATATATATATACACACACACACATACATACAGTGCACAGCATAAATGATTTGTCAAAAAACCTCTCCTTTCAGAATCAACATTTTCTATGGGAAACTATACTACAAAATACTCCCACAAATGTGGGTCATTGATTGCAAACAAGATTTGTTAATTTGCACACAAAAAAGAGTATTTTTCCTAACAAATTCATTCAAGACCATGTTGAAAAAATCAATACACCCCAAAGAAAGTCTTAGGAGCAAAGCTAAATTTTAGACAACAAAATCGTAATTAACAAAATTTCAACTACAGGCGAGTCCAATTATTCATTAAACAGGTGTCCAGCAGACAGTTGATTATAAAAGGCCTTTACTTAATAAAGAAAACTCCTTTCCATTACATGCTGTCAGCAATGACATCGCATGGAAGAGAAATGACTCAAGGCCTGAGAAAGAAAATTATTTCTTTACACAAGAAAGGTGAAGGCTACAAGAAGATCAGCAAAGCTTTACTTATCAGTCAAAATACTGCAGCAAAAGTGATACAAAAATTTTACAGAGTTGGAACTGCAACCATCTTACAGAGACGTACAGGCCGCCCATGGAGGTTAACACCTCGACAGGAGCATCTTCTGATGAGAAGGGTTGAAGAAATTCACCATGCAAGGTGACTGTAGTTAGCTAAAAGAGTAGAGAGCCAAACTGGAGTGATTGCCCCTCGTGACACAATACAGCATACATTGCAGAGGAATGGCATG
The DNA here is from genome assembly GCF_062004578.1 of Staurois parvus. Taxonomy (NCBI): domain Eukaryota; kingdom Metazoa; phylum Chordata; class Amphibia; order Anura; family Ranidae; genus Staurois; species Staurois parvus. The sequence continues at coordinate 16,996,558 of NW_028317844.1, forward strand.
CACGGGTGTCGTCCACGAAGGAAGCCTCTCCTAAAGCCCATGCACAAAAAAGCTGTCCTACAATTTGCCAGGGCCTATGCTGAAAAAGAAGACAACTGGGACTCTGTACTCTGTGATGAGACCAAGATAAATGTTTTTTGGACTGATGGCTACAAAACTGTATGGCGTCGCAAATGTATGGAGTACAAAGAAAAATGTATGGTGCCTACAGTGAAACATTGTGGTGTCAGTGTCCATTTGTGGGGCTGCATGGGTGCTGCTGGTGTCAGGGAGCTGCATTTCATTGATGGTATTATGAATTCACAGATGTACTGCTCTATATTGAAAGAGAAGATGCTACCATCACTCTGTGCCCTTGGTCGTTGTGCACTTTTCCAACATGAAAAGCGATCCAGTGGCCAAGTATGTCTTCTGATCTGAACCCAATCAAACACCTATGGGAAATTCTGAAGAGACAAGTTGAGCATCACTCTCCATCCAGCATTCGGGTTCTAACAGAGGTCGTTCTTGAAGAATGGAAAAGATAGATGTTGCAATATATCGCCAACTTGTTCATTCCATGCCTAGAATACTTGGTGCTGTCCTTACAAATCATGGAGGTCATACAAAATACAAGATGTAGTAATTTTTGTTGTGGGGTGTATTCATTTTTTTCATCAACTAATTTGAGTAAAACTGAAGATTTTGTAATCTAAGTTATGTTATTAACCTTACTTTCATGTAATGAGCTAAATAAATGTTCTATAAAACTCAGTTTTGTCAAAATGTTGGAGATTGTTCTTGTGTTCATTGAGATATTGATTAAAATCTTACTTTTCAAAAGGGGTATACTCATTTATGCTGAGCACTGTATATATACAGTACATATATGTGTGTATAATATATCACTATAAAAGCACAGCAGACCTTAACCCCCTCAACTTCTTTTTTTGGGGTACGTTAAAGGAGAAGATGTACTCAAGGAAAAATACAGATATGAATCACCTGAACACACTGTGAATAAATGTGCTCAAATTGATGGAAATGTGGAGTTACTGCATCAGGTTCATGTGAATCTTTCAAAGTGCATGGAACTTTGCATCACAATCACATTGAAGATGTTATTGATTAATATTAATGATATGAAATAAAATGCTGTTGACAAATGTATTGACATTGATTGAAAATATGCATTTTGCCTAAGTGTCCAGACTTTAGGGACACCAGGTAAATTCCCTGCAGCCAACAACCATAGATACCGCCCTTCTCAGCAACAATAGACCCTCTAGCAACAATAGACTCCAAGGAACAAAATACCCATTCAACAACAATAGATGTAGAATAGTGTTACACCACAGTCCTGCTAAAATAAAAGGACTGATCAGAACTATTTCCCTCCATATTTGTGTAACACTCTCCAGGTTAGTAAGATAGCCTGTTGTTTTATTTTTAGGCCAAGGCTGAGTAGCAGTCTAGGATGAGTTAGATGGGAGTGAGGTAGAATGGTCACATTAGAACAGGCTGGAAGGCTCTAACAGGTCAGGGCTTCTGGAACCCTCCCACCTCTCCAGAAACCTGAGAGCTTTCTGGAGGAGGGGTGGAGGAAGCCCAGATCTGCATGTTTGAAGGGTCCTGGCCAATCCTCTGGCAAGAGTCTGTGAATGGTGTCCAGGGCAACCCTCAAAAGTGGCAGAGCCTGGGCAGGGTTAGGAAAGTGTTAGGTAGAAGATGGTGTGAGAGGCTGGAGTGTAGAGCCTAGGAGGGGGCCCAGTAAAGTGGCCTACCTACAGGCAGGTGCTGGAGAAGAGGATATCCACTGTAGCACCATCGTCAAGGGAGGATATCCTGAGCAGCAGGGAAAAAGCCAGCCCAGCGAAATGCCTGAAGGCAGCCACCAACCCATTAAGCTATCAGAAAGGACAGTGTGAGTGCCCCTTCACCCTCTGGGTTGCATAAGAGGAGAGGGAAGTCAGATGGAAAACTCAACTTGCTTCTCATCCAGGGCTGCTGTTCTATATTAGCAGTTTATGGGCCCCCTTGGCCAGGGAATATCCTCAGTATAGCTTGGTGAAGAAGAGGATTCACCTGGAGCCTGAGGAGGTACACCAGAGAGCTGGAAGGCTCTTAGAGGAGAGACAATTTGGTTCACATCTGTACATAATTGCTAAGGAGTTTCTCCTCAAGTTTACAGTTCCTTGGGCATTCCATACACCCTTCAAGCCCATCCATGTTTTAAACCCCTTAATAAAATCACAAAACCAAGCTCAAGGACTGTTTACTAAATCTGAATGAAACATGTGGAAGAAAATGCGTGTAGCCTGGCTGTGAACAGCTGTAGGGGGACCCAAAGCTCAGTGACTCCTAAGGGGGTAGTGCTACATTTGTTCTGGGTCAGCAATTCAGACAGCATTGAAGTGAAAGCATCTGAATAATAGTCAGCATATTAGCTTTCCCAAAGGAGAGTTCAGTAATGGCAGTCTCCATTACTATCTCACGACAGTCCTTCCTTATAACTGGCAATAGTCATAAAGTGATAGTTGGACATTAAGTAAAATATACAATAAATGAAGGTACATTTATAGGTTTGTAAAAAAGGAACATATTAATGTAAAATATATTTGATACCAATCAGAGCCAGTGACAAAGGACACACAGAGCAGGGCTCGGGAGCAAGCAAGCATGAGTGCCCAAAAGCAAGAGACTTGCTGTGTGGGCACTCAGCGGGGGGGGGGAAGGCTGGGAGTGGCAGCGGGGGTCCCAAGAAGAGGAGGATTGGGGTTGCTTTGTCCAAGCAGGTAAGTATGATATGTTTGTTATTTTAATAAAAAAAAAAAAGCTTTACAATCACTTTAATGTTAAAAATAAGGTAAACACAATATTACCACATCAATAATGTGATAAATACTTTTTTGAGGATATGAATGAGAAAATTACAGGACCCTGCATATTAGCAAAGATCCAAAAGGACTATTTTGTTCATAAATAGGTAAAATCCAGAGAGAATAAGATCAGAGTGAAAATTGAAAAAAAAAACCCAGATGTTTATTTTGATAAATAAACCTATAGTTCTGGCTATTTGTGACAATTACACTCAGATGCATTTCCTGTAGGCTCCAAGTGTATATATCTGTGTGCTAACCACGTTTCTTCACTGTCATTAGGAACAGTGTAAATGTGGAAATTATAATCCTGCCTGTAGACATTATCATTATTTTTATTGATTTATTGCATATCGTACTGTCATCACTACTAATACAACTGCTGCTACTCCTACAAGCTGGAGGTGGCATTTTAGAGTTTAGCTTAAAGTAAAACTGAACCCTCACCATTTTTAGCTTAACACATTAAGCACAATAAAATAAACATGTCCCAGTGAACTGGGAGTCTGTAACCAGTAGATGGTGATCTACCAGTAGATCTTGGCCAGGTGACTGGTAGATCACGGTCTGGGCTTGCTGACTAGCCATCCCAGAGCATCAAACAGAGAACAATGCAAAGGGACTTCTTGTAAAGTTGAAGCTGTTGTAGGGAGTAGGAGCCACATAAGCTGATGCCTTCTCTGTAGTGTTGCCTCCTGTCCCATTATTTATTTATTTCAGGTACTTATATAGCACCGTCAATTTACACAGTGCTTTACATATATATTATACATTCACATCAGTCCCTAACCCTCAAGTGGTATACAATCTAAGGTCCCTAAATCACATTCATATACAGGGGCCAATTTAGACAGGATCCAATTAACCTACCAGCATGTCTTTGGAGTGTGGGAGGAAACCCACGCAAGAACAGGGAGAACATGCAAACTCCAGGCAGGAAGTGCCTTGGCTGGGATTCGAACCGATGACCCTAGTACTGCCAGGCGGAAGTGCTAACCATTTAGCCACTGCGCTGCCATGCGGAGTGGTACCAACTGCACTCCACCTCTTATTGCGGCTTGTGGTCTCCAGAGTGGTGCCAGCAGCAGAAAAAAAGAGATCTTCAGGTCAGTGTGAAGCAATACACTAGGTATAATAGTATAGGTCTGCTTTCACACTGATGTGCTGCAGCTTACCCACACCGCGGGTGCAGTGCAGTGTACCTGCAGCTTTCCTGCTGGTTTACTGTGCTTAGCCATAGACTTCTATTATATCCTGCAGGTTTGGTGAACTTTCTGAAACTGCACCAAAACACCCAAATGCGGAAGTTTTGTTGCACCTTTAGAAGGTGCACCACACCTGTAGGATATACTAGAAGTCTATGGCAAAGCACAGCTAACCCAGGAAAGTCTTAGACAAACTGCACTGCACTCGCGATGCAGGTAAACTGTGGCACATCAGTGTGAAAGAAGCTTTATAGGGGGCTCAGAACAGTAAGAGTTTATTTACATTTGCAGTTTGGGGGGTGGTAAAACTCCATAGTTTAGATGTGTTTTTACCACCCCTGCCCCAACTGCACCACCTTTAGCTGCAGTGGCCAGGGGTGTACACATGTCGCAGCAGGAGTTATACGCCCTGTCATGGTTGGTGGGTGTAGCACTTGCCAAGTATGACCCATTCAAGTGATTGAGGCTGCTCTGCAAGTGCCCTGCAGCCTTGTGCAGTAAAGAAAACAAGGGGTTAAATCAGGCAGAGTTATGTTGCTTTCTCACCACCTGCTTTAACCGCTTGGACCCCATAGAAGCATGCAGTTGCGGGGCACTTGCAGAGTGGCTCATTCACAATTGTAGCAAGCACTGCTGCTCCACTGAAAAGTGATCTGAGTGTGTTTGACAGGTGGTAAGGAAGTAATAATTTGCCTCCTCACCACCTGATTTAAACCATTGATTTCCATGCAATGCACGCAATTGCTATGCAGTAGTACGGGAACTAGAGGTTTAAATCAGGTGTGAGGAGGCAACACTGTGCCTGGTGATCTTTGACTTCTCCCATGTTGTTCAGGTAGATCTCCACCTCTTTAAGGTTGCCTACCCCTGCAGTAAACTGTTTGTTACATACAGTAACTTACCCTAGCAGGGGAAGAGCAGGGGGGTGCCTTGCCATCCTAGGCTATGATACTGCTTCTTTCAATTGACGTACACAATAAAGGTAGACATAACCCTAGTCCCAAGGGTGCAAGAGTGGCTCCAAAAGTGGCTCCACTTCTGCAAGAGAAAAGAGCCACCCTAAAACAAGAAACTTGGAGCAGTTGTCATGGCACCAACCTAAATTGTTGCGTAGGTAAGGATTATAAAATCAAGACATTGCATAACCAGTAAATGATTGTATCAGCTGCTGAAAGTACTGAAAGAAACAGAGGGTTTAATATCATTTAAAGCGTTAAGTATTCAGACAGATGAGAGGCAGTTTACAGCACATGGCTAGTTAGCAGGGCTTCAGGATCTATACTTGTTCTCAGCACCAAGAACTGCACATTGAAAACTAATTTAAATTGAGCACACGTTTTCTTATACTAAAAAGTAAACCTGCACTTTCCTATCTTAGGAAATAATATTTACAGGTTATACAGGTTCAGTTTAAAGAAGGAATCATAAAGAGTCGGTAGATACAATGCCCAAGCTCTACTGCTTAACTGGCAAGTGTGCAGCTGAGGACCTGTGTTCCTGGCTGGGATGTGCAGTTCCCTTGCACTTGGATAGTAGCGGATATTAGTCGGCAGCTCAGTGTACTCCAAAAATCAAGTCTTTATTAGCTACACATAAAATACACAGTGTATACAGCTAACGTGTTTTGGCCATGATGGCCTTACTCACAGCATTGACTAAGGCCATTATGGCCGAAATGCATTAGCTGTATATACTGTGTATCTCACTTGTAGCTTATAAAGACTTGAATTTTGAGTACACTGAGTTGCCAGCTAATATTTGCTACTATCATCAAGAGTCAATCCTTTCTTTCCCTGCCTTTCCCCACCACTTAAATCCTCTATCGAGCTGTGCTAGAAAGAGTCAGTACTTTCTTACCCTCCAAGCTAAGAGAACAATGACCAGCAAAGTGTAGACATCAATAAAATCTCCTGGGACTAGCAGTCAAAAGCAGAAGTGCCTTAGATCTAGCACTGCAGTACAGTATACAGTATACAGCTATGAGGCTGTAGGCAACTCTCATATACCAGGATGTACACTGCTTTCTTTTCAGGAAGAAGTGAAGGTCTATTTGTTTCAGGACACTGTTTAGGCACAATTAAAATTTTGAATTGTCCCTATAATGCAGAAAATCTTTACATTTGAGCTCAGTTCCACTTTAACTAGGATGGACTTAATATAGGGTCACTATAAATCTTTCTCACAACAACCTTGTGTTGATAGGTTCTGGGACTTTTACTTTTAATTTTTCAATTACAGCATGTCATTTTTATTTTTAGGGATCTTTCTTTAACAAGTAGTAATAGATACAAGCTGTCATGAAATAAAATCCTTGACTGACTGGTTGGGAATATGAATAAACCCTAAAGGATGGAGTTATTGGAAAAGCATTTTCTTGTTGATTTTCTGGGATGTGAAGATTTCTGTGGAAGTAAATAACATGTTCAGTGAAAGTAGTGCTGTGTTACTACAGTGGAATCAGAAATCGATTGAAGCCCATGTAAACAATGTTGAAATCCTTTACCACATAAGGGGCCAAGCGTACTGAGGGATCATATCTGTAGGGTCTTTGGAGTACTAGCCATGTGAAGTACATTTTATGTTTAATAAATTGATGCAATGCAGATAATCAAGTGCTAGTTCCTGTCCTCCAGGCTTCACTGACGTCTCTCAATAGAAGCTCATTCATTGAGCTCAGAACACAACACTACAACTATAATTATTTATGGTAAATAGAAATTGGTAGGTAGTTTCACCTATAGTTTGTTTGTTAAGATAAATACAGGCCTATTTAATAGGGCAAGGAGCAAATTGAAGTAACCCATAGAGATCGATCAAGATTCATATAACAGTAGTTAAGTCTGACCAATGCTAACTAAAATGTATAGATTTTACATATTCATTACTAAGGAGTTTGGACTGAAATGCACTACAGTCCATTTAACATGGTTTCCTATGAGACACGTTCACGTCAATGCTTTTTTCAGCTATTGTGTTTTTGGAAAGGGTCAGGGACTTTTTAAACGCATAATGGTGCGTTTTTGGCTCAATAGACTTCAATGCTGACAGCATGTAGTGCATTTTTTTTACTCATTTTCTATTTTTTTTTTCATTTTCTATTACTCATTTTTGTGTTAAACAAATTGGCCAAAAAAAGCATAAAACATGCAAAATGCATTGAAAAATGTGTGAAAAGCTGCATTTGCAAAAACACAAAATGCACTGCAAAAAGCACTTCAGCAATGGATTAAAAGCAAGCAGCATTGGTCTGAACCAGGCATAAGCAAATTTAACCATAGGAGTTAAAGAACATTCACCAATAAAGCAAATAGTCTAAAACCACAAGCTAGAACATTGGACCAGCAGAGGAAATAATATAAGGGAAACCTCAGCACTGTGTCTACTGTATAGAGATTCCTCTGCGAAAAGCCGAACAAATTGATTTCAGCAGGGTGTAATGTGAAGTGAAGCATTTATCAGCGGCGCTACCACTGCTAAATGTGACAACTTCCTGCTCATGGCTCCTGGAGCCAGCACCTGCCATATTGATGATGTCAAGGGCTTCTTTTCCACAACCTTGGACTGGTGGTTGTGGGGGTCTGTGTTTAGTGTTAGGCTATTTTCTCTCTTGATGAATGTTCTTTGATCATGCCAAATGCCCTGGAGCTCTTCAGCATAGATCTAAATCTGGAGTTATGCTCTTCAACAGTGATACCAAATACAAGATCAACCACATAGCAGGCTATGTAAAAAAAGCAGTTGAATATCAAATGAATGATACACTCCTTGTTTGTTAAGGTCTCATGCACACTGGACATTTGGCCATCTCGCCTAGACGTCTTTTATCCTGGCAGCAGCATTTTGGCAAAAAATAGTGTGTAAATGAGTTTAGGCACATCAAGTGCATCGGCATTCATTGACTTCCTTGGCAAGAATAATTATGTATTTTGGCCACTGAAATGAAATAACCCTGAAGCACTAACCGCGCCTGGTATTAATGCGGTTTAGATGTGTTTACACGTTTACATGCATCAAGCATTTTTACTACCAAAATACTGCAGCTCCTGGACACATTGGCAGTGGGGGTTTTTTTCTGCCTCTAAACGCCTCTGCCTCTAGATGACTATCAGGCAGATTTACTAAAACTGGTGCACACAGAATCTGGTGCAGCTGTGCATGGTAACCAATCAGCTTCTTACTTTAGCTTGTTTAATTAAAGCGGAGTTTCACCTGAAAAAAATAAATTAATAAAAGTCAGCAACTACAAAAACTCTAGCTGCTGACTTTTAAAATACAGACACCAACCTGTCCCTTGGTCCAGCAGTGTTCTCACCACCTCTGGTTTCACCAGCCGTCTTCTCTCCCTGGCACCGGCATCTTCACTGTGGGCACCCGGCTGTGACAACTTGCAGATTCACAGCCGGGTGCTCACTGCACATGCGCAAGAAGTGCTGCAGTTTGTGAATGGCCCCATAGTCATCTGGGACCTATCATGTGTCCCAGAAGACTACGGGGAGGGAGGGGGTGGATAACTTACGCTTCCGATCACCTTGGCGATTACAGCGGAAGTGGGAGAGGGTGCCTATCAAATTCGGGTACCCACTCCCCAAAGTTGCCAATCCTTAATGGGGAGCAGGGGACAAAGGCTTAAAGCGGAACTTCCCCTTTTGGGTGGAGCTCTACTTTAAGCTTTGACAGTAAAAACTAGAAGCTGACTGGTTACTATGCAGAGCTGCACCAAATTCTGTGTGCACCAGTTTTCATAAATCTCCTCCTATGTGTGCATGAACACAAGGCTAACATACAGAGGTGTTTAGAGGTAGAAAAAAATGCAGCACAAATGTGTTACGTAGTAGCCTGCTTGCTGCTTATGTCTTTCAGCGGAGGCATTTGATAGTGCTTTACTATCTTTACAGGCTGTGAACTCTGCTTTTACAATTACACAGTTTTTCCATACTATAACTGTAGTCACCTTACAGATTTTTGTTTAGCGCTACTGGGACGAGGGCTACATGTAAAGAGCATGCATTATTGGGCTATTTTTTGTTTCCACATTGGTTTTGTATTCTCTTAGAGATTGCCATCATCTACAAAAGACATCTTTGTAGTCAAAGAGCACACAAGAATATTAGCAGAGTGTACATTTTGAAAGTCCTCTACAGAAAATACTAGCTGTATGAGGTAATTGTATAAAAGTGCGGCGGAGCCCTAGGATAGATTAGCCATAGGATTTACTATTTAGACCTTTTTGTTTTTGCTTTCATACAGTCAAAGTCAAAAGTGTACTTGTCTTTTACATTGAATTGCTCTCCATCATATTAATAATGCTGAAAGTATATGTAACCCCTTACCTTGTAAAACAATCCATACAGCTTAAAATATAAATGAAAGGTAAAACATTTGTGGATACATACAGTGTAAAAAACATTATACACTGCTCAAAAAAATTAAAGGAATACTTTGAAAACACATCAGATCTCAATGGGGGAAAATATCATGCTGGATATCTATACTGATATGGACTGGGTAATGTGTTAGGAATGTAAGGATACCCCATCGTTTGATAGAAATTAAAATTATCAACCTACAGAGGACTGAATTCAAAGACACCCCGACAATCAAAGTGAAAAAATAATGCAGCAGGCTAGTCCATTTTTCTGAAATTTCATTGCAGCAACTCAAAATGATACTGTAGTTTGTATGGTCCCCACGTGCTTGTATGCATGCCTGACAACAATGGGGCATGCTCCTACTGAGATGGCGGATGGTGTCCTGGGGTATTTCCTCCCAGATCTGGACCAATGCATCACTGAGCTCCTGGACAGTCTGATGTGCAAACTGGCAACGTCGGATGGACCAAAACATGATATCCCAGAGGTGTTCTATTAGATTTAAGTCAAGCGAGCATGGGGGCCATTCAATGGTATCAATTCTTTCATCCTCCAGGAAGTGCCTGCATACTCTCGCCACATGAGGCCGGGCATTGTAGCGCACCAGGAGGAACCCAGGACCCACTGCACCAGCGTAGGGTCTGACAATGGGTCCAAAGATTCCATCGCGATACCTAATGGCAGTCAGGGTGTCATTGTCTAACCTGTAGAGGTCTGTGCATCCCTCCATGGATATGCCTCCCCAGACCATCACTGACCCACCACGAAAACGGTCATGCTGAATGATGTCACAGGCAGCATAACATTCTCCACGGCTTCTCCAGACCCTTTCACGTCTGTCACATGTGCTCAGGGTGAACCTGCTCTCATCTGTGAAAAGCAGAGGGAGCTAGTGGTGGACCTGCCAATTCTGGTGTTCAATGACAAATGCCAATCGAGCTCTATGGTGCTGGGCAGTGAGCTCAGAGCCCACTAGAGGAAGTCGGGCCCTAAGGCCACCCTCATGAAATCTGATTGTTTGGTCAGAGACATTCACACCAGTGGCCTGCTGGAGGTAATTTTGTAGGGCTCTGGCAGTGCTCATCTTGTTCATCCTTGCACTAAAGAGCAGATATCAGTCCTGCTGATGGGTTAAGGACCTTCTATGGCCCTGTCCAGCTCTCCTAGAGTAACTGCCGGTCTCCTGAAATCTCCTCCATGCTCTTGAGACTGTGCTGGGAGACACAGCAAACCTTTTGGCAATGGCACGTATTGATGTGCTTTTTGGAGGAGTTGGACTGCCTGTGCAACCTTTAAAGGGTCCAGGTATTGCCTCATGCTACCAGTAATGACACTGACCCTAGCCAAATGCATAACTAGTGAAAAACATTGAGTAAAGATGAGTAGGGAAAAAAATGTCAGTGGCCTCCACCTGTAACACCATTCCTGTTTTGGGGGTCATCTCATTGTTGGCATGTATTGCACCTGTTGTTAATTTCATTAACACCAAAGCAGCTGAAACTCATTAACAACCCCCTCTGCTACTTAACTGACCAGATCAATATCCCAGGAGTTTAATTGACTTGATGCTATACCCTGATTAAAAAGTTTTCCTTTAATTTTTGAGCAGTGTAAATAACTTTTTTACCTTTTTATAAGTGATCACATACCCTCAGTTCTCAGCTTCATAGAGAGGTGAGGGTGGAGAAACAGCATTACACTGGTCTTCCCAGTGAATGGCCATGCATGGGTGGGAAGGTGTGTGAACACAAGTTTGATCATTGGAGGAAAGCACACTGAGTTCCCAGTATAGCTAGAGAACTGACCACACTGTGCTCTCATGCCTAGTATGGACAGTTTTTAACAGGAAAACAGAGGGACTGGCAGGAACCCCAGGGATTTCACACACAGGAAGCAATGCAAAGAGAACAGGATACATTTTCAAGCACATGGTACAACAGGCACATATCAGAAATATGAAATGTTGGGTTTACATATTCTTAAACTCCTGGATACGCAGCTATTGTCTAAATGCAAGAAGCATGTGTACATTTTGTGTATTGCTTCAGGTTGTCTGCAGTTATCCACTGTGAAAGTTTGTTTCTGTGCAGAAGATTTCTGTACCAGTCACTGCTGCTTTCTCTCTTTGTGCAGGGTAACTGGTCTGCCTGGTCTTTTATTTGACCCCTCCTGTAGTTTTATGCAGGCAGCCTGTAGTGGGTGGACCTGTTGGGTCCCTCCAACCACTCTGCTCTCTACACAGGCTACAGTATGTGCAGCGCAGTGATACTGTCATTACTACTTTCGCAAGGTAATATCTGTTTTCAAAACCATTTGATACACACAAAGTACATTCATATCATCTTGGGCTATTACAGATTATATTTAAATGAAAATGTATACATCTTTATCTTTATATGAAGGATTATATTTAAATGATTGCTTTGCATTCTCTGAATGAATGCAAAGTGTTCTCTGATTGGACGAGATTGTGAGTGTGATATCATTGCCCCACCTCTTCACCTCATCCAATGAGAGAATACTTTGAATTCATTCAGAAAATGCTAAACATTCTGTAAATGGTGCCCATACCCAGTGGCAAACCTTCTGTATTCACTAAGCATCAGGCTGACTGCTCTGCACAGGACCCAAGTGGAAGTGCAAGTGGACATCACTGAAGTAGAGGTGTCCACTTTCCAGAGGCATCAGCTAGGTATGGTATATACATAGTGACATTGATCCAAGCTGGACCAATGTAACTAGGTATAGCATACCAACGCCTGTGTAACGCTACCCTTGCAGGAGCTTCTTGGTAAATTGGGTTTTTGGTTCTTTGTCCTGACTCGATGAACAATTTTAGGCCCTCTGACACACCAGATTAAGCAAAAAGGACATTGCACCACTATTACTACCACAAGTAGGAATATCTTGCACACACGTCAGTTCAGTATCAGGAAGCGAAAACCAGACTGGTTAGGAATAAAGAAATGAGTTATATTGTAACAGATTAATGTATATAAGCCTTTATCTTGCCCACCTTTTGCTTGCTGGAACTCTGACCAAGTGGAAATTTTACTAAGTGGAGTTAAAAAACAGAGTTGAAAACAGGAGATCATAACAGGAGTCTTCTACCTGTAAGTAACATCTGAAATTTCCTGTTAGTAATATTAATATTGTAACTGGGATAATGAGTGCTAGAAAGGTTGAAGGTTTTGTGCAATGGACAGTGTACCGCATGTATACAACAATGGAGCAACAGCTGCAGGATGGATACTGTTTTGACAGATGTGAGCAGGTTGCCCTTCTGAAAGCTCACATTAGAGATGTGGAGGAGCAAGTTGCAACACTGGGCATAACTGACAACCTTGAAAGGGGTCTTCTGCTCACTGAGCAGATTGTTAATGGGTTGATGTGGAGGTCAAGATTATCAGGTAGGAGGATGGGTTACTGTAGTCAGAGGGAGTGGTAGAGGCTCACAGAAAAGGAAAGCAAGCCTGGGTTTGAGCACCCAAACAGATTTGGCAAGTTGGGTGAAGATGTGGGGGTGGCAAGCCCAGAGCTGGCAGCCCTAGATGTCACTGCTATGCATAAGAGCAAGGAGGGCAGACAATCTTGTAGGGGTGGTGAGGGTGGTGCAGGAAGGCCTAGACAGTTGGTGACAAAAAGGTATTCTATAATCAGAAGGATTCATAGAATAAAGTGTTGCCAAGATCGCCTCAACGGAACGGTTTGCTGTCTCCCTGGTGCCAGGGTTTGGCATGTGGTGGACCAGGTTGATAAATTACTGGAAGGGGCTGGGAATGACCCAGCTGTCTTGGTCCATGTTGGAACCAATGAAATAATACATGGAAGATGGAGGCTCCTTAAGAATCAATTTAAAGAGCTAGACTGCAAGTTGAAGGGAAGAACCTCCAAGGTGATATTCTCTAAAATATTTCCTGTGCCATGTTCAGCATAGGAAAGACAGGGGGAGATTAGAGAACTGATTGAATGGCTAAAGACTTGCTGTAAGAGGGAAGAATTTGGGTTTCTAGAGCACTGGGTTGACTTTTCATTGGGGTGCAACCTATATGCTAAAGATGGTTTGCACCTAAATTAAAGGGGGTCTGCTGTGCGGGGGGAGAGGTTTATGGGAAGCCTGGAGGAGTATTTAAACTAGGATTGAGGGGGGAGGGAGAATTAGATTATAATGGGACAGACTGGTCAGACAGCGGTCAGTCCCGATTGGTGGGTGGAATGGGGAAAGATGGGGGGGCTATCGCAGATGATAAGAAGGTTCCCATGTTACAAACAACCACTGGAAATGGTACTCTTTGTACTAAAATAAAAAATATGCAAAATTTGTGTTCAAAATGTGACAATTAAAGTATTTGTTCACCAATGCCAGAAGTCTGCCAAGCAAAATAGGTGAGTTGAAGCTTTGTTGTATAAAGAGAACTATGATTTATTTGGTATTGCTGAATCTGGGCTTCATTATTCCCATGACTGGGCTATTAATATTCCAGGCTATGCTCTGTTTCAGAGAGAAAGGGTAAAAAGGAAAGATGGTGGTGTCTGTCATTATGTGAGAAGTGATCTCAAACCGAGTGTGAAAAAGGACCTAGTTGATGGAGAGTGTGATGAGACTAAAGTATTATGCATGGCACTGCACATGGGTGTGCATACTACAAAGGTAATCATTGGAGTTTGTTATAGGCCACCCACTGTTAATGAGGAGGTGGAGACAGAAAGAAATGGCTGCAAGGGATGGCACAGTAATATTAATAGGGGATTCTAACTACCTGGAATTTGATTGGAGTAATGGCAAAGTTGAGTTGCAAGTTAAAGCGCAAAAATGTATAAACTTATCACAAGACAATTTTATGGTACAGTTTATAAAGGCCCCGACTAGTAATGATGCTCTGCTGGACCTGGTAATCTCAAACAATGCAGAGCTTATTACTAATATATATATATTCATATAAAAGAACAACTGGGTAACAGTTACCATACCATTATTTCATTTAATGTTAGCTGTAGGCAAGCACATACCGGAAAGATAAAAGCACTCTATTAGAAGAGCATATATTCCAAGGATGAAGGCTGCTCTCCAAGGCTTAGACTCGGAGGGAATATTGGCATCGATGAACACAGAACAGAAATGGGAATTTTTCAAAAGACTGTATTTGTGAACACAAAGCAAAATATATTCCCATTGGCAATAAGTTTAAAGGGCTACAAATAAAACCTATGTGGCACACTGCAAAAGGTAAAAAAGCTATAAATAATAGGAAAAGAGCTTTCAAAAAATAAAAAAATTAAGGAACAATATAATATAATTGTTAGAAGGAATATAACAGAATATCTAAAAAGGAAAGAAATTTAAAATGAGCTACAGATTGCAAAAGATAGTAGGACACCCTCAAAAATTTTTCAAATAATAGTAAAAAGGTCAAGTCTGAGCATGTAGGCCCTTTAAAAAATATTCTACAGTGGGTGACTGGGGACAAAGAGAAGGCAAATTTATTAACGTATATATACATGATTTTGCATTGGTAGGGGGCACATGCCCTACCTGCGCCACCATTGGCAACTTCAGCTGTAAATCACCGGGTCACGGCCTGTGATTCCCCGCCAGCACCCAGCGATCACCGAGTATCACTGACAGGGGAGAGGTCTGTATGTAAATAATACAGATCTCTCCCCTGTCAGCTCCAGCACACTTACACTTATAAAGCAGCGTGCTTACACTGTAAAACAGCACACAGTTAACACTTTTGGTCACCACATGTCAATGGACTCACCACAGGTGGTGCTGGGGCTCACCTGCCTTGTGGGCTGCAGTACCAGTGCTGGCCAGAGGGTGCTCTCAGCAGCCAGAATCTCACTCCTGCAGTCAAGCCATCACCTGAGGCTGATTGCAGGAGGTGTATTTAAGCAGGACCAGGCCTGCAATCAGTGTCTTGGTGTTTGTTCCCATGAGCCCCTGTACCTGCATCCTGTCTGCTTCCTGCTTGATATTCCTGCCTGATCTTGACTCTGCTAGAACTCTGCCTGCACCAACCCCGGCTATTCCTGACCACTCTCCTGCCTGCTCCTTTGTACCTTGTCTGCCCGATAGTTACCGACCCAGCCTGCCTGACTACGCTTGTGTTCCCGCACATATTGTGATCTGTTGGAGGTTTGGTTTTTGCACTGTGTGTTTGGGTGTACTGTATAGTCTTTAATAAATTATATTGTTTTACACCATACTTGAAGCCTGCAGTTCCCTGTGTCAGTCCACACATCTCTGGTCATACCTGGATCCCTGACACCCCAGATGTTAACCCCTTCCTGTCCAGTGTCAGTGCTTTTTTATTACCACTGATCACTGTATTAGTGTCACCGGGGATGTCTGTGACAGTTAGTTCCCCCCAGTGTCAGAATGCCCGCCGCAGTCCCGCAGTCCCACTATAAGTCGCTGATTGCCGCCATTACCATTATTTAAAAAAAATGTAAAAATCCAGTATATATACCACCATTTATAAACGCTATAACTTTCACGCAAACCAATTAATTTACACATATTTGGATTTTTTTTTTAGCAAAGACATGCAGCAGAATACATTTTGGCCTTAATTTATGATGAAATTAGATTTTTTTTAAATTTTTTTACTGGACATGTTTAATAGCAAAAAGTCAAAAATATTGTTTTTTTTCTCAAAATTGTCGGGTTTTTTTGTTTATAGCGCAAAAAATAAAAAATGCAGAGGTAATCAAATATCACCAAAACAAAGCTCCCTTTCTGGGAAAAAAAGAATATCAATTTAATTTGAGTGCAGCATTGCATGACCGCGCAAATGTCAGTTAAAGCAATGCAGCGTTGTATCGCAAAAAATGGCCTGGTCAGGAAGGAGGGTAAATCCTCTGGAGAGCAAGTACTTAAATACCTTCTTCAACTCTGTATACAAAAAAGTATGGGGGTGCTCATGTCCATAATGGGGATGATATTGACACAGCTCCAAATGATCCACAATGGCTTAAAATTGATATGGTCCAGAAATATTTAGACAGAATAAAGGTGAATAGAACACCTAGACCAGATGTCTTACACCCACAGGTCCTAAAAGAATTTACCTCTGTCATTTCAAAGCCTTTCTAATTTTTAGGGACTCTGGATTGACATAGGACCACTGGATTGACATAAGGCCAATGTGGTGCCAATATTTAAAAAGGGATCAAAGTCTTTACCAAGGAACTATAGATATGTTAGTTTAACTTCTATATTATTATTATTATTATTATACAGGATTTATAAAGCGCCGACAGTTTGCACAGCGCTTTATCTATAGTTGGGAAGATACTGGGGAGTTTAATTAAAGACCTTATAGATGAGTTCTTGCAGGAAAAAATACTTTAAGCAACATACAGCATGGATTCATGAAAGGCAGAAGTTGTCAAACAAATCTGATTTCTTTTTATGACGAGGCAAGCTAAACCTTGGACAAAGGAGTGGCTATGGAAATAGTATACTTGAATCTTGCAAAAGCGTTTGACACCATTCCCCACATACAGCTAATGTGTAAGGAAACATCTTTAGGCTTCATAATTTTTTTTTAAATGGATAGAAAACTGGCTAAAAGATCATATTCATAGAGTAGTGTGTAATGATTCATACTCCGGTCTAAGGTTATTAGTGGTGTACCCCAAGGTTCAATGTTGGGAACTTTACTTTTTTACTCTATTTATAAATGATATAGGGTCCAGGATTAAAAGTTCAATTTCAGACTTTGTAGATGACACCAAGCTGTGCAGTGGAATAACGTCCTTACAGGATGTCTCCAACTTACAAGCAGAACTCAGTGCTCTGTTTAATTGGGCAACTATGAGGCAAATGAGGTTTAATGTTGATAAATGTAAAGTTATGCACTTGAGTTATTCACTTTAAAGTCATCACAGAGGAAAAGGTGGCACTCTTTACATCTGGAGGAAAAGAGATTTAATCTCCAAATACGAAAAGGTTTTTTCACAGTAAGCTGTGAAAATGTGGAATAGACTACCTCAAGATCCGGTTCTGAACAGCTCAGTAGATTGCTTTAAAAAAGGTCTGGATTCTTTCCTAAATGCACATAATATAATTAGATACTAACATGTATAGGTAAAGGTGATCAAGGGAATATCTGATTGCCTCTTGGGGGATCAGGAAGGATTTTTTTCCCTTGCTGAAGTAAATTGGATCATGTTTTGCTAGGGGTTTTTTTTGGAATAATATGCACATATGGGAACAAGTAGAGTGTAAAGCAAACACAATTCTCTACACAGAGTTGCTATATTGTAATTATTATTATTATTATTATTATACAGTATTTATAAAGTGCCAATAGTTCGCTCAGCGCTGTACATTACAAAGGGGGACAGAACATGTGACAGAACAATACCAATACAATGCAAAACATGAGGGGATCAAGGGCCCTGCTCTTTCGAGCTTACAATCTAGGAGGGAGGGGGTGGTGGCACAGGAGGAGATAGCTGTGGGGGATGGAGTGGTAGGAAGAGTGGAGGAGGTCGGCAAGTTAGCAGGGGGTGGGGTAGGCTTCCCTGAAGAGATGGGTTTTCAGGGTGCGCCTAAAGGAGAGGAGAGTAGGTGATAATCTGATGGGTTGGGGCAGGGAGTTCCAGAGGATGGGTGACACCCTGGAGAAGTCCTGGAGGCGGGCATGGGAGGAGGAGACCAGGGAACTAGAGAGAAGGAGGTCTTGTGAGGAGCGGAGTGTGCGTGCTGGGCGGTACTTGGATATTAGGTCAGTGATGTAGTTCGGGGCAGTATGGTGGACAGCTTTGTACGTCAGCGTTAGGATTTTGAATTTGATCCGTTGCGCAATCGGAAGCCAGTGGAGGGATTGGCAGAGGGGGGTGGCGGAGACAGAGCGGTTGGAAAGGTGAATGAGTCTGGCAGCCGTATTCAGGATCGACTGAAGCGGGGATAGCCAGCGGCGAGGCAGGCCAGTGAGGAGGGAGTTGCAGTAGTCGAGTCGTGATATGATGAGGGAGTGGATGAGCTGTTTAGTGGTTTCTGGGGTTAGGAACGTGCGGATTTTGGCAATGTTGCGGAGGTGGAGTCTGCACGAGTTTGTTAAAGATTGGACTTGGGGCTGGAAGGATAGGTTGGAGTCCAAAATGACACCCAGTACTCTGGCCTGCAGGGCGGGTTTGATGGTAGCGTTGTTGGATGTGACGGAGAAATCAATGGGGGGTGGTGTCCGGGCTGGGGGGAAGACAAGAAACTCGGTTTTGGAGAGGTTCAATTTAAGGAAGTGGAGCGACATCCAGTCTGATATGTCGCTCAGTAGGTGTGTGATTCGGGCTGAGACCAAGGGGGTGAGGTGGGGGGTTGAGAGATAGATTTGTGTGTCGTCGGCATAGAGGTGGTAGTTGAAGCCGTGAGAGTGTATGAGTTGGCCATAGTTTAGAATAAGGATCTACAGTATATGGTTAGGTTAATCTATACCTAGTAATTTGCAAATCGGCATTAAGCAATGGCACAAACAACATCAACGGCAATGGTAATCAGTGCAGTAATAACTTTTCTGTAACCAGTATACTGTACTGCTTAGAGTGAACGCTATATGAATGACTATGCTAAGTCCCAGACCTTACTGCAGAGGTACCCCTTTCTACTGGCAGCAAGTGAAGGCCCTGTAGTGCAGCTATCTGAATAGACAGTCCTTTGCCCTAGTTCTTCAGCTGGCTGTTGGGGCCCAGTTTTTATGGTGGTGTTCATAAGTACTGTACCAGTAATGTATGTACAGTGGTTAAGACTGCTAGACAAATGCTCAGTCCCTCTGTCTTCAGACTCTGCTAGCAACAATAGATCAATGGCAGCAATGTCCTCTCACCAGTACCAGCAATATAGCAACTTTGGTCCCACTGTTTAGATGTCAGCTCACTTCTGGATCTGCCTAGAACAACTCCAATCCTCAGTACACAAGTTAACAGCACCCCAGTTTCTGTCTCAGTCTGCAGGCTTGTAGCAGGTTAGTGTGCACTCAGGGATAGTGATGTGCACACTCCAATCCCATCACAGCAAGGGGAAGATCTCTCTCTAAAGTCCTGCAGGAAAATTGTTCTTTTCCCCTCCTGTTAAGAGTGCATATCTGGGAGTTGCAGTTCATTACTCTATATACTTCTATGCAAGATCCTCTTCCTACACTATATTTCCCAAGTTCAGCATGGCCTACATTAAAATCTCTCAAGAGCTTCATGCCCACTGGCTCCCCCTGCTGGAAGGATGCTGAATAAAACAGAAAACCAGCCTAGGGGTCTTGTATAGGCATACAAATCAACTGCAGCACAATGTCTTTTTCTCTAGCCAAGCATCTAGCTACATCTGGAATTATTCTTTAAAGTGTATCTAAAGAGCAAACATACAGTATATATTGCAGCTCTTTCCTTTACTTTCTCCGCTGCTCCTGCCAGTAACACACTTTTGGGTTATTTTACTAAAGGCAAATAGACTGTGCAGTTTTACTCTGCAAGGGCATTTGCTCCAGAGCTTAGTAAATGAGATGAAGCTTAACTTTGCAGAGAATACTCAATCACATGCAAGCAAAATTTAAAAATCAGAACTTTTGATTTGATGATGGAAGGCATCAAAACACTGGCATTTTCAAGCTTACTGGATTCTTGTGATGGACAGTTCTTTTGCACCTAAAGAATAGGTATAACAAGGCACTTTCAATGGTACACAGCAATTAATAGACCAAAAGGGAGTAAATAGGGGAGGTTAATTTTTACGGCTCACTTTGCGGTATTAAATACAGCTGTTTCCTTCCTCAGTATTTTCATGATGTTCCTCTGAAAAATGTTTTAAATTGTTTTAATAGGATAAAGTGCTCTATAGTATGTAATGAATACATTTCCACTTTAACCTCCCTGGAGGTATTCCCGAGTGTAGCTCGGGGTAAAGTTTCAGCACCACAAGCGGTAACACTGAGCTACACTCGGAAATACCTTGCAGCGTTGCTCCGGGATCTCTTCTTCACTTACCTTGTCCTGCGCTCCCGCAACGTCCCTCCTGCAGTGTCCCCGGCAATGTCCTCCGGCCGATGCCGGCATCCGTCTTCTGGGTTCTGTTCCCTGCAACGTCAGGACGTACAGGGACAGAACGGTGGGAAATTGAAAAATGTGAAAAAGTGACATTCACTAAATACACTAAAATCACATACATTACATTACTGTATCAAACCATTTCACATGCATTTTGTCCCTAGTGCTTTGTCCTGTGCCCTGCCTGCATTTTTACTGTTCTTTCTGCCTGGAAACTGAGAAATGTCCATGGTGTCCAAAAAGCATCCCTTTAGGTCAGACGTGGTTTTAGACCAGCTAGAGAACAGCGATAGTAAATTAGAACCACTTGCAGAATTGAGTGATAATGATTCGTGGGGAAATTCGTCATCAGACACTGAAAACTATTTTGTGACTTTGCTCAGTGATGTGCGAACTTGGCGCTATATTTCAAATTTCAGTGTTTTTGGTTTGATTATATTATTGAATTAAATTTATTATTATTTTTATGATTATTTGTTTAATTATAATTTAAGATTTCGTGCTTCAAAGTTTAACATACCCGGGATGTTTACTAGACTCTTGTTCGGACAGATTTCAGTGAATTATTCCTAAAAATTACAGGCCTACAATAAAAAAAATACATATTTCCATGCAAAAAAAATGTACCGCTTTGAGCACAGCAATACTGACATAATCAGACCGCTAGGGAGGCTACAGAATTAATATTCTTTTGCATATCTGAGCCATTTGTTCCCTGGACCTGTACTAACAAGATACAGTATGTTGGGCTGGTGGCCCTGAATGGAGATACTTCAGCATTCAGACATTGATCAGTGCAGGACCCAAAGTCAGTGACACATGCTAGTCATTATAAAGCAACCTTATTCAGACCTGTGATCACAGCATCTCACAGAGGGAAGTCTTCAGCACCATCTTTCTTTACTGCTCATGTGACAAAATGTTGAAGGCCACAAGTAAGCTGACGCTGAAAGATGTTAAAGGGTGTGTCACAATATAAAATATCCTTTAGAAAGGCCCACCTTTCAATATGCCCACCAATGAATGTGGCATCATGACACACTTTTAATGGTACACTTTCTTTATCCCATTGAAATCTGAAAGGGTCACGTGATTGTGTTTGGCCTTCAAGCCAAGGGTGTCTGTTCCGTTCCTTCTATTTTGCTGCCCCCTGCAGGATATACTGGACATAGCTCTGACAGTCCAGATTTTCTGTTATCTGAATATGCAGTCTGCAGAAACAAGATATTCTGCTTATGGAATTATATTAAATTATTCCCAGTATCTCTTCGGGTGTGTATGTGCAATGCTCACAATATGTTCCCATCAACCTACATTAAATCACAATAAAGTTATTAAATTACACAATTGCTTCTTTTCTATGGTAAGTAAATGCATGCACTCTGCTAATGTTTCTCCTCACTTCTACCTACGACTCTCCCTTTTCTTTATTTGTACACATTCCTAACTACTGCTGTCTCCAGAGATGTCCTGGGCTATAGTGGTGATTAGTTTAGGGCTGCAAGATGCTAGCCATGGCTCAACTAAATAAAGCAGTAAAATACTGCATAAAATAGAATCACTATTAAAAAGAAAATCTGTATCACCTTTTGCACTCCTGATGAAATATGTTTATTACTGATATAACTTTTTCACCTTTTCTATGGCAGAGCCTGTCAACTGTGGCTTATTTATGAGGACTTCAGAAGATGAACTTAAAGTGGTAATAAACCCAAAACCAAAAATGTATTATATAGCAGCTTACCAATCATTAGATGTGGTGGCTGCATCAGTTTTATTGTATTCAACTTATTTCGCTCTGTTTTCATCTGGTGATCTGGCCAGTAACACACTTCCTGTATTAGTGAAACACCACTTTGGAGGAATGAACACAAGAGGCACAGAAGACAACAGCATTGTCGGTCTGGGGGGTATGGGAGTGTTAATTCTATATGCAGATTTGAATACAAATAACAAATTGAAGCCAAACTCCAGCTAACACTTTAGTTACAGGATTCTTTTCCTTTTGGGATAAAGATTTTACATTAATAAATAAAATATGATCATTTTAATCACCCTTGTCAGTGGTAAAAAGCTGATATATTCTGCTGGAGAGCCTAAACTTCTGAAAAACAGCAGAGTTGCTGGCTGAATCACCAGATGAAAATAGAAGAAATAAAACCAACAAAATGAAACAAATACAGCATCACATCTGACATTTGGTAAGCTGCAATACAATAAATGTTTTCTTGTGGGTTTAATACTGCCTTAAAAGTACAGCCTTCCAACGCATGCAAACTCTAAGCTGAACTGAACAGGCTTTTGCAGTGGAAAGATACAGAAGTCAAAGTCTGCATCTGAAATCTGTCTTTGCATTTACAGATTTGATTAGCAGACCAAGGGAGTGGGTTTAGGACTTTATAATTGCAGTTCCATTTTCATTATGAAGTTGTACTTATTCCTTCTTTGAATCCTTACATATAAGGGTATACCTGTACAGGGCTAGATATTTCACAACTATCCTAACATTCTCTGGGAAAATGTTGAACCCCCTGCTCAATTCCTCCCACCCAACTCCCATCCATTCACAAAAAAAAACATTTAAATTCCTTTTTAAATATACCTGGGTCCATGATCAGGTGAACCTCAATGGTGCCTTTTTTTAAAACTGATGATCCACCATTGCAACTTTTCTTATTGTCACTCCTCTTTGTGACATCATCACAATGCCACTAAACTCTTCTGAATCTCACCGATGGACACATCACCACATCAGGACACATACCTTTGTACCTAAAGAAGGCCTCTACTGCTCTCGACTGCAGAAGAGAGATGGCTTGGGTTTCAGCGGGCAACTTGAACACAAATTTATGTAAATATTTAGGCCATTTAGTTTAGTTAACCTTTTTTTCTTATTACTAGGGTGATTAACCACTTGTTTACCAGTGTGTATAAAAGACAGCTGGTAAAACAGGATTTTAAACATACTTCAAGCTGCTTTAAATCAGTTCAACTGGTGATGGGCTTTCTGGTGAAATGATTCCGATGCCTGATCACTTCAACATCCCATCAAAGGTATTGCCCCCCCACCATCAAACTGCCCCCTCCATGTATCCCTAACTTCACTGTCTCGTCTTCAGACCTGAGATGGTGGGTATTGCAAGTATGCAAATGCCGATAGTGCTAAAAATGTTACATATCATAGTGAGTATAGGAGTGAGAGCAATAATTCTAAGGCCATCACTCATGGATAAAGTGGAACAAAAGTCCACAATACTTACCTCTGTTTCAACAGATCGACATCTGTGAGGTGCCTTGCCGGCGCCAGTATCTTCTCCCCAGCTTCATCCAAGTGTGTTGGCTTTCTTGATTGGCCAGCACGGGATGATGTTACTCTTGCGCCTGTGCAAAAGTTCATTCATCGTGGCACACAGGCACTGTGCCAGAATGTAAACTGTGCTGTGAAAGTGATTTTTTTTAACCTTTCTAGCGGTAATCCCGAGTGTGGCTCGAGGTTAATTTTCAGTACTAAAAGCGGTAACCCCGAGCCACACTCGGGGTTGCTCCATAGTGCTTCTCCTGCTTTCCCACCGATCCCTACCTTGTTCTGCGATCCCACGATGTCCTCCCGTTGTGTCCTCTGGCCAATGCCAGCATCTTCCGGGTTCCATTCCCTGCGAACGTCAGTACGCACAGGGGATGAACCGGTGGGAAATGTAAAAAAGTAAAAATATGACATACACACAATACATTGTAATCTGTTAGGATTACATTACTGTATCAAACCATTTCACCTAAATTTTGTCCCTACTAGTGCTTTGTCCATTGCCCTGCCTGCACTTTTACTATTCTTTCTGCCTGGAAACTTGAGAACATCCATGGCATCCAAAAAGCATCCCTTTAGGTCAAAAGCGGTTTTAGACCAGCTAGAAAACAGCGATAGTAAATTAGAATCACTTGCAGAATTGAGCGATACGGATTCGTGGGGAAATTTGTCATCAGACACTGACATTATTGAATTAAATTATTATATTATTATTTTTTAGAATTATTTATTATATTATATTTTATGTGTTTATCATACCCGGGATGTTTACTAAACTCTTGTTTGGACAGATTTAAGTGAGTTATTCCTAAGGCCTACAATATAAAACAACAAATTTCTATGCAAAACAATATACTGCTTTGACATTCAAAAATATTGATTAGTTAGACCGCCAGGGAGGTTAAACAAGAGGGAGATTTTAAAATACAAATACATAAGAAAAATTCCAAAACTGACCTGTATTCTTTTCTAAGATCTCAAAAACCATTGTATGTATGTTTATATTTTCTCTTTATATTCTGTGTCTCGATGCAGTTTCTACATTACCAAAAATGGATTACTATCACACATCATGTTTTAGAAACCAAAAGCAATTGCCTAGTCTTCTAGGGATACATTGTGAAATACATGAGGGTGAAATATGACAGCAACTTCCTAGTCAAATGATTTACATATCATAGAAATAATACTTTAACATGGATGTTTGCTATCAATTTAACATGTATCAGGAGTAACCTTCTAGACAAACAAACAAAAAAAATTACAGTAATAAGAGAAAAAAATGGGGAGAATCCCAGAGATTTATATCTGTATAGCCGTTAGGATTACTTGTACCATGTAGGAAATCGCTCTCTGTAAAAAATGATAACGGGATCAACCATGATCCCAGTATAACCGATTCGATTCAAGGCCGTATATATACATACGGCGGTATTGAAATGGATAAACAAATGTACAAAATAATGTGAAATATTTATATCATAAATGGGTAAGTAATGTATAAATATGGTGGAATTATGCAATAAGTTTTCAGTGGAATATATTATTTGTTAGTATACGAACACCAATTCAAAAATATTGCTTTGAAAAGGGTTATTTTATGGTACATTTTTTATTCAGTATGCAAATCTGTTATGTAATTAATACCCCTGCTAGCAACTGCTTATTATTATGCAAGTGGCACCTCATCTATAAAAGCTTAGCATAGATAGAAGATGCCTAGGAAAACCTGTGATGCTTTATAAAAAAAAAGGCAACACAATTTAAATGTGACTTGATTATGACAGGAGGTCACGTACTGTGCCGTTATTGTGTGATATGAAATATCTCTCTTCTACTGTAATTCACTCAGGACAGTGTGCTGAGGATTTACAGCCCATATGAGTCACCGACCTAAAGTGTTTTTAATGGATTTGTTTGTGATGAAACACTGAAAAGTAACTGCTGGGATAAGCATATTGCACAGAGCCTAATTAAGTGATCTGACAAAGAAAATAAAGCTCCTTTATCAAAATAAAATAGAAAATGATTAAATAAGAATAAATTGAAGAGACATGCCCTTAAGCAAAGAAAAACAGCATGGATGACCAGCAATAATGAAAAGATAGGAGCATCACAAAGCATTTCCAAAGTAACATCTTTATGAACAAAAAACTGCTGGAACAGCTGACAGGGGAATAATGTCAAGAGTGGATGCTATTTCCTTGTAAGTAAAAACCTGCCTTGTGTGGCATGCAAAACATTAAGCTGGTATGCCTGCCAAATGACAATAGTATTTATTCATTTATTTATTTGGCTTGTTTAATAAAACTATTTTTACCTTCTTATTAAATAGGTCTGAAATAAAATATGAAATTAAAATCATTTTTTTAAAAGGTTACAATGAGCAGTGTTAATATCTAATGGTGAGGATGCAGCAGTAGGGAAAGCAAAAACCATAGCAGTTACAACACCATCCAGTCCTGCTGCACATGTGACCATGTTACAATGTATTATCCTATATCTGCTGCCTGCCTTGAACCCTGCCTGTCTCTGGATTATGTTTACTGCCTGCCAACTGCCCTGGCCTTTGCCTGCTTCTGGATTTCACTTTATGTCTGTTGGTTGAATTGACTTCTGCTTGTTTCCAGATTGTACTTACTGCCTGCTGCCTGCCCTGACCTCTGCATGCCTCTAGGTTTTGGATACGTATACTCCTGCTGAAACATCAGTCCACACATGGCTCTCTATTGGATCACAGATACAGATACTCCTTTGTATATTTTGTCTTAGCTAGCTACAGTCTCTGACTGCTGGCTTTTGGGGAAAGCTTTACAAAAGCATTTTTAGTTATACATGTAAACAGGATCTGTTAATGTGAACAAGCTTATCTACATGTAGCTCACATTTTGGTGTCTTAGATTGGGTACAGGGGCGGACTGACAACTCATGGGGCCCCCGGGCAATAGGGGATCATGGGGCTCCTGTGTCCTTGCCCAAACTCAAAAAAGCCTATGAAAAAGGTACCAGGGGCATCTCATGGGACCCCAGGCCCTCGGGCAGTGCCTGAGTTTCCAAATGGTCAGTCCGCCCCTGATTGGGTAATTTCTGTAGCAATAGATTTCATGTGCTGTTGAAAATTCCCCTCCCATGGATTTTCATCTAAGACAGAGTTAGTTGTCCAGTCATCTTTTTAGAACACTGTTGTCACGATTTGGAATCAGGCACAGAGGCCAATGTCTGTAACAGTAGAGACGTTCACACAGTAATCACCTGTATAAATACACAAGCATATCCCCCTAGCAGATTATGGGGGCTCACCTGAGGTGTGGGTTCTAAGTACTCAGTCTTCACCAGAGCTCCTGATAGTTGAGATGGGTTTCACTGACTGCTATTGCCAGGATGCAGCCTTCAAGTCTGCCCCACCAGGAAGAGAGTAAGCGGGGGTCAGGTTGCGGATGAAACAAATAGGAAACAAGCAGAAGCGTAGTCAATGAACAAGCTAAAAGGTTGATAACAAGTAGTAGCTTGCTGGGATCAGATGGAAGTATAGGAAATGAGCAAGCCACGGTTCAATAAATGGTTGATAGCGAAGATGATGAGAAGAGCCACAGCCAAATACTGCAAAGGTCCCAGATTCAGATCCTGACAACTGTTGTGGTCATTTCCAAATATTTATATTCTTTGTTGAATGAAAAACTTAGCAAAACGATAGAAGTGATTTTCTTTTATTGTAATAAGTATCAGTGTAAAAGTGTTTTTTTTTATTGGGCACACATGGTAGGATGATAACTTCCACACAATATTCTTTCATTTTCTCGCAAGCCCCATATTAGTTGCCATGGAGGAGGAATTCTTGAAGTAACAATATCATACTTTCCATTTTAAATAACTAGCTTTTAA
The DNA here is from genome assembly GCF_062004578.1 of Staurois parvus. NCBI lineage: Eukaryota > Metazoa > Chordata > Amphibia > Anura > Ranidae > Staurois > Staurois parvus. Next base: position 17,024,219 of record NW_028317844.1, read on the forward strand.
CTTATCTTTTAAATGATGCTTTTAGAATATTAGAATGTCCACAGAACAGGATATGCAGAAAATAAACTTCAACATTTTTTCAGCCAAGTATTTTAGACATTTAACAGCAGATTCATTCTGAGATTCAATAAAATCATTTTCATATCCATGTCAGACAAAAGGTGCATTCTCTCTGAGGTAATGGGTTACACTGGCACACTGAGGATGCATTTTTCCTCTCATTCTCCATACAGAGGTAGTCCCTGAAGCCCCCAGGAGAACAATAAGCTGCACCATGCTCCCCTGATTACCCACTACATTGTGATGTTTTTTCTCCCTTGATGGAAAGCACAAGATATCTGTTCCTGCTTCAATTCTTAACAGAACCTTTCCTCTGTCAAATTTACCTCCCACAAATGGGAGAAAATGTTACCGACAATCAGTGAAAGCAGCTAAGGACTCCCTAAAACAGTATATTGGTATTCCTAACACCAGTGGGGACTGATAATGTCTCCCTTCCAAAAGATTCAAAAGTTTTATTTTAGTGGCTTCTAAGAGGAACCTCTAAAATACATAGAGATGCATTGCTGTATTGGTGAAGAAAGGGGGGGGGGGGATATCGTGAAGTTGTGGCTTAAAGAGGTCTTAAGAAAAACACAAGAGTGGAGCAAAAAATAATGGGACTGGGAGGGGTTTAGAGGCATTAGACAGGAGTTGATTGTTTGTATACTCAATCTGTTTTATTTAAGAAATACCACCTATTGGGTGCAGGGGTCTCCTGTACTCCTCCTTCCTCTACTCCTCCTCTGTCTATAATGCCTGTTTGGGGCATCTGAATTAAACATAATCTGAATTACACAAAATCCTCTCTCCTCTGTTTTTAAAAAAAATCTAAACATTCCTATCCTCTAATTTCTCATTTCCAACTTATACAGTACCTGTTGAAGATGTCCAGAAGTGGTTTTAATATGTAATTCTTCCATCATTACCTATAGTTAATTTATCACTGTAATATACAGTATTTCAACTTTAATCTTTTTGCTAGCCAGGCTATTCCAAATGTAAGAATGGTCTCAAATCGGGACACTTCCATACAAGAAGTAAGGGTAAGTTCACCTTTTTTAACATGTCATATATCACACCACTATTCCAAGTGTAAGATGTAACATGTTACTGCTGCAGCTGCTTTCGTGCCCCTGAGCCCCACTGTGACACCAGGCCATAACTGCTGTCACAATTTAAAAACGCCCACTTAGACACTTCATTCATTCACACAGTTCTGTGAATGGGAAACTCCTAACAGAGTATAACAAATAATTGTTGGCTTTAGACAGCAAATTAACAAATTGTACTCCCAAAATGGTGAGATTGTGTCTCAAGAGAAGGACATGAAACTTGATGCTTATTTGAAAAAAAAAATTAATACCAATCTAATTGAAGATAAAGAAAATAAGTTGTTTAGGGATAGAATGGCCTTTCAAAATAACCAAACCTATAAAAGGCAGGGAGACCAAGTGCAATTTAGGAAAAGACCTATGAGGACTGAAGTTATAGAAACAGAAGATGATTATGTTTCAGATTCCTCATCTAACCTTTCTACCTCTTCTCAACAGCAGGCACGTTTTTCAAAATATAAAAATATATGACAATGAAAATTGGTTAAACTCACAACATTAAAAAAGGAAATAAGAGCCAAAATTCTTGGACCAGAAGTGACGCACCGAAGTGTGTTCCACTGACCAGATATGACGTCACCTGTGGTTGTCACTGATGGGTTTCACCCCTCCTCCTGGATGTCTTCAGAGGTTCCATAACCTCTGAAGGCACCAAGGAGGAGGAGTAAAATGCACCTGTGACAACCACAGATGACATCATGTCCAGTAGGTGGAATACATGCCGGTCACTTCCGGTCCAGCAATTTTGCTCTTATATCCTTTTTTAATGTGAGTGTAACCAATTTTAATTATTACATATAATAAATTAAATTACACATGGTGGATTCCCTCTTTTGTTTACTTCATATGTGTGCCATATGAAGGACACAAAGTCACAGAGGAGGACTACAAACCCCAGTGATAACAGGATATTTACACAAAGAGCAATGACAATGACAATGACTCATATACATTTAAGAGTCCACAGTTATCGGTGAGTGAGTGGGATCACACAACACTGTTAAGAGACTGCACCAAAGTTTTTTGTATGAATAAATGAAGAAACACGTGGATATGGACTAATTGTCACTATATTTATGTTGATATTTTATTTAAATTTGTTATGATTAAAGGTAACTAGGCAGCGTTTAAACAGGTAATTTTAAACATCAATGATATTCTCATCCTGTAGGATGGTACAAAAGAACTTTTGGAGACTTTTGTAGAGCCCTTAGGTGTGAGCAAGTTCAGTCTTTCGTTCACAATGATGTGTGACCAAAAACAAAATTCATTTTCGGATGTGGACATTTTTTATACAGACTGTCTTAATTTTGAGATCAACACTTTTTTGGATGGCTACTGTGGATAATATGATTTTGAGAGCCAAGAATGTTCATCCATATAGCCTTATAAATCCATACCTTATAGTAAGTATTCACACCTTAGATTAAATTGTTCTGGTGAGGTGGACTTCATACGTGATGTAGATGCTCAAAGAGGTAGATTGTTGGCCAGAGGATATCCTAAGAAAACATTGAATAGGGCGTATCAGCGAGCCAGCTTACAATCATGGACTGATCTGATTTTTCAGGCATCACGCCCCAAGCAGGATGCAGCTGCCACAACTAAGTTGATTTTGCAATATACTGTAATAGGCAACAACAGATTTGTCATATCATAAATATAGAGTATATTGGTATTTATTACAAGCTGACCCTTTAGTAGCCACCTGTGTTAGGGACCAGGCCGAGATAGTATATCGACATAATAAATCAATCAGGGATGTTAAACCGTTTTGCCTTGAGAATATGGAGCTCTTTTAGATCTTGATGCAGCCATACTGTAATTAGTTTTTCACCTTTGAGGTGATGTGTCTTTAAGTAATATCATCATGTTCTGCATTTTGGTAAATACATTTAATATGTTAAACACTGATATATTGTACTGTATGTACACATGTAATTAGTGCTGTTATATTATTTTTTAACTATGCAAAATCACTGTATTATAAATATTGTTTAGCTAAGGTATGGTTTTTGCAGAGCATGACCTTGATGAACTACAACCACCATGTCGATGGGACCCGCATTTGCGTTAACTGTCCATATATTTTGGGGGATGGATGATATTATTATGGCCCTTAAATGTTCAATTCATTCCTTATTTTTCGAGTTCTATTTTGCTCTATTTCTTTTTTTCTATTTTCTCCCTCTTTTTTCTTCTTTTATTTTTATTGTCTCTATTTTGGGATTAGCAATATGGTGGTCGGAGTAGTAAAATGGTCCCTGATAAGCATCCCTTGTAGGTAATGAAGGAATAATATTTCCATTATGTTCTGTTCTTCCCGGGCCAAGATTAACAAATTACAAATATGGCGGCAATGTCATGACATCACTACATGATGATGTAGGTGATGATGTCATCATGTGCATACGCATTACCATTGGAATGCCATTATTGGCTCCATTATCAGGCTATTTAATCCATGCAGAGTTGGATGGATTTGAATGGCTTGGTTAATCAGCATACAGTATTTTTGGGGACCCCTTAATCCTAGGACTTCTGACTTCATTGGAAAGCTAATGGGTGAACCTTAAGATTATCTAAGATTGTGGAAACACCCCCATCACCTCTTTGACAACTTGTTCAAGGGCTATGGGGAACCTCCAGTACCATAGGATTGCTTTCTGTCATATATTTTTAAATGTTATGTATCTCTTTGCTTTTCTTTGTCTCCTTTTCCAATTTATATATAAGTATATGGGAGATGTAAGGAACATAGAGATATACTGTATAGAGACATGGCATGAGCATTGGAGGAATGGACAAGAGGGGTATATAGAGTGTCTTTATGGCCCTATAAGGGATAATGTTGGTTTCATATTTTGGGGAGTAGAGGTGTAGTTTAGAGTTCCCTGGGCTGGATAGATTGCACCTGATTATACAAATGTCCCCACATTTGATACGTGTCAGTACCCCTTAGCAAGGATAGCATTAATCAGAGAAGCAGCCAAAAGGTCCATAGTAACTCTGAAGGAGCTATAGAGATCCACAGCTCAGGTGGGAGAATCTGTCCACAGGACAACTATTAGTCATGCACTCCACAAATCTGGCCTTCACGGAAGACAGGAAAGCCATTGTTGGAAGAAAGCCATAAGAGGTCCCGTTTGCAGTTTACAAGAGACCATGTGGGTGACACAGCAAACATGGAGGAAGGTGCTCTGGTCAGATGAAACCAAAATTGAACTTTTTGGCCTAAAAGCAAAGAGCTATGTGTGGTGGAAAACTAACACTGCACATCACCCTGAACACACCATCCCCACTGTGAAACATGGTGGTGGCAGCATCATGTTGTGGGGATGCTTTTCTTCAGCAGGGACAGGGAAGCTGGTCAGAGTTGATGGGAAGATGGATGGAGCCAAATACAGGGCAATCTTAGAAGAAAACCTGTTAGAGTCTGCAAAAGACTTGAGACTGGGGTGGAGTTTCACCTTTCAGCAGGACAAGGACCTTAAACATACAGCCAGAGCTACAATAGAAAGGTTTAGATCAAAGCATTTTCATGTGTTAGAATGGCCAGTCAAAGTCCAGACCTAAATCCATTTGAGAATCTGTGGCAAGACTTGAAAATTGCTGTTCACAGACGCTTTCCATCCAAGCTGACAGAGCTTGAGGTATTTTGCAAAGAAGATTGGGCAAAAATGTTGCTCTCTAGATGTGCAAAGCTGGTAGAGACATCCCCAAAAAAACTTGCAGCTGTAATTGCAGCCAAAGGTGGTTTTACAAAGTATTGACTCAAGGGGGCTGAATACAAATGCATGCCACACTTTTCAGAATTTTATTTTTCTTTTAATTTTGAAAACCATTTATCATTTTCCTTCCACTTCACAATTATGTGCCACTTTGTGGAAATGTGGAAAATTTCAAGGGGTATGAATACTATTTCAAGGCACTATAGCATAAGCATAAGGCTGATAGCAGAGAGCGATGAGGAGGCTCTGTGGAGCGTAGGGACGCACAGCAGTGCTGTTTTTGAAAACAAACAAAATTCAACAGAAGGTATACACAAGGATTGTGACAAGAATCCAAATATTGAATATTCCTCCAGCCAGTTGGTCAAAGCTATCTGAAATAAAAGACTCAGTGTTTTTGTTGTTTTTGTGCATGGAATGAGAGGATTTCCTACCATTATATGAGCATTTGACTGCAGATGGGCATAGCTATTAAGAAGGAAGAGTCTTGATCATGAATGATATTCACCACAGCATTGTTGCATATCAATGTGAGATAAGCCATGATATCTGGTGAGTGTCACTGGGTTGGGGGGTGATCCGTCTGGAGCACATGGTGTTACTGGAGTGGAGGTTACGTTGACACTTGTGAAATCTTCATTCAATCACATGCTGGTGTAGTAAGACAGAAGTAGTTCACAGTTGTATGGTGGACTTGATGGGAATGACAGTTCATGTTTGGTTTTCACTTTCATGAATTGGACATTTTTTATTTATTTACATATTTATCTATTTGACTTATTTGAATTATTTATTTTATATACGTTATAGCACTAGAGCATTTTATTTGGATGTTGCACTGCTTACACTGGCTATAATTGTGTTTGTTTTTAATAGTACCTCAATGTCTGTCTGTATATATATTGTGACAGTGTGGCAATCTGTCACGCAGGATTCTCAACAAGGCAGGTTGAGGGGCTCCAGGGTAAGTGTTTGATATGGAGGAAAGTGGCTTTTCACTTTCCTCCTTTGTTTGTAAGGGATCTGGAGCCTGAAGATTTCAAAGAGATCTGGGAGGGATGAAATCTCCAATCCTGGGACCAGGTTTTGGAAATGGCCAGGAGACTGATTGCACAGGTGTGTGCAGGCCTTTTCATAGAGTCAGGACCAGGGTTCTGGGCTCCACCCCGGCAGATAGGAGTCAGGAGGGCTCTACCAAGGAGAGGTGGAAGCCAAAAGCGGCAAGGAGCTGCTTGGGAGTAGCTGTGTGCTAGTGGCTAGCTGTGTGCGAGAGCCATGTTTTTGAAAGAGTCTGCAGGAGACAGACGTAAGCCTGAAGAGGAAGGCCAGTGGAAGATTGTATATATCTGAGAGAGCCAGGAGGCTGAATTTTGTTTATGTGGATGATAGATACCCCTGTGTGGGAAACTTCTGATGTTTTGAACTTTCATTTAAATAAAAGTGGGCTAAAAAGGCCTTAAAAAAGAAAGCGAGTTGCTGTGTGCTTTTAACCAAGCTCTACCATTTGAAGCGAGTTCCCACAATATTTATATACAGTATATATATATATATATATATATATATATATATGGGTACCTTTAAAATCCTTTGTTTTTTTCTAAGTTAGGGATTTGTCTATATTTTAATAAATAATTTAAAGTTGTCATTAGAACAAGAGTTAATGGAAATTTTTCTATAACCCATTTTTGGTGACAACTCTCTAAAAAAAGATGAATTCTCTTTATTTTGTAGAGATTTCCGCTGAATTTTTGTTGTGCCTTTGGAACAGGCAATCAAGGGAAACCTCCCCAAACTGACAGAGGTTTTAACCCTTCCTCACTTTATCCAAAACTAAAATAAACTCTTTTGGCTATACATAGTTATATGTTAAGAAGAAGTTAACTATATAGTCATTCTACAGTATATCATGAATTGATTTCAGGTCAGAAAGTAAAGTTATAATTACAAGTAGTAATAACTGCATAGCAAAATTAGATACATTATCCAAGTAGCCAGGGCTACAATAGTATATATAGTATCAAAATTAGCTTGATATGACTGGTATAACACTAATATAGAACTATATTACTGAGCTACACGTGTTTAAAGGCTATATGCATGCTTGCCTGAATAAAATAGCTGCTGCCTACGTAGATCTTCAGAATTTTCTCTTTCATTCAAAATCTTATTTTCCCCTGGTCGTACTTGTGTATTTGAACCCTCTGAATGGCTATGGGGCCATCTCCCAGGTGTCTCCTGTATGGCCCCATAGGAGTCTATAGGGATTAACTGCAAAGTTATGCCCAGTCAAAAGAGGACATAGGCTAAGAGACAAGGGAGCTAGAGAGCAGGAAGTCTTGGGAGGAGCAGAGAGGACAGTTTGGGTGATATTTGGAGACAAGATTGGTTATGTAGCTCAGAGTTGTAAATGGCTTTGTATGTTGTTAATATGTTTAATTTTATTAGTTGGGCAATTGGAAGTCAGTGGGATTGGCAGAGAGGGGTGGTGGACACTGAGCAGTTGGTAAGGTATACGAATCTGGCAGCAAAATTCATGATAGTCTGCGAAAAGGTAGCCCTATGAGGCGGGGGTTTCAATAGTCAAGGCAAAAGGTAACAAGGGAGTGAATATGTTGCTTAGTGGTTTCAATGGTTAAAAAGGGGTGTATTTTGGAGATGTGAAGTTTACAATATTTGGACAGTGACTGGATTTGGAGCTGAAAGGACAGGTCAGAGTCCAAGATTACACTTAACACCCTGGTATGAGGGGAGGGACTGATATTTTCTTTAACCACTTGCCGCCGCCTGCTGTTTATAAACGGCAGGATGGTGGCACTCCAGGGGCGGGTTGCCGTTCATAAACGGCACCCACCATTTCTAGCTGTGCGGGCTCCCTGGGACACAGTGAAACACCGATCGTCGGATGGGACCTCTGTACGAGGTCCCGATCATGTGATCACTGATTGGCCAATAAGTGATCACATGCAAAGTAGTAAGCAAGATGTCACTTGTGACATCATTGCTTACTACGTGTGAAATCTGTGAATGATCACAGAGATCACATGGTACAAGGCTATTCACAACAGCCTTGTACCATGTGACAAGCTGTGACCAATCACAGGTCACTCAGTATTTCTCAATGGCTGCAAGAATGCAGACAGAGAGAAAGAGAAATGATTGCTTTTACATCCTATATGGGTGTAAAAGCAATCACTGCAAAAAAAAAAAAAAGACTTCATCGCCCCCCACAAGTAGTACAGTGTCACCATGTACTGCTAGGGTGACAGTATGTAAAAAAAAAAAAACATAAATAATAATATAAAAAAATAAAATAAAAATGTAAAAAAAAATGTTTAAAAATTATAATTTTTGGTTATAAACTATTTTGGCCTTTTTTTTTTTTTTTTTTTACTAAAAAGATAACCGAATACATTTTGGCCAAGATTTATGATGAAAGATTATTTATTTGCAAAATTTTATAAGAAAAACACTTTTTTAAAAAATTTTTGGACATTTTAATTTTCATAGCAAAAAAAATAAAAATCCCAGCGGTGAATAAATACCACCAAAATAAAGCTTTATCTGTCTCAAAAAAATGGCAAAAAATTCATATGGGTACAGTGTTGCATGACCGCGCAATTGTCATTCAAAGTGTGATAGCGCTGAAAGCTGAAAATTGCCCTGGACAGGAAGGGGGTAAAAGTTTCCGGACAGAAAGTGGTTAATTGATCTTGATGGAGATGTCAGGGGAGGGGGTACGAGCAGGAGGAAACACATTTTAAATAGTACAGTACATAATTGTTTTCTAATTGTGGAATTTGTCTTCCACCCTTAAAGGTGTGAGTAATTCTTGCAACAGATAAAAATATATTTTACCTAACATGACAAAAATATGTCAATCTTTAATGACAATCAGTTTGTGTTTAAAAACAATCACAAAATGAACGATAAACTGCCAGATATCAGACCAGCTGATTTTCCAACAGGACAGAAAAAAATTCTTGCTAACCAATTAAAGAGCTCTCTTCAGTGAATGTAACTTCAGCTCTCCGCCTCCTGCTTTTCAGAGCTGAGAGATCCTGTGTAAATTCTTCACTTTTAATGGATTTAGGGAATAGATGATTTGTTTCATCTCTGTGTATCACCTGAGATAAGTCACTTCACTGGATATATACTGTACGTATATATATATATATATATGGGTTTACAACCACTTTGAAGCAGAACTATGCTCACCTTAAATCCAGCAATGCATCATCCCCAGAACTCCCCATCGGCTGCTGACATCTTTGGGCGGACAGCTTCCTGGTCTCAATCACCAGCCGCTGTCATTGACTCGACTGAGATGACCTCACTCCCACGCATGCGAGGCAGTTCCACGAGATTTGGTATTGACGAATTTGTGCAGTGAGCTTCATTAGCACAGCTTACTGTACAGGGGCAAACAGGCTGGCAAGTGGATTTAATGCAGAGATGACAATGCATGTCTCTTCTACTTTAGCAATTTCTTGACTGCTTTATGGATTTTGGGGTCCTGTACTTGGCTAGACTGCCAAAATGTCTCTCACATGTGGTTGCCCCATACTCGGGAGAAGTAGCAGAATGTATTTTGGGGAGCAATTCCACATATACCCATGGCATGTGTGAGCAGTAAATCATTTAAGTGACAATTGTGTGTAAAAAAAAAATATTTTTTTTTTTTGTCATTTTCCAAAAACTTGTGGTAAAAGAATTAATTCTTCTATTGCTTGAACATGCCTCTCAGCAAATAGTTTGGGGTGTCTACTTTCCAAAAAGGGGTCGTTTTGGGGGGTGGGGGCATTCTATGCCCAGCATTAGAAGCTTATGCCTCACATCACTCACTCTTCTAACCACCTGAAGACCAAGCCTTTTCTGACACTTTTTGTTCACATGAAAAAAATCAGTATTTTTTGCTAGGAAATTAATTTAAACCCCCAAACATTATATATTTTTTTAAAGCAGACACCCTAGTGAATAAAATGGTGGGTACTACAATTTTTTATGGCACATAGTACTTGCGCAGTGATTTTTCAAATGCAAGTTTTTTTTTACTTTTAATGCACAAAAACACAATATATTGGCCAATTATTTGGTAAAATATAAAAGATAATGGTATGCCAAGCAAATAGATACCAAACATGACATGCTTTAAAACTGCGCATGCCCCGTGCAATGGCGACAAACTGCAAAAAGTTTTAATATCCATAGGCAACGATTTAAAAGCCACCGTTTTAGATTTACAGAGGAGGTCTAGTGTTAGAATTACTGCCCTTGATCTGACGTTCATGGCGATACCTCACATGCATGGTGCAACCACTGTTTACATACTGGCACAGAGTCAAGGCTTGTGCACACAGGTGTGCGTGCATGGGAGGGGCGATTTTTTTTTTTTAGTTATTTTGATTTTTTAAAATTATTTTTACATTGTACCTTTCCTTTTTTTGTTTTTGATCACTTTTAATGCTATAACAGGGAATGCAAATATCCCCTATAACTTCAATGGGCATTGTCATATATTGTTTTTTGAGAAATCTGGGGTCTATCAGACTCTGGATATCTCCCCTGCCCTTACATTATCTAATCAAACCAAAATCGGTGTGATCAGATGTTTTCCCAATTTACAAATGGCGCTGTTTATATCCTTCGAAACTGAAGTGATGAAATGCTCGTAGCTTCCAAATTCTTAGACTATAGAGATGATTTGGCACCACTCTGGTCTCCAATCAGCTCTATGATCAGCTGGCAGAAACACCGGCTGCATTCTCAGATTCCCCCGATGGCACGAGACTGCGCAAAAAGGTCGTGGAAGGCAGCGGGGGAGGGGGGGCATCATCTCCTGCTGCTTGTAAAAGCAATGCTGCAGCTAATTAGCCACTAGGATTGCTTTTACATGAAAGCCAATCGATGGCTGAAAAAAACTATACCAGGATGACGCCTGCAGTTGTAGGCATCATCCTGGTATAACCATTCAAAGTCCAGTGATGTACCAGTACATCACTGGTCCTTGTTGGGTATATATGCTGTGTTCTTTTTTTTTTTGTATGCAGCCTGTGGACTGAATGAAAAAATGAGAAGAAATCTCTGCCAGAAAAAGTGTGTGGTATGCCCACCATTAGAATATACCACCTGCATCCACCCACTTCTAATGGTAAGCACACATTAGGTCACACTTTGCCACAAGCGCCAGTTCCAAGATTGAACAAATGTCTAAATAGTGGCACGCTTGAATAAAAATTGTCCACGTATAAGTGGTACCCCATATAAAAAAGGATAACACCAAGTCCCAAACTATCTTGCCACTGCTCCCCATGTAGTCTGGGCATCCGGGGGGCTCCACGTGACTATCTTTTCCCTCGTAAATCTGAAACTTATAAGTATAGCCTGTTGCCCTCTCACAGGTCTTCTACATCTTGACCCCATATCTGGCACGCTTGCAGGGGAAAAATTGTTTAAATGCAAGGCGGCCAGAAAAATTAATGAGGGAATCATCAACGCAGATGTTTTGCTGGGGAGTATAGACATCTGCAAATTTTTGGTTAAAGTGATTTGCGAGGGGCTGAATTTTGTGGAGTCGGTCAAATTCAGGGTTACCCCGAGGATGACAGAGTGTATTGTCATTGAAATGCATAAAACACATTATACTCTCATATCTATGCCTGGCCATGGCAGCATAGAACACGGGATGTGATGAATCGGGTCTGTGGACCAATACAACCGCAATTCATTTCATTTAGTAATGCCCATGTTGAGGGTTAGGCCCAAAAAAAATGTAAATTCGAAAACCGTAATGAGATTCCATGCAAATGGTCTGGCAAGGTTTGAATTTGGGTTGGTGGCGATAAATTGTTGTGCATATAAATTGCTTTGATCCACAATCAACGCAAACAGATATTCTGTGAAAAACAGCTCCAAAAATCAAGGAGGTATGTGAAAGACCAAGATGTACTAGACCGCTGGTACTCGCCAGTTCACCAAAAGGTAGAGCAGCACTAGTACTGGCACTCTGCTGCATATGAGAGTCATCAAAATTTACCAGCAAGTGCTAACAGAGATCAGGCCTGATTCTGCGAGCACTGCGGTTTTGTGTGCAATGTATCAAGTGACAGTGACCTACTGACACTGCACTTGCTGAAGGAGAAGGGGGGGAGTAAGCGTAGGGGCTAAACGCAGGTGTTGGCAGGTGCCGGGGCTGATCCCGCTAACGCTACATTTTTTGGGACGCTATATTAATGTGAACGCTGGTATAGTGCTGATCTGATCAAAGATATTGACCCGTTCGGACACTATACTAGCAATGTAGGTTTATTGTGCATGAGCGTGTTCCTGGCAATCAAGGGGTTAAATGTGATGACTGGTGTACTGACAGGCAATCTGACACTATCTGGGAGGGGCGTGAAAACCATGGTAGCGCGAATCACGTATATATATATATGTGATTTTGTACACCCGTGCCCCCTGTAGCAGTATTTCTGCTATAGGGCGGTCAGGAAGCGGTTACAGAAGTGGTTTGTGTTACGTCGCTGCTTTACTTTAACTGACAATTGCGTGGTCATGCAACACTGCACCCAAATTAAATTTACATCCTTTTTTCCCACAAATTGAGCTTTCTTTCAGTGGTATTTGATCGCCTGTGCGTTTTTAATTTTTTGCGCTATAAAAATAAAGGCTGACAATTTTGAGAAAAAAAAACAATATTTTGGACTTTTTGCTATAAAACATGTCCAGTAAAAAAATGTAAAAATCTAATTTAGTCATAAATTTCTGCCAAAGTGTATTCTGCGACATGTCTTTGCTACAAAAAAATCCAAATATGTGTAAATTAATTGGTTTACATGAAAGTTATAGCGTCTACAAATGGCTGGAAATATATTGGAATTTTTTTTTAAATTATACTAATAATGGCGGAGATCAGCGACTTATGGCGGTGATCAGCGATTTATGACAGTGATCAGCGACTTATGGCGGGACTGCGGGACTGTGGCGGACATTTTGACACTGGGGGGGGAACTGACTTGGGATCACTGACATCACCAGTGACACCAATACTGTGATCAGTGCAAAAAAAAAACACTGACACTGTACTAATGGCACTGGGGAGGAAGGGGTTAACATTTTTTAGGTAATGAAAGGGTTAACTGTGTGAGGAGAGTGTTTTACTGGGGGGGGTGTACTTCACGGGAACACACTGATCCCGAGATAAACTCTTCTCTCAGGATCAGCGTGTGCTCGGAACTGACAGAGAGCAGACTTGCAGTGTAAACACTGCAGCTGTGCTCTCTATCAGTGATTGCTGGTAATCGCCGGGACCCGGTGGGTAATGATCGGCCGGGACCTGGTGATGGGCACCCGCTGCCTCCATCGGTGGGATGGGTAGGGCGGGAACGCGCCTCACACGCGCCCCCTACCTGTTTTGCAGAGCACCGTTTAAAAATGGCGTTTTACACAGATGTGCCGCCCTGCCGCAGTAAAAACACTGTGGCTGGTCGGCAATCAGTTAATAGCAAAAATTCAAAAATATTGTTTTTTACTCAAAATTGTTGGTCTTCTTTTATTATAGGCAAAAAAAAATAATAAACACACAGGTGATCAAATACCACCGAAAGAAAGCTCAATTCATGGAAAAAAGGGACATAAATTTAAATTGTGTGCAGCGTTGCATGACCACGCAATTGTCAGGTAAAGTAACGCAGCACCATAAAGGAAAAAAATGGCCTGGTCAGGAAGGGGGGTAAATCCTCAGGAGGGCAAGTGGTTAATTTAACAGATTACTTTACTACCACTCTATAAACATATTTTTAAAGGAATATAGCCAAATGTATGTGTTTCACAATTTATGTTGTTTTATTTGTGCTTGGTAGATAATCCTTTTCTATTTCTATTAATTCTATGCATTATGAGTAGTAATAGCAGCAGTAATAAGTACCTACCATTATGTACTGTTTAGAGTTCTTTTGTAATTATCAAGAATTTAATGATACCATTTACCTGCATATATTTATACCAACAGCATTAGTGATGGACAAAATTGACCAGGTTCGATTTGCCAAGGTTGCAGCAAAGTTTGTTTGAAATTCAGTGAACCTGAACTTAGAGCCAAGCCCAACTGAAGCCTAAATGAATGAGTGAATCATGTTATTAAAGCACTGCAAATCTTTTGATGTGATGGCTGCATTAGTTTTCTTTTTTAGGCTTTTTTACATAAATAAATAAAAGCTGATCATTGTAAGCACCCCTGCTAGTGTTAAATGGTCTGTCTCACCCCTGTACCTGCAAGAGAGCTTTTCTGTTGAAAAACAACAGAGTTACTGGCTGGATCACCGGATGACAATAGAAAGAAAGTCTAAAATGGAAATTAATGTAGCCATCATATCTAAGAGTTGATAAGCTGCATTATGAGAAATATTTTCTTTTGTGTTTAATACTGGTTTAAATTCTAGCTGTTTTTAGCACTAATAAACAAACTACTGTCAAAAAGGAATATAAATCTGAGCACTGCCATGGGGAACATGGATCAATGCAAAAACAAAATTTCAAAAATAACATACAGTGGAGAGTGGGCCATTTCTTGTAGCTTAAGGACAACATTGAAAATACAAAAATCCTTTTACCAACAACCCACAATTGGCTATCATAGTTAAAAGGCTGGTCAGAGCATCTGTTCTGAGAAGATGTTTTAAAATGCCATTGTTTGTACTGTTCACAAACTCATCAGGTGTGGTAAAGATGCCTGTAGTCATACTGTAATTAGACAGTGCAGATTATAGGAAAACTCCAAACAATGGACCCATTTCAAATGGCACATAGAAACTGACCAGTAGTTTGCATTGGTGATTCTTGTTTTCACTAAAACTTTCCTGCTTCTGATCACTTTTTATCAAGTCCTCATTAAGGATTAAAAGACTGTAGATGATACAGCAGTGTAAATTTGGCCAGCAAGATATTTTTATTGAGGAAGAACCAGCCGAAATGCGAGGGAATGAGTACAGGCAGGTGTTTTAAAAAAATTAAGAGACCACAGACAACAAAGCAGTGTAGCATTAGCCAGTAGCAGGACAATTTTAAATAAGAAGGCCCTAGGCCCAAATTAACTAGAGACAAAAAGCGCAGGCTGGGGCTTCACAACAAAAATTAAGATACCGCAGAGGATACAACAGCATAAAATTGGCCAGGACCAGGAGCAGGACAGCTTTAATTAGGGATGAAAGATCTAAATGTTATAGAGACAAAGAGTACAAGTAGGTGTTTTACTACAGGAATTGAGAGTCCACAGATGATACAGTAGTGTAAAATTGGCTGGCAGCAAGACAATTTAAATTAGCATGACTAGGCCCAACTTTGCTAGAGACAAGGAGAACAGGCTGGGGTTTTACTATAAGATTTAAGATACTACAGAGGATACAGCAGTATAGAATTTGTCAGCGATAGGACAGTTTATTCAGGAATAATAGACATAACTGGTATATGCTTAGCTTTTATTTTATTTATGGAGATAGGATAATGTGTTGAGTATGAGTGATATATTGTGAGATGGTTTATGTGCACACTGTACTTGCACAAAAGGCCATATCAATATCTAATAAGAATAACCAAAAAATAAACAAAAGTCCGAAAATACCACCCCTGAAACCACGTTTTTAGGGAAAGACTAAAATAAAGGCCCTATCAACATAAAAAATATACCTACAATGTAAATTAAAATTCCAAAGTGCCATATCCTGAGACTCATTTTTTAAAAGTCCTGCAGCAACAAGAAAAAATTGCAATGCATGGGACAGCAGCTGAAAATGTCCGCTAACCTCAAATCAACCAGAAACTAAAATGTAAAAATGACTAAAATGTATGGCCTTGGGTGGAGGTCAGCAACCTGTTGATTGAGATCTTCCAATCAACTGAAGGTAGGTGGCGGGTAGAAGTGAGTCTGTCAAAGCCAATCTTAAGTGGCAAAGGCATTCCCCACCCAGCAGCACGCCCTTTTCTTACGTGTGGCTGCAAGACAGGGATTGCCTCTGCAATCTATGACAGCTTTCAGGTGGGATAGCCCAGGAAGGTTGAGGGTTTTGTCCTGTGCTGATCCCCACCAGCCCTCCTTTTAAGTCTATCCAAGGCACTTGTGGATGACATTATGTGGGATGGACAAGAGAGGAGGGCGCCTGGAATCAGCACTAGAACAGGTAGATCTGCCACAGCAACTTCCCTGCATAACCACTTCTGTTCCCTCCTGAGTACCCTGCGCAAATCCACACTGGATGACCTCATTAGTCTAACAAGGTCATCCAGTCTGGTTTCCTGCTTATAAACACCATCTGTAAAAGTTTTGGTTGGAAAAGTTCAAAAGATCATCCACTGAGTTTTTTCTGGCTTCCTCTTTCCATATGGGCTATGTGGAATGGAGATTCTGATTCCAAGGACGATGGTATGATACACAGCGGGACTGTGTGAAAGCACTTATTGACCTTTCCTTGGTATATACAGTACTTAGGAAGTCAACAATCTCTAGTGAGTTTGGTCCCTGCAGGCGATACGGGTGATTACACGGATTAGAGGAGCTGCAAGCAAATTTGCACAGAGTACTAATTACTTTATGTTCAAGAAGAATTACAGCACATATGTTTGCACTTAAATGTAGCACTTTTTGAACTTCCACTTTGGACTTTAAACAGCACTAAAGAACTACAGTCTGCAGTTAAAGCATTAAAGAACATTGAGCTGATTTATTGCATTGTGATGTTTAATGTTGTCATAAAGTTTGACACTAAGGTAACACAAGTTCTTTTACATAGTTTGAAGGGTGAGCACAACCTTTTATTTAAATCATTAGGTACCTCCTCTGCCCATCCATAGATCCACTTAATGAACTGAAGCTGTGATGTCACAGACACTAAAAGGTCATATTCTTTGAAACTCAATAAAAAACTATTTGAACATTTATAATGGACTGTATATACTGTATTCTGAAGTTCGACTTTAAATTTTGTTTCAATGCAAGACAGAGGTCATGAATATCCCTAGCAATACAAATAGTTTGTTATTTTACCATACCATACCATACCATAGAGATATATCATTCAAAGGTATTTTTTACATAATTTCCATTAGGGATATACTAAATCAGCAGAGGCTTAGAGACATACAGTGAAAGATAAGGGCCAGCAATTTAACTAAGGTAAATTGAAGGAACGGGGCGGTTACACAAGGACTAGAGCTTTTTGCTGATGAATTGGTTCTCATCTACCTTTATTTGCCATGAGCTGATTTAACTATCACTATGGGGTATATTTCATAGCATTACTTCCAATGACTCTTTCAAGTAATTCTGACTTGAGTATTCCTCACACAGTGGAGGTCTAATTAAATACTGTTGCACAGGGAGTTTAGTTTAACAGAGCATAAAATCTTTTTACTTGAAAAAGTGCTGACATTATTAGCTAAAAATGTTGGAAACCCAACCTTAAAATTTCAGCAGGGCTAATAACCATATACAAACATCCTGTACAAGCTGACAGAGGTGTACAAATATACACAGATGGGAAATAATTTCTGTAAGACAAAGTAATTAACTACAAAAAGACAACGCTACAATAATGTTCGAATAGCATGTAAAATACATTTAATTTAATTCCTGAATAGATAGAAATGACATATATTTTTATATATTTTGTATTAAATCATATGGATGCTTTAAAAAAAAATCCTGTTATACACAGTGCTCTGGTACCTACCAACACTACAATAATGTGCTCTGGTACCTACCAACACTACAATAATGTTCGAATAGCATGTAAAATACATTTAATTTAATTCCTGAATAGATAGAAATGACATATATTTTTATATATTTTGTATTAAATCATATGGATGCTTTAAAAAACAATCCTGTTATACACAGTGTTCTGGTACCTACCATGGCAGCCTGGAAAGCCTTGGTGACTAGAGTTCTCCATATTCTGCCCTTAGCGCTGTATTTTATATTATACTAAGTTTGACCGCATTGCCTATATATGCTATAGTATATTGTTTGTGCCCTTCTTTGCTTTGCTCTTCACTCCTCGGAGATGGCACTTGAACTCTTAACTATAGGAAAATTTCTGTTTTCAACCAATTTCTGTACTTGATATGCTAATTCAAAGGTAGGATGATCGTTTGAATAAAAAGAATTTTCCAAAAATAGAATTTCTGTTATATATATCTTTAATCCTGCAGTCTTCAGCTGGTCTGGTGACATCATGGATCCTTCTTTTTCACATCCATCAGTGGCAGTGGGTGGTCTTTACTACAGCGTAGAACCTTTTCAGGTAATGTTATTCAGTGCCACAGTACTCAGGGCCAAGGTCTCGTTATGATCCATCCCTAAGGAGTGTATCCATAGCAGCATGGGCTCAGCGGAAGTGGGTTGAATACAGCTGGCCATCATTCAGCTGCAAAAGAAGCACCATCTAGTGGTGGGGAAGACTTTCTGCTGAGGACGGCACTAGATTAAAGATGAGTATTGCAGTGAAAGTGCACAGCAATTTATGCTTAATTTCTGCTTAAAACATGGATTTCTGCTTCAAATAAACCATAAAAAACAAGAAATAGAGATATACAGTATATAATGTCTGGGTCACACTGCATTACAGGCAACCCATTTTCATGTGTTGAACAGTTCTCACTGTAATTTTGAGTATATATGGATATGGCACAAATAATGAGCCTCTGTTTTGCTCTCTATCCATAGTTACACGTTATCATTTGCTAAATATGCACACTTTTTAGCTTTGTTAAAAAAAACATTATCACTAAAGCTAGTTGGTTATGAACTACCATCAGCAACAAACTGAGTGATTAATTAATATATCAGAACTAGTGAAACTGCAGGCCACAAAGATTTCTTACATTGCATGTAACAAAGCTTCATGTTTTTACAAAAAGGCAAATGAGTTCCTATTTCTTAGGCATATTTCGCCTTTAGTTTCTTTTTATATTTGGATTTTATTCATCAATATTCTAGCCTAATATATGCAAGGTCATTCCTATTCTGTTCCATTATTATCTTTATTAAATATAGAACATGATAATATGTTTTTCAACCAAGAAAGAGATGACTAACTATATCAAAAAAGATACGCTCTTTTCTAAGAAATTCCTATAATCTTCATGTGATCAAATTTGTTTCATTTGAACTTTAAATATTCTGAGAAATTATAATGAATAAAATCTCAGCTTCAGCATCTAATTTATCTAATATGTCAATGACCATTACAAAGTAGCAGCTCTGTTGGTTAACGTTCAGCAACTTTCCCCTCAATACTCATTCACCAATGATATTCCAACATATATTTTTATTATTCATTTATACCAGTTAACAGTAGTATGTAGTATGCACACCCACCATTTTTTGCTTGTTGTAGTTCAGCAATGTATTTCTCATCTAATTTCACCAAAAGGGAGTTGATTTATTTGATTTAATGGATTGCCACCATTTGTGGTAATCAAAATCCCAGGACAGCTAAAACTAGATTAGGTAAAACCTTTAGGTTATATTTGAATCTCCAGGACTACTTATCATAGGGCATATCTGTGATTCACAAACAGACGTCTATAAAATAGTTTACTATGGTAGGCAGTATCATGGTTTTATTATATAATTGTGATCCATTATTGTGTACAAATGGCCCCTATAATTGACAGAAGTTGATTTTGACTCGGCTCAGATGAAATGTGTTTTAAAAGGTTTTTAATGAAAATGGAAAGTTTTCATTAAGAACAAAGTAGATTATTCCAAGAGGTAACTTCTCTTCTAGAGCAAACCCACAGACTTGAAGCTTTACGCAAACAATCCCTATTCCAGAGTGTAGCTACCAAGTTGCAGATTTTCAGAGACAAATTTAACTCAATCCTTTTTCACAAATTCAAAATACAAAGAAACATATGAATTCACAAATAAGCATAAGAAGATTTTGGCTACAACTTTCAGAGGGACAGGCTGAGATCATATGTGCTATAGAAGCAAATCCAGGGAAGAAAGTTTATAGATACCAGAAATTTGTGAAACATTATTTGAGATAAGAAAAGCTTCACAATATCATTGACTCTTCCCTACACTTTAAGTGTCCAAGTAACACATAAACCTATAATACCTTCTCCATGCCTTGTTTTGCTGATGAACATCTTTTATGATGCAAATAGGGTTGGATGCAGTGTGATGACTTCCTTGTCCTTCCTAGAATGGCTTGCTCTCTCATGTCTGCAAGTACTATTGCTTGCCTCTTGATCATGGAAACCATGACCTTGTTCTCTCTGCTACATTTTAATGCCTTTTGCTAAACTTGTGAGCCAAGCATTCCAGCTACTAACACCTGGAGCTCCTGGTACCAAGCCAGCTCATCAATCAGCTACTATAATACCCACATGTGTTATACTTGTGACAAGCCTGGACACCTTAGGAACATCTGTCCTGAGCAGAAGAATTCCTGTCTAGCTGGCCAGCACCGCTTCCTCTGTGTTAAACATAAATGGAATTTCAAGGAGAAACACTAACCACCTACAGCCTCTGATTGTGGGCAACAGAATGTTAAAAGCTTTTGGGGCACCAGCACAGTCACACTCATGTGCTCTGAGCAGGTGGGTGAGAAAGATATCATCCTAAAGAAATTTCTTACTCTCACTGGATTGGTGGGGCCATTCACATGTCCTTGGGGCTGGAAGGATAGGTTGGAGTCCAGAATGACACCAAGTACTCTGGCCTGCGGGGCGGGTTTGATATTGGTGTTGTTGGATGTGATGTAGAAGTCAATGGGGGGTGGGGTTCGGGCTGGGGGGAAGACAAGGTGCTCGGTTTTGGAGAGATTCAGTTTAAGGAAGTGGAGCGACATCCAATCTGATATGTCGCTCAGTAAGTGTGTGATTTGGGCAGAGACCGAGGGGGTGAGGTGGGGGGTTGAGAGATAGATTTGTGTGTCGTCGGCATAGAGGTGGTAGTTGAAGCCGTGAGAGTGTATGAGTTGGCCAAGGGAGGAGGTGTAGATGGAGAAGAGAAGGGGCCCAAGGACAGAGCCTTGAGGGACCCCAACAGAGAGGGGGAGTGAGGGGGAGGTGGTAGCATTATAGGTAACGCTGAAAGAGCGTTGTGACAGGTAGGATGAGAGCCAGGAGAGAGTAGAATCTCTGAGGCCGAGGGAGTGTAGTATTTTGAGGAGGAGGGGGTGGTCAACTGTGTCGAAGGCCGCAGAGAGGTCAAGGAGTAGGAGCACTGAATAGTGGCCATTAGCTTTGGCGGTTAGAAGGTCGTTGGAGCTATTTATGAGCTATTTATTCATCTAGACATGGTGAAAACGACTTGCTGAAGTTCAAACCGAGCATCAGAATGAGGGAATAACACACATAATGGGATAATGAGGGAATAACACACACCTGACCATGGTACAGCTGAGAAGTCAATTGTCCCATTACTTTTGGTCCCTTAACAAGTGGGAGGCACATATGAAAACTGTTGTAATTCCTACACCGTTCACCTGATTTGGATGTAAATACCCTCAAATTAAAGCTGACAGTCTGCAGTTAAAGCACATCTTGTTTGTTTCATTTCAAATCCATTGTGGTGGTGTATAAAGCCAAAAATGTTAGAATTGTGTCGATGTCCCAATATTTATGGACCTGACTGTATATATATCTCAATAGCAATGCAATTATATTGCTGCTGCAAACATGTCCTTATTAAGTCCATGACTTTGACACTTCTTCTAGTGCTGTGATGTGAAATAATAAACGTGCAGTCCACCAATCATTAAAAAAAATTGTACACCTTCACCGTTTGTGCTCTCACCTGGTGTATATGACCAGAACATTAAATGAGGTCATAAAAAGCTTGTGTCCCTTTAATTGGACTTAGTGGTAAATGGATAGGATTATTCCACTTTCCTTGGGATGGATGGATGTGTTCCTTCTTCCCAGCAGAGGGTCTCCTTGCTTCCTAATGGATTTTCCTGGAGTCGGATAGATGGATTGATGGAAATATCCCTCTTCCCACTAGGGGGTCTCCTTCTTCCTTAGGAATTTTTCTCCACAGGTATAATAGCCATGAAATGTAATGAAGAAATATAGTGCCTTATCCTCTTTAAAATTAATTTATTAAATAAAGTAGTGTACTCACAGGTATTTCAAGTTAAAAACACATTAAAATGTTGAGATTTTAATCCACAATGTATTTTTCAATATTGCTGAATACTTGCTGTGTGTTGCTTTAAGCGTCGTGATGTCAGAGCCCCTCCCCTACGCATTACGCCACCAGAGCACGTGGCTTCATCAGGGGGAATTAATTCACATTTTATTTATTTGCATCACATTTTATTTATTTTCATTAAGGGTTTGTTAACACTATGTCGAATGGGAATGCGGGAAAACCAGCATCTGATCACCTGATCAGTGTGTTGTGGTGGTGGTGGAGGGGGTAAGCCCCCTATCAGAACACAATAGCTCAGCAGAGGAAATCACTGTACTAACATTCCATAGTTAGTATGGTTATCTCAACCCGCTGGGTTCAAAGAAAGAAAACATATATCTGTGTACCTAGCATAAGGAACTCTGCCTCTCTCAGGAAGCTACTGTAGGGTAAGCTCTATTATATTCCTATCTGGGTGTGGCAGTGAGTGATACACACATTTTGTAAAGGTCAGAATTTCAACAGAAGATGCTGTAAACAATGTATGCTTCTGTTAAAACATGTGGTGGTGGCTACCGTGTAAGTATTAAGGGTTAATTGTTTAGTTTTCTGACCCAATGATGGTCACTTTTAAACTGGCTATCGAAATTCGGCCTGTTCAGCAGGGAATGGCTGAATTTCACTTCATGTGTGGTTGTGCCTAATCAACAGAAGGGCTTGTTGGAAATTTTTACTTGGTCAGCTGGCCACTGCCAAACAGTTGCAGCTGCTGATCAGTGTATTCTAACAGTGGAGAAATCTACCATCAGAATGTAATGTTCCAACAGGGAGGATTCCTCTGTTCACCTCATTGTGTGGATATATATATATATATATATATATATATATATATATATATATGTCAGACTGATTATGAATGAAAGTCTATGTGCTTTGTTCATATAAGTATCAAAAAGGAAAGCTAAATAGAGGAGGGATCAATGGAGGTCATTCTATAGAAGGCTGTGTAACCCATGAAACCTACTGTGTTTTTATCCCTTTCAATGTGCTTCTACCCTTATGTTTGTGACTGTAATTTTTATTTCTGATAAATGATAAATTATATTACACGGGGAGACACTTCTTTTTTGAAGGAGTTTTTGAAGGAGTTCTGAGATCCCCCTAGTGAGGGAAGGAGTGAGAGATCTGTGTAGCCTAAGATTGGCGAAAATACCCAATTTGAAAATCCTCAATCGCAAGAGAGCCTTGAGCAGAAGTTTCCCCAAAGCATGTCCCAGAGTGAGGCCTGGAGTGTAGGAGTACTGTGGATCTTCAGGTGACACACAGTGGAGAGGACTTGTTAGTTTATGGAAAGGGACTGGTAAGTTTCACATCTGACTACATGTATGTTCTCCCATTTACTATACAAAATAGGTAGCTTTACTATAAGATTGCTTGTGGCTAAGCAGAGTATTTTGGACATTCCTGTATTTGTATTTGGAACAGTGTATGCCCACATATTATACTGGAGGTGTGTGTTAGTGTACTTATGGTATCTAGATGATATGAAAAAAAAAATGAATGCATTATTGTGCAGGAAAAAAATGTGCATTTTTTTTTCTTTTTTTGTAGCAGCCTGGAAAGCATTGCACCCATAATAAGCATATCACAGGTGCAATGCAGGGCTCCTGCAGACTGTCAGCGTGAGCTGTCTGCTCATAACTTGTATGGGCAGGCAGTTACACAATGACAGTAAGAATCAATGAACTACCTAGAGCGCTTAGCTGTGCCCTGGTAGTTCATTGTGATCCAGGGGTGAAACCATTTGGAAACTCGGGCACTGTCCGAGGGCCCGGGGTCAATAGGGGGCCCATGAGATGCCCCTGTTACCTTTTTCATAGGCTTTTTTGAGTTTGGGCAAGGACACAGGGGCCCCATCATCCCCTATTGCCCGGGGGCCCCATGAGTTGTCAGTCCGCCCCTGTTGTGATCTATAAGCTGTCAGCCACAAAGACTGTCGATAGTTCTAGTTCATTCATTCACAGAACTGTGAGTGAATGATGTGGCCAGGCCATGCAGGTGGAGCCATACACAGCCTCACTCTTTACAGATAGTGAAAGCAGATATGAGGAGAAGATCCCTGGCCCGCTGTCATGGGGGGGGGGGGGCGGGGGGGGCTTTACCTATTAAATTCAATGGATGCTAAAAAAAAGTTCTGGGAGGAGGAGAGACAGTCACATGATATGTTAAAATCATGTGATGTGACTGGACTTTCCTCCTATCAGGGAATGTTCTCTGCAGCATTATGCAGGGAACACACTGTATGACACTGCAGGTTCCACATCGCTTTCTGCATATTATAAATTATTCATAAAATGCAAACACAGTGTGGATTAAACATTGGGATGTGTAGCTGTCTGTCATAAATGGGCCCCTGAGTGTCAGAGCATTTATTATCAGGAAGGCTAAAGCAGGCCATAGACATGGGGAAAATCGGCCGTTTTTTTAAAAAAAAAAGTCGTAAATCAGTCATTCAGACGGCCACTAATTAAAAAAAAAGTCGGTGGGTTTTAGTCCCGTCTATGGCCGTCTATTAATATAATAGCGGTGTCCCTGCATAGAAACCCGCTATTATATTTGACAGAAGAAATAGATTATGCAGAAGAAGAAGAGAAACAACATTGTATCTATTTGTACTTGAATAGCAACATCTGTATCTGAAATGCATACAAATAGATGCAATGTTGCAACTTTTTTCTTCTCCGTCTTCTTCTGCAAAATCTATTTCATCTTCTCCTCTTTTCTTTTATTCTTCTTCTTGATATTCTATTTCTTCTTCTCCTGCAAAATCTATTTCTTCTATTTCTTCATAGTCAATTTATTGTCAAATCTGCCAGAAGAACGGCTGACCATAAATTACCACGAAAATAGGCCGATCTAACAAATCGTCCCAGGATTTTTCAGCTTGGACGATTTTCAAAATCTCTTAAAATTAAGAAAAACGGCCAACATTTTCC
This sequence comes from Staurois parvus, assembly GCF_062004578.1. Classification (NCBI taxonomy): domain Eukaryota; kingdom Metazoa; phylum Chordata; class Amphibia; order Anura; family Ranidae; genus Staurois; species Staurois parvus. Next base: position 17,049,237 of record NW_028317844.1, read on the forward strand.
CCCACTAACGGTACGAATATCGGCCGATTTTTTTATCGGCCGATAATTCGGCAAGAAAATCGGAAATCTATGGCCTCCTTAAGTGATTGTAGATAATGCAAGTAGGATGTTCATAAACGTCTCAATCTAATGGCCCAAAAGGATCCTTGGGAAAGGATCAGGCCACATAGAAGTATGTAAGGATTGGAAGCACTCATCAATTCTCAACATTTTCCAAAAGTGTGGGTTTTTTTAGTTATGCATGAGCCCCTTCAGTTTGTTGAGTAAATTTCACAATGAACTTTGGTAGGTCCTGGCACAACAAATGATGTTCAGGTGCCTCTCTACCAAATAATTTCCAATACAAAGATCCCATGAAATTCAATTTTGTTTTCACCATCTCTCCCCTGATTGTGTGTTTCCCCTGATTGTTGTGCCATCCCATCTGTTATCGTACCTTCCCTGGCTTTTCTTTATGGTGATTGTACATCACCTGTGTCTTAGGGCTAATTCACACCAGCTAAAAAAACTAAAAATTCTTCCTGCGCCCAGTGAAACACCCTACTTCAGGTTCTATCCTGCTGCTGTGCAATGTGGTCAACACAAATTGTGAAAAATAAAGATAAACAGCGCAAACATAGACCTCTACATCAAATCAACATACAAAGTGCAAACATATATAGAAAATTAATTTATAATTAGTTAAATTAATAGTGAAGTCCATCAAAATTAATAAACCAAAGTTCAAAAAATCTCAAAAATATATTTTGTGCAAAAAGAAATTTTCAAATTCTTCTTCTATTATAAAGAAATTTCCACCTTCCACCCGTGAAAACCAACATCAAATGCACTCACCAGATTTAGGTGAATGAAACGCCTTTAAGGAATTTATGGGCTCCTAAACCCTCTTTCGTATCCACTCTGTAGGAATCCTCACCTCCAGCATAGGCTCCACCATCCGACCAGGGAGAAAAAATCTCAGATAGTGTAATATTGCAAAACACCATTCATAAGTGAAATCAAGGATTAAGGCCACTCACATTAAAATCACTTTAAAAAGGCATATTTATTAGGACCAGCTTCTTTCCAGATGAACAGTAGATGTAAGGCAACCTCCCACGGAATCTCACATCACAGCTCCAGGTTATAGCAGAAGCTCCACAGAGACCACACATCTACAGATCCCAAAAAATGGCCGCTGGAACGCACCGCTCAGCGTGCGCTCCACTCACCGGAAGTGACGTCAGACGTAAGGAGTAACAACCGGAAATGCGTCAATGCGTTTCGCCCCTCCCATCGGGCGTTCTCAAGACGTTCATTTCCTGTCTGAAGCTCCCTTACATACCCAACAGGGACCCACCCCTCCGTTCCCATTGGTCAAAACACCTCCCCGGGATTATCAAAAAACCACTCCTCCTGTTATGTGACGTGAGAGTCCTTTACAAATGAGGCATATGCCTACACACTTTAAAATCATTTTTTAGGTTATTCCCAACACTGTTTAATTATCTCCCAGAAGTGACATGTATAATACCACATGTCCCTAGTGGGAAAAACACAAATACAATTTTAAACAATGCCTAACTATTACAAAAAAACATTCTTTAATAAATGAGCAATGAATGACATCACTACTAGATAGCAATAAAAATATGAATTAAATATAAAATAATAATAAAATTAAATTGAAAATGAAAATAAAAATAAAAATAAAATAAAAATAAAAATAAGAATCAAAATAAAAATAAAAATAAAAATAAAAAATAAAAATAAATAACAAAAATAAAAATAAATGTAAAAATAAAATAAAAATAAAAATGAAAATAAAAATAAAAATAAAAATGAAAAACAAAATAAATATAAATATAAATAAAAATAAAAATAAATATAAAAATAAAATTAAAATAAAAATGAAAAATAAAAATAAATATGAAGATGAAAATAAAAATAAAAATAAAAATGAAAAAATGAAAATAAAAATAAATATAAATAATAAAAATGAAAATAAAAATAAAAATAAAAATAAAAATAAAACTACAAATAAAAATATATAAATATATATATATATATATATATATATACTAGATAGCAATAAAAATATGAATTAAATATAAAATAATAATAAAATTAAATTGAAGATGAAAATAAAAATAAAAATAAAATAAAAATAAAAATAAGAATCAAAATAAAAATAAAAATAAAATAAAAATAAAAATAAGAATCAAAATAAAAATAAAAATAAAAAATAAATAACAAAAATAAAAATAAATGTAAAAATAAAAATAAAAATAAAAATGAAAATAAAAATAAAAGTAAAAATAGAAATAAAAATAAAATTAAAATAAAAATGAAAAACAAAATAAATATAAATATAAATAAAAATAAAAATAAAAATAAATATAAAAATAAAATTAAAATAAAAATGAAAAATAAAAATAAATATGAAGATGAAAATAAAAATAAAAATAAAAATGAAAAAATGAAAATAAAAATAAATATAAATAATAAAAATGAAAATAAAAATAATAATAAAAATAAAAATAAAACTACAAATAAAAATATATAAATATATATATATATATATATATATATAAATAAACATAAAAAAAATCAAAATAATATTTATTGAATACAAATACATTAAAATATATAAGAAATCTTTTTATTAGTGATAAGACACACCTGAGGATTTTTATTGAAAATTAACTATGCTCTTACCAATTAGACAAAAAACAATTAATGTCTATGTCCGAATTCAACCCCTTAGGGTACAAAGATCCCAATTGAAAGATCCATTTTGTTTCATTCTGCGAGATGCTCCTTACCATATCTCCTCCCCTCCAATGGGAAAAAATCCGATCAATCCCGCAGAATTTCAAACACGATGGATCCCTATTATGACACATTCTAAAATGGTAGGAAAGACTGTGATATTTATATCCTTTTTTAATAATTCTAATTCTATGTTTGCGCTGTTTATCTTTATTTTTCACAATTTGTGTTGACCACATTGCACAGCAGCAGGATAGAACCTGAAGTAGGGTGTTTCACTGGGCGCAGGAAGAATTTTTAGTTTTTTTGTTTTCAGAGGTTATATTATTTATATTTCGTCTGTTTACCTGATCCTGCAGCCATGGATTTATTTAGTTTTGTGTCTCAAAAAAGGGTGAATGTAGAAGACATTTTTTCACAGAATATAGAGAACACTGATTTGTCTAAGGATTTTAGAATATTAAAAAATTCTTTGGACAAACAGGTGAGAGCGTGGTGGGATGTAGTGACACTTGAAAAATACATTAAAGAAGGAATTACCCCAAGGAGGCTCAGATGGGAAGTTGCTCCCAGTGATGGTCTTGTGGGTAAAGAGTTGGATGAGGAGTGGTTTTCATTTTTCAACCATGTTGAGAAAAAACTTATGGAATTAATTGTACAAAGAAGAAAAAGGAAACTTTTGGAAGAAATAATTTATAATTTAAAGGAGAAAATGGCCCCTTTCAGTGAATCAATGGATTTTAAAGAAAAGGCGAAACTAACTCAGGAATATATAAACAAAGTAGATGAGGATACTAAAAAGAAGAAAATTAAGAAATATGGCAGAGATATACAGGATTATAAATCCCAAAATGTTTACAAGTGGCAGGATGATAATAGTAAGGGAACTGATGACTCTAGAAATTCTTCAGTTGAGGGGGATAGTAAAGATCCAGGTTCTAATTTGGGACCATCTGGAGTGAAGATTAAGGCAGCTACGGTTGCTTTTTCTAAAAATGTACAAAATAATTCTTCCCCTAGAAAAAACATGGATGAGAATCCAACTTCTAACTATGGGGTGCCCACATATAATAGATTTGGACCTTTAATGGGATCCCCATATAATCATCAAAATGAGGGAAAGGTTTTTCCAAGAGGAGGTTTTGTGGGACCGCCATGGAGAGGGGGGAACCAAAGGGGAGCTTACAATTGGAGAGGGAGAGGGGGTCAGTATTACCCAAACAGAGGGGGGAGGGGGGGATGGAAACCACCTCCAAACTATCAGAATTATCAAAACTATCAGGACCTAAACTATCAGGATCCCTATTGGGAAGGAAGAAATACAGGGGATGTAGAGGAGGTAAAAGGAAAAAGGAAAAGGTCAATGTAAATAAAGGAATTTTCAATTTAAGTGATTATATTTTAAAAGAGGAAGAATTGAGGGTCTTAGCATTGGGTCTGAAGTATGCACCTGATAAAAAATTAAATAAATTGGAGACGTATATAGATCTTCATAGATTTATTAGAAAATTAAATTTAAAAAAATATTGGAGTAAAAATTCCAGATCAAATGTTATTGATCCTCATAAGGGTGGAATAATGAGCAATGATGGGAATGAAGGTGTTTATAAGCACACCAATTTGAGGAACAAGTCTGTGTTCAACCCAAAAGTAGGAAATAATTGTTGTATAGATACATTCAAAAAGATGGTAGAATATGATTTGGAGGTATTATCCGTTCCAAATAAGAGGATGAAGCATGATTTAATTAGAGGAATCCAACAATTAGAAAAAAATAATAATATTGTAATAAGATCAGCAGACAAAGGGGGAGGGGTGGTGGTGTTGAATAGGAATGATTATTATAAAGAACTGAATAGATTGGTAGGTGATGAAAATACCTATGAGAAATTGAGGGGTAACCCTATAAAAAGCTATAAGAATAAATTAATGAAACTAGTGAAAAGAGGTGAAAAAGAAGGTTTTCTAAATAAAAAAGAAGCGAGATATTTGGTACCAAAAGCACCTGTTACACCTGTTATATACCAACTACCCAAGATTCATAAAAGTTTATTAAAACCACCTGGAAGACCCATTGTTAATGGGATTGACTCACTGTTTTCGAGACTAGGGGAATATGTGGACGAATTCCTACAACCCCTGGTATCAGGTTTTCCATCTTACTTGAAGGATAGTGGGGATTTGATCTCAGTTTTGAAAAAAATAAAGATTAAAGAGAGCTGTGTTTTGGCCAGTGTTGATGTTAATGCATTATATACTAACATTAGACATGAGGATGCTTTAATAGCAGTGAGGTGGGCATTGGAGAAAAAATCGGGTTTAAAAGGTGATCAAATTGATTTTTTGCTAGATTGTCTTGACCTAGCAATGTCAAATAATTATTTTTGGCATTCCAACAATTATTACAGGCAGTGTACTGGAGTTGCGATGGGAGCGAAGTATGCTCCATCAGTAGCCAACCTTTTTATGAGTATGTGGGAAGATAAGGCTATATTTGAAAAGATGAATGAGAAATTATTACTCTTTAGAAGGTTTATAGATGACATCGTGATAATTTGGAAGGGAACTAGGAATGGTTTAGAGGAATACATCCGTGGAATGGAGTGTAATACTTATAACATCACTTTCACTAATCATATCGGTATGGAATCTATAGATTTTCTGGATTTAGTCATCTATAGACAGGGGGACTATCTTCACACAAAAACATATTTTAAACAAGTGGATAGGAATGCTTACATCCCAATCCACAGCTGTCATCATAGAAACTGGTTGAGGTCCATCCCTAAAAGTCAATTGATTAGACTTAAACGGAATTGTGATGACAATAAGACATTTCAAGAGCAAGCAAATATGTTGTTGGAAAGGTTTAGAGAAAAAGGCTATGAAGAAAATATTTTAACAGGTGCAATGGATCAAGTGAGGAGGATTAATAGAGATGAATTACTAACAAAGAGCAGGAAAAAGAAGAAAATAGGTGAACTGGCTTTTATTACGGGTTACTCAAATCAACACAAGATTATTGAAAACATCATAAGGAAACACTGGTCGATTCTGAAGAGGGATGAGGTTCTCCATGATTTATTACCGGGGAGACCTTCATTCATTTACAGAAAACCACCCACATTGAGAATGAAGTTAGCAAAAAATATTCCAGATATTCCTAAGAAAAAGGCAACTTTTTTGGATACTGTGGGTTTCTACAAATGTAATAGGTGTATGGCATGTAGAAATATGAAAGGAGATACTAAGAGGAGATACTAAGAGGAGATATGATTCGTTTCATTCTTGCTCTACGGGTTCCTCTTATAAAATAAATAATTTTATATCTTGTGACAGTTCCTTTGTTACGTATTTGTTGGAATGCTCTTGCCACCTTCAATATGTAGGTAGAACGTCCAGGAAATTGTCGGTGAGATTAGGTGAACATATTAGAAATATTAAAAAAGGATATAAATATCACAGTCTTTCCTACCATTTTAGAATGTGTCATAATAGGGATCCATCGTGTTTGAAATTCTGCGGGATTGATCGGATTTTTTCCCATTGGAGGGGAGGAGATATGGTAAGGAGCATCTCGCAGAATGAAACAAAATGGATCTTTCAATTGGGATCTTTGTACCCTAAGGGGTTGAATTCGGACATAGACATTAATTGTTTTTTGTCTAATTGGTAAGAGCATAGTTAATTTTCAATAAAAATCCTCAGGTGTGTCTTATCACTAATAAAAAGATTTCTTATATATTTTAATGTATTTGTATTCAATAAATATTATTTTGATTTTTTTATGTTTATTTATATATATATATTTATATATATATATATATATTTATATATATATATATATATATATATATATATATATTTATATATTTTTATTTGTAGTTTTATTTTTATTTTTATTATTATTTTTATTATTATTTTTATTTTAATTTTATTTTTATTTCTATTTTTACTTTTATTTTTATTTTCATTTTCATTTTTATTTTTACATTTATTTTTATTTTTGTTATTTATTTTTTATTTTTATTTTGATTTTGATTCTTATTTTTATTTTTATTTTATTTTTATTTTTATTTTCATTTTCAATTTAATTTTATTATTATTTTATATTTAATTCATATTTTTATTGCTATCTAGTAGTGATGTCATTCATTGCTCATTTATTAAAGAATTTTTTTTGTAATAGTTAGGCATTGTTTAAAATTGTATTTGTGTTTTTCCCACTAGGGACATGTGGTATTATACATGTCACTTCTGGGAGATAATTAAACAGTGTTGGGAATAACCTAAAAAATGATTTTAAAGTGTGTAGGCATATGCCTCATTTGTAAAGGACTCTCACGTCACATAACAGGAGGAGTGGTTTATTGATAATCCCGGGGAGGTGTTTTGACCAATGGGAACGGAGGGGTGGGTCCCTGTTGGGTATGTAAGGGAGCTTCAGACAGGAAATGAACGTCTTGAGAATGCCCGATGGGAGGGGCGAAACGCATTGACGCATTTCCGGTTGTTACTCCTTACGTCTGACGTCACTTCCGGTGAGTGGAGCGCACGCTGAGCGGTGCGTTCCAGCGGCCATTTTTTGGGATCTGTAGATGTGTGGTCTCTGTGGAGCTTCTGCTATAACCTGGAGCTGTGATGTGAGATTCCGTGGGAGGTTGCCTTACATCTACTGTTCATCTGGAAAGAAACTGGTCCTAATAAATATGCCTTTTTAAAGTGATTTTAATGTGAGTGGCCTTAATCCTTGATTTCACTTATGAATGGTGTTTTGCAATATTACACTATCTGAGATTTTTTCTCCCTGGTCGGATGGTGGAGCCTATGCTGGAGGTGAGGATTCCTACAGAGTGGATACGAAAGAGGGTTTAGGAGCCCATAAATTCCTTAAAGGCGTTTCATTCACCTAAATCTAGTGAGTGCATTTGATGTTGGTTTTCACGGGTGGAAGGTGGAAGTTTCTTTATAATAGAAGAAGAATCTGAAAATTTCTTTTTGCACAAAATATATTTTTGAGATTTTTTGAACTTTGGTTTATTAATTTTGATGGACTTCACTATTAATTTAACTAATTATAAATTAATTTTCTATATATGTTTGCACTTTGTATGTTGATTTGATGTAGAGGTCTATGTTTGCGCTGTTTATCTTTATTTTTCACTAATTCACACCAGCCACTGCATTGCAATTGGCTGAAGTGCCGTGCAGTCCAGTAGGATCGCCACAATGCTGATGTATCAATATTGATTTTTTTTAATTAACTTTATTGAAATATCACAAAGACATTTAAGTTAAAATGTGGGTCACGCAGTGAGAGGCAGTGTATTGCCTTACACTGTGCAACGATGGAAAAAAAATGACTGCACACAGTACTTTTTTCAGCACACACCTACCGCACACCATCACAATGTAGTGGTGTGAACTGATATACCACAGCCAAGGCATTTTGCCTTGTCATGCAGTGGGACTGCACAGGAATACGCAGTCCCACCACATCTGGTTTGAATATACCAGATGGAATGTGTTTCTACCTTGTTCACACACACATTTCGTTTTGCACTTCTTCTGAAAGTATTAAAGTCTGAAATTACCCATGAAACATTGTGTTTGGACTAATGAGTTTACTATCCTAGGCCCACAGTTTTGTTATTGTGTGTCCTCATTTGTTTGATTTCCACACTTGCCTCAGTTTTGAAAATGTTTTTGATTTGTGTTTTCATCTTTTGGTTAAAGAATTTGACTTTTTTTTCAGGCCAAGACTATACAGAGCTAGGTGTGCTTAAAGAACAAAGCTCATGTGATGTTCTGAGGAATTCATTGACTGCGGGGTTTGCTTATCATGTAAAGAACGATGTTTACCCGGAAGCCATCTACCTTGATTTTACTATTTCTACATAATAGTAGTACATTGACCTACAATGTTTTCTGTTGCACCTGAAATGATGACCAGAACCAGACGTCCTTTATTGCTGATGAGCAGTAGGCCAAAGTATTACCTTCCACAGCTTGGTAAAAGGCTGTGTGATGCTTTAAAGAGAGTGTATAAGGTTTTGTACACTTTTTTGTTTTTATGTTTAGTACAAAAATCTTGACATTTTTAGATTAAGAAAATATTAAATATTGAAAAAAAGAGCCAAAAGTAAACAGCCTTATTACAAAACCCAGAACATACTGTCAAGGAAGTGCCATGTAATATATATTTAGTTCTAGCAAAAGGATTTTTTGCAAGTTAAAAAATATGTTTTATAAGTTTATAAATTTAAAAACTCTAAATTAAAGCTGATCAAACACCATTAGTTTCCCTTTAAAGTTGACATTTCAACAAGCCCCCTTTCACATGTAGCGGACTCCACTCTGTTCAAAGGGAGATCTGTGAGAAAATCCCCTGATGATTAGAGGACAGATATCACATCCATGCTTGTTCACTTTCTGCAGAGTGGACATGGCGGACCCCTGTCAGCTCTATGGGTGGCCAATTGTAAATGGACTCTACGTGTCCTTTTACATTGGGCTTCTTCCGATCTGGTCTGCAAAAACAGAAAAGGACATAGTCCTCTCCCATTTTTTTTTCAGACCAGAATAGACCCAGATGTAGGTAGGTGTAAATGGACACAAGTCCATTTACACCCAGCTGTCCATAGGGCTCCATGGATCTTGCAATCAGGTCCTCCTGAAAAATGTACAGGCGCACCTGATCAGGACAGCCATGTGAAATGGGCCTAATTCTATAAGTCTTCAGGAATAAATATTGATTAGGTGGTCTGTAAGTAAATACTTTACCTATATTAAATATCTGCTTCTTTTCTGCAGACACTAAGAAAGGTCATTTCAGTAACTTCCTCTAATTGAGTGCCAAGGGAGGGTCTGTCTGCTGAAATTTTATTAGTCCCAGAGTCATAATAAGAGAAACTCGCCATGCCCAGTAGCCTTATATGTTGTCTGTATCAAAGAATAAGTTAGGCTCCCTGCAGTAATCTTAAGAGCAGCACCTGTGCGGACTTATTGAAAAAAAAAAAACAGCAAGCCATTCACAGGAACATGGAACATTTCTGGAGTTCCACTCCTGTCGCAACTGTCATCATTGCTAGGAATAAAAGTTAGTTTTCAGTTTTAAAAAAAATTAAAGCAGGTGGTAGATTGAAACAGAAAGTTAAACTCAATAGTATTAAAGTACAGGGCAAGATCATAAATGTGCCTTATTTGCTGATGATGACCTTGTGTATGTGTCTGCTCCTTGAGTGTCTTTACCTAGTCTGCTCAATTTACTTCACCAATTTTCTATGGCCTCGGGTCTTACTCTGAATTCCTCTAAAACAATTGCTTTAAATATTTCTTTACCCACATCGGAGGTTCAATATCTTTGGGACAACTTTGATCTTCAGTGGGCCCCCCGCTCTCTTCCCTATTTGGGGATCCATCTCAGGAGCTCTATTTTAACTCTATATCGTGCTAACTATCCCCCTCTTTTTAAACGACTCAAGACCAATTTACATAATTGGCCAGATCTCCCTTTATCCTGGTTTGGTAGAATCAATTCTGTTAAAATGACGTTTCTGCCAAGACTGCTATATTATTTTTGGACGTTGCCGATTGCAGTCCCCAGATGGGAAATCTTACTCTTACAATCTGCTGTCTCTGGATTTATATGGGGAGGTAAACGTCCTCAAGTCAATAAGTCAACTTTATTTTCTCAGAAAAAGCATGGTGGTTTGGGACTTATGACTTATTTAATCTTATGACTTATTTTCATGCGACTCAGATAGTGCAGCTTTCCTGCACTACATCTAGGGGCTATGTACCTCAAGGGGTTGGCATTGAGGCCCTATCTTGCTGTCCGTATGCTATTGACTCCCTTATGTAGCTTCCCAGTCGGTTGCGTCCTCCCATCCTCTGCCCTGCATTATCATATTCTTTAACAATCTGGGATAGATGATGGGCCTGCAAGCCTTTATTTTCCCTACATACCTCTCTGGCCCCAGTTTTTTGTAATCCTGAATTCACACCTGGTTTAATACCATCTGTGTTTCAATGGTGGATCAATAAGGGCTTTTTGCATATCAGGGATTATTTGGAAGGACTTCATCCATATTCTTTCCAATATTTTCAGACAAAATGCCACCTGCCTTCTAGCGAACTGTTTCGCAGTCATCAAATAATGTCTTTTATCACTAGCATGCTTAAATTACTAATGGAACCCTGTAAGCTCACCCCTCTCGAGGACTCCTGTGAGGCTATGGGGACTATGAAAGGTCATCTATCTAATATATATACTTCCCTTGTTGATCCAAATATTAAGCTCTCTTATATGGTGCACTGGGAAAGGGATTTAAATATTTCTCTGGAGTTAGACACTTGGCAGAATACGGCTAATGCTTTGCCTAAAATCTCAATTAAGACTACACTCATTGAATCTAACTACAAAACGCTTCTTTGGTGGTATTTGGTCCCTACATGTCTTGCTAAAATGTACCCTTCTGTGTCACCCAGCTGTTTTTGACATTGTGGACAGGAGGGTACTATGCTCCACATATGGTGGAAATGCCCTGTGGTGACTAGGTTTTGGATCCATTTTTTAATTTCCTTTACTCTGTAACTGGGGTTAATATTCGTAGATCCCCTAAAATAGCTCTATTTCATTTATTGGCCACTGATATTCCCAAGAAATCGGTTAAATTGATTCTTTATATCCTGTTGGCGGTGAGAATTATGATAGCCAAACACTGGAAACAGTCAGCAATCTCGCTGGACTTAGTCAAACAGAAACTTAATTGGATTATGATTAATGATAAACTTACTAGTATACTTAATAACAACACTTCTAAATTTGAGAGCACTTGGGACCCATGGATTCGGTATATTTCTGCTATTTAACGGACTCTTGGCTGACCCTCTCTCTTATTTCTTTTCAGGGTTTTATTCTTTACTTTTCTTCCTCAGTTCTTTCCTCACTTTTTGTTCTCTCTACTTTTGTCTACTATTTTAATGATATTATTTGTACTAATCTGTTTATGGTGCAATTTGCTCATAATCGATCAGAATCTGAATGTGCTACCAGTGTATTCCTCTCATTGCACTTTATTGGTTGATTTTGTTGTTGCATTGCAACACATTGTACTTTAATTCATTGCTTGATGTTCTACAACTCGTCGTGTTGGTGGGTTGCATTTTCTGTCTTTCTGTATAATGTTTCTAAAAATCCTAATAAACATATTGAAATTTAAAGTACAAGGTGGAAGAGGCACATTCCTTGTGAGTAAAAAATATATATATAAAAATCCCTTTTTTTTCCTCATACTTCACCTCTGGACTACATTTATGACAACTCAAAGCAGATTTGTTGTTAGAGCCCAAATGGCTCAAGTGGTGATGATATATGATAAAAAAAAGTGCCCTTAAATTGTATCTAAACCCCAACAAAATGTAATAAATGGCAGCTTACCAAATCTTAAATGTTATTGCTGAATTTGTTTTCTTTTTTTTAAGGCTTTTTTTTTTCTTTATTTTCATCTGGACAGTAACACACTCCCTGTGTTAGGGTGGCTACATTCTATGGAGGAGCAATAGGAGCCACCACTGGACAACAGCATCGTCAATCAATGGGAAAGGTAGTGTTAGATGCACTAGAAAATTTAGATAGACTGGACAACTGAAAGCCACACTCCAGATAACCTTTTTTTTAACAATTACAGCACCAGTTTTGTATTAAAGATTTTACACAAATATATAAAAACTGACCATTGTATGCAACCCTCTTTGTGTTAAATGGTTTATCTCAACCCTCTAACTGCCACTTTTTCTGGACAGTTTGGTCTATTAAAGTGGAACTTAATGCAAACATTTTTTTAAAAAATGCAAACAGGCTGGCTCTTTATTGTGGAGGAGGCATGCAATGTCTTTTCTGCAATAAAATAAACTCACTTGACTATTCTGAATCCTCTGAAAAAATGTATGTGGAGTTGCACATGCACAGCTCCATTTACATTTCCAGCAAAGTGCCACTGTGCTGGGATGAAAGATTCCCACGCATGTACGGAAGTGATGTCATCCCCACCATGAAGAAGCTGGGGAGAAGATGCCGGTGAGGGACCTCGCGGGCGTTGAACCACTAGAAAATAGGTGAGTATTTCTACCTTTAGTGTCACTTTAAAGGAAGTTGGGTCTGGTTAGTAGATTATCCTGTTCTTATTTGTTAATTTGTACTTCATGGTGCACAAATTATATATGAGTTGATACTCTCCTGTAACTGTATTGTACACCCACTTGTTGAACACTGTACCATGCGTTTTCCTATGTTGCTCCATGCCTTGTACTGTTCTCTTTCTATATTTGTTTATAGTTTACTCTTTCTATCAATAAACATTATGAACAAGGAAGCTGAAAAATAACAAACTTACAGGCCAGATCACCAGGTGATATTACTATAAATATAAAGAGAATAAATAAACCTAAAAAAATAAAACTAAAGCAGGATTAACAAGCTGCAATACATTATATAGATACACTTTGGGTTTAGATAGGCTTTAAAAGGGTAGAAGAAGAAAACATTTTTTTACACTGAGGTTGATAAATTACAGCACTAATTGATTTAGATCAGTTTTAAGTTTTCTCCCCAGAGTTTGTCAGAGACTCTGGCAAGGCAATCATAGAGGATGTCATTGTTGGAATGTAGCAGAAACACATTCGGATATTTATCCAGAATTCCAGCAGGTAGTTAAGACAAGTTTATCATGCTACATCACAGTAAATTAGGATTGGAATTAAAACATTAATGTCCAGAAAGTATTCCAGCTCATTACAACAGCAAATTTGAAATCCATGGCCCATGCTGTTTGTATGGTTTGGTCAAGTGGTAGTGCCAGAGGCTGAAGAACTGTTGCACTATTTATATTACAGCATTCACCTTCAATAGGCCACTAGCACAGTTCTTACATTAGAGTTATAGATTTATTCTAAGATAATCCTCAATTATTATTACTATTATTATACAGGATTTATATAGCACCAACAGTTAGCACAGCACAGTACAGTTACAATACAAGAGGGATCAGATATGTTCAAATATCATAGAAACCCAGAAAGATTGTGTTTCATTGTGCAAAAAAGCATTTAAATGACATGAGAAAAGAAAAACAATTTTAAGGTCGTGTGTTAAGCCATTAAGACAACAATAAAATTATGTAAAATAAAAAATGTAACCAACATCACACCATGTTATACTTGTCTTTATTTTCTAGGATCCACAAGTGCTTCTTTAGAAAAAATATTGGAACAAGGCTGTCTTGGGATAAAACATCATTAGTTACAGCGTGCAGTTTGTTTGAAATATGCGTTCCAGTACTTTAATATCTAAGTACCGCCTTGTGGAAAACTAATTACCTAACCACTGAGAGCTTCATAATGTCCTGCATTTAAGTCCTGAGCGTCATACATAATGCATGGGAAGCAGGCTCTGCTCTCTGATTACAGAACGCTGTCATTAAGTGAGCAAATTAAAGATGTGAATAATTCACAGGCTGAGCGTATTGTCAGCGCTGCATTGTGAAATTAGAATTTCTAATAAGTGCTGCAATTTTTTTTAACCCAATTAACACAGAGAACGTCTTGAGACTGAATAGTACAATAAAAATTATTACCTTATTCTTTTGCTTTACAACAGACAAATTAAATACAGTACTTAATTTTGCAACATTAATTACTTTATTGCAGGAAACTACTGTTTTAATCAAAGTTCAAATATTTGCATGAAAGTAAAAATACACATAAAGCTTTAATGTATTTGTCTGAAAATGTTGGTCTACAGGGCTGAGATGAAATCCGAATGGAAATATTTAATGCTTTTAGCGCACAAAACAAGACCTAATTGTCAGTGACCTTTCTTATGTGTAAGCTTGCAACACGCATATGCTTCTGTATTATTAGTCTAGTTTCATTAGTGGAAAAAATAATATTGTCCTAGCATTCTATGACTCAAAGGTATAAGATACAAATAATGTTTGAAATGCTTTACATTATCAATGATATGAAAAATATCTACTGAAAAATTCTTACCCTGGCTTTTATTGTTCCAATAGAAGGTGTATTTCTCAAGATTTTCAGGTCCAAGAGAACTCCTGAGTTATGAAGATGTGGATCCCTTGGAAAAACTCTTCACTGCCATGTCAAAGGTATTTTTCTTTAGATTGTGAATTCTCCCTTTTTGTACAGTGTTAAATCACATGCAGCTGCTGGTCGCTGCCTGATGTTTTGCCTTAATATCCACGGCCGACTGGATCCACAGGCTGGAGAAGTTGGAAAAGAAGAGAGGAAAAAAACCAGGAGCATGCAGCGTGTCTTTCATCAGGCACAGCAGTTCCCTATTTTCTTACTATTTCGATAATTTGATAGTGTGCATGTATGTGTGGATATTAGGAATGTAGGTATCAGAGGCACTCTCAGTGCAGAACCCAAAGATATGGGGAGAGACTCGGAGAGGGAGATGGAGAGGAAAGAGAGGACTGTCAGTGCAGATAAATCTGCATATGGAAATTAGGGTAATCCTGGGTACAGTTTTATTTAACAATGATGTGGTGCTTTTTAATTAGGCTGGAACCTTAGCCATAGAGAACGAGACAGGGGAGGAGATAGAATGCAAGCATTCAAAACTTTAGTGGGATTAGCAGCTGCAAATTAACTTCTTATATTTAAGCGTCCAAACTACTTAATAAAATCTATTAATTCTACCAGTGCATTGCAGAATCTACCTATTTATCCTTACATGAGAATTGGTTTCACAGGCAGGTTTTAAGTGAATCTGTCACGTGTGAAGTGAGATTACAGTGCTGCAAAGCAGACTGAGAAATTGTAAAACTTACTGTTACTAATTAGGTTCTTGATTATATTGCCGAATACTTAACAGTGGAAAACAAAAGGCTGGGCTCTTTCTTTTAAACCTCAAAAAATTATAAAAGCTGCATGTAGTCAGAGCTCTCACTACTTCTGCATGACTGATAATTACTGAATATGGCTACACCCAGAGTAAATCATTTTGATATTGTACCACTAACCCCACAGAAGCAGCTGAATTGTTTTGTGATTTCTCTGCACACCTGATGACGACACACCTCACTCACCCAGTACACCTTGACATATTTCAAACTATTTTTTAGGCAAAGCATAACATAAAAGAAGAAAGAATATGCAAATGTACTACAAACAATCAGTAAGGCAATGACATTACTCTGAGAAATATGGTTAACACCTGCAGTATACTGACCAACAGTAATTAACAGACCTGAACTGCATTTACCTAGCAACAGTATATAAAGGCAGTCCTAGCTTGCTATAACAGTCACCATTTTGTCAGACTGGCCAGTGAATAATAATTATAATTAAAAAAAAAAGTTGGCTGGCAAAATTGGGGCCCTTAAAAAAACAGTTCCCGGCAGACAACAGATTAACTTGTTGCCCTCCTCTGGGTCTCCAGACACATGATTACTGATTCAGTAAAAGACAAGTTCAACTCATACAGGTCATACAGGGATAGAAGTTGCTGCCATGTCTCTCTTTAAATCCTGCAGTCCCTCTTTTCCTCCCTTACAAGTGGTGAGAGTGCTGTCTAGTACAATCTGATTTCACCAAGCATCAAAATCACAACCTCCCAGAGGGAAGGTTCTCAGTCTTTTTACTTCTGAGTTCTCATCTGATTGTGGTTAGCTATGGCAGGGACCCGGCAATGTGGGCAGGACTGTGGGCATGTATAGGATGACTCCAACTCATGTTTTTTCTATCTTACTATGCTGTACATTTGGTGGATCAGACTTGGAGTTTGAGACTCTCCAGTCCACCCACTGCAGCAAGAGCTTGCTTTACTGAGACAGTAAACAGTCCTTTAATATATTACTGAGTGTATGCAGCCTGAATGGGGGGTAATATGGGCAGGACTGTGAATGTGTATGTGATGAATATGTGTATGGGATGAATCAGACTCCTGACTTGTCCATCTAATTATGCTGTACAGTGGCACAGGGAGTCTAAGACTCTTGTGTCCTCCCACTGTGCAGCATAGTTACATGGACAAGCCAGGAGTCTGATTCATGCCATACACATATTCACCACATAAACGCCCACAGCCCCACCCACACTGCCAACCATTCATACTCTAAATCCCAGGGCATGGTGGAATTTGTAGTCTTAGTAGGTGCTAACAAACACTAACAGGAAGTGATGTCGCCACTTCAAAGATCCCTCCTCCTGAAACCTAGGGGATAGAGAAAATTCTGTGTAAAGAGATGGCATCACTGATTTTTAAAACTGTGAGTTTTGTACACAACATGCAATTGAAATATAAATCACATTCAGTTTTGTCTAACTACACAGGGAAAATGTGAAAATGTTATCATTATCCCCGAGTTCTTTTTTAAAGTTGGATATATAATCAATTAACTAATATTAGGGCATTCAGCTGTGGAGGCCATGTGCTTTGTCCTAGTCATCACATTAAAAAATAAAGTCTTGTACGCACAAGCCAAATTTGGCTGGTTTGTCGGGAACTGTCCAACTTTCAGCCTATGTATAAAGCCATCTGTTCTACAGAAGTCAGACTCACATCCAGCTTCTGTCAAATGGGCATGCTGGGAAAGCATCAACTGACTCACATCCAGTCAGCGCTGGCAGCCAATGGCTACGTATGCTGATCAGTGTGTTCTAGTAGGGGGCCTGTCCTACTGTCAGAATACAAAGGCACAGTGGACCAACATCAGTTGCTTTAGTACAGCAATCTCACAATTCTCTTTTTGTTCTGCCCACTTGGTTGAACAAAAAAAAACACTTCTAGTGTGTACCCAGCTTAAGACGCTGGCTAAATGATAGGTCCCATATGAGACAATGGAAAAAGTGTGGCACGATATTTGCAAACTGTTTATCATTCGCATAACATCAGGAAAGTACAAACTAAAGCGAGGTTTAATGCAAACAAACACAACTTTTTGGTAAAACACAAATGATGGGATTGTGTCGAGTAAAGATATACCAAGCATATTGAGCCTTAAAATTGCACATACCCGTTAAACCTCAAAAACCTATGGTACCCCAAATTCTCAATAAGCGACATTTTCCAAGCCTTTTCAGATTATCAGTTTAAGAGTTTACCAGTTTTAGAGTTAACCAGAAATTATGGCCCTAGGATTATTGCTGTCACTCCGACTTCCATGGTGATATATGTGTAGCACTACACCCTTAGGAGTTGAAAGAGATTTGGGTCCCCCAATAGTCATGCACAGCCAGGCATCACATATTTTCCATTCGGACTTGCATCAGGAGACAGAAAACCAATCCTTGAGCCTTTGAGCCTTTTTTTTAAGTTTCATTAGGGATGTAGAACTTGGGTGGGGTAAGCAGTGTATGGGATTCCCAAAGGAATAGTAACTGAGGACAAACTTCCTGAACTATATTACAAGTCCCAAAGTCAGAACTTCTCTTCCAGGAAAACTCTCCATCCTCTCCTGGTATACCACCCCAGACCCCAGATAAATCCTCTTCTTTCCAGCTGTCTAGAGGGATCCCTGGGCAAGGGAGTCCAAAGCTGCCACTTGAAATGTAACAGTCCTGGGTGTAGAGCTAGTCAGGTTCCCCACCCAAATGCTCTCTCCCCTTTCTGGCCCAGGGGGTGAATGAGTACTCACTGAATCCTTCTCCTGTGCTGCTGTTGGGTAGGTGGATGCTACCAGGCCTATCAACTGCACTGCTCCCTCCCTGCTGCCATGGGGTCCTCCCTCAGGGGGCCAGTGAAGTCCACAGTTTTCTTCCTGTCAAGATCCCTCTGCCTAGAGGTAAGCCCCTTCCAGCCAGGGCTCCCTCCCAGGCTCCTGCATTTCAGCCTCACATCTCCATATTCCACTCGCCCTCTCCTCCAACTCTCCTGCTACAGAGCAGACTCCAACACTTTTAAGGGTGTCCCAGCCCCCTGGCAAGCCTTCTGTTGGAGTTTGGCTGGGGTCCCTCAAGAGTGCAACCAGCCACTCCTCGGATCTACCCACTGCCTCTAAAGCCTTCCTTCAAAGCTCAGCAGCAGGGGAAAAATCCAGAGGGGTGGCCTGCAGAGCCTCTCAGCCCTCACCATAATTTGACCCCAGTCTGGCTAATACACCTGGGCTGCTGCTCAGCCCCTCTCTAGCCATTGGGGTCTAGCTCGCCCTAGCTACCTAGAAGGATGCTACATATGTCTGGTGCAATTTATGTTTACATACACGTGCATGACCTATGTATGTGTTTGCATTCAGGTGTATATGGGGCAATGCGTTTCAATTTTATTTTTATGATTTTTATTTATTTTAATATACAGGTAGTTTTTTTTATGTAACTTTACTGCTATCACAAGTAGCTAAAAAAACCCTTATGAGACAGTATAGGCAGGTGACAGGTACTTTTAATAAAGACATCAGGGGTCTAGTAAACCCCCAATGTCTCCCCTGCCTTCAACTAGCTACAGTAGCTCTGAACCTGGATGTGATGTAATAAACATGGCTTCCAAGTTTGGTTGCAGAGGAGATCAGGGAACAGATGTTCCTGGTACTTTAAAAATGATCAGGCGGCTCTAGAGACACCCAGATCACTTTTACTGAAAACTGAAAAAATCTATACTAAGCTGAGCTTGTTTTAGTCATTTGAGTACCAGGATGATTGTAAACATATCTTGGTAGACAAGGGGTTAAACTATATCTAAATCAAAGGAAATGAATATAATATATTGGAGATCACAGTTTTTAGATGTGGTGGTTGCATTAGTTTTTTTGGGCTAGGTACATTTTCTGCAAGAACGGAACAAAATGGTTGATCCTTCCAGAAATCCAGTGCCCTTGTGACTTCCTGTGCACTGACCTGAAATCTCAAACAATCTTTTTAGTCTTTCCAGTTCTCTTCTGTGACTTACAGAACACTCTCCCTATATTATTAAGACAATGAGATGTTCTATTGATCAAACCAGGTGGCAACATTACTCCTCCATAGATACAGCATAGTGAGTGAACATTTTCATCCTAGGAAATTTGTTACTAGCAGGATCAAAGGGTAAACATCGGCAGAGAAATAAAAAATGAATGCAGTCACCACATCTAAGGACACTTAAGCTGAAATATATACCATTTTTGTCCTTAGGTTTAAATGCACTCAAATTGTATTTTTTATTTGCAAGCAGTGTATTTACCTAAAGTTGTATCAGCCTCATTCATGTACAGCAGAACCTAGACTGGATGAAGGAGAAGCAGCAAAAGGATCCAATCAGTTGTGTTGTAGGGCAAGGAGCATGCTGATAAGAGGAGAGATCAGAGTGACAGAAAGATGAACGTATTAGTCTGTTGCTTTGCCTTTAACTGTCTAGTCACAGCCTGGCAGAGGGACAAGATCTTTAAGTGTTACTGAACTGCAGAGAGGAAAATCAGGTCTCCTGTCTTGCCTGGCAGGACTGTGCTGTGAGACAGGGCTGTGTAAATCTTAAGAGCGGAAGAAGAGAAATATAAATTCTTTGGTAGGTAGACAAAGAAACAGCTCCCTTATATGCTTCTACTTAGCTGTTTGCTGGGAGAAAACCTTTAAGCAGTGGTGTTATAGTGGCCTTTCCTGCATAAGAAAAATGAGGTCTGGTAGATCAAAGATTGTGTATAGTGCAAAATCCAAAGTCTGCAACTCAGGAAAAGAAGCAAACAAGTATTGAGGGACAGTATGAAGGGAAGCATTCTAATGCAGTTCCCGTTTACTGTATTCAACAGTCCCATAAATGATACTTAGTATAAAAAGAAACTCCTAGAAACTTAGACTTTGAAACATTTTAGTGAAAATCTTTGAAGCATTCCACAATGGGGAAGCTATCGAATGACTGGGTCGGGAGACAGGTCTTAGGAGATACTGTATAAGCACAACTACAGTGATCAAATAGACCCTATGCAAAAAGAGGACTATACCCTGTGATGGATCACCTGGCACCCCCCCATGGTGCTTCCATCATAGAACTGCTTCCTCGCCGCTGAGGCACAGGACCAAGGACCAGACGGCTCTAGCTTAGGTGCAACTGGAACTGTTTATTGAACAGAAATACAGGTTTTTATATACTTCAGAAATAGGGGCAATAAAACAAACACTGCACCCTGGGATAAACCTCCCACACACTGTTGTATCAAAGGACAGGTGAGTGGCTCTTTTTTAAAAGTCGCAGCTACAGTTTTTGTGGCTGACAAATTTTATTTTTCAATAGGAGACGGGACATATTCAACAATGCATGTCATAGTGACCCTTAAAAGAAAACAATAGGAAATTAAATAATATTGATAAAAAGATAGATGAGATTTATTTCTCATTATCTCCTTTGAAAAATCATCATAAATATATGCAATATGAGGAGGAGATTAAGGAATATACAGAATAATTTACCAAAGAGCTTCTAATAGGTAAGGAAAAGAAATTTCATAGAGATAAGATGGCATTCCAAGATCATAAAGCCTACAAATGGAACTCAAACCATCAACAGTCTAAAAATAGGACTACTTTGATTATGGTAGCACCCAGATGTTATAGAGTTCCCCTTTAACACTTCTAGCAGTTTGTGTTTGAAGAAGCAAGGTTTTTGGCTCATCTTCCTCCCTGCCTTATTTCCTGTGTACCGGATTGACGCTGGTATTTCTTATCTCTAGCTGCTGGCCAAGGTTATTCTGCAGAGTTTAGGAAGCCTATTGAGTGTATAGAAAGTAGGAAAGGAACGTATGCTTTGTGACATAATCGTTGGTATATACGCTTGTAAGACGTTTTCTATAACTCACTCATGCCGTTTTCTATAACTCACTCAACAGATGGCACAAGCCATCTGTTGAGTCAAAACAAAGCTGTTTTTAATAAATAAGTCACTTCCTTCAGAAGTCCGTGTCCGGAGTTTTATCTGATTTTCTGAAAATTGCTACTATATTTTAACAATCAATCTGTTTCCTCTAATGCCTCTTTCAACAATTCTGCTCTATCTCAAGGCTCCATGAAATATAAAACATCACGTAAGATCAAAAGAAGTCCCCAAGGTGATGGGTCTCAGGGGCAATTTCATAAAAAACTTACTATTTAGCAAACAGCTTTCATTGGTCCCAATGGAGGTTAGTCTCGGTGGTAGGCAATACACCTAGTGGTAAATCTGACTCTAGCACTTCTATTACGGGTCCTTCTGTACCCAGCACTTCTTTGCAAAATAATCCGAAGATATCGAAAGATACTTTTTTAGATCACTTTTTTAGATCACCAACACAATCATCCCAACACCCCAAAAAGAATGAAAAGTTAGACCCCACTCAGGCAAATATCCAGCAGGAAGAGGGGGAATTTAGTGTGGTCAATTTGTCCTGCTATGCCCTATCAGGGAATGAATTCAATGTCCTGACCAAGGGACTAATTTTTTGTCCCAATGCCAACATAAACAAATCTGAGGCAGTCAAAAACATACAATTGTTTGCTCATAAATTAATTTTAAAAATATTATACACGTAGTACATATCTGGACAAAGGGAAAACAGCCATAATTTGGATGGGCAGCATTTGGTAAATTAACCAGTCAAGAAAATAAAAAACTCAAAATTTATCCAACTGAGGATAATCTTACCCAGCAGGAAAGACGGGCAGTTTGCAGCTTTGCAGAAAACTCCAGCATCACTATAAAATCTTCAGATAAAGGAGGGAATATAGTGATTGTGGATAATACTCAATATCTTGAAATGTGCAGTAGAATTTTGAGGAACAGATCAATTTGTTGATCTAGCCCAGGGGTGGGCAAACTTTTTGACTTGAGGGCCGCAATGGGTTCATATATTGGACCCGGGGGCCGGACCAAGAGTAGATGAATGATGTGTATGTGTCATCCATAGTAAGTATAGTAATATTCCCCCATAGTAAGCATAGTAATTAATCCCCCATAGTAATTAATCCCCCATATAGTAATTCATCCCCCATATAGTAATTCATCCCCCATATAGTAATTCATCCCCCATAGTAATTCATCCCCCATATAGTAATTCGTCCCCCATATAGTAATTCGTCCCCCATATAGTAATTCGTCCCCCATAGTAATTCATCCCCCCTATAGTAATTCATCCCCCATAGTAATTCATCCCCCATATAGTAATTCATCCCCCATAGTAATTCATCCCCCACATAGTAATTCATCCCCCACATAGTAATTCATCCCCCATATTAATTCATCCCCCATATTAATTCATCCCCCATATAGTAATTCATCCCCCATATAGTAAGTCCTCCATATAGTAATTCATTCCCCATATAGTAAGTCCTCCATATAGTAATTCATTCCCCATATAGTAAGTCCCCCATATAGTAATTCATTCCCCATATAGTAAGTCCTCCATATAGTAATTCATTCCCCATATAGTAAGTCCCCCATATAGTAATTCATTCCCCATATAGTAAGTCCTCCATATAGTAATTAATTCCCCATATAGTAAGTCCCCCATATAGTAATTCATCCCCCATATAGTAAGTCCTCCATATAGTAATTCATTCCCCATATAGTAAGTCCTCCATATAGTAATTCATTCCCCATATAGTAAGTCCCCCATATAGTAATTCATTCCCCATATAGTAAGTCCTCCATATAGTAATTAATTCCCCATATAGTAAGTCCCCCATATAGTAATTCATTCCCCATATAGTAAGTCCCCCCTATAGTAATTCATCCCCCATATAGTAAGTCCCCCATATAGTAAGTCCCCCCCCTGTGTCAATTCACTTACCTTTGGTCCGCGCGTTCCTCTCGTATTCCCGCGCCGTTCTGGTCTTCAGGGAGGACTGTGAGAGGAGTTCGTCACGCTGCCCCGCCTACATCCTGGCTGCCCCGCCTACATCCTGACAGCTGCAGAGTCCTGACGTCCGAGAGGAGGGAGGGGGGCGGCCATCCGAGAGGGGGGGCGGCCATCCGAGAGGAGAGGAGGGGAGAGGAGGGAGGGGAGCGGGCGCCCGGCACACAGGAGAGCCGCATCTAAATTTGTAAAGAGCCGCGGCTTGCCGACCACTGGCCTTGCGGGAGCCTAGCTCCGCGGGCCGGATTAAAAGGTCCGCCGGGCCGTATACGGCCCGCGGGCCGTAGTTTGCCCATTGCTGATCTAGCCTATCTTAATGGTGTCATCACAAACACCCAATGGGAACATGTAACAGTTAGTTTTCCACGCACCCCTATTTTCTATTCCTTACCCAAATTGCACAAAAATGCTTCCTGTCCCCCCCTGGTAGACCAATAATTTCTGGTAATTGATCATTAACTGAAAATTTGAGCAGCCTGCCAACTTACAGTGGATATAAAAAGTCTACACACCCCTTTTAAAATGTCAGGCGTCTGTGATGTACAAAAATGAGACAAAGATAATTAATTTCAGAACTTTTTCCACCTATAGGCTTCATGTACAAGAGCAGCTGCTAAACTCGAGTTTAGAAGCTTTTGGCATTTGTACACATATGCTTTTAGCAGAGTTTAAGGTGAGGTTAAATCTTCCTCTCCTGATCGCGGAAAGATCGCATTCAAGATAGGAATGATTTGACCGGCAACCGCAGAAAATGCAAAATGCAGCAAAACCGCGGCAAAATTGCATTTACCGCGGTTGCTGCATTTTACATAGTTAGTCTAGTCCATCCAGTTCAACCATTATAAAAAAAAAAGTTATAATCCTATACCCACAGTAATCCAGAGGAAGGCAAAAAAAAACTCAGCAAAGAAAGATCCAATTTGCTCCTGCAGAGAAAAAATTTCCTTCCTGATCCCCCGAGAGGCAATTGGATATTCCCTGGATCAACTTTACATATAAATGTTAGTATCCAGTTATATATATGTGTATCTAAGAAAGAATCCAGATCTATTTTAAAGCAATCCACTGAGCTGGCCAGAACCAACTCTTGAGGGAGTCTATTCCACATTTTCACAGCTCCCACTGTAAAGAAACCTTTCCATGTTTGGAGATTAAATTTTTTTTCCTTCAGACGTAAACAGTGCCACCTTGTCCTTTGTGATGACCTCAGGGTGAATAGCTCTACACCGAGTTCACTATATGAACCACTGATGTATTTATACATGTTAATCTCCTCTTCTCAAGAGAGAATAAATTCAGTTCCTCTAATCTTTCCTCATAGCTGAGCTCCTCCATGCTTCTTATCAGTTTGGTTGTCCTTCTCTGTACTTTCTCTTTGTTCCCCAATGTTCTTTTTCTGAATTGGTGCCCAAAACTGAACTGCATATTCCAGATGAGGTGTTACTAATGATTTGTACAGGGGTAATATGATATCTCTCTCTGGAGTCTATACCTCTTTTAATACAAGAGAGGATTTTGCTCGCTTTAGAAACCACAGCTTGGCATTGCATGCCATTATTAAGCTTGTGATCTACCAGAACTCCCAGATCCTTCTCCACCATTGATTCCCCCAATTGTACCCCCCCTAGTATGTATGATGCATGCATATTCTTAGCCCCCAAGTGCATAACCTTACATTTATCAACATTAAACCTCATTTGCCAAATAGTTGCCCAATTAAACAGTGCATTGAGGTCAGCTTGTAAGTTGAAGACATCCTGTAAGGACATTATTCCACTGCACAGCTTGGTGTCATCTGCAAAGACTGAAATGAGATTTTTAATCTCAGACCCTATATTGTTTATAAATATATTAAATAGTAAGGGTCCCAACACTGAACCTTGGGGTACACCACTGACAACCCTAGACCATGCAGAGTATTAATCATTAACCACTACTCTTTAAATACAATCTTTTAGCCAGTTTTCTATCCATTTACATACTGATCTTTCCAAGCCCGTAGACTTTACCTTACACATTAGCTGTGTGGGGAACTGTGTCAAACGCTTTTGCAAAATCCAAGTATACCACGTCCACCGCCACCCCTCTGTCCAAGGTTTTGTTCACCTCCTCATAAAAAGAAATCAGATTTATTTGAAAACTTCTGTCTTTCATGAATCCATGCTGTCTGTTGCTTAAAATATTTTTTTTCAGTAAGAACTAATCTATGTGGTCTTTTATTAAACTCTCCAGTATCTTCCCAACTATAGAAGTTTAACTAACAGGTCTATAATTACCTTAAACTAATACTTTGTTGAAGCACCTTTTGATTTTATTACTGCACTCAGTCTTTTTGGGTATGAGTCTATTAGCATGGCACATCTTGACTTGGCAATATTTGCCCACTCTCCTGTGCACAGCCCTCTTCAGATCACCCCACAGATTTTTGATCGGATTCAGGTCTGGGCTCTGGCTGGGTTATGCCAAAACTTTTATCTTCTTCTGGTGAAGCCATTCCCTTGTTGATTTGGATGAATGCTTTGGGTCGTTGTCATGCTGAAAGATGAAGTTCCTTTTCTTTTTCAGCTTTCTAGCAGAAGCCTGAAGTTTTTGTGCCAATATTGACTGATATTTGGAACTGTTCATAATTCCCTCTACCTTGACTAAGGCCCCAGTTCCAGCTGAAGAAAAACAGCCCCAAACCATGATGCTGCCACCACCATGCTTCACTGGGTATGGTGTTCTTTTGAGGATGCGCAGTGTTGTTTTTGCGCCAAACATATCTTTTCGAATTATATCCAAAAAGTTTAACCTTGGTTTCATCAGACCATAATACATTTTCCCACATGCTTTTGGGAGACTTCAGATGTGTTTTTGCAAAATATAGCCAGGCTTGGATGGTTTTCTTCATAAGAAAAGGCTTTTGTCTTGCCACTCTACCCGATAGCCCAGACATATGAAGAATACAGGAGATTGTTGTCACATGTACCACACAGCCAGTACTTGCCAGATATTCCTGAAGCTCCTTTAATGTTCCTGTAGGCCTCATGGCAGCCTCCCAGTCCAGTTTTCTTCTCGTCTTTTCATCAAATATAAAGGGACGTCCAGTTCTTGGTAATGTCACTGTTGCGCCATATTTTCTCCACTTGATGATGACTGTCTTCACTGTGTTCCATGGTAAATGCCTTGGAAATTGTTTTGTACCCTTCTCCTGACTGATACCTTTTGATGCTCTGGTGTCTCTGCGGACCATGGCTTTTGCTGTAAGATGCGACTAAGAAAATGACACGAAAGACCTTCTAGAACAGCTGAACTATATTTGTGGTTAATCAAAGGCACTTTAAATGATGGCAGGTGTGTACTGGCTCCTATTTAACATGGTTTTGAATGTTATTGCTTAATTCTGAACACAGTTACATCCCCAGTTATAAGAGGGTGTGCACACTTATGCAACCACATTATTTTAGTTTTTTATGCGTACTTCCCCCCCTAAAAGATTTCAGCTTGTTTTTCAATTGAGTTGTACAGTTCATAGGTGGAAAAAGTTCTGAAATTATTTATCTTTGTCTCATTTTTTAACATCACAGAAACCTGACATTTTAAAAGGGGTTTGTAGACTTTTTATATCCACTGTATGTCAGAGATACCATCCATCTGTTACAAATTATTGATAGTCTGCAGATAGATCCATTGGTTGCAATTCATGTTGAGGCGTTGTATAGGTTTAGCCTGTATTCAACACGTTCTTTCCTGGCGTGCTTGTGAAGATTGGTGGTTCAATGAATTTGTTGTAGAATCCCTCGATTATATCCTTCACCATAACTATTTCACATTTAACAGTTCCCATTTCCTCCAGGTACAGGGCGTAGGGATGGGGACATGTTGTGCCCCATCCTACACCAATCTGTACACGGGGGAGTTGGAACTAACATTCCTATATGCTAAACTTATTTTGGTATAGATACATTGATGATATTTTCATGGTATGGAATGGCCCTGCTAATCTCCATAAGGAATATGTAAATAAGATCAATGTAAATTATTTAAATCTAAAATTCCCCATGACTTTTGATGAAAAAATAAAATTTTTTGATGTTCAAATCTTCAAAAATGATGAGGGAATATTGGGAAGCAGCCTATACCGCAAGCCAACTGTAGGCAATTCTTTACTCCACTTGTAAATTCCATTCCCTATAGCCAATATTTGTGCCTTAGAAGAAACTGTTTAGATGATAAGTCTTTTAAATTTGAAGCAGACCAAATAAAACAATGCTTACTATCTGGATGTTATTCATTTACATGCTTAAAAAAAGCATACAAACGAGCCAATCAGTAAAACCATACAGGATCTGCTCTATCAAAATAAACATGGCACAGATAAAAATCCCATTCGAATCATAACTAAATTTTCCAGTCAACATCTACAGTTTTTAAAAATCGTTAAAACATTTTGGCTTTGATCGGCAATGGGACCAGACAGGGATGCCCATTATCACCCCTCCTATTCATTCTTACACTGGAACCTTTATTGAATTGCATTAAAGAGAATGATAACATCAAGGGGATTTTGATCAATGGCAAAATTCATAAAGTAGCGGCCTTTGCTGATGACATACTACTTTTCCTAACTGACCCACATATCACGTTACCTAATTTGCTACAAGATTTCAAATTATTTCAGTATTTGGCTAACTTTAAAATCAACTTTTCTAAATTCCAAGCTCTTAATGTCTCATTAACTCCAGATATGATTAGACAAGCGAAATCAAATTTTCCTTTTACCTGGCAGTCTAAGGCTATCACTTATTTGGGAATCCAATTACCAACCCACCTTACGGAACTCTATGCCAAAAATGTTTTACCCCTCTTACGTAACATCACTAAAGACCTTCAGACGTGGAATAAACCTTGGTTCTCCTGGTTTGGTAGAGCAGCTATACTTAAGATGAACGTGCTCCCTAGAATACTGTATCTACTGCAGACGATACCAATTCAATTACCAAACTCCTTCTTTAAATCATATAGAACGCTCTGTACCTCCTTTTTTTGGTATAATAAACGCCCAAGAATTAGCTTTACCCAACTTACTATGCCCCAGAAGAGTGGAGGTATTGGATTACCGGATATTACCCGTTACTACAGGTCTTGTCAGCTAGCTAGAATAGTAGATTGGACCACGAACCACATTCATAAGGTCTGGGTTGGTGTGGAGGCTGATTTCTCAAAGATACCGCTTGCCACCTCCCCTTGGCTGAAAACCTCTCACATTCCTTCTGAGTTTCGGGAACACCCACTTATAGGTCCCACTTTATGCTGTAGCTCTCAGTTGTTCCAGAAAAAAGAACTTTCTTCCTCTCCGAGCCCTCTAACTCCGATCAAAATGAATCCGGACTTTATTCCAGGGATGTCTCCGACCTTTCTCGCCGGGTATAACCGTGAAGATAATCTAACAGTACGTAAATTTTTCAAAGATACTAAGCTCTTATCTAGAGAAGACATTACAAAGGCGTGGCCATCCCTTACACTAACGCTTTGGATGTATATACAAATCCACCACTTTTTACGAAACTCTCCACATCTAAAGGATTATTCAAGACCACCTACTCCATTTGAGAAACTCTGCTTTACAGACCTCCCCCAGAGGCATTTGATATCCAAGCTATATTCCTATCTTGAAAGTGCCAATACATCTCATTCTCGGAAGACCTGTGAGGCCTGGCTGCATGATCTACAACTTCCAATCTCACCAGAGGACTGGGACCACATTTATGATCACATGCATAAAGGTTCCATATGTGTCTCTACACAAGAAAGCAACTATAAATTATTTTCCAGATGGTACACAGTTCCGTCTGTGATTCATAAATTTGATCCTAACATTCCGGATTTATGCTGGAGATGTTACCAGGCAACAGGTACACTTCTACATATATGGTGGGAATGTCCGCTGCTACAGCCTTCTGGAGAAAAGTTCTGGACATAATCACACAAGTAACTACATACACCCTAGACTTATCCCCAGCACAATTTTTACTCCATCACTCCTCACTTCCTGTGAGGACTTATCGTAAGTCGCCTGCCTTACATATGATAAATGCGGCAAAGCAGTGTATTCCTGTTCATTGGCAATCAGACTATGTTCCCACCGTGCGAGAGTGGCTTCTTAGGATCATCAGGATCGCGGAAATGGAGGAGCTGATTTCAGTGGCAAAGGAACACCCCGAGAGATTCAGGAAGACTTGGGCTTGTTGAACTCACTTCCAAACTACTGATACTTATCGCTGTTTAATGAAGGAATGAACAAGAAGAGATTTGGAGACACGGAAAGCCTTTAAAGCTTTCAACTCAGGAATAGCTCCATAGATGGAGTCTAACCGAACTGTATCCTTAATTAAAGATGGAATCTGTGTCAGTTTGGCCGTTGCTTATTGATGTGACTGGTTTGGTTGCACTTATTTAATTATAAACCCCATCCTTCCCCCCCCCCTCCCCCGTTTTTTTTTTTTCTCCTTCCCCTTTTCCCTATATATTTGTCTTTTTTGCTCCCCCCCACCCCATTATGATATTACTTTTCATATTCCTCTTCCATTTACACGTTCTTCTCTTTTCTTTTCTTTCTCTCTCTCACACCTTTTTCATACTTTTCATATGGTACAGAGTATTCATACATGTACAGGTGTGACGGTTATCTACAAAACTAACCTACATTTTTCGAATACGGAAACATAGGACGTATATGCCTTGGGATGACACTTTTGTCTTACATTTCACAGTCCTGTTATCTGAGATCTCCCTACACAATGGACTAGTGTGCATCATACTTCTCAAAATTACATACTGTTATCATTATTTTTACTGTTATATATTATGCATCTGCTTTATTGTAGGACTTTGTTTCAGGATGATCTACAATTTAATTAAATGTCTTGGTCCCGTCTGTGTTACAGGAGAACATGTAAGAGGACATGCGTGGACTGCGATCCGTATCTGTATATGACTTGTTATGCCTTTCATATTTCAATAAAAAATATTGGCATCTTTTTACGATCGATTTGAATATTAATCCATTTATACCAACAGCTCCTGCTTTTCCTTTTAGATGTGCTAGATCTATTAGGTGTAGACTGATCCAAAGTGAATTCAAACAACAAGACTCATGTAAATGTGCAGGGACCTATAACTGTGGAGGTTTAATATACTGCAGATACATGAACAACAATAAATTTATCACCTTACTCAATGGGGAAGGGTTTATACCTAAGCATTACGTGAATTGCTAAACTAAAGAGGGGATATACTTACTAACATGCAAATGTAATTGTTTTTATGTTGGCAAGATGAAACTTGAATTCTGTTGACGTACATAATGCCACCTTTAAAATATGAAGTAAAAAAATGTTAAACTCCCGTTGGGCCGCTATGTGGCGAGTGATCCTGGATAGGATCTACTCGGACCCACAAGGGAAGACTGGAATAAAAGTCTCCTCCAATGTGAGCTCAGGTGGATCCATAGATTAAATGCAATATTTCTGGGATTAAATACATTGGTTTCCTTTAAGCCTTTTTTTAAAGGGTTTTGTTTCTGGAGGTTGTGAAAAATAATGGTATATTGTATAGTGCTCACAGGAAGACATTGTGTTTCTTTTTCCCCTTGTTTCCTCCTCTTTTCTCCTTTTTTGTTTCCTTTTTTCATAGAGTTAACATCCAGTTTTCTTTATCCCCATTCATATAATATCACTCTTTGCAATTATTATTATATTCCCTAAAAAATCTCCTATGTATATAGTTTTCTAATTTTTCCCTGGTTTCTCCCTCAGCATATTATTAGTGCTGATATTATGTATGCTAATTGCAGGGTTAGTCCTGCTATGCCATGGAGTTGTATTTCATACATGTTATGTGTTTTGTATGTGTAGCACTACACTTTAGGAGTTGCTGACGTTTTGGGATGCCCTTATAATCCTGCACAGCCAGGCAACATGCATTTTC
This sequence comes from Staurois parvus, assembly GCF_062004578.1. Taxonomy (NCBI): domain Eukaryota; kingdom Metazoa; phylum Chordata; class Amphibia; order Anura; family Ranidae; genus Staurois; species Staurois parvus. The sequence goes on from NW_028317844.1 coordinate 17,080,775, forward strand.
CACAGACTTACATTCTGGAAACAGTAAATAGTCATTGAGCTTGTTTTTTTTTTCTTTAGTTTTATTAGACGTAGGGTATTGAAGATGGATGGGGTAAGGGGTGTGTGGGATGCCCAAGGAACAGTAAACGGAGGACAACTTCCTGGCAACTATATACACGTTCAAGATAGGAAATTCTCTTCTGGGAGATCTCTCCAGCCTGTCCTGGTGTACCACCCCAGACCCAAGATAAATCCTCTTCTTTAGCCAGCTATCTGGAGGAATCCCTGGGCAAGGGGATTCAGTGCCTACCACTGTAAGTTAAACAGTCCTGGGTAAGGAGCTAGTCAGATTTCTAACCAGAATCCTTTTTCCCCTTAGCTAGCCCAGAGGGTGTAGGATTACTCACTCTGTCCTTGCCTGTGAGCTGGTTGGGTTGGTGGCTGCCTTCAGGCTTTATGCTGGACTAGCTCCCTCCCTGGCTCCACAGGTGGTCCTCCCTCCAGGGACCGGTGGTGCTGAGTGTTCTTCCTTTCCAGTTCCCGGCCTAAAGGTAGACCCCTTACCACTGGGCACCCTCCCAGGCTCCTGCATCTCAGCTTTCCTCATATTGTCAAACCGAACTCTCGTGCTGCTGAGCAGGCTCAGTCACACTTAAAGGCTGCCCTGCCCCATGCCAAGCCTCCTGCTTGGGGATTGGCAAAAGTCCTCTAAGTGTGCAGGCCAGCTCCTCCTCACCCCCGCCAACTACTTCTAGAATCTTCTCTAACATTCTACAGCATTGGGAGGTATCAAGGAACCGACCTGAAGAACCTCTCAGCTCTGACCCAAATTTGACCCTGCTATTTCCCCAGACTGCTACTCGGCTAAAAAAAAAATTTAACTAGTTCATCCTGGCTATCTAGATGGGCGCTACATGGGCTTAATGGAGTTTTTACCACCTCAAATGAGGATTTAATATCCAAGCCTCATTCTGTGTCCATCCGACCCGGCTGGCCTCTGTTTGTGTCGGCATCATCGCGTCCTCAGACCTGGTTGTTGTATTAGGGCAAGAAATTTACTGATGGGCTGAAGACGGCCCTTATAAAGAGAAATTGCGTATTAGGGCTCTGCAGCTGTGCCACAATCAGACTAGTTGGATATCCATGCAGACCAGCTATTTGTCTGCTTTAGTTTAATTCTATTGGACATCAATATTTATTCCTACCAAATTACTTCCTTGTTTGGCTGTATTCTTTTAACATCTGCAACATCTATTTGAACATCCATTTATATACATCTTTCTCTTTGTTGCAGTTTATTTGAAGCCTGACTTTTTTTTTCATTCAGCTTGCCACCTATCCAATTGTTCTCACTTTACTTAGCAGCCTAAGTAAGTTTTATGTTTATGCTGCTTTTTGTCCCTATTGCAATGTTAAATAGGGAAAGCTTAATATGGCGGTTGTTGATGCATTCATCTTCTCATAGAAGGGTAAGTAATACATGCAATGTAGAATATGTTTAATGATGACTATATCTTCACCAAACTGTATATCAATATACTCATAAATATGGTTACACTACAGGAACCTCTGAAGAGAATTTTCTGTCTCAAAATGTGTCATCTGTCTTGCCCTTCCAACTGTGTAAAGTTTGAAATAATGAAAAATTGTGTTTGCTTTAAAACCTATAACTGCTGACCATTTTTTTGTGATATTATTATAACTTGCACAATAAAGTTTTTCATTGTTTTATATACACGCCTATATAACTTGTGCCCTAAATGTTCCACATTTAGAGGGTTTTTCCAATCTTATTCAGTTTGGGGATGATGGCACTGTCCTTTTCATACCCTAAAACAGGTTCCAAATAATGTATGCGGACAGACTTCTACAATGAGTAGAGCCTACATAATTCAATATTACATACACTGGGGTAACAAAGTCCAGAAAATCAGGAACATCATAAGATCAGATACCTGGATACAAGGTTCAGAGTAAAAGCTGTAGGAGAACTTGAGTGTTCGAACTGAAGAGTAAAACTAGCCATACATGCAAAGAATTATTTTGTTCAGCTTGTTGACTGAACATAAGAAATGCATAAAATCTATATCTGGTTCCTCCATCTATACTAAACAACTGGGACAGAGGAATCTCCTTTACTGGCTATGGTATTTAGCAGCTGACCCAAGGCTGTTAAATACCCAAACAATGATTGCATTTACTTGGATTAAGTCTCATTTTTGTAGACAATTTTCTACCTAGCTCTTTCAACAAAAGTCTACTGGTCCTCCCACAGTTTGACTTTTGTCTGTTTCAGCAAGAATTGGACAACTTTCTACCAGTGTATGGCTAGCTTAGGTTTACCTAGGAATTTAGGGAAAAAAACAACCCCTTTGTAAATAAAGGGGGTAAGGTTTTAAGTATTGTAATGTAGCTGCACAGCTGTAGGCTTCAAAGTCAATAACAGATACCTAAGGGAGATGTGGGCAGGCAGAATGAGAACCACGATGTTTAAGCATGCCACTGTTAGAACTATCACCAAAGAGATGACTTTCTTGAAAAGGCAAGTCAATAGGACATAGTTTAAATGTATAATCTAGGTCCCAAGCACATAGCCACAAAGTCCTGCACATATTGACAGATGTAGCTGCCATGCTAGACACTAAGCTAGAGGGTTCCAAGAGGCCAGCGCAGTTGAAGTGAAGGGCTTCAAGAGTACACTTAAGAAGTTGTAAAACTGAGTTGAGCAGAAGAGCTGAGTTGAGCAGAGGAATCTGTTTTAAAGGATGTGACCCATTGAAACATGCTTTCATAAATTAAAGTCACAGAAGAAAGCAAAGTGGTTCCAGCTAGCTCAAACTGGACTTAAAGGGGGACTCTATGTAACTGAGGTCCCTAAAGTAAAGACATTATCCACCAAGGTGAGAAGATGTCCGATAAGGTGAAGTACTGGAGAGTCCACAGAAGTTAGGGATCAATTATCCAGGAGTTCCTTATCCAAGGGAAAACACTGCCTTACAAGATCAGGTGGAAGCCATGATAGCATAGAAAACTTCCAGTCTTTACACAGGAAATTTTCCAGAAAGGAAGGTACAGGAAATGTTTTTGTGTCAGTATATACCATAGAATAATCTGTATCTGGTTTAGCAAGTTGAGCTCTAGTAAGCATAGCTGAGTGTACAACATGAAGAAAAATATTAGAAATATTAAGCATGCCAGACTTACTAATGACCTGATTAATAACATACTGTATACCACAAGAGTAGACTGTAAAGGTCCTGAATCGGAGTCAGAAATATTCTATCATGAGCTTCAGGCATACTTAAAGATGTAATGTCAAAAGTGTCACAAGTATAAGCTGAATAGGTTGTGAAAAGTTCTGAATGTCTGTAAACAGACTCATTAATTAAACACGTACAAACTGCAGAAAGTCAGAAGTGGAGAGTAGAGGCCTGGCAGCCCAAGGAGGAGCGTGCGTGCAATGGTTTATGCTGTAAATGACATCAGCATTGAGGTCTCAGAGGCTGACTGCATTTCCTTTGGAAAAAGGACAAGAAGGGTTGAAAATTAAGCCTAATGTGGCAATTACTGCTGTGCTTGCATCACAAGTCTGCTAACTCAAAAGTGAAAGGGACAGGGTCATACTCAAAAGAGAAACCACTGTCTGCTAGAACAGGATAAGAGGCTGTAGTGTACTAGTTCAGTACTTATTTAATAATATTTCTTTATTACAGGTACTTATAGCGCTGACAATTTACGCAGCGCTTTAGATATAAATTCTACATTCACCATATTCCCTGTCCTCAAGGAGCTTACAATCTAAGGTCCCTCTCATTCACACACACGCATATTAGGGCAAATTTAGACAGGACCCAATTAACCTATCAGCATGTCTTTGGTGCGTTGGAGGAAATCGAAGTAGCTAGTTTCACAGGCCCAGGGAGAACATGCAAACTTCAGGCACTTGAGTTTGGAACTGACAACCCTAGTGCTGTTAGTGAGAACTGTAGTACTTAACAGTATCCAGTTAATAAAGGTCACATATCAGCATGTGTTAACCATGGCAGACAGCTAGTGAGAGTTCAGAGATTTAGACACACAGAAATTGTGTCACAAGATGTGGAAACAGTGCTCGGCCACTACAGGCACAGTGCAAAGAATGAGAGATGCCATGGCAGAGCTGAATATCCAAAGGAAACATAATAAAATCTGCATTATGCGATGCACGCTATTATCAGAGACCGAGTATACAAGAAGTACCTCTGCTTCACATAATGAGAATGCTGTTATAGCTAATGGATGCAGAGCACACAGGTCTAAGAAGCTTCACAATGTTGAGCTCAGCGTCTTAGAATAATATGCTAGGATGCATTTGTTATTTCCTTAGGTATTATTTCACAGGAAAATAGCAGAGGCTTGGTTACAGAGACGTTTGGACCACTGCTCTAAATTTTTGTTAGCATTCCGCGACAAACTGACCACTACACACGACACACAGGCCTGCAAAGCACCACATGCAGAGCAGATACATACCACAAATATATATCTGCATCAGAGTGAGACACTAGAGAGTGGTACACACAAGAGGCTGTCACAAAGCATTGGACCTGTGAAGTGCTATGCAACTAACAAACCAGTACATTAGGGGGGTTATTTACTAAAACTGGGGCATACAAAATCTGGAGCAGCTCTGCATAGAAACCAATCAGCTTCTAGATTTTTTTGTCAAAGCTTAACTGAACAAGCTGAAGTTTGAAGCTGATTGGTTATCATACACAACTGCACAAAATTCGGAGTGCACTAGTTTTAGTAAATCTCCCCTAGGTTTCTGGGAAGGACCACAAGACCCCAGTGTCCAAAAGTCATATTATAGGCAGGCCCAAACCTATTTGGTCCAATAGGGTCTGGGTACAGCATCTAAGGCAGTGCCAAGGATTAACCGATCCACATAGCTGTTGTGTAAAAACCAGCTCAAGTAACTTAAGAAAAGTTTTGATCAAAGAGAAAAAACACCCACAAAGTAATCAGATGGTTGATAAAAAAGAAAAAAATAGTAAAAACATAGCAATAATTTTCCTCAGAAGGAGTTTAACCTTCTGTGACACTAGCAAAAAACAGTTGGGTACGTGGGTATGGATGTTTGGTACGTGGACAGGCCTTCAACATTGTTTTTCTGTTTAGCAGTGTCTACCTCTTGAATGTACCAACGTAACACATATTTTGTATATCCCTGAGTTTTTCAACTGGATTATAAAGAAAAAGGTTACATATAGCTTACAATTTTTTATTGTCAGAAGAAACCCCAACATGACCATCAACTAACATGACATTTAAAATAGATCTATCATTAAAATTAAAGACCCAGACTAACCAAATCCAAATTACGTAATTTTTCTATGTGGTTGTTAAACATGAATAAATATACATAAGATACAGGTACAAGCGCAAGCTTTATAACCATTGGTGCACTGCTTTTCCCCTTCAGATTCCACCTACTGAAGAGAGTACTGGAGTCAGTAGGCCAGGATGCATGTAGCTCCAAAGAGGCAAGATTTCCCAAACAGGTAATGTAAATAGATACACACTCGTTTAACGGTAAATGAGCTTAAACTATTTCTATGGGTTAGAATAAATAGCAAATTGAACATAAATGAGCACATAGCTCATTGATGTTTCTATTTGATGTTAAATTTAGATGTTCTACCCATAACTAGGATCAGAAGGGTAAGTTAGTAAATCAGCAATACACAATATTAGTAAACATTAAATACAATATAAATGATGATAACACTACACTAAGTTAGAGTGCACTCTAAAGGATTGGTAGGGATGCAGCGTCCCGTAAGTGATACCTCTTTAATTAAAAAAAAAAAAAACAACACAAGGCCTTAGGGCAGCAACTGTTAGGGACAGTCTTTAGTCCTGACTCTTTAGCCAGTTAAATGTTGGGGCCCGTTGGCCTGCGTTAAGGCAGTCAAATCAGACCTGCATGCAGTATTAGAACTATGGAGTAGCTGTGAGGTAGTTCCTAATGGCTCAGTCACTAGTGGTGGTAGCAAGTAGCAGCCACAAGGCCTTCTCACCAGACCCAACAACACAACAGCAGTGGTCTCTCTGAATAGGTATTAGCTCACTCTGGGTTGCCCATGATGATGATGGTAGGTAGCTCTGTCTCTCTGTACTCGAGTCACGCTCTGTACCCTGGCTGTCGACTGTCTCTCACATGGCTGTTGGCTCCATTGTCACAGGCTCGTTCTCTGTTAGGTGGAGTTTCTTTACATCATCCTGTCACATTTTCTCTGCTTCACACTCTGAGAAGAATCTTTTTTTCTGGAAACATCTGGTTCTCTCCTCCTTTCTGCTGACTGGTCCCTCACTGTTACTAGGAGGGAGGGAAAGAGACAGCAGCAAGCTGGGATCCTTTAGTAGAAAACCTCTTAGGCTGTTCTTCCCATTTCCCACTGCTGACGGTACAGCCGTAGCTTGTGTTACCTGGTTAGAAGAGCAAGTGGGATGGGGGGTTGGCTACACCTGCTACAGTAAATATACTCCAAAGACATGCTGGCAGGTTAATTGCATCCTGTCTAAATTGCCCCTAGTATGTGTATGTATGAATGTAAGTTAGGGATCTTAGATTGTATGCCCCTTGAGGGTTAGGAACTGATGTCAATGTACAATATATTGTATGTAAAGCGCTGCGTAAATTGATGGTGCTATATAAGTACCAGTAATAAATAAAATAAAATAATATGCTATTTAGACATTTGACAGATATACTGAGCTATAGGGTTGTCATAGAATAGACAGTGCAAAAACTTGCAGATACATAGACAAACTAGCTGGGGTGAAAAACTGCCAACAGAGTGTGGCCAGAGAGCATTGCCAGAAGTAACGATAGTGAAGGTTCAAAACTAAAGTGTAAAGCACACATGAACTCAAAAATTAAAGCAAAGTCAGGGCAGGAAGCATTTAAGCAAGCTCAGTGTAGGTAAGGTGGGCAACAAAGGCCACTCCAAGAAAACGCAAGCTCCCACACACTAACAATCAAACTTTTGTGTAACACAGCTTGACCAAACAGGAATCACTCCAACATTCACTGTGGAAAAAACAACCAAGGGCTTAAAGGGAATGCTTGTGTTTTTGTGTAGATACAGGAGAGAAATCTAAGTGTGGAAGGGCCCGAGAGGGGGAGCCAAAGAGCAGCAGGTCCCAGAGAGAGAACCAGGAAGCACATCAACGTAAACCAGCACCATAGAAGAAGAAGGAGAAATGCTAGAAAGATAAGCCTGTGATGATAAACCTGCAGCTGATTGATTGATATCTGGCCATGCTTCAGAAAGCCAACACATGACCACCTGGATTGATTAGTGTGCTGCAATTGACTTTACAACTTCTAAGTTCTGTAGATTTACTTTATTTGTTTAGTGTGTTATGCAGAGAACCCCATGAATGTCTTTGTGATTTACACCACAAAAGTGATCATTGTTTTGCTATATTGTTGAAGTACATATGCAAGAAACTATGCCTATAGTTAAAATATGGAATTGGGAATGTTTTTTGGTCATTCTCTGTTCTGGATTCACAAACTGAAATACTTTAGCATTCTACAAATACCAATAAAGTTTTTACGCCCCCTAAAGTTACAGTAATGGTGCCACTGCAAAAGAGCCCTAGAGGTTTCTGTATTTCAGCAAATTATGGACTGTCCTACTTAATCTCTTAATAGCTGCTGTTATAGAACACAATCCATTAGCACTGGAAAGGGGCTCATACAGAAGCTTGTTGTCTTGCTATGAAATTAGAAAAACTAAGCCATGTGGTGGAGGTAAAACCTACATTTGGGTTCATGCAGTGGATGTTTTGTTCTTGGCATTATATTTCTTAAAAGTTGGCAATTATGACTTATTTTATAAAGGTGTAGCCACATCTTCTTGAGCCTCATGTCGGGACTACTGCAGAGTGCAGTACATGCCTGAAGTCATAGATACTAAGCACTGAATTTGGGGAAAGGGTTCTTGTCTGCAGAGGCTCTAGGCTTTGTGAGGCCTTAGGCAAAACATAGACATTAGGCCCCACTCACGCCCATCTTGTCCATCTGTCCATCAGCTACGCAGCAGGCCTTCCCAGATTGAGATGGGAGGGGTGATGTGCGTGGACGCAACGTAACTTCTCATTGGCTGGTGGGTGGAGCTCCAAAAGTCTCAGGTTTACGTGAGAGGTGAGTGTGACAGGGCTCTTAACGCTACCGGTGCACACAAGCATTAAGGTCCTTGTCACTTAAAGCTGGGGTAATGCATAAGGCCAAAGGTGTAACTAGAACTAGGTGTAACTAAGGCCCTGATGCAAAAAAAACATGAAGGGCCCCCTGACCCAAACTCGGGACCCTTCCCTCCTAGCTCGGGGACTTTTGTTCCTGTTGAGGGGCCCTTTATTATGGTCCCACAGCAGGATCCTTTCACGTTCTTCAGCTGGCTCTCTTTCTGCCGTTACATTAGAATTCATCCCTTACATCAGAGTTCCCAGCATTCCCAGGGCTCCCTTTACATCAGAATTCCCATCTACAGTACATCAGAGTCTGCAGGGTTTGCCTTACAAGGATCCTGAAGCAAAGGGGAACTCTGTGGAACATGATATAAAGAAGAACTCTGCGGACCCTGATGTAAAGGGGAACTCTGTGGAACCTGATGTAAAGGGGAACTAATGAAAGGCGGAATGTTGTGGACTTTGGTGTACAGGGAAACTCTGATATAAGAGGTTCTCTGGTCACCAGATCCCCCTTTACATCAGAGTTTTCAGAGTTCCTCCTTACCTCAGAGTCCGCAAAGTTTCCCCTTGCACTGTAAGGGTGGACTTTGGTAACTCTGATACATCAGAGTTCCCCTTTACACTAGAGTCTGCAGAGTGAATACACTAAGGTAAGGGGTTCACTGATGTATGCCGGGAGTGAGGACACTGATATAAGAGGGAACCTTTATATCAGTGACCCTAATTACCTTAAGGTCTCCACTCGCCCCTTACATCAGTGACCCCCCACAGAGATAGCGACTGCTTGACTTCCCTACAGAGCTGTCATACACTAACCTGTAAGTGCCTGCAGGCTTTGGTCCTCCTTTTTCTTGTGCCCCCTGCTTTCAAAAGTAAAGGTGCCCTCTCCCGAGCTTCCTCTTCTCCCCGTGCCCCCCTCCACGTGCACCTTACCAGCATCAGCCAGCCCCCTCCCCCCCGCTCAAGCCAAGCCCAGTCATGACTGAGCTAAGCTCAGCCGATTACTAATCAGCCAGCTCTGGAACTGCATGCATGCACAATTCTGCAGCCGGCCAATTGCTAATCGACTGAGCTCAGCTCAGGAGGAGGTGCCGCTGGTCAGGTGCCCAAGTAGGGGGACACAAGGAGGAGAGGAAGCTCGGGACAAATGGAGTTTTTACAGGCACTTTTCTGCTGTTTACAGACAGCAGAAAAGTGCCCTTTTTCACTGGCAACACTGCTTTGGACAGTTAAGCAAATTAGGCTGCCATGATGCCCATTTGAGTGTGAGGCCTTAGGCAGCTGCCTAATTTGCCTAATTAAAGAGTCGCCTCTACTTGTCTGTCCAGAAGACGTAACTGCAGCAAAGTTTTTTGTTTTCATATATAACGAATGCGATAAATGTATATCTTATTTCTTTTTTGTCTGAGCCTATTCCTAACACTGCAAGGAAACACACCTAAAAGCAAGACTCCTGAAAAAGTGCAGCAATATTTCAAGATGAAAGAGATTACGTGCAGGTATTTTGCGCTTTCTTCTTTTATACTGAGTTTAGTTTCACTGGCTTATTTTAATAACAGGTTCACGTCTTCCATTGTTCTATGACTCACATTTCTATGTACAGTATACTATCTACATTTGCCATTGGATTTTATGTACTTATTGATTATTCATATGAGATAGAAATACAGCGAAACAATTGTAGGTTTTATTTATCTTTTCTTCCATTATACTAAACATTTTCATTCTTTTTTTCTATTCCCTTCAGTCTGGGAAATGGCTCCATTAAAATGATGTGATAAAATTAGATTATGTGAATGCCAGATAAGGCCACAATATTAAAATACCACAGGGTCTTGTTTATGATATACATTTATAAAAATAAATATATATGTTGAGCCATATTTATATGCCTCATGTTTTCATTAAATAAACCTGAATTTAGGACACTCGCTACAATTATTGATTTGTTGTATTAATACAAGTCAAAAGATTTAGTTTAAACTCTTTAATAAAACATTTAATTTCCCCCACTGATCCTTCAAATTGAATGCCTTCACTTAAAAGATGACACTGACATTGCATAAATCAATATTTATTGATCCTATTTAAAGTAAGCATATGATTGCTGAGTCACATAAATCTTTCCATTCTGTATATATTTTCTTGCAGACTTTATTTGTAAGTCATATGTTTTATGACCGAGCAACAGTAAGCTAAAAAAGGTTATTTGTTCAGGTGAGTGCTTCGTAAAAAAAATCAAATCTCAACAATTTGTGTAAGTGACATTTGCATATACTTTCATCTGCCTATACTGTATCTCTGGATCGGATTATTTTGACCTGTGGTTTGAAGCTTTAGTTGACTTGGTTTGTGACAGGTTTACTTTATAGAGTGTATGCAAAATAAAATCAAACATATGCAGCACACTGTACACCTCTGCAAAACATGCACATTCCTTCACATCTAACAGGTTGACCTGCCAAAATGCATTCTGCTCCTAGGTCCTCTTGTGGGTTGACAACATTTGGTGGTCACCCCTGCCAACTGTATTTTGTTTGCCTTATTTAAAAATCACCTTATGCGCTTGTTACTTTCCAGGCAATCACTACTCATTAAGGATTATCACTACATTGTACCAGTACTTTATTTTAAAAAAGATTCAGGTACTGACCAGGTTCTAAAGTAAAAACAGGCATATTTATTTATAAAAAATGTTTAAAAAAACATTAAAAAGCATCCTCTGCTACAAAATTCCATAGTGAATCCCTTTTCATTTCTCATATAATAAATGTCAGTCCTGCAGACTTAACACACAATTTGGTAAACAGCAAAAACAACCACCTTGCATATGAAGACATAAAGAAAAGTTAATTCAGAAATGATTACACCTTTAGTACTGAGCTTGGGGGAAAAAAAAGATTGGAGTCTCAGAGTCCTCACCTGATTTCTGTAGGAGGCCATCTGTGCCAGGAATGGGACTCAACTCTCTACCTGGCATTGTTCCTCTAACTAAGCACATCAGTCAGGTGTGTCCCTCCTACATAAGTGCTCTGCTGGGTGCAGTGGTTCCACATAAATTGCTCTGTTTACCTTTAAATTGTTAGGAAACAATCCCACAATTATTGGTGCAAAGTGGCACTTTAACCTCCCCTCAAAACAATCCCACAATCACTGGTGTTCAGTGGCATTTTAAACCCCTCCCTCACAACAACCACACAACATTAGTGGACAGTAGAAATTTAAACCCCTCCAAAACACTCCTATAATCATTTGTGGTCAGTGGATTTATTAATTAAATTCTCTGATCTACTCTTCCTCTGTTGTGCCTTAGGCTGGTGCCCTCTGTTTTAATGACTGGAGGACCAACAGCTTTGTGTACATGCTGGGCACACACACAAAGAAAAAACACAAGGATGTACAGGAACGTCCACCTGCCCTAGTAAGGGGGCCATCTGGCCATTGAATCTAAGGCTGCTTTTACACTACTCTGTTGCAAAAAAACATTAAAAACACATGCCACGATATAATGTTCTCCATTGCTTCTCCAGACTCTTTCACGTCTGTCACATGTGCTCAGGGTGAACCTGCTCTCATCTGTGAAAAGCAGAGAGCGCCAGAGGCAGACCTGCCAATTCTGGTGTTCAATGGCAAATGCCAATCGAGCTCTATGGTGCCAGACGGTGAGCACAGGGCCCAATAGAGGACGTTGGGCCCTCAGGCCACCCTCATGAAGTCTGTTTCTAATTGGTCAGAGACATTCACAGCAGTAGCCTGCTGGAGGTCATTTTGTAGGGCTCTGGCAGTGCTCATCCTGTTCCTCCTTGCACAAAGGAGCAGATATCGGTCTTGCTGATGGGTTAAGGACATTCTATGGCCCTGTCCAGCTCTCTTAGAGTAACTGTCTGTCTCCTGGAATCTCTTCCATGCTCTTGAGACTGTGCTGGGAGATATCGCAAACCTTCTGGCAATGGCACCTATTGATGTGCCATCCTGGAGGAGTTGGACTGCCTCTGCAACCTCTGTAGAGTCCAGGTATCGGCTCATGCTACCAGTAGTGACACTGACCCTAGCCAAATACAAAAATAGTGAAAAACAATCAGAAAAGATGAGTAGGGAAAAAATGTCAGTGGCCTCTACCTGTAAACCCATTCCTGTTTCGGGGGTCATCTCATTGTTGCCCATCTAGTGCTCCTGTTGATAATTTCATTAACACTAAAGCAGCTGAAACTTATTAACAACCCCCTCTGCTACTTAACTGACCAGATCAATATCCCAGGAGTTTAATTGACTTGATGCTATACTCTGATTAAAAAGTGTTCCATTAATTTTTTTTGTGCAGTGTATATATTATAGCATATTTTACATATCCCTGTTCCAGTGATCATCTTAAAAATTGTTCACCAATTATACCTGTTCCAAAGAGCAATAAAAGGTATAAAGTAAAGAGCACACAATTACTTCTTCTAATAAAGTTCATCCTTACTCATGACACCTCTGTTTGAGAGACCCACCAAGCCCTGATACAGGATTTGGCGATGGGCACAACATGTCAGGCATCTTATGCAATCCTTTACCTGGGGTGGTGGGAACACTGGATATTTCTACATTATTTGTTTTATTTAAACCCTCACTCACATGGGAGCCAAGACCCGTAGACCATGAAAGCTTGTTTATGAAGCTTGAGCTGCCAGATGCTGCGTGCAGGCAGCCCATGTAGGTGTTTGGGGATGCAGCAGCTGCACAGATAAAGCCACTCATCCTAATCTGACAGACATAGGGATGCATGTGAGCAGCACCAAACATTGACAGTGTGCATTCGGGTCACTCACTGGCACCCTTTTCAAATTAGGATAAGTAGCTGTGTTCATGCAGCAGCTGCATCCCCATACACTTACACGGGCTGCCTGCATGCAGCACCTGGCGACTCAAACCACATAAACAAATGAGACAGGCATGGTTTTTTGCACCTCAGCACCCATGTGAATGAAACCCAACCAGCTGGCTGGTACCTAAATCTTTTGAAATGAAATACAGTTGCAAGAAAAAGTATGTGAACCCCTTGGGATTACGTGGAGTTTTGCATGAATTGGGCATAAAATGTGCTCTGAACGTCATCTAAATCACAACAATAGAAGAACACAGTCTGCTGAACATAATACTACACAAACATTAGATGTTGCCATGGTTTAATTGCACATAACATGTAAACATTCACAGTGCAGGGAGGAAAAAGTATGTGAACTTTTGGACTTAATAACTGGTTGACCCTCCTTTGGCAGCAATAACCTCAACCAAACGTTTCCTGTAGTTGCAGATCAGACCTGCAAAACGATCTGGAGTAATTTTGGACCACTCCTCTTCACAAAACTGTTTCAGTGTAGCAATATTCTTGGGATGTCTGGTGTGAATCGCTCTCTTAAGGTCATGCCACAGCATTTCAATCGGGTTGAGGTCAGGACTATGACTGGGCCACTCCAGAAGGCGTATTCTGTTGCAGCCATTGTTTTGTTGAATTACTTGTATGCTTTGGGTCATTGTCCTGTTGCATCACCCATCCTCGGCGGAGCTTCAGTTGGCGGACAGATGGTCGTACGTTTTCCTGCAAAATGTCTTGATAAACTCTGGAATTCATTTTCCCATCGATGACAACAATCCGTCCAGGCCCTGAGGCAGCAAAGCAGCCCCAAACCATGATGCTCCCTCCGCCATGTTTTACAGTGGGGATGAGGTTTTCATGTTGGTGTGCTGTGCCTTTTTTTCTCCACACATAGTGTTGTGTGTTCTTCCCAAACAACTCAATCTTGGTTTCATCTGTCCACAGTATATTTTGCCAGTAGTGCTGTGGAACATCCAGGTGCTCTTTTGCAAACTTCAAACGTGCTGCTATATTCTTTTTGGACAGCAATGGCTTCCTCCGTGGTGTCCTCCCATGTACTCCATTCTTGTTTAATGTTTTCCTTATTGTAGATGTGTCAACAAAAATGTTAGCATGTGCCAGAGATTTCTGTAGGTCTTTAGCTGACACTCTGGGATTCTTCTTTACCTCATGCAGCATTCTGCGCTGTGCTCTTGCAGTCATTTTTACAGGACGACCATGCCTAGGGAGAGTAGCAACAGTGCTAAACTTTCTCCATTTGTAGACAGTCTGTCTTACCGTGGACACATGAACATCAAGGCTTTTGGAGATAATTTTGTAACCCTTTCCAGCTTCATGCAAGGCAACAATTCTTGATCGTAGGTCTTCTGAAAGCTCTTTTCTGCGAGGCATGGTTCACATCAGACAGTGCTTCTTGAAATCAGTAAACCCAAAACAGGTGTGTGTTTTTTAAGGGCAGGACAGCTGTCAGCAACACATCCAATACCATCACACTGATTGGAGTCAAGGTTGGCTCACTCTTGGCTCCAATTAGCTCTGGGAGAAGTCATTAAGCTAGGGCCTCACATACTTTTTCCTCCCTGCACTGTGAATGTTTACATGTTATGTGCAATTAAACCATGGCAACATCTAATGTTTGTGTAGTATTATGTTCAGCAGACTGTGTTCTTCTATTGTTGTGACTTAGATGACGTTCAGAGCACATTTTATGCCCAATTCATGCAAAACTCCACGTAATCCCAAGGGGTTCACATACTTTTTCTTGCAACTGTACATCTTTTTCTGTAAATATTTTAATTGCACCATTTTGACCTTTTTAGTAATAAATCCTCTGTTCTGAAAAGTGTTTAACTGTCTCTAAAGCTTTTAATGCAAACTAAAGAATCTCTGTCTCTGAAGAGTGCTACTGTATGTAATAATCCTCTGAATATATCTGTCTGTGGTGACAGTGTGTATTACAGAGGTTTATACTAATATCATAGTGTTACTGCTAAGATTATGAGTTTCCTCCTTTGTAAAAAGGCGGTAGTGGCAGTGTGAAGGGATAATTGCGTAATTAATCTGACCCAGTAACAATCGCTCTCAGGCTGCTGGCACATAGATTGTGGTCCTGCGAGCTGGAAAACCTTTGTGCCGGGAGCAACTGAGAGTGGCATTGGTACGCAAGTGACAGCGCGGTGCGATATCGGCTGGTCCTTCGGTCACGAGTTGGTGAGAAGGGCTGGGGTCTGACGCTGCACACCGCCCACCTGTGCGACCCACCTGTGCCCATCAGTGCTGCCCACCTGTACCCATCAGTGCCGCCCACCTGTACCCATCAGTGCCACCCACCTGTGCCCTGCAGTGCCACCCACCTGTGCCCTGCAGTGCCACCCATCAGAGCTGCCCATCAGTGCCACCTATCAGTGCAGCATCATCAGTGCCAGCTCATCAGTGCCTCATATCAGTACCCATCAGTGCAGCCTATCCGTGCCACCTCATCAGTGCCCATCAGTGTTGCCTATCAGTGCAGCCTCATCAACACACATCAGTGAAGGAGAAAAATTACCTGTTTGCAAAATTTTATAATAGAAAGAAAAACTTTTTTTCAAATTTTTTGTTCTTTTTTTGTTTATAGTGCAAAAAATAAAACACCCATCAGCGATTAAATACCACCAAAAGAAAGCTCTATTTGTGTGAAAAAAAGTGCAAAAAATTTTATATGGGTACAGTGTTGCATGACTGTGCAATTGTTATTCAAAGTGTGAGAGCACTGAAAGCTGAAAATTGGCCTGAGCAGGAAGTGGATAAAAGTGCACAGTAGGCAAGTGGTTAATCACCTCCTCTTCAAGCCCTTTCCACTGTTAGCTGGGTACACACTTTAAGATTTATCATTCAAGCAGCAGGATGAAATAAAAAAAACCAAAAAACTGAGATATCCCCACATATAGACAAGCAATCCTGATGCAGGGATCTCTGACACATTGTATTCTGACAGGGGGACTCCCCCCTGCCAGAATATACTTATCAGTGCTTGTAGCCATTGGCTGAAAGTGCAGATCGAATGCTGGTTTTCCAGCATTCCCGTTAGACTGGCTTCTTTTGAACAGACAGTGGTACACACAGACTGAAAGTCGGCCAGTTCCTGCTGAACCAGGACATTTTTGGCCCAAATCTGTCTAAGCCCATCATACACCATGCTATGCGTGCAACTGAACTTGTTTTCCTGCAGTATCCCACGGTTCTTCAGGTCTTCATTATTCTAGTTATGCTCACATTTTCTCACTCTGTTTTGACTTTCTAAAATTATAAACCAGCAAGTTACTTGTTATCGGGGTTGTAAAAATGTAAATGTTGTTTATACCATTTAAATATTGATTTTATTAGTCTTTAATAGGATTTTCAGCCATAAAATATGCTCAGTAAAAAAATATGCTCTGTCAGTAAATTGGTCATGGTTTGTCAGTAAAAAAAAAAAAAAAGTTGAGAGAGGCTGGCAACACTGGACTGCGCCACTGATTCCAAAGCACTGCCACTGATCCCACCAATCCCCAGCACTGCCACTGATCCCATCCCCACCCCAGCAACTAATGGGGGAGTGGTAATGACATGCAGTAACCTCTAGCAACCAGTGAGTAATAATAATGTGCATTCGCCTCTAGCAACCAATTAGTAAGCGGTAATGATGTGCAGCAACCTCTATCAACTTATCAGCAAGCAGTAATGATGTGCAGTAACCTCTAGCAACCAGCCAGTGAGTGGTAATGATATGCTGTAACCTCTGGCAATCAATCACAATCACTGTCTGAACTGCTGCAGTAGACTAATTTTGAATCAAGCTGCTATTTGTTGTATGTCTCAGAGCAAGTGAACAGAAAAATTGCATGGGTGGAGGGGGCCCAAGAAAATGTTTGCCCAGGGTCCAATCAATATTAAAGACAGCCCTGTGCTTTGTATTTTTCTGCACAGCAGAGAAATACAAAGCAGCATGTCTCTGTAGTAAAACACAACATAGTACATAATGTAACACACACAGCACACAGTTAACCCTTTGATTGCCCTAGATGTTAACCCCTTCCTGCCCAGTGTCATTAGTACAGTGTCAGTGCTTTTTATTAGCAGTGATCACTGTATTAGTGTCAGTGGGGATGTCAGTAGCAGGTAGTCATTTTCCACCCAGTGTCAGAATGCCCGCTGTAGTCCCGTAGTCCTGCTGATCGCTGACATTACTAGTATAAAAAAAATAAAAATGAAACTTCTAGTACATATACTGCCATTTGTAGGCGCTATAACTTTCACGTAAACCAATTATTATACACTTATTGGGATTTTTGTTTAGCAAAGACATGTAGCTGAATACATTTTGGCCTAAATTTATGAAGAAATTTTATTTTTTTACTGGATATGCTTTATAGCAAAAATATTTTTTTTCATAATTATCACTCTTTTTTTGCAAAAAAGAAAAAGCACAGAGGTGATCAAATAGCACCGGAAGAAAGCTCTATTTGTGGGCAAAAATGACATAAATTTCATTTATGTACAGCGTTGCATGACTGCGCAATTGTCAGTTAAAATAACGCAGCACCGTATAGCAAAAATGGCCTGGTCAGGAAGGGGGGGGGGGGGGGGTGAATCCTCTGGAGGGCAAGTGGTTAAAGAAACTGAAGCTTACTCTTTGTCCTCTATCACCAAAACAGGAAGGAGAGAGCTAACTAGTGGGTACCCAGTCACCAATAAAATGTTCTATTCCTGAAATGTCCAGGTCCAGAATCTGAAAAACAACTTTGGCTAGGGTTGCAAACAATATCACCACAACGCCTGCTTGCTTGCTAAACTATTGACTGCTGAAAGTAAGGTTTCATATACACGAGCCTACTCTGACCGCAGCATTTTTCTGGAAAATGCAAATCACAGCAAAAACGCGGTACCGCGGTTTGCTTAGGGTTACCACTTCAACCCTTTAAAGCCAAACACATATTAATAACACAGGTTCTGAGGCTAATTTAATGCAGGTAAGACGCTAAGTGAATTTAATTACCACCTTAACCACTAGCCTACAGGGCACTTATACCCCCTTTCTGCCCAGGCCAATTTCCAGCTTTCAGCGCTGTCACACTTTGAATGACAATTGCGTGGTAATGCAACTCTGTACCCATATGACATTTTTATCATTTTTTTGAGACATATAGAGCTTTCTTTTGGTGGTATTTAATCACCTCTGGGATTTTTATTTTTTCTTAAACAAACCAAAAACCACTGAAAAATTTGAAAAAAAAGTTTTTTTCTTTGTTTTTGTTATACAAGTTTGTAAATAAGTGATTTTTCTCCTTTGCTGATGTACGCTAATGAGGCTGCAGTGATGGGCACTGATAGGCTGCACTGATGGACACTGATAGGTGGCACTGATGGGCACTGATGAGGAGGCACTGGTAAGTGGCACTGATGAGCATTGACAGGCATCACTGATGTGCACTGAAAGGGAGCACTGATACAAGACACTGATATATGGCACTGTTAGGCGGCACTGACTGGCAGCACTGATACACACTGATAGGCGACACTGACTGCAGTGATAGGTGGCACTGATTGGCATTGATAGGTGGCACTGACTGGCACTGATGGGTGACACTGAAAGGCAGCTCAGATGGGCACTGATATGTGGCATTGATGTGCACTGGTATGCACTGATATGTGACATTGATAGGCACTGGCACGTGGCACTGATGGACACTGACAGGTGGCACTTCTGGGGCCACACTGATCATCAGTGCCCAGATGATCAGTGTACATGACCCCTCTGCGGAAAGCTGATTACCGGCTCTCCTCTCGATAACCGGCATTTCCGTGTTACATGTGATCAGCTGTGATTGGACACAGCTCATTACATGACCGAGCCGACATCTTCAGCTCTTTCTGTGATCCCTGAGCCGCGCATGCGCGGTGAGAATGGAAGGTCATCATATGACGTCCTATCAGAACGAGAGAACCACCTTCCGCCCCTCATTGTACCATATGGCGGGTGGAAGGTGGTTAATCAGCCGCAGAATCTGTGTAATTAATATGTGTTCGCTTTTAAAGAGATGAGGTGGCAACCCTAGTTTTGCCACATTTTTACAGCATTTTGCATTTTCCCATAGTCAAAACAGTCCTATCCTGGACGTGATTCTTCCGCACTCAGGAGGGAGGTTTAGGGATCATGTACACTGCAGCTGATAAACTCACGTTCAGGCGCTTTTCTGCGTTTTTTTCAGCAGCCCCTTAACTCTCCCTAATGTTTTCCTATGTGTCCATGTACACTGTGTCATTTACAGGGAGTTGCGTTTACAGTCGTTTTTTTAAATATACCAAACTTGCGTTCAGCAGTAGATTTTATCAATGTTTCAAACGCTTGTAAACGCGTTTATAAGCGTTTGTGTTTAGAAGCGTTTTTTAACTGTTCCATATCCAGATGCTGTCCAGAGCCTTTATTCATCATCAGAAATGCATGCAAAGTGTTTTCCATGTATTCAAATGGACCCAGTACACCAGCGCAGTCAGTTCCAGGTTTCGCGTGAAGGAAAAAATGGTAGAATGTGCCGCATTATGCTCATGATGGGATCCATAGTGAATAAAACCAGAAAAGACAGGTAATCTCAACACATACTGCTCTCTCTGCTTCTGCTTTATTTCTCTCAAAATGTATGAAATAGGTAATTTTTTACTGTTTTTCAGTGCCTTCTGGGTATTTGGGAAGGTCTCCTGAGGTTATCTTTAAAAAACGCTTCTAAACACAAATGAGCATAAACGTGGAATGCAAACGCAACTAAACACTTTTTTTAACCTACGTTTTCCAGCGGTTTCCATTGCTCAGAAGTGTTTTCCAAATGTCCCATGTACATGAACCCTTACTCTAATAAAAAAGCTTCTAAAACGCAAACGCTCATAAACGTGGTATGCAAATGTGGCAAAACAGACGTTTTTTAACCACTTGTCTACCAGGCACTTATACCCCCTTATTTACCAGGGCAATTTTCAGCTTTCAGCGCTGCCGCACTTTGATTGACAATTGCGCGGTCATGCAACATTGTACCCATATGAAATTTTGATCATTTTTTTCTCACAAATAGAGCTTTCTTTTGGTGGTATTTAATCGCCACTGGGCGCTTTACTTTTTGCGCTATAAATAAAAAAAGTGCAAAAAATTTGAAAAAAAAAAGTTTCTTTGTTTCTATTATAAAATGTTTCAAACAGGTATTTTTTCTCCTTCACTGATGTGCGTTGATGAGGCAGCACTGATGGGCACTGATAGGCGGCACTGATAGGCGGCACTGATAGGCGGCACTAAAGGGCACTGATAGGCAGTACTAATGAGGTGGCACGGATAGGCAGCACTGATAGACAGCACTAATGAGGTGTCACGGATAGGCGGCACTAATATGCAGCACTGATAGGCGGCACTGATAGGTGACACTGATGATGGGTACTGATAGACGGCACTGACTGGCATCACTGCTGTGCACTGACTGGTGGCACTGACTGGCACAACCCCTGGGCACTGACTGGCAGCAGTGCTGGGCTGCACTGGTGGGCGGGCACAGGTGGGTGGCACTGCTGGGCACAGGTAGGTGGCACTTCTGGGCACAGGTGTGTGACACTGCAGAGTGGCACAGGTGGGTGCACTGCTGGGCACAGGCGGGTGATCTGCTGGGCACAGGTGGGCGGAGCTAGTGGGCGCACTGCTGGGCACAGGTAGGCGGAACTTGCGGGTGGCACTGCTGGGCACCGATCATCAGTGCCCTGATGATCGGTGCCGATCCTCGCTCTGACAACTGCCGGTTCTCGGCAGTACTTTCGTCACGATCTGACAGCGTGAGGAAAGTGCAGCCGAGAACCGGCACTTGCATTTCCCTCTGATCAGCGTGTCATTGGACACCGCTGATCACGTGGTAAAAGGCCGCTGTGATTGGCTTTTTACCACAGCACGTGATCAGCTGTGTCCGTAGGACACAGTGATCACGGAGATCGTCGGGTGCGCGCCCCAGAGCGCGTTCTGGGAGGACGTCATATGACGTCCACTCAGAACTGGCCGGCCGCAGTGCAGCCGTCATTCGGCTATCTGCGGTCGGCAACTAGTTAACCTACGTATTCCATCAGTTTCCATCATTCAGAAGTTTTCCAAACGTCCCATGTACATGAGCCCTTAACGTCACCTAAACACTGCCGCTCCTAAACTCTGTTAAACACCTATGTGTACATGGACACACAGGCTTTTATGGAGTTGAGTTTAGGAGCTTTGGCAAAAAATGGCAAAAAGCTCCTACACTGGAGTTTAGCAGCTGCTCGTGTACATGAAGCCTAAAACAATACACAGACACATACACAAATCTTGTTCCTGTGTGCATCATGTGACCTCTGGAGGAAGCCGGTGATAGGTTCCCAGCTGTCCCGCTGCCTTCATGCACGCCCCTTACTTCTAACACAAACCTTATTGGACACGCTGCTTCAGTACTGAAGAGTCCACAGATGCATTGCCATTTCCCGCACTGCATTCTGTCCAATCAATAAGCTCGCTAGTGTCAGAAGCGCGGCTTCTGAGTGGCTGTAGTCGGTGTGATGCCATGTGAGGGTGGGCGGAGCTAGGATCCGAATGAAGGATTGTCCCGGGAAGGTAGTGTATGGAGAAGGAGCAATATGAGTGAAGAGTTCGTCGGCTCTCTCACTCCCCCGTTCTCCCCGTACTTCTCCGAGAACCCGGAGCTGGGGGGGAGCCAACACTGCATACCACCGCGCTTCTCCTGTGCCCAGGACGGGGCTAGAGATGGCGGGAAGAGCTTCTCCTTCGATTCCTATCTGACCAGCGGCACTCTGAAGAGGTGAGGCTTGGCTCACATACTGAGTGACGGAAGCACTGTGTCCATAGTGTGCAGAGCCTATGCTTTCGCTAAAGTACGACTCAAGGCAAACGTCATTTTAGATGGTGGGGAGGGATTAGAACCCCTGTCAGGCTTGTCCATACAAAAGAAAGGTCCGGCGCTTCACATAAACCAAACGTGTTGTACCATTAGCCATATAGTAGAATTAACCACTTACCTACCGGTCACTTGTACCCCCTTCCTGCCCAGGCCAGCTTTCAGCGCTGTCACACTTTGAATGACAATTGTGCAGTCATGCAATATACCCATGTGACATTTTTATAATTTTTTTTTTCACACAAATAGAGATTTCTTTTGGTGGTATTTAACCACTTGCATTTTTTGCGTTACGGTGCTGCATTACTTTAACTGACAATTGCATGGTCATGCAACGCTGTACCCAAATGAAATTTTACGTCTTTTTTTTTCCCCACAAATTGAGCTTTTTTTCACTGGTATTTGATCGCCTGTGCATTTATTTTTTGCGCTATAAGCAAAAAAAGACTGACAATTTTGAGAAAAAAAAAACAATATTTTGGACTTTTTGCTATTAACCAGTTCCCTACCGCGCTATACCCGAAGGACGGATACAGCATGGTTGTCTGGTTCTGGGACAATGTAATTCTAGAACATGCCCCCAGTGATCGCATGGACACAACTGATCACGTGATACGGTAAATGGCTAATCACAGTGGCTTTTTACCACGCCCCCCCCCCTACGGATACAGCTGATCAGGTGATACGGTAAATGGCTAATCACAGCTGCTTTTTACCATGCCCCCCCCGGATACAGCTGATCACATGATACAGTAAATGGCCAATCACAGCAGCTTTTTACCACGCCCCCCTACGGATACAGCTGATCACGTGATACGGTAAATGGCCAATCACAGCTGCCTTTTACCACGTGATCAGCTGTATCCAATGACACAGCAGATCACCAGGTACATACAGTTGCTGGTTATCGGCTGCAGCGTGAGGAAAGTACTGCAGAGAGCTGAATTGTCAGCGAAGGGATCGGCACTGATCATCAGTGCTGCCCACCTGTGCTCATCAGTGCCGTATCATCAGTACTGCCTATCAGTGCTGCCTCATCAATGCACATCAGTGAATGAGAAAAATTACTTGTTTGCAAAATTTTATAAAGAAAACCGTTTTTTTTTTTTTTTTGCGTTTTGTTTATAGTGCAAATTATAAAACGCCCATTGGTGATTACTACCAAAAGAAAGCTATATTTGTGTGAAAATGATAATGTCATATGGGTGCAATGTTGCATGACTGCGCAATTGTCATAGCACTGAAAGCTGAAAATTGGCCTGGGCACAAAGTGGGTATAAGTGTCCTGTGGGCAAGTGGTTAAACATGTTCAGTAAAAAATAAAAAAAAATCTAATTTTGTCATAAATTTAAGCCAAAATGTATTCTGCGCCATATCTTTGCTAAAAATAAAAATCCCAATATGTGTAAATTAATCAGTTTTACGTGAAAGTTACAGCGTTTACAAATGGTGGTATGGATAATGGGATTTTTTTTTCTACTAGTAATGGCGGCGATCAGCGACGTTTACCAGGACTGAGGGAGACATTCTGACACTGGGGGGGAACTAACTTGGTATCAGTGACACCAATACAGTTATCAGTGCTAAAAAAAAAAAAGCGCTGACACTGTGCAGGAAGGGGTTATTGTGAGGGGCAGTCAAAGGGTTAACTGTGTGCTGGGAGTGTTTTTACTAGGGGGAGGGGGTGTTTTCTTCACTGTAAACTTACTGATCGGGATAGCTGTACTGTGCACATCCATCCCGAGCAGTGTGCTCAAGCTAACTGGGAGGAAGATTGTAGACAAAACAATCTTCCTCCCCGTCGCAGATGCTCTGTAAACACGGGGCATCGGCGGGTAATTACCGGCCAGGACCTGGTGATTGACATCCGCAAATGGCTATGCAGGTTGGGTGCGCCCCCTACTTCGGAATGCAGAATGACATGTATAAATACGTGATCCTGTGCACAGGTGCCACCTTGTAGCAGTATATCTGCTATAGGGCGGTCCTAAAGCGGTTAATCACCACTGGGTGTTTTTTTTTTTTTTTTTTTTTTTTTTGTGCTATAAACAAAAAAAAGAGAAAACCATTTGAAAAAAAGTTTTCCTTTTTTTTGTTCTATTTAAAATTTTGCAAACAAGTAATCTCTCAATCACTATTAATGCACTCACCAACCGGCCATGATCCCCCAATTAAGGTCAAGAGCACGTGTTTCACCGGTGCTTTATACCTCAGTGGGTTTCTTCTCCATATTCTCCCCATGTTATTTCTATGTATCCATATTCCACAACACAGAATCATCATAAGCCAAGAGAGATAGATCTCATAGTGTAGTATTTCTTTATTATTAACCACTTGCCTACCAGACACTTTTACCCCCTTCCTGCCCAGGCCAATTTTCAGCTTTCAGCGCTGTTGCACTTTGAATGACAATTGTGTGGTCATGCAACACTGTACCCAAACAAAATTTTTTATTTTTTTATTTTTTTTTTGAGACCGAGCTTTCTTTTGGTGGTATTTAATAACCACTGGGTTTTTAATTTTCTTTTTTTTCCAACAAACTAAAAAAAGACTGAAAATTTTGAAGGAAAAAAATTTTTTTTTCTTAGTTTTTGTTTATTAAATTTTGTAAATAAGTATTTTTTTTTCCTTCACTGATGTGCACTAATGAGGCTGCACTGATGGTCACTGATAGGCTGCACTGATGGGTATCAATGGTGGGCATTGCCAGGCATCACTGATGGGCACTGAAAGGCAGCACTCATATATGGCAATGTTAGGCGTCACTGAAAGGCAGCTCTGATGGGCACTGGTATGTGGCATTGATGGGCACTGACAGGTGCCACTGATGGGGCTACACTGATCATCAGTGCCCTGAAGATCAATGTAGATGTCCCCTCTGAGGAATGCCGCTTACCAACTGTCCTCTCCTCACGCGCTGTCAGCATGAGGAGAGGACTGCCGATAACCGGCATTTCCTATTTACATGTGATCAGCTGTGATTGGACACAGCTGATCACATGATAGAGCTAGTGTCATCGGCTCTTTACTGTGATTGGTGATCCGCTGTGTCCCAGGGACACAGCACACCACTGAGTGTCGCACGCCCCCAAGGGCACGCATGCACAGCTAGAGTGGGAGATAGTTGTATGATGTCCTCCCAGAACGAGAGAATCGCTGCCCGCCCGTCATTTCCTTATATGGGAGGCGGTTAAGGTCAGACAGTTTAAGCAAACAAGGGTGCATTCACATTTTCTCTTTTCTCAGGACCCCGGCACCAACACACTCAGCTATGCTCTGTCACCCCCGCTCCAATTGCCAGAACCAGAAGCAACTTCAAGTCTGCAGACCCAATAGCGGACGTGTCGCTCTGCCTCTACCTGTTTCACCAGATTGGCGTCCTCTGGAGGTTCCTGAGGACGCTAGTCCGACAAAATATGTAGAAGGAACGGAATGGTGGTGATAGAGCATAGCTGAGTGTGTTGGTGCCGGGTACTGGGTACCCTTGTTTTCTTAAATTGTCTGATTTTATTAATAAAAAATACTACACTATGAGATCTATCTCCCTTGGCTTATGACGATTCTGTGTTGTGGAATATGGATACTTAGAAATAACATGGGGAGAAAATGGAGAAGAAACCCACTGAGGTCTAAAGCACCGGTGAAACAAGCACACTTGACCTTCTCTTAATTGGGGGGATCATGGCTGGTTGGTGAGTGCATTAATATTGGCACACGGTGGTGGAGCACTAGGAGGATTTGCATGAGAACATGTATTATGCGCCAGAAGATTTTGTTTGCACACTATACGGTGTGGGATTTTTTATGGCAATCCTAATTATATTATTTGGTTAATGGTATATAACACGTTTGGTTTATGTGAAGTGCCAGACCTTTCTTTTGTATGGTTTTGATTTTGAGTGTATACACACATTAAAGGGGCAATTAACATATATTGTATTGATTTCACTAATTCATGGATGGGTGATGAGGTGCTCAGTGTAATCTATTGTATCTGTCAGGCTTATATTGCTGTCTGTGTCCCCAATAAGGAGATTCACCTTCTCTATTTGTTTGGTAAGTTACTTCCTCCTTGCCTGGCTTGATCCCTCCATTGCAAAAGAGGAGTGGGGCTGCGCGCCTGTTGCTTTCCAGTCCTCAGATTAGGAGGACCACTGGTGGTGTCCAGCGCCACCGCCAAAGAGGACTAGCCGGCTCAGTGTCCTAACCGCCTGGCAGACGGCCGTGATTTCCTGTAGGCGGAGCAGCTGTGCTCCAAGCTTGTTGACTGGACGTTCCAGTTGGAGTGATGTCATCACCGGGTGCCGGGAGACACGTGGTTTCAGTCTGTATGACCACATGGGCAACAGTGTGCTCAGGTGGCTGGTGCAGTGTAAATGAGATCCAGCAGAGGCTGTGGCTACCACACCATAGGAACAGAATGGAGGGCGCTGCCTCCCCAGCAAGTGGACTGAGGATCCTTGGGCACCGGCTCCTCTC
Organism: Staurois parvus; assembly: GCF_062004578.1. Taxonomy (NCBI): domain Eukaryota; kingdom Metazoa; phylum Chordata; class Amphibia; order Anura; family Ranidae; genus Staurois; species Staurois parvus. The sequence goes on from NW_028317844.1 coordinate 17,107,264, forward strand.
AGGTAGGCTTGGGGACTTGGTGTCTCCCTCTTGCTGATTCCTGAAGGTAGTCTTTCTCCCAGTCAGAGTCTCAGGTGACGGTGGGGCACACTTCTGTTATTTCTCCCCCAGCACCGGCTTATGTTCTGTATTGTGTTTCTGCTTGTTGTAAGTTAAAACCCAAGATGAGACATAGAATCGGGCCCCCAAAAGGGAGTGTGCAGTTTGTGCGGCCAACTTGGGTTCAGCTTGGGAAAAGCCCTTAGCCTCAATTGTGTGGATAGTCTAATTAAGGATGCGTAATTTAAAACCTGCCATAGAGTCCTCACTTCCATTAACAAAGAGGATCTCAGATCCTTTGCTTCCTCGAAAGCAGGGTCTGGCTCAGAGGAGGACGATAGAGAAGGTTGCTGCTCCAGGGCTTCCAGGTACAAATTGATCATTAATGTAGATGACCTTCTTTAAAGCTATCTATGAAACCTTAGAGATTGAGGAGGAGGAGGAGGATGTATGTTTGTCTAAGCATGACCTCATGTATCAGTGTCTACATCCAAAAAAGACTAGGGTCTTTCCAGTCCATAGTTCCCTGGTTAATACCATCAAGCTGGAGTGGGAGAACCCTGAAAGGGAGCCTTTTTTCTCAGGTTGTCTTAAAAGGAGATTTCTTGTTGTGGGAAACTGTCGCCAGTGCTGGCTTACTTGCACATCACTTAGCAGGGAGGACTTCCAGGCAACAAATATTGAAATCCTTTCCTTTGCTGCTTTAGAGCGGTAGGCTTCCTTACTGATTCTTCCGCCAAATCAGTTAAACTAGTCACAAGAACATCTGCCCTGGTGAATTCGACAAGAAGGGCATTATGATTGAAGACCTGGGCAGGGGATTCACCTTTTGTGCCTTACCCTTTTCAGGCGATAACCTTTTCGGTCCAGGTCTCCAGGAAGCCTTGGAGCATATGGCTCATAAAAAGAGGGTGTTTCCAGTGAGTAAAAAAGAAATCTTACTCCAGGAGGTTTTTTTTGCCAAAAAACGCAGGGCCAGCAAAGTATGGATGTCTAACCTAAGAAACATTGGACAGGGCACAAGAACAAGGGTAAGGGTGGGAATCTTATTCAATACTCCTCAGGGCCCCACCAAGTCTCAATAATTAGAGCGTCCAAGTGCGAGGAAGACTGTGGGGGACCTTTTTCCCTCCAGTGTGCTTCAATCTCCTCGAACCCGTACATTCTGGACTTGGTAGGAAAGGGGTACAGTTTGGAGTTAGACTCCAGTCCCCCCGCCAGGTATCTGGTAACCAACCTTCCCAGGGATTGGGAAAAGGCGCAGCTCTATGTGGCCTGATTGGAGACCTTTTGGTTGAACAGGTCCTTACTCGGGTTACCCGGAACAAGTAGGGGATGGGATTTTATTCCCATGTTTTCTTGGTGAAAAAGCCCTCACGCACGTTTCGTGTTATCTTAAACCTGCGCTCTCTCAAATCGGGCTCTAATATACAAACACTTCAGGATGGAATCATTCTTCCCTGTAAAAAAAACATCCTTTACACAGATTTTCATGGCTACACTAGACCTGAGGGATGTGTATCTTCACATCCCCATACAGCATGCATGTCAGAAATGCCTAAGGATTGGTACAGAGATCCACCACTGGCAGTGTCGGGCTCTGCCTTTTGGTCTGGCCTCAGCAGCAACAATTTTTACAAGAGTGCGGAGGCCTTGGCCTTCCTAAGAATGAAGTCTATTATGGTCATTCCCTATCTGGATGATCTTCTCTTCATGGCCAGTTCTTACCAACAGTTGACAGAGAATCTGCGGGTTGCTCAGGACTTCCTTTTGGAATCTGAGGTGGCTCATCAACAGAAACAAGTCATGTTTACCTCCCTTCAAGAGTTACCTATCCGGTGTACGAGATTTCCTCGGTAGAAAGGAAGATCTTCCTTCTATAGGAGAAAATTCTCAAGATAGACCAGGCGCTGGCAGGGCTGCAGAACAATCTGGTCATTTCAATAAGGGACATCGTGAAGGCAGTGGGTCTTATGACATTGTGCTTCCCGGCTGTTCCCTGGGCAAGATTCCACCAACGCCCACTGCAGTCTTTTCTTCTGAGCGTTTGGAACTGGGACAGGTCTGTGCTGGTTTCTGACCCAGGTGAACACATCGCTAGTCTTTTTTGTTTTATATCTGTGCAGGTAATTTTGGTTGCCTGCTTTGTTCCCTCTCAAACTCCTAAGGAGCCTACTTTTGGGTATGGCCTCAGGGGAATGATTTTCACTGAAAAGTTTTTTTTTTTTTTTTGTTATTTTATCTAGAACTCGCTCCCCTATGTGCTGTGGACCGACTGCAGAAGCACTTCTTTGACCTGGGAGGCAGGATGGCAGCTAGCGGGGGAAGATGGTCATGGAGGGGGTTTTCTTTTGGAACATTCTGTTTCCCCATGGCGATTGTTTTTCCCTGCTGGTGATCCGCATAGTGTGTCTCCCGGGTCCCTCCAAGATGGCGTCAATGCGTCACGTCTGGCGGTGGCTGAGGCAGCCAGAGGGGTGTCCCAAGGTGGCAGCGTCAGCATTTTTAGGAGAGGTGCTGTCTTTCTTTATGAGGATCGCATCTCCATAGGAGAAAAGCATTGGTGACTCCAGAATATCCTCAGGAATAGGGTTGCTGTGGCCTGCAACACCTCAGCATGCAGGAGGGAGAAGTTGTGGAGCCAAGATCGGACACCCCCTAAGCCAGCTTGCCAGCCACGTACCTCCTCTGAAGGGTCCAAGCCCCTGGCTGCTGAGGTAAGGGAGCACTGGTACTTGCAGTGCCTTGAAAAAGTATTCATACCCCTTGAAATTTTCCACAGTTTGTCATGTTGCAATCAAAAACGTAAATGTTTTTTATTGGGAATTTATGTGATAGACCAGGGGTCCTCAAACTTTTTAAACAGGGGGCCAGTTCACTGACCTTCACACTGTTGGTGGGTGGACTATAGTTCAAAAACAAATATGAACAAATTCCTTTGCACACCGCACATATCTTATTTGTAGTGGAAAAAAAACAATACAATATTTAAAATGTGCTGTACTCTGTAGAGCACTGTACATGGTGCCTGGTGTGCTCTCCTCCTCTCCTGTTGATCCTCTGGCTGCAGCAGGTGAAATCAGGGGCTTCCAGGTAGCCTAGCTATTTGCCAGCCATCTCAGTTTATTTATTTATTTTTTATTTTTTAGTTGGAGCGGCGGGCCGGATAAATGTCTTTGACGGGCCGTAGTTTGAGGACCCCTGTGATAGACCAACACAAAGTGGAAGGAAAATGATAAATGGCTTTCAAAATTTTTTACGAATATCTGAAAAGTGTGGTGTGCATTTGTATGCAGCTCCCTTTACTCTGATACCCCTAAGTAAAATCTAGTGGCACCAATTGCCTTCAGAAGACACCTAATTAGTAAATAAGAGTCCACCTATGGGTAATTTAATCTCAGTATAAATACAGCTGTTCTGTGAAGCCCTCAGGTTTGTTAGAGAATATTGGTGAACAGACAGCATCATGAAGGCCAAGGAACACACCAGACAGATCAGGGATAAAGTTGTGGAGATGTTTAAAGTTAGGTTATTAAAAAAAAAATGTATATTCCAAGCTTTGAACATCTCACAGAGCACTGTTCAATCCATTATCTGAAAATGGAGAGAGTATGGCACAACTGCAAATCTACCAAGACATGGCCGTCCACCTAAACTGACAGGCCGAGCAAGGAGAGCATTAATCAGAGAAGCAGCCAAGAGGCCCATGATAACTCTGGAGGAGCTGCAGAGATCCACAGGTCAGGTGGGAGAATTTGTCCACAGGACAACTATTAGTCGTGCACTCCACAAATCTGACCTTTATGGTAGAGTGGCAAGAAGAAAGCTATTGTTGAAAGAAAGCCATAGGAAGTCCTGTTTGCGAGAAGCCATGTGGGGGACACAGCAAACGTGGAAGAAGGTGCTTTGGTCAGATGAGATAAAAATTTAACTTTTTGGCTTACAAGCAAAACGCTATTTGTGGCAGAAAACAAACACTGCACATCACATCACCCTGAACACACCATCTCCACTGTGAAACAAGGTGGTGGCATCATCATATTGTGGGGATGCTTTTCTTCATCAGGGACAGGGAAGCTGGTCAGAGCTGATGGGAAGATGGATGGAGCCAAATACAGGGCAATCTTCGAAGGAAAACTTGGAGGTGGAGGTTCACCTTCCAGCAGGACAACAACCCTAAACATACAGCCAGTGCTACAATGGAATGGTTTAGTTCAAAGCATATTCATGTGTTAGAATCGCCCAGTCAAAGTCCAGACCTAAATCCAATGGAGAAAAGTGCTGTCCAGACGCTCTCCATCAAATCCGACTCTGAGCTTGAGCTATTTTGCAATGCAGAATGGACAAAAATGTCATTCTTTAGCTGTGCAAAGCTGCTAGAGACATTATTCAAAAGGACCAGAGATTATTTCTCCCTTTACCCCCCTCTTAAAACCTTAGCCCCTCCCCCCCCTCCACTCTGCATTTCCTTGTCTTGTATCTAAAGCAAGCATATCTTTCCCAGTTGTTTCTCTATGACGTTCTACTTATCGCTTTCTCATACTTGTTACAACATTTTTCCCATTTTGCGAGATATAATTCCATCTTATCTTCCTGAATATAATATGTCTTCTCCCTCTCCTTAGTCCAGTTTACTCTCTCTATCCACTCCTCCTCTTTCGGTATTTCTTTTTTTCTCCAATACTTAGGGATCAGGTTTTTTGCTGCGTTCAAGTAGTACCCCAAACCTAATTTCTTATATTTACTAACTGATAGCTCTGAGCTATGTAACAGGCATATCCCAGGATCTAACCCGATGTTCATTTCCGTTATGTTCTCTATTAAGTATATTATTTTTTTCCAGAATATTTGAATCATTGGACATTCCCACCAAATGTGATAAACTGTCCCTACTTCCCCACACTCTCGCCAACACCGCTGTGATCTCTCCGCACTTATCTTACCCTCCACACTCGGAACAATGTGCCATCTTGTCAAACATTTATAATTTAATTCCACATCCCTCAAGCTTACATTTTCATGAACTAATCTATTTATTTTTTTCTGTTTTCCTTCATCTAACACCACCCCCATATCTCTTTCCCAATTCACAATGTGCAATGGTTTAGTGTTTGTGTACAAATCTGTGAGAATTCCATATACTTTAGCTATTCCGTGTTTCCCATCACCCTGTGCATCCAACAACCTTTCAAACAAATTCCAATCCTTTTTGGGTCTCAGGGGTTTTGGGAGGTTTCCCCAAAAACATTTTAATTGATAATAACGCCAGTCATCTAACCTAGTAAAGATGTTTCCCTTTTCCTTTTCCAACTCTTTAAAGGTCTTCAATTTCCCATCCCCAATTATATCTCTGAGTTGGACATCCTCCTTTATAAACCATCTACCTGTTATCTCTTCTCTACCTGGTGTAAAAAATTCTGTATTTCTTAGTGGCATAAGTATAGAATTAAATTCCCATTTCATATTTTTGTGTTTTTTATCCCATTCCCTTAATACATTTACAGTGTACAAACTCAAATCCTCCCTTAATCCTCTATATTGTGTCGGTATCCATATTATTCTATTCAAATTAGTTCCACTAAGTGTATTCTCAATTTTTACCCAACTCTTCCTTTCTAAATTAAATGTCCAATCAAAGATTCTCCCTAATATTACTGCTTTATAATATCTCTTTATATCTGGAACTCCCAAACCTCCCTTCTTTTTATCTCTACTTAATATTTCGTGGGACACCCTCGGTTTTTTCTTCCAAATATATCCCGTTATCATTTTTTTTATTACTTTGAAGAAAGCTTCCGGGAGTTTAATTGGTATCATTTGGAATCTATATAAAATTTTTGGTACGATTATCATTTTTACCCGGTTTATACGTCCTATCCACGATGGGGTTCCTCTCTCTAATGCTTTTAATTCGCCCTTTACTTCATTTAGTAATGAAATATAGTTTAGCTTATACAAGGTTTTTTACGACGCGCTAAGCCTTACTCCCAAGTATTTTATATCTCTTTCTTTCCAAATAAAGGGAAATTCTTCTTTTTCTCGTATTTTCTCTTGTTCACTCTTTGGGATATTTATGTTTAAGATCTCCGTTTGTGTTGCATTAATTTTTAAATTTGAAAATTCTCCATATTCCTTCAGCAGCTTCATTAGGTTTGGGAGTGTTATCCTGGGATTCCCCACATAAAACAGCAGATCGTCAGCAAAAGCTGCCACCTTATGTTCTATACTTCCTATCTGAATTCCCCTTATATCTCCTTTTTTCCTTATTGTTGATAAGAGAGGCTCTATTGACAGAACATATAATAAGGGGGACAAAGGGCAGCCCTGCCTTGTTCCATTTGACATCCCGATGGGCTCTGTTTTTTCCCCATTTACTATTACCACTGCTGAGGGTTTACTATACAGTTTTCCAATCCATTTCCTCATTCTGCCTCCAATTCCCAGGGCTTCTAAGGTGTCCATCATGAAGCCCCAGTCTACTCTATCGAAGGCCTTTTCTGCGTCAATTGAAAGGGCCACTACCGGTACCTCCCCCTTTTTACCTCTTTGTATCAGCATCAGGGATCTCAACCAATTGTCTCTACCCTCTCTTCCCGGGACAAAGCCCACCTGGTCTCCATGTATCCATTCAGGCATAAACTCCTTCAACCTGTTCGCTAGGACTTTTGCATATATCTTAGTGTCTAAATTCAACAGTGAAATGGGCCTATAACTCGAGCACTGTGAGGAGTCTTTCCCTTCTTTATGTAACAGAACTACATGAGCCTGTAAAGATTCTCCCCTCATGTCCATCTCCCCTCCCAGGGCATTCATATATTTTTCTAATTTGGGATTTAATATTTCACTAAATTTTTTTATAGTACCCTGCTGTATACCCATCTGGTCCTGGGCTCTTCCCCATCTCCATATTTTTTACTACTACCTTTATCTCTTCTTGTGTGATCTCTGCTTCTAGGGAATTTAGTTGATCCTCTTTTATTTTTGGTAATCCTGCATTTTTTAAATAAATCTTCCTTTTTTCCTTTTTTTTTTCCTCTTCCCTATTATTTATTTCCTCGTATGGGATAATATTATACAACTTCCTATAATAATCTACAAACATCTTTGCGATCTCTTTATTTGAGTGGACCAATTCTCCCTTGGGGCTCTTTATTTTGTCTATATAATTCCTATTTTTTTTTTTTCCTTAAGGATCTCATTAGATATATTCCTGGCCTATCTCCCCATTTATAATTTTCACTTAATACTTTGTTATACACTCTCCTTCTCTCCTCTTCCATCAGAGTTTCCAGTTCCTCTTTCTTTTTTATTATCTTCTGCTTAATTTCTTTTACCATTCTATTTTTATGAGTCTGTTCTAACTCCGATATATCCTTTAAGAGTCCACTAATTTTTTCTCTTCTTTCTCTTTTTTTTCTTGCCCCTAATGCAATCAGAATTCCTCTTATATATGATTTGTGAGACTCCCATACTGTTGCCTTAGACCAGGCATGTCCAAAGTCCGGCCCGCGGGCCATTTACGGCCCGGGGGTCGGTTTAATACGGCCCTCCAACAGCCCTCCCTGCTCTGTGTAATGTGGCCCTCCCACGGCCCTCCCTTCTATGGCAGACAGTCTTCTGCTTGAGAGCAGAGGGCAGTGCGCATGCCTGACTGTGGCGAGTTCTCCTTGGTCTGTGTAAATGCGGCTGTCGCACGGCCCTCCCTTCTGTGGCAGACAGTCTTCTGCTTGAGAGCAGTGCGCGTGCGTGACTGCGCCGCGCTGGGAGCGACAGAGGGCGGTGACGTCAGGGCCGGGCTTCCAGCGTGAAGTGTGTTTCTCTTCCCCTCCTGGCTGCCGAGCAGAGACTTCAGCTCCAGCTACCTTTTTCACCCTTCACATTAGTGCAGGTAATTTTTTTTTTTTAAATTTATTTTCAATACATTGTAAAAACTCAGCTGTCAGTTGATCTTAATGTTATGAAATTAAAAGTATGTCGTTTGCAATTAACTTGGCATAAAATAATTTATTTGCATTTAATTGTAATGGTTCAAAGAATGTTCGGAAAAATGTTCGGCCCTCCACCATGTTCACTTCATCCAATCTGGCCCTCTTTGAAAAAAGTTTGGACACCCCTGCCTTAGACACATCCTCTGTCTCATTCTCTCTAAAGAATCTCTCAATTTCTTTCCCAATCCTTTGTACAGTATCCTTGTCCATGAGAAGTGCCTCGTTCAGCCTCCAACCTACCCCTTCTGTTCTCCTCTTTCCCCATCCCATCCTCAATACGACCGGGGCATGGTCCGAGAGCGTCATTACTCCTATATCTGCTTTAACCATTGAATCTATAAAGTGATGTTCTATCAATACATAGTCCAACCTTGAATACATCTGATGTGCATTAGAGAAGAATGTATAATCTCTATCTTTCATATGCAAGATTCTCCATGCATCTACCAATTGGCATTCATGGATCACCTTCTTTAATAGTCTCAAAGATCTACTCCCCTCTCGCTGCACGTCAGAAGTTGTATCATTTTGTGGATCCATACAAAAATTAAAATCTCCCGCCACTATTATACAACCCTCTTTAAAATCCATCAACTTTTTTAACACACCCTTCAAGTACTCCTCTGGTTTTTATTTGAACAATAAATATTCGCTACTGTACACTCCACCTCTTGTATTTTACCCTTCAAAAACAAATATCTCCCCTCTGGGTCCACTTTTCTGTCCAGTTCAAATCTTATATTTTTTCTGAACCCTATTGCCACTCCTTTAGCTCTCTTAATCGGGGAATCTGCATAATACCAAGTTGGGTACTCTCTAGATTTCAGCCTCACCTTAGATTCTATCTCGAGATGTGTCTCCTGCAAAAAAACCACTGAAGCTGCTTGGTGATGTAATTCCTTAAATAATCTAAATCTTTTCCCAGGACAGTTCAACCCCTTCACATTATAAGTAATAACTTGTAAATCTTCCATCCTTTTTATATCCTTCTTTTTTTTTTCCCTTCTAACTGGAGATCTCATAACTATCCTCCTTCTCTTTACGCTTGATTTTTATACCTCTCTCTATCCTGCAGATTATTGCCCTTATTATCCATTTCTCTCCCACCCTTACCTCCCCACCCCCCCCAGGCCTCCTATGCCTTTGGATCATATTCCACTTTTGATCCCTCTATAGGGGTTCGACTCTACCCATGACCGCTTACCGTCCCCCCCCCCCCCCCCCTCCTCCCCATTATCCCCTTATCTGTTGATTCTCTATTTCCTCTTTTAACCAGCTGCCACTTTCCTGTCCCACAAATATCCAACTCTCCCTCCTCCCCTTCCCAAGCAGATATCACTTGTCTCTGCAGGCCAAATTTATCACAAAATTCTTCCATATCCTCCGAGAAGTTTTAAGAGGGGGGTTAAGGGAGAAATAAGAAACAATTGTATATTTATGATGTTTGAGATGTAATTGTCTATTCTTATTTTTCTATTGTTATTTCTGTGAAAATGATTAATAAATATTTAAATAAAAAAACAAAAGGACCAGAGATTGAGGGAGGATCCCCTGGTTAAAAGTTTTTTTTTTTTTTTTTAGTAGCTAGGGAAAGGCATACCCATAAGCTGCTTAATACAGTTTCTCCATGGAATCTGACCCTCGTTCTGGAGGCTCTCACAAAGCTTCAGTTTGAGCCATCATCAGATTGTTCTTTAAATTGTCTTGCCTTTTAAGATGGCCTTTTGTTGGCCATCACCTCGGCCAGGAGGGTGGGAGACTTGAATCTTTTTTCATGTAAGGATCCTTGCTTATCTATTTTAGAAATTAGGGCACTTTTGGGGCCGGATCCTATGTACCTTCCTAAGGTTTCCATACTTTCACTGTTTCCTGGTGGTCACTTTACCTTGTTTCTGTAGTTCCCCCAGAAATGGAAAGATGTTTTTAGATGTTAGAAGATGTTTGTTAGAATACTTGCCAGTTACCAGGGATTTCAAATGATCTAGTCATCTGGTACTTTTCAGTGAACCCAGGAAGCATCTTTGTGCTTCCAAAAGTTCTATTGCCAGATGGATACGTGGTACAAATTTGTGTGCACATTTTACAAGAGCCTTAGCAGCCTCTTGGGTGGAGAGGGCAGATGCATCATGGGAAAATATCTATAGAGCGGTGGTTTGGTCCATTAATCACGCTTTTTTAAATCACTACCAAGTGTAGCTTCTTTGTTGCTAGGATTTGGAGTTTGAAAGGAAAGTTCATCAGGTAGTGGTCCCTCCCTAAATTTAGCAGCATTGCTTGTTTATCCTCTCGTGTAGTAGCCGTCCTGGAAGATGTTTAGGGAAAAACCACGGTTACTTATTGGTAACGGTTGTTCCAGGAGTCTTCCAGGTCGGCATCCCCCCTTGCTGGAAAGATTGTTACCGGTAAGTAACTGTGGTTTTTTTCCCCCAACATATTGCAGCAATGTGCCACTGCAGCTGTCTCACCCCAGCTCTAACACCAAGAGCTGACAGATCGCATGAACACTGTTCAGATATTGTCATGAAAACAACCCCTAGAAAAGCAACCCAGGGAAACAGCGGTATATTGCACCCCAAAAGTCTTTTACCGGTTAAACAATCCAACACATGAACAAAAGAGGGGGAAACTCTTTTAAAATATATACAATTCTTTACAGCAAATATCGAATACAAATTTCACTAAATCCTATCCTTTTTAAATGTGTAAAAAAAAAAAAAAACCCAAAAAAAAAAACTGATCAGTCATTGTCCCCTGCTTTGATCTTCTAGCACTCACTGGCGTGACAGGCCTGGTTGGGAGCTGAATGCTGAAAGGCAGAGCCACCAGAACAATAGTTAAGCGGTTAGCACTTTTGCCTGGCAGCACTGTGGTGCTGGTTCAAATCCCAACCACGTCACTACCCACACTCCAAAGATATGCTGGTAGATTAAGTGTGTGTGTGTGTGCGCGCGTCTGATAAACTGTCAGTCAGGCAGCCAGGTGGGTCCCAAAAGCTGACGTATAATATGTTGACTGCACATGCTAAAAGACCTAATCAGAGGTGTGGAAATTTTTCAAAAAAACTACTTGTCCAAGGGACTAAATCAGCATCCCAATCTACTTGTCATGATTTTAAAAAATTTTAACCAAAACCATATTTAACCTGTGCACGCAAATGTGCGGCTGCTCAGCGTCTGGACCTTGAGGCCGAGCACCCGCACATTTGCATGCAATTAAAAAAAAAAAAAAATGTGCTGAGCGCACTCGCCCTGTGCGCTCCCAGCACCCGTCTGTTACGGAAAGGTCCCGATCTGCTCTTGTGATCATGACCTTTCCTGATCACGTGACCGCTGTAACAGCGAATCATGGCGTTCACGTGACCCTAACACCCTGCCCACCTCCTGGCTTCTGAAACCCTTAAAGGGTCGGGAAGCGCCAGCACCAAGGGGTTAATTGAGGCTGACCATCCCTTCAATCAGCAATCACACCTGACCATCCCTACAGCTGAGTGTGGGGATGGTCAGAGGTGTCCTGCTGAGCATGGGGATGGTCAGTGGTAGCATGCCACCTCTAATCATCCCCACACTCAGCATGACACCTCTGATTATCCCTATGCTCAGCAATCACAAAGTACAATGCTGTGTGTTGATGTTGCAGGTGGAGTATATAAATAGTAATAGGACAGAGTCTGATGTGTGTTGCCACTGATATATCATGTCCTGTATGGTGGTCTTGGTCCTGAGGCCACTCGCCATGTGTGTGTTCTGCAGCAGAGTGTATGCAGACGGAGGGATACAAATAGAGAGGAGAGCGACTGCTGAGGTGAGGGGTGTGGGAAGGGCGGCTTGTCAGTGTGTCCAAGGAGAGTAAGTGTGGGCATGGCCAGGATTGAACGGGCCGAGTGCAGTGGATGGGCTGAGGAAGCCACTGACCTAGTGAGAGGCTGGCAGAGAGGAGACTGCCTGCACCAAAGCAGCATGGAGGAGTGGAGAGCCTGTTAAATCTGGTGTAGCATAAAGATCTGCTCATGTTTACTGGTGTCTGCTCCGCAAAAATAAAATGCAAGCCCTGCTGCTTTCCCGCAGGAGGACTTAAATGTAAATAAAACCAGCTGCCTGACGCCCGGAACTGCATGTCCTGGGCGATATGAAATGCACATCTCGGTATAATGTATGTAACCAAAACATTGGTGAAATTAAAAAAGTGTACTGTGCAGCAAATGGATTTGGGGAATAAGAGGCCCAGAGACTCAAGTGGTTTAATATTCCAGTAACAACTTAGTAATCAGCAGGACAAATAGAATGTTGGATTCTCCCAGCAATAAAAATTTAACAGAGGATCTAACTTTTTTACAAACGATTTCAAATTGGGGGAAAAAAAATGTTGCCTTTACTTAACCATAAAAAAGTGGTATGGCGGGAATTATTTTATTTAAAAAATTTAAAGATACAGTATCTAGGCCATTATGCAATTAAGGTGTACGTTTAAGCCTTTTTTTTTTTGCTTTTATAGCGCAAAAAATTAATGCACAGGCGATCAAATGCCACCAAAAGAGAGCTCAATTTGTGGGAAAAAAAGGACATAAATTTCATTTGGGTGCAGTGTTGCATGACTGCGCAATTGTCAGTTTTTTTTTTTTAATCCAAATAACTTTTATTGTCAAAATAACAGAGAAAATGGAACATTACCTACAGAATCCACAATTACATTGCAACAGCAGGATTACACACAAATAGAACAACGTGGATACACAGATCCCGTAATGGACAGAAATAGTAATTTAAAAAAACAGAGACCACAAAGATCCAAAACTTTCTTAACAATACCTTGCTTTTTTCCTTTTTACTCTTTTTTTCGTGCCTGTCCAGAAATGGGGAAAAGGAACAAAGTCCAAAACATGCCTTCAAACAAAAAAAAAAAAAAAACATCAACAACAACCTCTGGCTCACCCGAGATGTCTCATCAGAAAGTATGGGAGATGCCCATGAACTCCCCCAAGGGGAGGAGTGGAGCCACACACCTGAGATAAAATGTCACACTGGCAGATGTCAGCCCATTATCAATTGAGGGGTGAGCCCATGTGTATCCAGCCAACCCTGCCATACCTGCTGGAACTTACGATAAGTGTTGCGATGTTGGTATGTGAGTTTCTCCCATGGGAGTAAAGAATTAACGTAATCTATCCATTGCTTACTAGTCGGGGGAGCTGATAACCAGTACCTTTCTATCAACTTCCTAGCCAGATATAAAAGTCTAGATTACCATAATATACACTCCTGGTTGGAGCAGTTCTTGGTCCAGTGCCCCCAACAGACATTGCAAGGCATCCTGGGGAACAATATATTGTGATACTAGAGCAATAAATTGGACAACCTCACTCCAATATCTATGTAACTTGGAGCAATGACAGAGCATATGAATGAAATCGCCCTGTTGGATTCTACACCTCGGACAATCAGGTGAATCATGCCTGCCCCACCAATACAGTTGCACAGGGGTCCTATACGCTTGATGGAGAATAAACAATTGGACAATTTATGAGAGGGAGAAAAATTCCAGGGCAGCATCCCAGACATCTCTAGCAAACTCTCCAATATCCCGGGACCAATGCGCCCTGCTCTGGAGACTAGCTTTATCCTGTACTGTGGACAATAGCTGGGAGTATACCCAAGAAATCATGCCCTTCTTATGGGTTGCCTGAGTGATATCCTTAAGAAAATCTGAGTCTGTCAATGTGAAATTAGTGAGCGAAGACTGAGCCTGTATCGCATGGTGTAGCTCAAGATAATGATAAAAATGCTTATGTGTGAATGTAAATTCCATTTGCAGTTAAGAAAAGGACTTTAGGATTGCCCTCAAACACAGCTAAGATACAAAGTTCAGGCCCAGATCCCTCCAGTTCTATATATTGTGGATTGTTCCACAAGGGAGTACAGGAACAAAAGCCAGTAGTATGAAAGGACGCTTTTACCCTACTCCAGATGCGCCTCAAGAGGTCCGTGGTTGGAGCTGTGGATGGAAGGACTGACAGCCCCCCCCATATGACTCCTTGCCATATCGCAACGTGGATAATTTTATCGTTGCCGCTTGTTTTTTCCAAATAAGACTCCTAAACTGAGTCTCTATGCGATGAAACCATTTCTTAGGAATCCACATGGGAGAGTATGAAAAATATAAAGAGGTTGCGGGGCCCAAATCATTTTAATTAAATTGACCCTCCCCACCACCTACAGAGGGAGTCTGCACCAACTTACACTTCAATTTTTGCTGATGAAGTAGAGGTAAAAGATTAAGAGAAATGTACTGCTTAGGATCAGGAGAGACTTCCACCCCCAAATGCTCAAATGTAGATACTACTTGGATATGTTGCGCACAGGCTGGGAGGAGGAGTTCTACAGGATCCATGGGCATCAACACCGATTCATGGCAGTTGATTTTAAAGCCTGAAAATCCACCAGAGCGTTGAATAAGGGACATAACAGCATCTAAGGATATGGAAGTATCACCAAAATATAAGTGTGTAATCCACATAAAGGGATATATTTTCCGAAAGAACACCCCTTGCAAAACTGACAATGTCTGGAAATTGCCGCACCAAAATCGCTAAAGGTTGCAACGCCAAAGTAAACAAAAGGGGGAAAAGAGGACACCCAGCTAATGAATTTGGGACCAAAGTTGAATCTAGACAATACTTCTCATAATACCATTCCACACTATCAAATGCCTTGGCCGCATCCAAAGACGAAATTGACCCCCCCCCCCCCCCCCAGGATTATCCACCTGAATTTACAAATTCAAAAAAAGTCTGCAAATATTATTAGCCTTCGCTCTAGAAGGAATAAACCCCAACGGATCTTTATGTATGATATTACCAATCTGCGCCAGTCTAGTAGCTAGAACCTGGGCCAACAATTTAGCATCCGTATTTAGAAGGGAAATAGGTCGGTAGGAGTCAGGTTTTAATTGATCTTTTCCAGGCTTCAATAATATAACAACAGCTTCATTCATGGAGGGGGGCAAACCATATCCTACCATGGCGGCATTCAGGGCATTGTGTAATGCTGGGAGGAGTTGTGCACCGTCTCTATTATAGATTTCAAATGGCAATCCGTCTGAACCCGGAGATTTATTACTGGGGGTGCCTGCCAAAGCGTCGGATAACTCAACAGTAATTGGCATCTCCAGGTCTCTCTGGTCAGTCTCCGATTAAAACAGGAAAAGAGCAGTTGTCTAGAAACTGCAAAGCTCAGAATGGATGGCTACAGTTTTCGAAGCATACAGATCGTCGTAAAAGTGATGAAAAACTCTCAGGATTTTAGCATACCTCGTGCAGGTCAGCATCCTCAATCTTTTCTATAATGGACACCCCTTGTTGTGACTTTGCCATGAGAGAGAGAATGTGCCCCGTACTTTCCCCCTTGTTGCAAAAAATATCACTTTTTATCTGCCACTTGAGTAAGCACTGATTCATAAAGGGCTTGGGCCTCTTTCCAGGAAGCGCAATTACAGGGGCTTGGTTCTTGGCTCATCTGAACCTCCCTTTGTTGAACATCTAACCATACCTTTTCCTCCCACTCCCTAGATCTACCCTTAACCGATGAAATCTCCCGGATAATCAAGCCCTGCAGGAAGGCCTTCATTGTATCCCAAACCATTCCTGGTGGGTACAAGCCTTCATTCTGCTGCAGAAAGTCTGACAACTCCCCTGCAATCAACTCAGACTCCGAAAAGAGTGTCAATCAAAATGGGTTCACCTTCCACAGCGGACGAGAGCGGGTATAACACACCCGTAGCTTGACCCAGAAAGGGTTCAGACAGAGCCCTGGGTTCATACGCAGCATCAAACACATATGGCAGGATAGTTGTGTTCCCAAGGCCCAAATCTATGTGTGAAAGCCCATCATGAGTAGCAGAAAAACATGAATAACATTTTGCTGTCAAATACTTCATGCGCCACACATCCCGCAAGCCCAGTTCCACCAATAAATTAGCAAATGGGGTAGGCTGAGAGGATAATTGTCTACCCCTACTGCCCAATCTATCCAAGCTAGAGAGTAAGCAATTGTTATAATCGCCCAACGCCAATAGGGGAACATCAGGATGATTGGCCATAAATTGAGCTAAGCGTTTAATGACCTCTGAAGAGTAGAGCGGAGGGATATATTCCGCAGCCACTATGCAGCCAAACTCATTCAAAGTACACAGCAGGAAAATATACCTGCCCTCCATATCCACTCCTGCACATGAACAAATTGAATAGAGTTAGAGTTGAGGATACACACACCTCTGGAAAACATGAAGTGGAAGGAATGCTATTGTATGGGAAATGAGAGCGGAGGGTACCGACAGTGTCAGATTTCAAATGGGTTTCCTGCAAAAATACTACAGACGGTTTTAAATGTTTAAGTACATGGAAGACAGCAACCTGTTTGGTTTTATCACCCAGGCCCCCTACATTCCTGGACAGAAACATCTATTCTTTGTGGGTTACAGACAGACAGACATATGGATAAAATAGGAAAGATAACTCAATCGTGGACAGATATATCGCCCCCCGAGGGGAGCAATGAGCAGATAGGCAGTAGGAGGGACCTAGATCACATGGGTCAGGTTGACCCGGAGGACAGCTGCAGGAAGCAGGGAAGATAAACCCAGGGAAGATAAACCCAGGAACATGCACTCCACTAAACACAGACATCCCAGGTGAAACAAACAAAACAAAGGAGAATATGGAAATTATTACAGACATGTAGGTCAACAGAGTCATAATAAGTGAAGACACTGGCAGGAGGCCAAAAGGTCTCCTCAGGACCAAAATAAATGTTTTAACACTGGTGTAAACATGGTGTTAATTCCCTGGATTTAACACCAAGTCAGACCAGGTGTTAAAACCTTTTTTTCAGTGTAGAATACGAACTTTCACTGTAGCACCTAGTGACAAAACTAATGCAGCTCATTGTGCTCAATAAGTGCTTCAGGACAACACTATAAGACAGTGCAGGGTAGGTGTTCATCTAGAATCCTACTTTGTCTGTAGCACTTGCATATCTAATGGCCGAGCAGTTGGCATCTTTGCTGAGAAACTGGAGACAGTAGACCTCAATGACAGAAAGGTCCATATTTGTTACTGCATGAGACCACTTTCATAAAGTGGTTGTGAAGGCTGAAGGTTTTTTACCTTCATGCATTCTATTCATGAAGGTAAAAAACCTGTGAGCGGAAGCTACCCCAGCCCCCTCAATACTTATCTGAGGCACATTGTGATCCAGCGGTATAAATAACGGCCTCGGCTGTCCCGGGTCTCTGCCTCTTCATTGGCTGAGAGCAAGCGAGAGCCATTGGCTACTGCTGCTGTCAATCACAGCCAGTCAGCCAATGAGATAGAGGGGTGGGGGCCAAGTTGCAGCTTCGTTTGTGCATGGACACACTGAGCAGCGGGTGCCACCATAGCAAGTTGCTTGCTGTGGGGGCACCTGACAGAAGGGAAAAACCAGGAGAGCCTGCAGGGGACCTGAGAAGAGGAAGATCCAAGTTGCTCTGTGCAAAACCAGTGAACACAGCAGATAAATATAGACATGTTTGTTATTTTACAAAAAAAAAATATTAACCTTTTGGAATCGCTTTAAGCTGGATACATGAATCGAAATTCGACCACTTCAGCAGGGACTGGCTGAATTTCGATCCATGTACGGACAGGCTGGTTGTACAGAAGTCCAATGGTTGATCGACTTCTGTACAACCAGCCTGTCTGGTTTTCCCCTCATTGATAAGTGCTACCGGCTATAGCCTGCAGTAATGATCAGTATATTATGATGGAGGGGAAGTCTCCCTGCCATCAGAACAAAAGATCTTAGTGGGATAGATACTCTTTTAAGCCTCAGTTCACACTATGAACTGCATGTGAATTGCACAGGAACCATGCCGCTTTCCTGTGCAATTCACATGCAATTCAGTGTGGTGCAATTTGAGCACATTCATTTTGAATGGGCTCAGATTATGCCACATTGCACTAAAGATGTGCATGCACCAATGTTGAAACCACACCACAGCTGGATAGCATGATCATTTTATACCATGTAATCTGGTGCAGGCACTGCATTTGTGAACTGTGTTTGGGCTGTCATTAAGATTGCACTGACACCCGCTGCATCATTTCCCACTCATTCACTCACTTTCAGTGGCTCCTGATTGAAAACTGGGCCTCTTCCTGTTGGTCTGTTCTTTGTAACACAGGATGGGCTGTAAGGCTTGAATCACATCTTTGTGGTTCTGCAAGACGCTTTTGTGTGCGCATGGCAGCCTATTCATTTGTGCCTGCATTTCATTCAGGAATAAAGTTTCCTGCACCTTTTTTTAAAATGCAGCAGCAGGGAAGTTACCACACTTTCCTGCACCTGCAAACACATTGTATTTTTAGATGCATGGGGTGCTATTAATGAATGGCAGCCCTGTGCATCTGTTAGGAGCAGTGCATTTTGGCTGTGGATGGTTGCAGGTGCAGGAACAGGTGTGATGGTTGCATAGGTGTAAACCTAGCCTAAACCCTGGTTCACCTCACTGCAACTTCATGTGCGAAATGAGGTATACAAATCGCACCTGAAGTTGCATCCAATGTATTTCTATGGCACTGTCTTAATCGGTGCGATTTGAAGTAGCCCGATTTTTCAAAAATCGTTCCTGCTCTACTTTTTCCCAATTTCACTGCAATTTGCATTGACGTCTGCTTAATGAAGTTAGAGGTACAAATTGCACTGACCTGCAGCTTTGAAATCACGTGAAGTAGCGCAATTTTAAAGTTGCATTCAGTGTGAACCAGGGCTAAAGGAGGAAAAGAAATTTATTTGAAGATTAATGCAGTTAGCTAGGGCTGGGAGGGATGGCAGGATAATATAAGAATCTTTTTTTTTTTTTTATGCATACATACTTCGTTATTAAATAAATAAAGGTATGTATGGTGTGTATATGCGTTAACACCATACATATATATCACTCACCAGCCACTTTATTGGGTACACCAGTTCAATTGCTTGATAACACAAATTGCTAATCAGCCAATGACATGGCAGCAACTCAATGCATTTAGGCATCTAGATGCGGTGAAGACGACTTGCTGAATTTCAAACCGAGCATCAGAATGGGGAATAAAGGGGATTTAAGTGACTTTGAACATGGCATGGTTCTTGGTGCCAGATGGGCTGGTCTCAATATTTCATAAACTGCTGATCTACTTTCCAATCTCTGGGGTTTACAGAGAATGGTCTGAAAAAGAGAAACTATTTAGTGAGCGGCAGTTGTGTGGATACCTCATTGATATCAGAGAAGAATGGGCATTTGAGTTTCACTGCAACATTCAGATGGTAGGGTTAGAATTCTGTGTAAACACAAAAGCATGGATCCATCCTGCCTTGTATCAACGGTTCAGGCTGGTGGTGTAATGGTGTGGGGGATATTTTCTTGGCACTAGCAAGGTGTACCAACACCCACACATCCGGTAAAATACGTATTGAAGACGTCACTATTTTTATAGCTAAATATATTTCTAAAGGTGCTTTTGACATGACATTTTTACCACATGTTGGTAACAACCCATGAGATCCATACATACAAAGAAACTAAAACAAATTAGTTCAGAAATTAAGTTTTTTGTTCTAAAATGGAATGACAAAATGAAAAGGTATTGAACAAATGAAGAAAAGGAGGTGCAAAAAGGCATGGAAAGCCAAGACACCAGCTGAATTTATCAGTAATTAGAAAGCAATCCTGCCCCTTGTCAGTGAAAATTTAATATCAGCTTGTTCGCCCTCAAGTGATGGCCTATAAAAAGCTGTTTCATTACCAAGGTGGTACACAAGAAACATCTCGTGATGGGTAAAAGCAAGAAGCTCTCTCAAGACCTTTGCAACCTTATTGTTGCAAAACATACTGATGGCATTGGTTGCAGAAGGATTTCTAAATTTCTGAATGTTCCAGTGAGCATTGTTGGGCCATAATCCGGAAGGGGAAAGAACATAATTTCACCATATACCGGCCAGGACCAGGTGTTCCTTGCACAATTTCTGACAGGAGTGAAAAGCATTATCAGAAGAGTTGTCCAAGAGTCAAGGACCACTTGTGGAGAGCTTCAGAAAGACCTGAAATAAGCAGGTACAATTGTTTCAAAGAAAACAATAAGTAATACAGTCAACTGCTGTGGCCTGCATGCACACTCGCCACACAAGACTCCATTGCTGAAGAAAAAGCATGTTGAAGCTCGTTTAAAGTTTGCTGCACAACATTTAGACAAGCCTGTGAAATACTGGGAGAATATAGTCTGGTCAGATGAGACCAAAATTGAACTCTTTGAATGCATGCCATGTTTGGAGAGCAAATAGCACTGCACATCACTCCAAAAACACCATCTCAACAGTGAGGTTTGGAGGTGGGGACATCATTGTGTGGGGCTGTTTTTCGGCTTATGATACTGGCAAACTTCATATTGTTGAAGGAGGTATGGAAAAATGTACCAAGACATTCTTGATAAAAGATCTGCTGTCATCTACCAGGATGAAACGAGGGTGGACTTTTCAGCAAGACAATGATCCCAAACACAAAGCAAATGAAACTCTCATTTGGTTTCAAAGACAGAAAATAAAGCTGCTAGAGTGGCCCAGCCAATCACCTGATTTGAATCCCAATAGAAAATCTATGGAAACAGCTAAACATTAGAGTTCACAGAAGAGGCCCCAAAGGAACCTTCAAGACTTGAAGACTGTGTGAAAGAATGGACCAAAATCACTCCTGAGCAATGCATGTGACTAGTTTCTCCATACAGGAGGTGTCTTGAAGCTGTCCTTACCAACAAAGGATTTTGTATGAAGTATTAAATTTGCTTTAGTGTGCAATACTTCCATGTGTCACACATAATGTAATTTCTGAATTTATATCATGTCAATAGCACCATTTAGAAATCTATTTACTAGGGATCCACCAAAATTTTGCTGACTGCCGAAAAAACATCTATCAGCCTTTGACCGATATGAAAATAAGGCACCTATACAGGTGAGGTAAATAGCACTACCCACCTCTGCCTTCCTGAGAACCCATCCAACAATCTCGGTGCTGGGCATAGAGATCAGCAAAAGAAAGATGGCCTCCACTCATCTCTATGCCCTTGGAGGACCAGCATGACTTCATTAAGTCACTTCTGGTTTCGATGCTATGTAAACGAGGCTTTTTTGTTTTGTTTTTTTTTTAAATCCAATGCATTACCTTGTAGGGGGGGGGGGGTCTTATTGACCCCAGATCTCTCCATAAAGAGGACCTGTCACTGCTTATCACAAGGGATGTTTGCATTCCTTGAGAAAAGAATAAATTATTTTAAAAAAATAAAATAATTAAAGGGACAGTGAAAAAAGTAATAGAAAAAAAAAGTAATAGGAAAAAAAAAATAAAATTCCAAAATGTGCAGCGCTCCACTTGTTAACAATATTATCAAATCATATATTTATTTTTATATATATATATATATATATATATATATATATATATATATATATATATATACACACACACGTGCTCCTATTGACAGTGGAATAAAGAATAAAATATTTGCTGTAAAAAACAGTGTCCATATACATATAAAAAAGAAGTCAATATATACTTCAGAAATATTTGTTCACTTGAAATAAATGAATTCAGTGCTTCTTAATTCACCTCTTTTGTGTGAAATAACTTAAAACTGTGTGTACCCACACCAGATGTGCTTTCACCTCAGGAATATGACCACACCGTTAAGTGAGGTCATGTGACGCTTGTGTCCCTTTTAATTGGACCAAATGTGGATGGGATGGTATCCTGCTGAATGGGATCCCCTTCACTTCATCAATAGGTTCTCCTCGCACGGTGGTTTGTATAAAGAAATAATCAAATCCTAGTGTTTTATCCGTTTTAGATAACATTTTATTATTAAAAGGTAGTGCACTCACATGATATCTGTATATAAACTGCTTTGTACAAAAAATATATCCTCCTGAGTTTTGGCAGTGGTGAAAATCCTAAATATACCAGCTGGTGTCAGAATGGAACCATTGAGCGTTGTGACGTCAAAGCCCCTTCCCGAGGGTTTTTTTGGGTTTTTGCTTTTAAATTGGTTTTGCATTGCTCCCTTATGCAGGCTTTGTAAGTAGCGACTTTGCAACCTTGCAATGTCAGAAGATGTTTGCTAAACTAGAGGTGGATGTATACAATTTTATTGTTGAATTATTCTTTTTGCAGACTTTTGTTGAAGCTTGATCCTTCGCCAACCGATTATGAAACCGACACCATAGAGATCTTTGGTTTCCAGTGGGTAACTGAAACAGCCCTTGTGGAGTCAACTGATCTTCTGTTTGGATTACTCAGGTGAGGTTTTGGTTTCAATAAAATAAATTGGTGATCAATGCATATTTCCCATAATCCTCTTCCAAGGGTGATTCAGTTGATGTGACATGATTCACTTGCAGGAAACACAAGTCTGATAGAATTCAAAAGGACTCCCAGAGGCCAGTAGATTCAGTGCTTGTGATTCCTATCTCCTGCAAACACACTCCCTTTCTGTTTTTGTTTTTTCCCCCGAGGTCTAAGCCCTCACCTTCACCAGCCAGAGATGGGCGAGCAGGCTGGTGGGTTTTGCGCTTGTAATGTGGAGAGGCCTACAGGAAGGGTTTCTGGAGCTTGTTGTTTGGCTATACCCTTCTTTCCTTCAAGGGACCCACAACATTTCCTCTATTCTCCCTGTTTGGTTTGGGTCTTTGGTTCCCAACCTGTCTGCACTCCCCCTTGCTCTATCTCCTGCAAGCTGTCACATATGGTATGTGTGGGTGGGGGCTCCTGGCAGCCCCATCCTCTTACCCATTCTGGGTGTAGGTAGAGTGCCTGGCATTTTCCAGAGGTGCAGGTCTGTGATGGTGTGTTATGTCACAGGCCACCAGTGTATGGAATGGTTTTCTGGGTGTGGGGATCAGAGTTCCCTTGTGGAACCCTGTCTGCCTAGTACAAAATGTTTGGACAATATTTTTTTGAAGTATCAAAGACTGACATGTTTTGTGTGTTGGTGATACTAGACATTGCACACAATGAGGGAAAGTTTTAAAGTAGTTTGGGCTGAAACCTAGCCAGTAACTTTTGTTTAGTAGAAGAAGTAGGAAGCTTTTATTAATATTAAAATCATGGTGTGCAGTAGAAGAGCTAAGCAAAACCTGTTTTTATTACAAGATCATGTAAAAGCTCTACCATATATTTGTGTCCAACTGCAAAACCTATTACATCTAGTTGCAGTGTCTGGTGCTCAAAAAAAACTCTACTGTATGTATTGCCTCTTATTTTGATTTCACCTTTAACAAGTAAATTTGTAGCATCGTGTAGTTTGCTAAAATTACAGTGTTATACCCTCCTCAACCAAAAAAAAAATTAACCGTTTTCTAATAGCAACCTGAAACCTAGTCTGTAGGAGTCATGAGAATAGTGTGTGTGTGTGTGTGTGTGTGTGTGTGTGTGTGTGTGTGTGTGTGTGTGTGTGTGTGTGTGTGTGTGTGCGTGCGTGCGTGCGTGCGTGCGTCTGTAGTACAAAGCATTAGAACCTTTGTTGGATTTTTCTTAATTTTTGTGTTTGTTTTTTTTATCATACCTGAGGAAATGTGGTTATTTATACTACACACAGTATAGGTTAAAGTGTTTCTAAACCCTCGGCTTTTACAAGAACTTTCAGCTGCTGATTTAACCACTTACTGAATATTTTGCTTTTTCTTCTGTTAATCCTTGCCTATGTTCCATATTAAGCTGGTGCCATAACCACTGCCCCAGGTTTCCTGTTTCAGGGTAACTCCTTTCCTTTCTCTTACACCATCCTTTGGAGCCACCCTTGCATCTAGTGCCCAGAGATGTGCTCCCCTACGCTATGTACATCTATAGAAACACAGCCCCTAAGCCTATGATGGCAAGGCCACTCAATGCTAACGGACTGACTGCACTGCCCACTGTTAACTCCTGTGTGTATTTAAAATTCAGGAAAGCAGCACTGAGCGAGCAGCCAGCAGCCTTGAAAGTTGTAAATTAATTGCTTGGGTACGAATTTTAACAGCTTACATGGAGAATGTATGTATAGTTTATTGTGGTCACTATGTGTGTGGTAAACTAAAAAAAATGCTAAAGGTTGAATATCGGTTTAATATTTTTTGCTTTTTGTAGGTTACATATGTTCCTTACATTTTTTTTTTTTTTTTCATTCTTATTTTTGCTTAGGCAAAAAGTAAATACACTTGAAAACTTACATCAGCCACTCTCCTTTGACTTTGGTAAGATTTTAGACTTTGGTATGTAAACATGTTAACTCCTAGATTGAATTATGTGAAGTGAACTGAATTGTGTGATGAATGCTGTTCCTTCTGATTGTATAAAATGTATATTAAAGTGATTCTAAAGACTTGAGGATTTTTGCCTGAATGCATTGTCTGCATTAAGGTAAAAACCTTATTTGCTGTAGGATAAACTCCCAGTCCCCCCTTTTTACTTGCATAAGCTTGATTTCGATTGAAAGCTGCACCCGAGAGCAGTGGCTCTCTCCTCACAGGGCAGATTGCTGTCAATCAATTCTGTGAAGGGGTGGGGCTGAGCCAAGCTGTCTGTACCTATAGACGGAAGCACCGTGGCTCAAGATTGAGCCTGCATGAGTACTCCCATGGGATGCTTCTTTCTATGGGGACACTTGCCGAAGAGGGGGAGCCAGAATTTCTGGTACGGAACCCCAGAAGAGGAGAATCTGTGCCGCTCTTTGCAAAGCTATTTCACAGTGCAGGTAATTATCACATGATGTGTTTTTTTTTTTTTTTCTTTTTATGTTTTGCAATCACTTTAAAGTGAAACTAATTCAACTCAAAAAAAAAAAAAAATATTGTGAGCAGGCAGCTCTTTATTGCAGAAGAGACATACTATGTATTGCTGAGAGGTGAAGGTATTTGGAACTTTAGTTTCAGAGTAACTATAGTTTAGAAGGGCAGGCAATCACATTATTAAAATATAACTAAAGATTAGATAAAGTAGTGGGGAGGGGGTTGGAGAAGTTTTATGTTGCTGTCTATGTCCCTGTGAGGAAAGATTTTACTCTCTAATTATCTGATCAACCACAACGCTCTAGAATAGAAATTGAGGATAAATCAAACATTTTGACTTGCCCAAGAGCAGAAATGGAGAGGAAATCTTACAATATAGACACCTTTTTAGTGACAGCTGTTAAAGAGGGGATTGCTCTCACATTGGAAAGAAAATCCTATAGCTTAAAGAACAGGAAAAAGAAATCTTTTGGCTTTAGGTATACTATAATTGTGTGTGTTTGTTGTGGAAAATTATTAAAAAAAAAAAAAAAAAAATGTAAGCAACTTACAAATGAATTGTATCATTTGTGATAACCATTTAACCTGTTGGCATATTGGAGGCTGTTGGAGGGCAATTCCTACACTTTGGAGAGGTTTTTACTTTTTTTTTTTTTTTTTTTCCTGGTACAGTAAGTGAAGAATATTCACTCTTAATCAGATACAAATGGTTAGAAAAAAAACCCTGACAGGGTTTTTAACAATTCCCAATTTTGGTTTTATAAATGGCAAACCTTTCCATAGCACAAAACCTTCTGCAGATGTGTGGGAGGGACATAGATGACTTTGCTGCATAGGCATTACCGTATTAACTCTTTCTTTTCATATCTATGGGATGTTTTTTCTCAGGGCAAGCAAGTAATGTGCACTATGAAGCAGATGAAATCCGAAGTCAGTGTGTGAAATTTTTGCATTACGTGAAGATTTTTATATACAGGTTAGTGCACCTTCCACTATGGTTAAAGTTGTGTAACTTGGCATCAATATACTTGGTAAGAGTACTTAATTGCTAAACCCTAATTCACCTTCCATAGGCACAAACTCTCTTTTCACTGACAGAAATAAAAAGACTGTATACAGTATATCTACACCCTAAGACATTTTAATCTAGTAACCATGGAATGTGCAGATGCCGATTTGTCCTAAAACAGGATTGAAAGTGTGAAAGTTGTGGAAACCTCTTATTCTAGTTATGTCATTATTGGTGTTAGGAAGCCTGTGTAGGTGTTCCTCAATTTTACACTGCCAAAGCACCTCTTTTCAACTTGGCAAACTAGAGAGGAGGGCTTTTACATGCTTAATATGCATTCCCTTTCTGCCAGCAGACAAGGGGAGATGCACAGTTGTAATGAATACATCTGATTTGTCATTCTAAAGTTGACCACTCCTGGTCAACACTCATGAGCCACTAAATAGTGGCCCTTACTAGGTGTTACAAGATAAAGCTGATGGACTATTTACAACTTCTAGAAAAGATAATGGGGTTGATTTACTAAAACAGGAAAGTGCAAAATCTGGTGCAGCTGTGCATGGTAGCCAATCCGCTTCTATCTTCAGCTTGTTCTATTAAGCTTTGAAAATAAAACCTGAAAGCTGATTGGTCTCTATGCAGAGCTGCAACAGCTTTTGCACGGTCTAGTTTTAGTAAATATTGTCCATTTATTGGATGTGGCTTCACCGTTTTCTATTCACTATACCTGTGTAGACTTCCTACACAAGTAGGGTGCCCCTATGAGACTGTTGGAAATTCAATCGCGTACAAGTTTTCTAAGTAACTGGCTACCATTCTACCACCCTTGGGGAAGGAGGGGTGCGGGTTTTTTTTTCCTACAGTTTGAAGTTGTACTCGTGCCGTTGCAGAACTTCTAACCCCAGTTGAGTAAATGTGGTTGTGGTGTGGTCCATTTGGGAAAAAAGAAGAAAAAAAAAAAAAGCAATCGGGAGACAGTAGTATCCGCTTTTTGAATGCCTGTCAGCTGTTCTCTGGATAATGACCCACTGAA
Organism: Staurois parvus; assembly: GCF_062004578.1. NCBI lineage: Eukaryota > Metazoa > Chordata > Amphibia > Anura > Ranidae > Staurois > Staurois parvus. The sequence continues at coordinate 17,134,156 of NW_028317844.1, forward strand.
CACGTAAATTGTGTAAACGAGTTCTTAGTTGGCAACATGGTACACCAAAGTTGGAACTAAAAAAATTGTTATTAAAGTAGGAGTTTTGAAATTAGAGCCAGGAGAAATAATTGTGTCTTATGATGTTGCAACCCTTTTCACTTGTATACCAACTACAGAGACTATTGAGACTGTAAGGAAAGCTCTGAAATGAGGTAAGACTTGACCGTTACAGAACCCAAGTATTTTCTTTGCTAGACTTTTCTTAACACCACCACCACCTATTTCAAGAACAAGTCTAATTTCTACAGAAATATGGCTGTTCTATCAACACTTGTATCTCCCATTGTAATTAACCTGTACACGGAGGGGGTTAAAAAAAAAGCTTTGAACTTTTCAGGGGGATAGGTCATTGGTTCAGATATGTGCATTATACATGGGTCAAGATGAGAACATCAGAAATACAAACTTTTAGTGCACACAAACTCAATAAACAGATAAATCAACTGGGAAGATGCACGGAATAACAAATGACCTTTTTTGGGCTGTTTATTATGTGTGACTTGAACATTGAGGTCTATAGGAACCTGATCTGCACAGACCAGTTTCTGCTTTTTGATTACCACTGCCTACTGAAACACAAACTCGAGGGATTGGGGGCGGAGCCTGACTATGGCGGCGGAGAGGAGAGCTCGTGGTAGGAGCTCCCCCTCGGACCCTAAAATTCCTCCCTTGAAGATGGAGCCCTAGAAGGTAGCGACCTACCTCGACCAGGCGGGCTCCCTTGGCTGAGCGGCTGCCCATGGCGGGGAGAGCTGGGAGCGGAGACCAGTGGAGAGAGGCAGGGACGCTGAGCCTGGGTGCCGTACCTGGTTGCCGGGAAACAAGGAGGCGCGGCCGGGACACGTGACTGGCCGCAGTGCATCTCTGGGAGGCAAGGAAGCCGGCCGCCCGGCCGGAGGCTGACAGGGAGCAGGAGAGATTCCGTTTTGCCGGACGACCTGCTTCCCCCGGAGCACTGGCAGGCGGTCGATGGTGAGCCTGCCCAACAACAAAGAAAGAAGAGTGTGGAGGAAAGTCCTGGAGGGTCCCCCTGAGAGGACGAGAGCTGACCTACCAAAGGAGCTGGAGGATGGAGCCTGGAGCCGTCTCACGAGAAGCGTTGGAAGGGTGAGTGAGTCTGGCGGTGGCCCCAAATATAAAAACTGTATAGAGCTGGAGGTAAGCAGGGAGAGAGAGAAAAGGGGGGGACCCTCAGAGAATAAGAATAAAATAAGGAGAAGAACGCAAGGCGCAGGCAAAGGCACACAGAAAGGTGGGAAGACAGAGCCGGGAATTCTATTTCTACACATTATTGATTTCTTCGTTTTGCAAAGTACAAGTTTATGAGAGAGAAAATAAAAGTTACAGAAGAAATGAAAAATAAAAGTGCAAATGGAACCGGGCCTAAAGGGACCCAAACGGGGACAATTAAAAAGTATACATCCCAGGGAAATGTGACCCCAGAAAGGCCCCAGAGCAGAAATGACAAAGGAGAGTCTGATTTAAGTATGCAAAATAGTCCTAAACAATCAATGGAATTGGATATCAGTAATCAACAAATATCAGAGATAGAAAAAGATCTACAAATCCCAAATAAAAAAGAGATGACAGAAATGTTTAAAGATCTGGAGAGAACAATAAAGCAAGAAATGGTAAATATTCGGAATGACCCGGGGCAGTTGTTGCTAAGAGTGGAAGAAACGGAGCAGAAAGTTAAAAACCAGACCCAGATTATTTCCGAATTAGAGAAGAAGATAATTAATATGGAAAAGGCTCAGGAAAAATTGCAGTACAAGGCGGAAATTCAAGAGAATAGAGAAAGAAGGAGAAATATAAGGATAAGAGGGGTACCGGAAAGTTTAAAAGGAGAAATATTGGAAGAGATGATTTGCAAAATACTGAACTTTATAATGGGAAACTCTGAAATGGAAAGGACTAATATAGAAGGAATCTCTAGAAACGGGAAACTCCAGGGGAATTATGAGAAGGACAGGCCGAGAGACATACTTGTTAAATTTTATGAATTACAGCAAAGGGAAAGAATTTGGAGGAAAATTAAGGGAAAACCAGTAATAAAGTGTGGAGAAATGGATATTCAAATATATGCGGACTTGTCATCAGAGACTCTCCGGAGGAGGAGAGCCCTGAGGCCTTTCCTGGAGCAGATGAAAAAACAGAAGGTGCAATATAGATGGGGAGTTCCGGAGTGTTTAATAGGATGGATAAATGGAAGAACAGCCCATTTGAGGTTCCCAGAGGACTTGAGAAATTTTTGCGATAGACTTGAAATGCAGAAAATTGAAATAAATGGTTGGGAAGAAGAATCTGGGGGAAATAGATCAAAAAAAGGGGAGGGGTGGAGACGGGTGGGGGGGGGGGGGGAGGAGGGGCGGGGAGGGGGAGTGAAGGGGAGAGAAGTCTTTTGTGTGTGTTTTTTTTTTTTTTTTTTCTCTCTCCTTGCTCCCATTCCATCGCCTTTTTCTCCCTTGTCCCTCCAGCTTGATTCCTTTTTCCTTCTATAGAAGTATAAGTGGAGAGGGGGTCAAGGGGGGGAGCCGGAGGGAGGGGAGGCTGCCCATGGGAGGAGTGAAGCCCTAAGGATTAAGTCAAAGGTGGATGTTACTTCCACAAATGGTTAGGCAAAGTGAAGGCCTAAAAAGAGGGGGGAGGGGGAGGGGATTGAGGGGAGTGCTGAGGGGGGGGGGGAGGGATAGGGGGAGAGAAAAGGGTAGTGGGATAAAAACGCTCTATAGGAATAAGAGAGGAAGGGAAGGAGGAAGAGGGAGACTGTAGGAAAAGAGTAAGATGGAAGAAATCCAATATATAACCTACAATGTAAAAGGGTTAAGCTGTCCAGGAAAGAGATTCGGGTTATTTAAAGAACTTCAACATAGAAAATCCTCAGTGGTATTCTTGCAGGAAACACACCTAGAGATAGAGTCGAAGGTTAGACTGAGGACTAGATATTTTCCAACATTGTTCTATGCGGATTCACCAACTAAAAGAGCAAAAGGAGTTGCTATAGGCTTCGCAAAGAATATAAGGTTCGAGGTGGAGGAGAGATTGACGGATCTGGAGGGAAGGTATCTATTTTTGAAAGGAAAATTACAGGGAATTGAGTGTACAATAGCAAACATATACAGTCCAAATAAGAGGCCGGAGAGGTTTATGAGAGAAGTGTTGAAGAAATTTATGTATTTTAAAAGTGGGTATATGATAGTAGCGGGACTCGCGGATAGACACCACTTCCTCTGTGAGGAGGGAGGAAAGCAAATCCTTGAGAATGTTAAAGAAATTAATGCATGAATGTCAGTTGGTGGACATCTGGAGAATTAGGAATATGAAGGAGAGAGATTATACTTTCTTTTCGCACGTTCATGAGACTTATTCTAGACTAGATTATATATTAGTAGAACATCGAGTGATAGAGTTGGTGGTAGAAGTAAAAATTGAAGGAAGCACCCTGTCGGATCATGCCCCAGTTGCAATGAAGTTAAGATGGGGTAGAGAAGGGAGAGAAGGTTATGTATGGCGGTTGAATGAGGCACTTCTCATGGAGGAAGAGATTGGTCAAAGAATTGAGAGGGAAATTTAATGGTTTTTTGAAGAGAATGAAACCGAGGATGTGTCGGTTGCAACGGTGTGGGAAGCACATAAAGTTTACATCAGAGGTCTACTTATTGCAATGGGGGCAAAAAAGAAAAAAAGAAAGGAGAGAAAAGATAAATAGATTATTAAATGAAATATATGATCTTGAACAGGTGCATAAAAGGGAAAGATCTGAGGAGATAATGCAGATGTTAATAAAGAAGAAAGAAGAATTAGAGGATGTAATGGAGGAGGAAAAAAGAAGAGTCTTTAATAAAATAACAAGTGAAAGGTACAGATGGGGAGACAGGCCGGGAAAGTATTTAATGAGAACTTTAAGAAAGAAGAAAAATGGAAATTATATCGAGAAAATAAGAAATCCCAAGGGGGAATTTGTACACTCAACCAAGGATATTGCTAGAATATTTAAAGAGTATTATAATGAGCTGTATAATATCATACCTCAGGATACAAAATTAGCGAAAAACCCCTGCGCTTAGATGGTCCTAACAAAGCTGCTAGCACCTACTAAGTACCAATAAATACCTTAATCAAAATAAAAATATAAATGGTGCAGCGCTAATAATATACAGCCAGCAAAAAAATACATGCAAATAAATAAGTCCAAACTGCATGGGTGAATGACCCCCTAAATATATATATATAACATAGAATGACAAATATCAATCACTGATGCCAAGGTGCCAAAGTGCCACGCACTTAATAGGTGACTAAAGGGTGATGAATCAGTCCACTTTAAGCACACAGGTGAAAAAACTCTTCATACACGTGGATGTGTCATGCGTGCCAAACAAATCCCAAAATTGTCTGAGTGCCCCCTCACCTCCTTGCAATGACCTCAAGGGCCAACCAGCGTTTTCTACTAGTATTCAGACAATCTCCTGCAGATCCCCTCAATATAACCGGAATGACAGTAGCTTTATCCAGACCTCTTCCTGCACTCCACCGCTCCAGCAACACCTCTAGGGTCCACTCAGAGACACAAGGGAAACAAGCTCCATAGTGCAATATTGTCAATTTTATTTAAATGAAAATTAAAATACCCACTCACATGTTAGCAGGTAATGGCAAACATCCTCAGTTGTCCTCATGACATGTGGCTTCATGGAGTCCCAATATGGCGCGGGCGCCGGAAATGACGTCACCGCGTCCCGGAAATGACGATGGGCGTACCAACGCGTTACGTCACGAATATCACGTGACTTCATCAGGGTGACCCGGAACGGGGGGGAACGGAACTCTCTAGAGGCAGAAATAACTTTAGAGGAAATAAAAATAGCATTAGAAAGTATGGCGGGAGGGAAAAGCCCGGGTCCGGATGGATATACGGCCAAATACTATAAAAAAATATAAAGAGCTTTTAATCCCCAAAATGAAGATTTATATGAACGCCTTGGGGAACGGGATGGAGATAAGGGGAGAGTCTTTACAGGCGAATATAGTATTGATACAGAATGAAGATAAAGATCCCTCACAATGTGCGAGTTATCGTCCAATAGTGCTGCTGAATGTAGACACTAAAATATATGCAAAGGTACTGGCAAATAGACTGAAAGAGCTGATGCCGGAGTGGATACATGGAGACCAGGTGGGGTTTGTCTCGGGAAGAGAGGGTAGAGATAATGCTTTGAGATCACTGTTGCTTATACAGGAGGGCAAAAAAGGGAAAACCCCAATGATACTGATATCGATAGATGCTGAGAAGGCATTCGACAGAGTGAGTTGGGGTTTTATGATGGACACTTTGGAAGCATTAGAAATGGGAGATAGAATGAGAGGGTGGATTGGTGAGTTGTATAGAGGGCCTACCGCTACCATAATGGTAAATGGAGGAAGATCAGAGTACTTTAAGATGTCAAATGGTACCAGACAGGGATGCCCATTGTCTCCATTGCTATATGTGGTATCATTGGAGCCCTTACTGTCCATGATTAGGAAGAACATAGACATAAAAGGAATAAAGATAGGTGATAGAGAACACAAGGTAGTGGCTTATGCGGACGACCTGATGTTTTATGTTGGAAACCCTAGAACATCACTTCCAAATTTAATGAAAGCATTGAGGGAGTACGGAGACCTGTCGAACCTAAAAATTAACCCGACAAAGACCGAAATCTTAAACATAAATCTCAAAAATAGTGAAAAAGAAAAACTACAAGAGGAATTCCCTTTCCTTTGGAGAGACAAAGAATTAAAATATTTAGGAATAAAACTATCAGCCTCAAATAAGAACCTTTATAAAGCCAATTATATAACGTTATTAAATGAAATCAAGGAGGAGTTGAGGAGAGTGGGAAATAGAAATCCATCGTGGATAGGTCGCATAAACTTGATAAAGATGGTAATAGTCCCCAAAGTATTATATAAATTTCAAATGATCCCAATCAAACTCCCAGAGGCATATTTTAAAGAACTGAGGAAAATGATGATAAAATGTATATGGCGGAAAAAAAGCCTAGAATAGGTTATGAAACGCTGACCAGAAGTAAAGAAAGAGGAGGATTGGGGGTACCAGATTTTAGGAGATATTACAAAGTGGGGATTATCGCAAGAATCTTTGACTGGATTCATAATCCGGAGAAAAGTTGTGTTAAAATTGAGAAAGCACTGAGTGGAATAAGTTTGAATAATAGTATCTGGGTGGGAGAATTAGAGGAGAGCACAAGCACGTACACTCTTAATGTTCTAAAAGAATGGGATTTATTACACAGACAAAAGGGGTGGGTTTTTAATTCACAACTAATACCACTTAGGAACACAAAATATTTAATCCCGAGAAAAGATAGCATAGCAGGGAAATGGATTATAAAACAGGAGGCGCAATTGAGAGATATAATGGTAGGAGAGGAAATTGAGTCATATAAGGATATGGAGGAAAGAAAGGGTGAAGTCTTTAATAAGATGGATAGATTAAGATATTACCAACTGAAGAATTTCTTTGAAAGCCTTCCAAAACCTATAAGAACTAGAAAAGACTGGAATCCATTTGAGAGAATTTTGGAGTCACGGGGAAATGGTAGACACGGAACGGCAAAAATACACAAGATATTAATGGAACTTGACACAGACACAAAATTAATGCACATAGAGAAATGGGAAAGCGATATGGGAAGAAAAATAGAGGAGGAGGAGAAGAAGATGTTCACATTAATTCACGAAAATATTAGTATGAGAGAAGTGGAAATAAATTATAAGTGTTTGAATAGATGGCACATTACCCCCTACCTGGAGCACAAGATGAATATGGAAATCTCACAGATGTGTTGGAGAGGCTGTGGAGAGGTGGGCACGTGGTATCATGTGTGGTGGGAGTGTTCAGAAATACAGGTGTTTTGGCGGAGGATAGTTTATTTGATAGGGAAAATCACTAAAATCAATATAGGATTAGACCCAGAATTATGTCTCCTCCATATCTCAGAACTCCCAGTGAAAGCATATAAGAGTTCGGGGATATGGCACTATTTGACCGCAGCAAAGAGCCTGATACCTAGGTTTTGGAAGAAAAGAGAGGTGCCAACTGAGGAGGATTGGATGGGCAGAGTAAATCAGATCGCTGGGACAGAAAGACCGTACTATACGCATGTGGACAAGTTGGAGACGTATAATATAAAATGGAAAGGCTGGAAAGAGTATAAAGAAATGGCGAAATAGATGAAGAGATAAGGTCCCAGGTAGTCGGTTTAGAATTGGATTCAGGAACAACAGAATTATATGGAGTAAATGAGAGCAGAGAGAATGTAGAGCGTGGGAGGGTGAGGGAAGGATGGGAGGGGATGGGGAGATGGAGGGGGGAGTGTATGGGAGGGGGGGGGATGGTAAGAAAAGAAAGTCATATATACCGTATATACTCGAGTATAAGCCGAGTTTTTCAGCACATTTTTTGTGCTGAAAAACGGCCCCCTCGGCTTATACTCGAGTCAACGTCTGCAGGTGTGGGCGGGATGACATGCCGTCCCTGTCATCTGGACACACCCCCGGGATCAATCCTCGCCGGTGATTGGCCGCTGGAACTGTAGCTCAGGAGAGGCACACAGGCGCCCAATCACCGGCGAGGAGGTGGAGCTTGGAGAGGAGGAGCCGAGCGGCACCGCGAAGATCGAGCGAGTGAAGAGGAGGAAAGCGGCCGGAGAAGGAAGACATCTGACCGGTAAGTGTGTACCATGTGAGAGGGAGTGAGCGAGCGAGCCCAGGCTGGAGCAGGGGTCAGTAAGGTAAGTATCATTCCTCCCCCCACTGACACCAATGATGGGGCACTATTCCTCCCCCCACTGACACCAATGATGGGGCACTATTCCTCCCCCCACTGACACCAACGATGGGGCACTATTCCTCCCCCCACTGACACCACCGGCTTATACTCGAATCAATAGTTTTTCCCAGTTTTTTGTGGTAAAATTAGGTACCTCGGCTTATTTTCGGGTCGGCTTATACTCGAGTATATACGGTAGGAATAAATTGTATAAGGAGAAAATATGTTTTTGACAAATATATTTTAATATAAATGTTGAAATGACTTGTATATGAATTGAAAATTAATAAATATTTATAAAAAAAAAAAAAACACAAACTCGAAATTGTTAGCACTTTGCAATATTTGGCTGAGATGGTAGCAAAAATTAGAGTCTAAAGATAAAGAACACTGACACCAGGCATGCTTTTCAAAATTTATGGCTACCTAAGCTATCAAACAGGAGGGAGAAGAAGAACATGCAGAGCAATATAGCCATCTCATATGTAGCTGGAGTGTTTGGTAAAACTCGGAAGGATCTTTAACAAACATCACACTCCTGTGCCTTTTAAGCTCAGAAATACAATGAGGCAGAAGTTTGTACATCCTAAATACACATCCTTCTTCATTAGCCAGATAACTAGTTCGTAAGATGCCCTTTAAGTCCAAATGGAACAACCATCCCTGAATAAGGATGCGAACTTTCAACACCATCTGTCATCTGTATATAATCCTGTTTTAACATCTCTACCCTGATGATTTGCCAACTGTTGTTGTTTCTTCTGCAAAAAAGAGCCTGCTGAGGTATCTTCCTTACGCTCACTGAAAACGTGGCCTGGATAAGCTACGAAATATGAATATAACGGGAAGTCCAGTTGAATATTTTTTACGTTAAAAAAAACAACTTTATTAAAGTGAATAAGCAGATGAGACAATCATCCTTTCAGTGTTAACTTTTGCAAGTACAAATTTTGCCAATTCCGTATCCGGTTTAGTGACCAGTAATATCACTTAACTCTGTGCCTGTACATCCATCAGATAGCTTTGCTTGGGTATACAACAATGGCATTGTTTGTAAGGAAACAATGCGTTTAAATAACAAATGATCAATTCTGACATGGAGTTCAGGAGTCTTCTGGCAAGCATGTGGCTTGTTTGGCAGCCATCTGTCCCTGAATTTATTGTATTTAGTGGGGCAACCTCTATGTACATAAACCAGCTTTCTGTAGGGTAGGGTGGAATTCACCTCTTATGCAGTTATCACACTTAGGAGGGGTTGTCTGCATCCAGTTGCTTTGCAATCGCTTTTCAGGTAATAAATGTTTCTTGCAAAAATATATTAGGGAATTTATCCATTTCACTGTCTGGAAAGGACCCAAGTAGGCAGGGTTTGGGGTCTAGAGATGGTGGGGATCCCATGAGGTCATGTTGAAATTGAATCTGGGTCCAGTATGTCTGGATCATCGGGCAGGACCAGATGAGGTGGAAAAAGATTCCTGTCTGTTGTGCACAGAGAGGGCATACGGAGATGTGTGTTTTATAGCCAGAGACACGAACTTGAGTCAGGTAAGCCCTGTGCAAGATATATATTTGAGTTAGTGTTTGGGATCCTGGGAGAGACCATTTTGTAACTGTAATATTTTTTCCCCATTCAGCTTCCTCCAGGTTTCTTAAGTTGTTTTCCCATATAGTTTTCGCTTTGTAAGCTAGCTTAATTGCAGAGGGTGTCCAGTAATATGTTCTATAGTACAGAAATCAAGTTGGTGGGGTCAGAGCTAAAGATTACCAAAGCCATAGGGGTATGTGGGGGGTTGCATCTTGGAATTGGGCTCTCACTGCATGTTGCAGCTGAAGGTAATTAAACAACATGGAATTTAGAAGGGAGAACCCAGCTTGCAGTTCATGAAACTTTTTCAGACCTGTTGGGTTTAATATCTGAGCTAGGTGAAAAGCTCCTCTGGATGGCCATAGGATCTGGTATGGAATTTGCAATAATTCTGGTAGATGATGAATATACCAGAGCGGGGTATGATTACGAAGGAGGGATTTCCAATTTTGTGTCTACCCAATTCCAATATGTGTTGGTGGTGGGGAGGTTGTCTGCACACCAAGGTTTGGCATCTCCTCTGATCTACCTTGTCAAAGTGATAAAAGTGAGATAAGTGAGCAGCTTAATAATTCAAATTAAAATTGGGTAGAGATGCACCTCCTAATGATGTTGGTTTTTTTTTTTTTTTTTTTTTTTATAAAGTAAGCCATGAATGTCTGTGATGACCACTGCCCCATAAAAAAGGTGTTGAGGATGGAATCTATAGATTTAAAGAATTTGAGTGGTATATACACTGGGGAATGCCATAGCATATATAAACATTTTGGTAATAGAACCATTTTAGTTAGATTGATCCTTCCCATAACATCTAGAGGAAGTTTGGACCAAATTTGTGTTTTTTGTTTAACCACTTTCAACCGTGCTATAGCCAAATGACTACAGCACGGTCGTCCAGTTCTGGGAGGGCATCATATGACGTCCTCCCAGAACGCGCGCCTGGTGCTGTCTGTGATCGCTGTGTCCTAGGGACACAGCTGATCACATGACGAGGTAAAAGACCAGTCACAGTGGCCTTTTACCACATGATCAGCTGTGTCTGACACAGCTGATCACAAAGTAAATACAGTTCTCTGTTATTGGCAGCACTTTCCTCACGCTGTCAGAACGTGAGGAAAGTACTACCGATAACCGGCAAGTGTCACAGAGGACATCCGCACTGATAATCAGGGCACTGATTATCAGTGCAGCCCCAAAAGTGCCCAGCAGTGCTGCCCATTAATGCCCATCAGTGCAGCATCATCAGTGCATCCTAATCAATTCCCATCAGTGCAGCCTCATCAACGCACATCAGTGAAAGCGAAAATTTACCTGTTTGCAAAATTCTATAATAGAAACAAAGAAAACATTTTTTTTTTTTGCACTTTTTCGTTTTTATAGTGCCAAAAAATGTAAAACCCAGTGGTAATTAAATACCACCAAAAGAAAGCTCTATTTGTGTGGGGAAAAAAAGATAAAAATTTCATATGGGTACAGTGTTGCATGACTGCTCAACTGTCATTCATAGTGCAACAGTGCTGAAAGCTGAAAATTGGCCTGGGCAGGAACAGGGTAAAAGTGCCTGGTAGGCAAGTAGTTAAGCAGAGTGAACAAAGGTTCAATATTTAGGGGGATATAATCCCTAAGACGGTGGCAGACCTTTACCCCTAGGTATCGGAAGGAGTCTACATGGACTGAGGGTAGATTGGCCAGAAGTTGTTGGAAAATGGTCAGTCGGAAGAATTTGGGATTTGTCCCAGTTTTTGCAACCCAGAGTAGGCACCTATTTGCTCTATAGCTTGAAACCAGTTGAATCTTTGCTATTAACCTGTTTTTATATAACAATGCAGCCTTGTTCCTCTGGGATAGTTGTTTGTCCCTGAATCCTTGTATTCGCTCTGTGGCCGCTAACACGAAGTGGCAGGTTTGGCCTTGTATATTATTCCTGAACAGTCCAGAGGTAGTGTTTGCTGTCAGTCCAAAGTTCAGCATTGTCCAGGATCCTAGTAACAATTGAACGTAAGAAAATTTTTCCACCAATCCCAGTAAGTTCAACAACTTTTAAAATAACTTTACCAACATCTCCAGAGCCTAAACCACAGTATTTGTATGTAATCATAGCCATATATCAATAGTTATGAAAACAATTTAATAAAGGTCTTATAACTGGATCTTTCTTCATTGTGTTGTAATTTGTGTAGATTTTTAGATTCCCCAAAGCAGCAAGATGATCTTTTGGCTCACCCTTACGATGAAATGGATGCCCAGTTTCCCTCCAAGCTCATTGAAGAGCTGCACTGTTTGAGCCTGCACATTGGACCACTACAGGAACTTCCAAGCAGCATTCTTGGAGCTTTCACTATTCATCATCATGGCAAGGTTTGTTTATCTTAAGTTTAATCTGGCTATATGTTACCCCCAAATGGTTCCTTTCTCCCCCCTCATCAACATGCTAAAGAACTCTTAACATAATTATTTTTTTCATTGCATTGCATATATTTTAGACCTAATGCCATCATCACTGGGTATCTGTACTTCTCTATGCGCATTGCAGTTCATGGTTGGTGGGAGGGGCTGACAGGGTGCTCTACACAGTTTCCTGAAAACATTACAGCACCCTGCCTTAATACTCCTCCTTGAAGTTTCTTAACCCTGAAACAAGCATTGGTCTGGCTCTTGAGAGAAGTTTGCTAATAGAAAAATGCCTTGATGGTTAGAATTCAGTTTGGAGGAGTGGATATTCCTAGGCAGACTGAAATTGCACGTTTGTACAGAAGTGCATAATTTACATGCAAGGGACATCAGACCTGCTTTCTGCTACAGCAAAAAGACAATGATGTGTGCAGGAAGCATGTAAACAGACCTTAACCAGATGCACTTATTGTCTCAAAAGGGCTGGTAATCTTTGAAAAGGTTTGATTTTGTTTATCTGATTTATTTTAGCATACATCAACTGACAATCTAGTAAATAAATTAACCACTTCAAGTCTGGACACTTCCTCCCCCCTTCTACACTGTGTGTGCAATTATTAGACAAGTTGCATTTTTGAAGATTAGTTTCATTATTGAATAACTACAGTGTCCTTGGTCAATCCAAAATGTTAATAAACCTCAAACCTGAATGTTTAGAAAGTAAAAGTGAGGTCTCCTGAGTATCTATGTGTGCACAATTATTATGCAACTAAATGAACAACGAAAATGCTCCCATTTTACATGTTTATTTTCATCCATTATCCACTTCCTGACCGCCCTATAGCAGAACTACTGCTACAGGGCAAGCAGGACTACGCAAAATCTCATGTGTATCTATATACATGATTTTGAATTTCTGGGTAGGAGGCATGCTTGCGCTCTACCCGCGCTGCTGTTGGCGGCTACAGCTGTCGATCACTGGGTCCCAGCCGGTGATTCCCTGCCGGCACCTGGCGATCGCCGGGTATCTCTGACCGGGGAGAGGTCTGTATGTAAACAATACAGATCTCTCCCTGTCAACTCCAGCATGCTGCTTTGTATTGCTCAAAGCAGCGTGCTTACACAGTGAAGCACAGCACACAGCTAACCCTTTGATCACCCCACATGTTAACCTTTTCCTACCCAGTGTCAGTGCTTTTTATTAGCACTGATCACTGTATTAGGATTTTTTTTTTTTTTTTAGCAAAGACATATAGCCGAATACATTTTGGCCTACATTTATGATGAAATTTGATTTTTCTTTTTACTGGATATGTTTTCTAGCAAAAAGCAAAAAATATTGTTTTTTGTCTTGTCTTTTTTTTTTTTTCAAAATTGTTAGTCTTTTTTTTTTATTTATAGCGCAAAAAAATAAAAACGCACAGGTGATCAAATATCACCGAAAGCTCCATTTGTGGAAAAAAAGATGTAAATTTCATTTGGGTGCAGCGTTGCATGACCGCACAATTGTCAGATAAAGTAACGCAGTGCCGTATCGCAAAAAAATGGTCTGGTCAGGAAGGGGGGTAAATCCTCAGGAGAGCAAGTGCTTAAAGTTAGAATAATAAACAACTCAAATATTACAAGTAAACATTTCTAACATTTAAAAAAAAAAAAAAAAAAAAAAAAAATTGGTGACCAATATAGCCACTTTTTTTTTTTTTTCTTTTTTTCAATAACAGTCATAATCCTTCTATTCATGGAGTCCTGTCAGTTTCTTGAAGTGTTGACAATCAATCTTTTATGCAGCAGCAACCACAGCCACCCAGACACTGTTCAGAGAGGTGTACTGTTTTCCTTCAACATAAATCTGTTTAAGAAGGGCCCACAAGTTGTCAATAGGGGTGAGGCAGGGGCCATGTCATTATTCTTTCATCTTTAACGCTTTTACTGGCTAGCCAAGCACTGGAATACTTCAGTGCATGCGATGGAGCATTGTCCTGCATACATATCATGGTCTTCTTGAAAGATGATTTTTCTGTACCACTGCTTGAAGAAAGGGTCTTCTAAAAACTGGCAGTAGGTTTGGGAGTTGATTTTGAGTCCATCTTTAATACCAGCCCACACCAGTACCTCACCTCCACCTTGCTGTTTATCCAAGTTAAAGTGGAGCTCTGTGCCTGTTACTGATCCAGCCCCAGGCCCATCCTTCTTGTCTGTCAAGAGCCCCTCTCATCTCATCAGTCCATAAAACCTTTGAAAAATCTGTGTTCATATATATCATAGAGATCACACCGTAGTAAACCATGATGCAAGAAAATTATAAGGACCAGTATTCCTCTGTGTCCGCACTGATCACGTGTTGTGCTCTCCCAGCACGCGCATAAGCGGCAGACGTGAGGGGCGCAGCGGTATGTCCGGCCATTTATGTACAGGGTCTGAATGGGAAGCGGTCAGGAGTAGGGGACTAGCTTATCTAGATCTGTTGCCTACAGCTATCTGCATTGTGAAATGATACCCAGACCTTGTGACAGAATGGCGGGGGACAGCCTGTAATATTGCCATTCGGTACTGAACTCCCTACGAGACCCTGTGCAATTATACATTGCCTTGCGAGCAGGCAGAGTGCTATACAGGCCCAGGGCAGTGATCCCCAGCTTGGTCGATTCCCTGCAGGCCTTCATGGCAAAAGCCACTGAGACGAGTAAAGTTTGGATCCTCTTTTGGGTCCTGCAGCATGGGCTTTTAAGTGCCCAGGTGATAACCATACATTGTGCTGGTGTAGGGGGGAACTATTCGCTTTTGTTTTTTTACTCCCATTCATCAGTTCAGTGAGCTTTGTAGTTGTCTTCCCTGCTGTTACTACCCTACAGGATCTGTTTATTTAATCTTTATTAGCAATTTGCGATATGGTGTTCTGTTCATTTCATACACTGTGCTCTGGTTACATGCCACAGCTGGGCCAGTATGATATTCAGTTATAGCGGACTTTGGAAGTAAAAAGGATCCTTGGCTCCTAAAGAATTCTTCTGTCTGCCCCCTTCAGCTGGTATATGCAGTGACTGTTCTGCGCACTCAGGCACAGTTGCGGCCGGTGATATAATTCCGGGTGGCATCTAATGGTAGCTGCCATCTTGAATTACATACTTTGTGTGCAGCATTGGAACTAGATCGCTGGTGCTTCCTGAGCTATTAGACATCAGGCCCTGGTAGATCAGTTGTGTAAGGTTGCTTCCTGGTTTTCGGTTCATACTTTTAGGCAGTTCTATCAAGTGGGTGTTTGAGCTTCTGAGGGCGTTACCTTTGCTCAGCAAGTGTTGCAAGCTTGCTGTATGAGATTCTAACCTGTTCTGAATTTGTTGTTAGGGGCCTTTTGCCGTGTTGCCCTCTCCTCCTGTTTATTGCTTTGAGACATCCCTATTATAATGAATATGAAGAAGCCCAATACGATACAGAGAAGATGGGATTTTTTTAGCTCCCCATACATATTTTTTTTTGAGTACATCACAGAAAACAGGGAGTACTCCTCTCTTCCTTTAATCATTTCATGGCTTTCTTCAAAACCTGAAGCTATGCCTAGCTGGAAGGGTTTATGCCTGGGCAGATTTCCTTTCTTTTTAGTTGCCAGTGGAGGTGGAAGCATAACCCTATCATTGAATAAGAAAATGCCCTGTATCCTGCAATCCGTCTAGGCTGCACACTATATCCCGGTCTTAAATTTCTCCCTGACTAGGCATCAAGCCATGGAGCCTTCTGTCTGCCCTCATCCCTTCTTTTTAGAGTCCAGTATCACAGCCTCTACTAGGTAGAGTGGAGGCTGTTTAAATATGACTGCTAAATGGAGCCTGGCTTCCACTCTACCATGGGTTGTAGCCCTGTGCATAGTGTGCACAAAAATCAGGCGCCTGTCCTTTGGCAGTATAGAAAATTGATGTTGCAGCATTGCTTACATTTTTAGAAGCATTTAGGGGAATGTTTTTTTTGTAGTATGTTCTCTGAAAAATTATGAAATATGGTTTGTGATTTTAATATTTTGCTTATTGCTAGGTCTTTCCTGCTTCATGGCATCTGCTGCACCTTTACTTGGATATTCATTGGTCCATTTTAGAAATCCTTCAAATTTTAGGAGAAAAAATGCAAGGTATTTTCTTTATATTTGAATAAATTTCAGTTTGGAGGTCTTTTTACTGCTAACTGTTCTGTTTTGTTTCTGCATTGCATTCAAGTTGGTTATATACTGTATTCTCATATGTACCTGCTATGAAACATTTATTTTAAAAGTTTTTTTTAAGGCTGTTCTACATTCGTTCTCACTGTATGTAGGAATATAACCACCTTCTCTTGCTTGCTCCTGAGATGGAGTAGTGACTATGCAATGGGTAGTGTACATAGAACCCTGAACATGACCTCAACTAACATGCACTGCTCTGTCAAAAGGAAGTGAGGGGATAAAGAGGTTTGGAAGCTCAAGGAGGATGTTACAAAGCAGAAAAACATAGGAAACAGTTTAATTAAAATTAGATACAGGTGTGTAGATTATTTTTTGGAGAATTAGGATATAGTCTAGTGTCACTTTTAGTGAGGTTTTTTTTGTTTTTTTTCCTGGTCTCCTACCCTTCTCTGGTCTTGCATTGTGCATGAGGATATCTGCAACAAAGTTTTTTGCTTTCATTACTTGTGTATCTAATATGGATATATTTCATTTTTAGGTCATATTGTGTATGCTCATCAGTTTATAAATCTTTTTGGCAAAAACTTGACAAATGTGAGCTTGTTTGAGGAGCATTGTGAAAACCTAATCTGTGGTCTCATTGCCCTTGCAGCAGCCAAGTTTTCTAAGGTACTCTATTTTATAATCCGCACTGTAATATTAATTGGTATATAATGAGGTTGAAAAGACACAGGTCCATCAAGTCCAACCTGTGTGTGTCATTTTGAGTTCTCTACAAATGCACATACACCTCTGTGTGTGCTTATTTTAACCCCTTCATGAGAGGGTAAAACAAATACTAATGCCTGAACGCAATTTTGAAACTTTGACGTGTTAGTTAAACTGCATATCATCACAGCCACTTGCTGTACCTAGGTGGAATATACCTTTGTTTTTCAGGACATATTGGGCTTACGTTTGGTGGTAAATGGTAATAGATATCTCCTAATTGTATGTATCTCTTGCTTTATTATCAAAGGAAAGCTGGCCCAAAATAGTAAAAAAATAAATAAATGAAAAATAATTTTTGAAAATTTGGTTGTAATTTTTTTTTTTTTCTTTTTTGCTGCAACTATAACCTACAACCAAACAACCCAAATAAATTCTCCTGACGATTGCAACTATATCACATGTGTGTATGTTATTTTTTGTGTGTGTGTGTGCATGTAGGTTTTTATTTTTTTACCCACTAAATTATACTGTCCTTTGACCCTGGCATTTATTTATTTATTTTGCACACTTTTTTCGTGTGTTTTTTTTACATTTTCCTTCTGTAGCAAGGGGAGAACGATGCAATGTATCATTCTCTCCATTCAGAAGTGTAAAAATGCACTGGGTGGGCTCTACAGTGAATGATCAGTGATAGCCAGTCAGAGGCTATCAGAGCCTCACAGTGATCAGGTGCCAGCACAAAGACATGTATGCATATATGTGGTCTCGTGTAAGAAGACCAATTTCAGTGAGACAGTCCGCCTCAAGGGGCTAAGCAAGATATTTAGTATTTTTTAATTTGTCAGCTGATACCACTATCCAGGGAAGAGAGTTCCACATTTTGCTGCTTAACTATAAAGAACTCTCCTTGCAATTCCAAGTTATACCTCCTTTTTTCCAGCTTCAAACGTGGCCTCATGGATGTGTCGGGGACCTAATGTTAAACAGCTTTTTGCTGGTACTACTACCTTTGTTAAATACAAAGACCTGTTATATTGCCTTAAGATTGTTTTTTCACTTATTTTTATCCAGGTACGCCCATCTGAAGCCTTTATTAGTCATTTTTTTCCTTGTGTATGCATCAAAGAAATGTGGGTCTTAGTTATCCAGCTTGTCGACCACAGGAGCAAAACCTCTTCATCGGAGGTAAGGTTTTACAATTTTTTTTTTTTTATTCACAGAGCACTTAAAAATAAAAATCCGAAGGCCTCGGTTTCTGATATTCTAGTTGTTTGAATGAAATGATTGCCCTATAGCTTCAGTGCTTCTATGCTATGGTGTCTAACTGGAGCAAATATGCAGTTCCAGAGTTCTAACTTTACTTTTGACTTATTTAGATACTTTGACTATGTAAACCAAAGAGTCAGGCTTTTGACCTCTTTAGAAGTAGATTTGTGATGCCAGCCACTGTATTTATCGGTTAACAGGTGGACACACATTTTGAATCTGATGAAGTGGGTATACCTTTTGAATGTTCCTCTGACAGTGTTGTTTTATCTGCTTTACATTTTGAATAGCAAAACTGTTCCTGTTAAATGGGATAAATACTGAATTCCTTTAAACATTTCCTTGTGGCATGATTGTATAATATAGTGTACAGAGCTCAGCAGTTTGTGGCACATGATTTGCTGTGACATTGTCAACAGCCACTGTGCAAGGGCATGTCAGTGCAGTGGTGGTCACTGTAGATTGGCGTGGCGGTGAGTGAAATTTGTGGGTGTGGATGTCTGTCTTTACTTACCTGGTACAGGTGAACTATAAGGCCAGTGTCTTGCAAGGCACTCCTGCAAGCAATAAAAGCATTGTAGAAAGGAAATTTTATTTGAGTGCATATTTTTCTAATGAAATAAAAGTAGTATTTTTATGTAATTTTTGTATTTCAGAACTTCTGGAGTTTACTCAGTATTTTGTTGCGGAAGCTTCTTCAAGGTCTTGGAGGTAGTGAAGTACATTACATCTGCAATGCAGTAAAATGTAAAGATGCCTTGGGCCTCTGTTGGTGGATTGTTGCACACCTTTCACCACTGTATCAGCTTGATCGGAATGGGAATCCAGAAGAGCGTGTATGTTTGTTTATTATGAGTACTATAATATTGGCATGGGGTCAGTTTTTTTGAACATCAAGGCAATGTAAAGAGAAGTCACATAAGTTTTATGGTTTTTACTTATAAGTAGGTGCACTCCTCCTCTAAGTTACATACAACTTTAATTGAAAGTGAAAAATGTTCAGCTAAAAAACAGGTGTACAGGGCACAGATTGATTCAAAGATGATTGGGTTACAGGCAGGTACTTTCAGGTGATTAGACACTGGTGGGAAAAGAAGCTGTAAGAACCCCCATAAAGTCCCTCTCGCTCCCAGCAAGCCTAAATTCTTTGCCAGTGTCTTTAAATGCTAGATGTCTTCTCTCTACTGAATAGGGATTATTTATTTATTTTAAGTATAAATTTATGATTTATACAATCAACTTTTCTTCCCTGTGTTCTGGCTAAATATCCTATGTAGAGGCCAAATCAGTGTTTCATGGTGACTGCTTTGGAAATGATACCCGGACCCCATTGGGGACGACCCAGGGTCAGCCTATAAATTCACTGGATCCTGCATTAGGCACCCACCTTGGCACGTAGTGAAGCATGTTGGGTTAGCGGCAGGGTCCAGGACAGATGCAACCTGCATCAGTGTGACCCAGTCCCTGAACCTCCCTCGCTGTTTCCCATGTTGTAGGCAACTACTGGTGGGTGATGGGTATGTACATTTCCTGTCTGACTGGGTCTCCCACCCTCCCTTGGAGGTATGCTTGTATCCAGGGGTTGTTTGCTTTTAAGCTAAATCCCCATGACATCCTTCTGCTTCATTTTTTTGACTGCTGTGCCAGCTATGGGGTTAATCCCTTTCTTTTGGGCGCAGCCATGGCCAGTCCTAGGTGGTCTTGCTGCCCTGCCTGCATCTTGAGAGCCACAGGCACACTGTACATGAACCAGGACATTTAGCCACTGATAGTTAACTCAGAGATCTCCTTTCTGGTTCCCTCCCCTCCTGAGACCTATCTGTAGCCTTGTCTGGTATGATGCACTTCTCATGTTTAAGCAAGGAGGGCTTCCATAAGTGGGAGAGTGGAGGAAAAAGATGTAGGATGTTAGAGGCTGCTGTCTCAAGTTCGAAGGCATCCTTTTCAGGAGCAACCACCGTCTGCTATTTTATCGACTAAGCTTTTGACTCAGAAGGTGGTGTTCCTGGTTACCATTACCTTGACACAAAGGATTTCTGAGTTGGCAGCACTTTCTTGAAGAAAGCCGTTTTAATTGCATCATAAGGTGAATTTGCCCTTGTCTGTCTTCATGTCTATGGTGGTTTAGGCTTTGCATCTCAACCAGGATATCCATTTTGTTTTTTGTTTGGATTTTTTTCCACGGCCTCAATCACCAGTGGGGATAGGGCTCTTTACTCATTGGATGTGGTACAGGCTATCAGGATGTATCTGAAAGTAACAACCGCGGTCAAGAAAACGGACTTTGTCCTGCTGCTGGACAAAGAACGGGTCATGCAGCTACTAAGTCTATTTCCAGATGGATTTTTGAACTTCTTCCAAGTGTATGGGTTGAACGGAAAGGTTCCATCTTTTATGGCAATGGCTCACTCTAATAGGGTTATTGTTACCTCTTCCATCATCAAGCTTCCAATTCTCCAGGTCTTCAAATCCACAACTTCTTCAGTTCACACCTTTTACAATATTTTATTAGGTGGGTGTTAGAGCCACTGAGGATGTGACTTTTGGTTGCAGTGTTTTGAAGCCTTCTCTTTGATCATCTTCTTGGCCTGTCAATGATTGCTGTATCCCATTCTCTGTGGGTGCACGGAAGAAATCAAATTATCTATGGCTAGTCTTACTCCAAGAAATGGATTTTACCAGCAAGTCATAAATCCTGTTTTACTGCCTATGATGTTGTTGTTGTCCTTTTACTTTTTAATTAGGACATGGTACTTCCATACTTTTGCCCTGCTCCTTAACACCCTTGCAATGTCCTAACTCTGGATGTGGTTCAGGCTGATAGAGGCTACTTTGTCTCAAAGAGGCTGTAGCTGCAATCTCATTCCCTCTTTGTGATTCTGGAGGGTTCTTGCAAGGGACTCCCTGCATATTGTGCCACCATTTCTAGGTGGATCTGTCAAGTTGTGATTGAGGCCTATTCAGCCAGGGATCGGGCATGCTGAGTCTTTCAATACCAAAGTTCTGTGTTGCAGATTTGTAACGCAGCCACCTGGTCTTCAGTTCACATTTTAACTTAAGTTATACCAGGTGGATGTTCAGAAATTGGCCAGTGTTTCTTTTGGTTGCAAAGTGTTTCAGGCTGTTGTTTGGCTTTTTTTTGGACCTCTTGTGGTTTTTCTGAGCAGCTTGTTGGCTAATTTTGTTGCCCTTATTGGTATTGCTTGGGGACGTCCCAGTCATCTCTGAACCTGTCTGTGTCTTGTACTGTATAATCAAGAAAACAGGATTTTTCAGTTGCCTGTAAAATCGATTTCTTGGAGTACAGTACAGGGCCCAGGCCACTTTTATTTATTTTTTTCCTGCAATTCTCAGTGCTTGCTAATAGACTGGGGGTTATATGGGGTCCTCCACAACTTTTCTTCTTCCCTTTTTTTTTTTTTTTTTTTTTTTTTTTTTTTTTTGCACCAGCGTCCAAACACCTGGAGATACCTGCCTGTAACCCAGTCGGCTTTGAATGTGTCTGTGTCCTGTACTCCAAGAAATTGATTTTACATGTAATTAAAAATCCCATTTTCTCATTGCAAGACTATTGAATTGTCTCCAGTCAACTTCTGTCTATTTTTATCCATTGTTTTTAGCACATTGAAATCTCTTCAAATTGGAAATTTGTTGAAGAACTTTTGAAAAGGTCAACAGATGTTCAGGTAAGGTTCGCAGATTTTATTGCACTAGTATGTTTGTTTTTGAACTTATGAGAGTTAACTTGTGTTTTAGTATTTTCTTGAGTCACCATGTAACACCTCAAGCAGTTTCAGACTTTCATCCAGTGTCATCTATTTAGTAAGAATAGGTTTCCTAATTAAGAATCTTAGAATTTTATTATGTAAGTTTAAATAATTAATTTGAATGACTTTACCTGTTTTAGATTGCAAGGGGATTTAAGTTTATTGCTACAGTGTTTAGGGAAGAGATTTTAAGCCCTTTTTTTACTCTGGAACCTAAAGGGACAATTCCTAACTGTAAAGTGCAGGACATGGGGCACCCTAAATGGCTTATATGCGGCTACCTTCAGGTGAACAAAGTTGCAAAAACTTTTGCTAGAGCTGCTCCTAGAGAATAACTATAGCCCCACCCATTCCATAAGACTGCAAATTTTTTTTGCCAATGTCATTAGACGATGGACCTGTTCCCATTTGGGGAAGTAATTTTCTTTTTTAATAATTTGAGTTTTTCTGCTTGATCTTTTAACATCTGAATGCCTTTGGCTTGCACTGCCTATCAGGATCCTGTGTTAAGCACTCGCCTTCACACAACGTGCAATGATTGACGTTGGCTGCAAGGTATTCTACAGGTCCAGGGCCATGGTCCATTTCTATGGTTCTCATACCTTGTGATGGGCAAAGGTTAGACCCTAATAGGTCCAGTGTCAACAAGGTAAGACGGTTTCCCCTGTATATGGAATCTAGTCCTTGACTTTAAACAACATTACCTGCAGGTCATAGTAGCACACTATTCATTTTAGTTGGCAGAGGATTTTTGGTATTATTTATTTCCAAAGGGCTTCCTGCTGCAATCAACGCAGGTAATTTCTAGCTGTGCACACAGTCATGAATAGCTGTGGTCACAGACAGCTTGTCATTGCAGTGGACATGCTCTGAACAAGCTGAACAAATTTGTAGCCAAGACCAAGGGATTTTCTGGCCTTCACAGTAGATGTTGGTGATTTTCCTTTTTGGCTCAATTCCAGCTGGTTTATGTATTCCCTCCAATAATCCTACCTTAACTGCTGCACAATATAGAGAATCATTGCACCAAACTTGCCTGGAAGAATGTGGTACACAAACATACTCAGACTTTGAGGTGGATGAGCCTTGGCCTCTTCCAAACAATCTTGCTGACCCAGGCTTCCCTGTTCCATCTCTCAATCACTTAGTTTAACTGCATGGCCAATAAAACACAGGTCCTAAAGGATAGATGTAGCTCTGACTCGGTCATTCCACTTTGCTCAGAGAAAGGAAATCAAACGCCTGAGCAATTTATCAAAGCACAATGAAAGGCCTTCTTTGTAATGTGCGAAGACAGAAGGCTTACTCCAGGGAATACTCTAACACTTGTATTTTGGCCTTTCTTTGGTCGGGTTTTGGCTAGCGCCTGACCCCTGAGTGTCTGTCTTATCTATCTTCTTCCAGAAACCCCTTGGTTTGCAACCCCTTATTAGGACTTTTCCTTTGTTGTTACCTTTGGATCTCAGCCTGGTGCTCCCTGCCCCTCAGTGACTCACCCCATCCTTTTGAACCTATTAGAGACATTCCTTTGGAAGATCTCATTTTTAAGGTTCCCGTCACATGTTAGACAGTTAGAATTAGCAGCTCTCTTGGTAAAGAGCCTTTTCTTATTTCGGACAAGAATGAGGTGATTTTGAGGCCAAAACCTTTTTTGCCTAAAGGTAGTCCTACCCCAAAACATGACCAGGAAATTGCCCTGCATTGTTTGTATGTTGTCAGCTGTCGGGGTCAACCTGAAAGCTTTATTGAAAATCCCTTTTCCTCCTGCTACGTGGGCCCTTGTAAGGGACACCCTTTCTTCTGCTGCACCTTTTGCTAGGTGGATTAGATAAAGAATGCATTTCCAGGGCGTACTCCTTTAAGGAAGGTTTCTACCTTTCTGATCAGAGCCCATTCCACCAGAGTAGTTGGTATTCGCTGGGCTTTGCACCATCAGGCATCTGTATCCCAGATATGTAAGGCTGCCACCTGGTTCTCTGTTCACATGTTTTTCAAGTTCTACTGGGTGGTTAACTGTAAATTCCTTATATTGAAGTACATTACAGGATACAGGTCCCCCTCCCCCCATGTCTTGATCATTTCTTATTGCTTTATAAAGGCCAGCGGTATACCTTGACAGTATAATTTCTTGTGTCCCTAAATGGACTACAAATAATTTTAGTGTGTATGCGCACATAGCTTCTTTAGACTGTATGCTGCACACAGTTTAAATAGATATTTTTGCTCTTATGTTTTCTTAAGACTGGAATCCTAGAGGACCAGCTTCGAATGTATTTGCAGTGCTGCTTGTCATTATGTCACCTTTGGGAGGCAAACCTTACTGCTGCTACCATTCTGTGGGACTATTACAGTAAAAACTTGGTGAGTAATAATGTATTGTGAAAAACAAATAAGGTGTGAAACTTTGAGCCTCCACCTCTTCACCTTGTTGTGTTAACATGTTAGACATGTTTTAAAGACTGACCAGAATGTGAACGATATGACACTTTTGTACTGCTTCGCTAAAAAAAAGTCACTCAAAATAAATTGATTTGATTCTCAAAGTGGTTCTAAAAGCTGAAGGTTTTTACCTTCATGGATTTTATGCAGGAAGATAAAAAAAAAAAAAAACCTTCAGTGTGCAGCTCCCCCCCATATACTTGTACGAACCTGATCTTTGATCCAGAAATGTGCACGAAAGCAGTAGTTCCCCTGGGTCTTTACCACCTCATTAGCTCAGACACAGCAGAAGAAGGAGCCATTGGCTCCCTCTGCTGTCAGTCACAGCCAGTGAAGAGGGGGTGGGGCTGAGCCTCACTGTTTGTCTTATAGACATACAGAGGCAGCTCAGGAGTGAGCAATGCACAAGCGCCCCCAGAGCAAGCAACTTGCTTGGGGAGCACTCAGCAGGAGGGAGGAGCCAGGAGCACCAGGGGAGGACCCGAAAATAGGAAGATCGAGGCTGCTCTGTGCAAAACCATTGCACAGAGCAGGTAAAAATGACAAGTTTGTTATTTGATGAAAAAAAAAAATTGAATTTTTAGTATCACCTTAATGTGTGTCTAGGCAAAAAAAACCCAGAAATGCACATTTTCATATGATTTCTTTTAAAGGGATAAGTTCACCTTTTAATATAATTTATAAAAAATGCAATTTTTTTTTTTTGCAGATAAAAAATGTGCATTTACTTTTTTTTGTTTTGTTTAAGCAGCCTGGAAAGCATTGTACCAGCAATAAGCAGATCGCTGGTGCCATGCAGGTCTTCTGCAGACTGTCTGCCTGTACATCATACGGGCAGGCAGTTTTTACACTGACAGGAAGAATCAATGAACTACCACAGCACTCAGAACTACAAGCAGACAGCCGCAAAGGCTGTTGGTACTTTGTAGTTCATTGATTCACAGGGATCGGTGAGTCAATGATGTGGCCGTGTCGGTAGAGCTCTGCACGACCACTCTCTTTGAATCGTGGCAGCAAGTATTTAGAGAATATTCAGACTTGCTGCCACAAAGAGGAAAGGGGGGGGGGGATAGTGGTGAGAGCAGTCTGATACTGAACATGTTACACCCCAATTGCCATGTGTTTTGTTAATGCTTTTGTTTTAATGTGAGTTGCCATAACCCACAATTAAGAATGGGCCCGTAAGAATGAAATGGTCTTTTTTTTTTTTTCTAAATGTGGAAAGAGCTTTTCATCAGCCCTCAGCAAATCTAACACACCTTCTTTTTTTTTTTTTTTTTTCCTGCTTTTAGAACAGTCTTTTTAATATCTCCTGGCTTGGATTAAAATCTCTGGCGAATGTCCGTAAAACCCCCTTTTCAATGCTGGAAATAGTGAAAAGCTGCTGTGCTGATGAACACAGTCCCGACCTATACAAGTCTGATAACAGCTACCTCATTTTCCTACGGATCATAGCACGCCTGATGAAAAAAGCTAAGCAAAGCAGTGGGATACATCCATGGAAGCAAATAAAGGGAAGGTTTGTATGTTATAAACTTATTCCACGTGCACGGTTTACTACCACACTGAGATTCTGCTAATGTGCTCTGTAAAGTTTGCTAGACTACTGAATTGTTTTGCTATCTTTTGACAGCTTAGAGATGCTTATTGTTAATTTATTTTGCATTCTTTCATCTTAAATTATATTTCCATATTCTAGTATTGAAGTTGGATTATTACACTTGTTGGCTTTTGAACACTTTTGGGAATCATGCATGTGTTCTTAGAATAAACCGGTTAATTGATTTTAGAATTAATGTAGATAACTGTAATACATACAGTACGTGCTTTCAGATACAGTTTGTAGCTTGTGGTGATTTTTTTATTTTATTTTGGATATCGAGCTTGAATGCCTCCCTTCCCCCAGTTGAATTTTTATTTGTTCCTGATATAAGCATACTGGGGTAGTGGACCTTGCACCAAGATTTCCCCTTTTACAATCATTGCATTAAAGCTGTAAGAAAAAAAAAACTGGGAAATAAAGTTAGATAATTTACTTGTTTTACTACTAGATTTGGCCCAAAGAACTATATCTTAATTGTTCAGGACACAGGCTGAGTATTCATTTACCCTGGGTTATAGACTGGTGATAGGATACGCACCCCGGGCATCCCCCCTATAACCCTATCCCATTCTGTGAACCCAGGGTGTGGTGTGTTTTTTTTGTTTTGTTTTGTTTTTTTTTTTTTATTATTATTATTATTTATGTTAGTGTCCTAAGGGTGATGGACCTTCTCACTTACAGATTACCTGTTTTAATTATGTTAATAGTAATTACATTTCCATTTACAGAATCTATTCCAAATTTCACCAAAAGAAGATGCAGGAGCTCCAAGAGGTTGGTTTGCAGAACTTCTTCACCCTGTTTCTCTTACTGGCCACATTGGCAGAGACTGAAGATGTAACTAGCAGGGTCCTGGATCTTTTAAATTTTCTAATACCTAGGATGCTCAGTTCTTCTCAGAAAACCCTTGTGTGGAGAGGACACTTTGCTTTTATCCTTACTTATGTGGAAAAAAATATGGATATTGGTGTTCTAGCAGAAAAACTCTCCAATAGTTTCCGTGAAACTGCAAAGGAGTTCTTGGTGTCCAAGGGTGACTACGGTCAGAAGCATACACATTGGTCACTGCTCTCCACATATGTAGATGGTGTCCAAGAAGTTTTCGAAACAAGCAATTTATTGCTTCTTTCTGAAGAAAAACTACTGAATGATGGTTTTGGCATGTTACTTCCTGCATGTCGAGAGTCAGAACTTAGTGCAGTCCTCCATTTTCTACAGACAGCAGTTTCCAGACTCAGGTATGTAAATTTTCTAAACAATGATGTTTCTATGGAGTTAGTTTGTATCCCCTGATCATCCTGGTGCCCAGTTTTGTGGCCATCATAATTACCGTATTTTTCACTCCATAAGACACACTTTTTTTCCCCCAAAAAAATGGGGGAAAATGTCTGCGTCTTATGGAGCGGCCGGCTTGGTATTCCCCCTGTTGCAGGAAAGATAATCGCTTGTTTCCCCCATCAACATAGTCGGTGTTGATGGGTGAATACCACCTGCAGCGCTATTGTTTTCTGCCAGTGGGGAGCCTTCCCTGCTGATCACTTTGGTGACTATAGTAATTGTTGGAGGTGGACGCTGTGTGTCCCTGACTGGTTGGCAAACAGAGCTCACTATTGTCCAGCTGCAGCTGCTCCCAAACAGGCACAAGGAACCTTTTACTGTCTTTGGGGAACTTTCCCTACTTGGGTTAGGACCTCCTTCCTTGAGGCATTTGGAGCTTTATGAGAAAGGAATTCAGGTGTTTTCTTCTGTTTCAGCTTTCACCCAGGTATATGCTCTTTGTTTTGCATATACCGTATTTTTCGCTCCATAAGACGCACCTAGGTTTTAGAGGCAGAAAACAGGAAAAAAAAAATTCTGAACTAATGGACTGCAGACATAGTACAGGAGATGACCAGAGACTGCGGACAGTACAGGAGATGACCAGAGACTGCAGACAGTACAGGAGATGACCAGAGACTGCTGACAGCACAGGAGATGACTGCTGACCTTTTGGGGAGGGGGGGGGTGCGGGTACCTGAATTTGACAGGTACCCGCTCTTACTTCAGCAGAGTTGTTCTTTGATCTTACCTGTTCCTCTATCCAGCCGTGCGCTGTCTTCCCGGCTTCTGTAGTGTCGGCGCTCGGCATGACAGCCGGGTGCCCAGTGCGCATGGGCGAGAAGCACTTGTGCTTTGTGATTGGTCCGGCGGCTTCTGGGACCTGTCATGTGTCCCAGGTACCGCCTTACCATTCACAAAAAGCACCGCTTCTTGCGCATGCGCACTTGGCACCCGGCTGTCAAGCCCAGCGTCCACACTACAGAAGCCGGGAAGACAGCGCGCCGCTGGATAGAGGAACAGGTAAGATCAAAGAACAACTCCGCGGAAGTAAGAGCGGGTACCTGTCAAATTCAGGTACCCGCTCCCCCCCCCCCCCCCCCAAAGGGTCGCAGTCATCTCCATAAGGTCCCGCTGCAGAGCTGAGCGGCCGGCCCGGTATTCTGACACGGCGACGGTGGAAATACCGGACCGGCCGCTCCATATTCGCTCCATAAGACGCACTGACATTTTCCCCCCTTTTTTGGGGGGGGAAAAGTGCGTCTTATGGAGTGCGTCCTGTTCCTTGCTTCAGATGCTGGCTCTTTACTAGATCTGGAGGAGAATTACTATCTTATGGCTGGACACCAAACTATCCTGAATTGTTCCAAAAGTACTTCTCACATTCCAGGGAGGATTTGTTTAGCTGTCTTAAGTTTTTCTGTTCTGGTCATTTCCAACTCACCAGTCTGGTACCAAGTAGGGCTGCAACTAGTGATTGTTTCCATAATCGATTAGTTGTCTGATTGTTTCAATTAATCAGATAAAAACCTCAAAAATGTATTTTTTAAAAACAATGTATTCTTGAATATCTATATGCAGTAGTAAATATAAATAACCAGCTATATGAATAGGGAACAAAATATCTAATTCACTTTGAGAATAACGCAGTGAGAGAGATGTAGAGAGAGGGAGAAAGAGAGATATTTGAATCTGGTACAAATCATCAGACTCTGACATCCTATTTTTTATGTAAAGAGAATAAAATTCAAAAAGACCTGAAACACTGTTTTGCAGGTTTTCAGACAGGACTGTAACATAATATTATGCATGACAGTCTCCCCTGTCATAGGCAGGTAACTTGATACAAGCTACATGCGCCTACTGTCACTTATGCTGGCCATACAAATACATTTTTCCTTCAAAAATTTTCATTTTAAGAATGCTAGTTCAATTTTCTAATCGATAGTAGAGACAAATCGATGTTCATTTTCTACCACAGTGACTGGAAAAATCAAAAGAGTAGAATAGAAAACTTTTTCTCGCGCAAATGAGTTTTCAGGCGGTGTATGTGAATTTTTGTTCAGAAAGTACATTCATTTTAAGATTGATTGTTAAAAGCAAGTAAAAATTTCTAACAACTTTCTTCTATTCATTGAATGTAAAAATAATTTTTGTACAAATGTTTTCATCCAAAAATGTATAGTGCATGGCCAGCATAAGACACCTGTCATGATTGGGTCAAGAAAATGAAAATGAGCCCTTTATAGTACAAAAACAGCAGATAATCACTGTTATAAGGGGTTAATTTATACTGTAACACAATGAAATTACTAATATAAAAAAGATGCCCAGAGGGAAGGGCGAAACACATTAGACGGAGCTTCTGGTTTCCGGTGACGTCACGTCTCTTGTGAGTGCAATACTTGTATACATTTTGAATAAAAGCAGTATTACCCTCCTCTTTCCCTTTGGTTTCTGTGAGGTGTTATGACTCTGTTGTGCAAGCAAAGGGTCCATTAAATCTGTGAGTGTGGTCTCAAAAGGGGGTCACTGAAGAGCACCAGTCACCATTTGTCGATTGAGCACCGAGCACTTTAATAAGACACATACACATCATTATGGATTGAGTTTTTTATTATTGGACGTTCATTTTGGATGATTTGAAAATTACTGCATATGTTACACTGTTGAGCACTGTTGTTTAAATCTTTTTGCATATGAGGAACAGGGAGGTTTCATCTTCTGTAGGATAGCATATCAATGTCAGAAACTGAGACTGGCAGGTAATATTGCAATATTTGCTTCAGCAAAATATTTCTGTAACTCCTAGTTTCTGCAGTTATTGCCCTCTAGGGCTTAGTAAGGCTGGCCATACATTATACAATTTTCTTGAGAATTTTACTTTAGATTTACCAAAAAACATATAATACGAGGTCAAACCTAAACACTTTCAATTGTATCCAATTAGGCAGGCCCTTGCAGTACATAGTTGAAGGTAAATCTAAAGGAAATTGGGCAGAATTTGTACAGAAAATTGTATAGTGTATGGCCAGCCTAATCTGCTGCAAGACTGTTAGACATGCTAACGAGATTTTACTAAGCTTTGAAGTATGTGGTGGTAAAATAATAGCACACTGAATGACTGAATATACAGCCTTCCAGTTTTCAAGATGCTCTGCCCTGCTTCCTTTTCAGCCAGTCTGACAATTTATTGGCTTCACAGCTTTTTCCATCTGAATATCACAGGTTTGCTTTGTCCTATAATAGCTGCTGGAAATATTACCCAGAAATTAAACATACTTAGGCTGGCCATCCATTATACAATTTTCTTGAGAATTTTGCTTTAGATTTATTAAAAACCATATAATACGAGGTCAATCCTAAATGACACTTTCAATTGTATCCAATTAGGTGGGCCCTTGCACTACATAGTTGATGGTAAATCTAAAGGAAATTGGACAGAAAATTGTATAGTGTATGGCCAGCCAGCCGGTCAAATTCAGGGTTACCCCAAGGATGACAGAGTATTGTCGTTGACATGCATAAAACACATTATAATCTCATATCTATGCTTGGCAAAGGCAGCAGAGAACACAACATATGATGAATCAGATCTGCGGACCAATACAACCGCAATTCATTTCTTTTAGTAATGCCCATGTTGAGGGTTAGGCCCAAAAAAAATGTAAATTTGAAAACCGTAATGAGTTTCCGTGCGAATGGTCTGGCAAGGTTTGAATTTGGGTTGGCGGCAATAAATTGTTGTGCATATAAATTGCTTTGATCCACAATCAACGCATACAGATATTCCATGAAAAACAACTCCAAAAATCAAGGAGGTATGTGAAAGACCAAGATGTACTAGAACGCTGGTACTCCGTTCATCAAAAGGTAGAGCGGCACTAGTACTGGCACTCTGCTGCATATGAGAGTCATCAAAATTTACTGGCAAGTGCTAACAGAGATCAGGCCTGATTCTGAGAACACTGCGGTTTTGTGTGCAATGTATCAAGTGACAGTGACCTATGGACACTGCACTTGCTGGGGGAGAAAGGGGAGGGGTAAGCATAGGGGCTAAACGCAGGTGCCGGGACTGATCCTGCTAACGCATTTTTGGGGACGCTATACTAATGTGAACGCTAGTATAGTGCTGATCTGATCAAACATATTGACCCGTTCAGACACTATATTAGCAATAGATGTTTATTGTGTATGAGCGTGCTCCTGGCAATCAAGGGGTTAAATATGATGACTGGTGATGACTGGTGTACTGACGGGCAATCTGACGCTATCTGGGAGGGGCGTAAACCATGGGAGCATGAATCACGTGTGTGTATGCACGTGTGTGTATGTATGTATGTGTGTATATATACAGTATGTATGTATGTGTGTGATTTTGCGCACCCATGTGCCCTGTAGCAGTATTTCTGCTATAGAGCGGTGAGGAAGCGGTTACAGAAGCAGGTTGTATTACGGCGCTGTGTTACTTTTAACTGAACATTGCGTGGTCATGCAACACTACATCCAAATTAAATTTGCGTCCTTTTTTCCCACAAATTGAGCTTTCTTTTGGTGGTATTTGATCGCCTGTGCCTTTTTTTTTATTTTTTTGCGCTATAAAAAAAAGGCTGACAATTTTGAGAAAAAAAACAATATTTTGTACTTTTTTGCTATAAAACATGTCCAGTAAAAAAAATTTAAAAATCAAATTTAGTCATACATTTCTGCCAAAATGTATTCCGCGACATGTCTTTGCTAAAAAAAAATCCCAATACGTGTAAATTAATTGGTTTACGTGAAAGTTATAACGTCTACAAATGGCGGGAAAGATACTGGGATTTTTTTTTTTATTATACTAATAATGGCAGTGATCAGCGACTTGTGGTGGGACTGTGGTGGACATTTTGACACTTGAATACTTTTTCAAGTCACTGTAGACTACACACTTCACTGAATATGTCCTGTTTTATAAGCTACACATTTGGCTCTGCAGCTTCTTGGTGAAAGTTTGAAAGGCATGTACAACCAGAAAAGGAGGCATCCCCAAGAGTGAAAACAAATTGGAGGATAGATGTTTGTGAGGTTATAGGGTAATTACAACATTGTGCCTCTCGGTCTACCACTTTGATGCCATTGTCTTGTTTTTTTCCCAAAATATGTCCATAGGCTTCAATGTAATGACATTTTTCCTTTCACAAGTATTTTATCTGCAGTGACAACTGACTGTCTAATGTAATGTTTTGAGAGATGAATGTTTCAAGGTGAAAAACAAAACATCCCATATCATTTAGTGAATGAATTTCACACATAAATAACAGCAACTATCTGCATGCCTTCTGTATATGTATTTTAATTTATTTTGTGTACTATTCATGTTCATGCAGGTTTTTCTTTACCCTTAAGTTTAACCTATGATATTCCTCTTCTAAATGACAAGATTCTAATTTCTTTGGTATTTCCCTGTGTTTTCAGTGTGTCAGATACAAGGCTTATTTAAAATGAAAAGAAAGCTGGAGCAATTTTCTTTATTCCATTTCTGTCTCCTAAGGCCTATTTCCCCTGGTGAGCACATAGCAGTGGGGGGTTTAAGGGAATTCAGCTCTCTGCAAATTAATGTCTCACATCATGAAAATTCAGGAGCATTTTTTTTTTTTGTATCTTGAAAAGTAATACAGAGAATGTGAGTATTATTTCTTGCCAGCGGGTAGAAGATGAATGATTTTGTCACAGTTTTACTGCTTGATGAGCAGTGTCCTGAGGGTCAGGCTTAACTCTGTGTCACTATGCTGCTCATTACTCTTGAGCTAAATAAGGGCTGATTGGATCTAAATTGCCTAGCACATGGGCCACAGATGAGCTCAGTGAGCAGGGGATGACCTGCTATTCAGGTGGGGAGTCACCCTGGTGTGCAAATGCTGCATTAGAGCACCGTGGGAGAATGAGAAGCTGCCAGCAAAAGAAATCGAAATGTAAAAACTCTTTGAAGCCGAGATGGAAGAATTTTGAAGTGTAGGAAGTGACAGGTTGATGGTACTTATCAGCTTTGGCTGGATTAGAGAACAGTGTCATCTTGCTTTTATAATGACAGTAGTCTAAAGCTGGCTGCTAACTACTCGACAGTGCAGAGCAGCCGTTGACACAGTCTTGTCTGCTTCTGGCTGGGTTATTTGATAGAGAGGTGCTTCACAATGTTTTAAGTCCTTCTTAATAACATACCGCTGTGCAGTGAAAGCAATTAGCCCTGTAACATTGCACTCTGATATATTTATTTCATCTTTTTAATAGCGAATGTCATTTTGTTTAACGGATCTTAGTAAAATAAGAGTAGTAATCATGACTTTTGTATATGTCCGCATTTGTTTGCCAACTTAGCCCTAAACTCTAAGCAGAAACTATGCCCTCTATCAAATGTTAAACTGTAAAAGCACTAATAGAACTTGTTTTCCTTTCTTTGTTATTTTTATTCCTTAATAGACATTTTCTGTTTTCTCTTAACCTCTTGCCCTCCAGGGAATTTACTCCTCTTCTTGACCAGGCCATTTTTTGCGATACGGTGCTGTGGTACTTTTATATGACAATTGCACGGTCATGCAACGCTGTACATAAATGAAATTTGTCTTTTTTTTTTTTTTTCCTCACAAATAGAGCTTTCTTTCGGCGGTATTTGATCGCCTCTGCGTTTTTTATTTTTTGCGCTATAAACAAAAAAACTACAATTTTGAAAAAACACAAAACAATATTTTTGACTTTTCGCCATAAAACATATCCAGTAAAAACATTTTAAAAATCAAATCTCATCATAAATTTAGGCAAAAATTTATTCTGCTACATATCTTTGCTATAAAAAAAAAAAAAAAACCCAATACATGTAAATTTATTTGGTTTACGTTAAGTTAGAGAAGTGATCAGGGCCGAACCCCACTCTGTGTGTCATATGGACATACAGAGCATGGCTCAGCAGTGAACACATGATTGCCCCCAGTGCAAGCAGCTTTCTTTGAGGGCACTCGGCAGGGGGGAAGGGCAAGTAATGTCATCAGGGAATCCAAGAAGAGGAGGATCATGGCTGCTCTGCAAAACCCTTCCAAAAAGCAGATACGTATGATATGTTTGTTATTTAAAAAAAAAAAACCCTTTAGTATCAGTTTAACCACTTCAAGTCCGGACACTTTCACCCCCTTCCTGTACAGGCCAATTTTCAGTGCTAACGCACTTTGAATGACAATTACGCGGTGATATAACACTGTACACGCAGTGGAATTTTTAGTATTTTTCTGAGACAGATAAAGCTTTATTTTGGTGGTATTTATTCACCACTGGGATTTTATTTTTTTGCTATATACATGAAAAAGTCCAAACATTTTGAAAGAAAAAGTTTTTCTTATAAAATTTTGCGAATAATCTTTCTTCATAAATCTTGACCAAAATGTATTCGGCTGTCTTTTTAGTAAAAAAAAAAAAACAACAAATTCGTTTATACCCAAAAATTTATAATTTTTAAAAAAAGTTTACATTTTTTTTTTTTTATATATTTGTTTTTTTTTTTTTGTTTTTTTTTTTTTTTTTTTTAAACCTACTGGCACCCTTTTTTTACACTGATTGCTTTTGCACTCAAAAAGGCTGTAAAAGCAATCATTTCTTCTCTCTGGCTGCATTCTTGTAGCCATTGAGAAATACTGTGAGAGCTGTGATTGGTCACAGCTTGTCACATGGTTCAAGGCTGTTGTGAATAGCCTTGTACCATGTGACCTCTGTGATCATTCACAAATTTCACAAGCAGTAAGCAATGATGTCAGGAAGTGACATCTTGTTTACTACTATTCATGTGATCACCGATTGTCTAATCGGTGATCACATGATCAGGAGGGCACCGGATCGCGGTACCGCGTGCTCCCAAGGAGCATGCACAAGCAGGGATTGCGGGTGCCGTTTATAAAAGGAAACCGGATTCAGCACTGCTCCCGTCCAGCCATTTATGTACATGGGCCAGAGGGAAGTGGTTAACCACTTTTCAGCTTTCAGCACTGTCTCACTTTGAATGACAATTGCGCGGTCATGCAACACTGTACCCATATGAAATTTTTATCATATTTTTCACACAAATAGATATTTCTTTTGGTGTTATTTAATCGCCACTGGGTGTTCTATTTGTGCGCTATAAACAAAAAAAGAGCAAAAAAATAAAAATAAGTTTTTCTTTGTTTCTATTATGGTAGTTTTTCTCCACTGATGTGCATTGATGAGGCTGGCACTGATGTGCATTGATGAGGCTGGCACTGCTGGGTGGCACTGATGGGGGGCACTGCTTGGTACTGAGCATCAGTGCCGATCTGTTTTCTGACAACTGACGGTTATCAGCAGTAAGTGCAGCCAATAACCGGCAACTGCATTTACTTGGTGATCTGCTGTGTCATTGGACTCCGCTGATCACGTGGTAAAAGGCCACTGTGATTGGCCTTTTACCACATCACGTAATCAGCTGTGTCTGTAGATTGCAGGGTGCGCGCAGGAGGGCACGTTCTGGGAGGATGCCATGTGACGCTCTCCCTGAACTGGACAACCGCGCTGTAGCTGTCATTCGGCTATAGCGCGGTTGCCAAGTGGTTAAAGTAGAATCATTTTTTGCATTTAAAAAAAAAAAAAACTCCGTGCTTTATGAATGCCTCATTCGACAATAATAAGGACTGGGGAAAAAAAACCCTCAGAAGGAGAGTAGTAAAAGTACATGTTAAACCAAACAGATGGCACCAATTGCACAGCTGACCACTATTCTTGTAGATCCCCATCACCATTAGCATGATGGCGTCGGCATTAAAAAGAAAGACTTGGCATGTTTGGTATCTATTTACTCAGCACAACCCTATCTTTTTTTATATTTTACCAAAAATGTGGGTAATTTATTGCATGTATTTGCCCTAAAATTCACTTTAGTGTGATTTTTACTGCAATTTGTCGTTTCTTAGACTTTTGCAATAATATAATGTGACATAAAAAATTGGAAATACCACTATTTTATTTTCTAGGGTGTCTGCTTTCTGAAAATATATAATGTTTGAGGGTTAAGTGTAATCTTCAGGCCTAAAATTATTTTTTTAACCGTGCAAAATATGCAAAAACAGCTCTGGCAGCAAAAGGGTTAAGTGTAGATAAATGCTTTGTGTAAATAGCCACCCAATCAACAGCATAGACTACAAGTTTGTAAATATTTTTTAAAATGCGTATGTCTTTTTATGTGATCAGTTCATATGCCCATGAAAGAGCCTGTTACTCCCCTCAACTTCCCTTTCTTAGTTGCCAGCGTTGCACATCTACTGTGGTCACATGCACTACTTTGCTCTAACTGCATTTTATTGTTTTGTGTGCTGGAGATTATACTGGGCTTTTTTTTCCCTATTGCTCTTTGTACATTTGTGTTTTTTGTTATTGCAACTCCGATCTGCATGTGTTGGCATGCATTACTGTAGTCTTTTCAGGAACGAGTAGGGAAAGGTATCTGTTACTGCATACAGTGGGACAATGTAGAGTGAAGGTAGCCACCCTCAATAAGAAATTTGGAGCTCGGTAGATATTTGGTGGATGTACACAGCTCACATAACAAAGGACTGGTTATGGGCCAACTTTGTGAATGTCCTGGAGTGGCCAAGCCAGAGCCCAGACTTGAACCCGATTGAACAAAGTATTGAGCAAAGGCTGTGAATGCTTGTGTGCGTTCGTGTGTTTTTTGTTTTTGTTTTTTTCAATAAATTGCAAAGATTTCAAAATTAACTTTTTATGTTGTCATTATGGGGTATTGTTTGTAGAATGTTGAGGAGAAAAATTAATGTAATCCATTTTGGAATAAGGCTGTAACATAAAAAATGTGGCAAAAGATAAGTGCTGTGAATACCTTCTGGATGCACTATATATAATAATATACACACTGCTTAAAAAAAATTAAAGGAACACTTTTTAATCAGAGGATATCATCAAGTCAATTAAACTCCTGTGGTATTGATCTGGTCCGTTAAGTAGCAGAGGGGGTTAATCAGTTTCAGCTGCTCTGGTGTGATGAAATTAATAACAGGTGAACTAGATGGGCAACAATGCGATGACTCCTAAAACCAGAATGGTTTTACGGGTGAGGCCACTGCCATTTTTTTTCCCTACTCATCTTATCTGACTGTTTTTCACAAGTTTTGCATTTCGCTAGGGTCAGTGTCACTACTGGTAGCATGAGGCGATACTTTGACCCTGCAGAGGCAGTCCAACTCCTCCAGGATGACACCTCAAAATGTGTCATTGCTAGAAGGTTTGCTGTGTCTCCCAGTACAGTTTCAAGAGCATGGAGGAGATTCCAGGAGACATGAAGTTATTCTGGGAGAGCTGGACAGGGCCTTAGAAGGTCGTTAACCCAACAGCAGGAACAGTATCTGCTCCTTTGTGCAAGGAGGAACAGGATGAGCACTGCCAGACCCTACAAAATGACCTCCAGCAGGACACTGGTGTGAATGTCTGTGACCAAACAATCAGAAAACGACTTCATGAGGGTGGCCTGAGGGCTCGACATCCTCTAATGGGCCCTGTGCTCACTGCCCGGCACCATGAGCTCGATTGGCATTTGCCATTAAACACCAGAATTGGCGCCCTGTGCTTTTTACAGATGAGAGCAGGTTCACCCTGAGCACATGTAAGACGTTAAAGGGTCTGGAAAAGCCGTGGAGAACATTATACCCTGTTCCAAATTATTATGCAAATTCTATTTAAGTGTCACAAAGATTAAATATTTTGTTTTTCAGTGTAACTCTTGGATGGCATTGTTGTCAGGGCTCTTTTGATCACTGAAAACAATCTCGGACGCCTGTGATAATTAGATTGGCCGGTGAGCCCAATTTAAGGAAAAACTACTAAAGGAGGATGTTTCACATTATTAAGCAGAGCACCATTTTCCAGCAATATGGGGAAGATAAAGGATCTCTCTGCTGCCGAAAAGAGTGAAATAGTTCAATGCCTTGGACAAGGTATGAAAACATTAGATATTTCACGAAAACTTAAGCGTGATCATCGCACTATTAAGAGATTTGTGGCTGATTCAGAGCACAGACGGGTTCCTGCAGATAAAGGCACATTGAGGAAGATTTCTGCCAGATCCATGCATCTGATCAAGAGAGCAGCTGCTAAAATACCATTACATAGCAGAAAAAAGATATTTGAAGCTGCTGGTGCCTCTGGAGTTCCACGGACATCAAGGTGTAGAGTCCTCCAGAGTCTTGCAACTGTGCATAAACCTATTTGGCCACCAATAACCAATGCTCACAAGCAGAAACGGCTGCATTGAGCAGAAAAATACATGAAGACTAGTTTTCAAACAGTCCTGTTCACTGATGAGTGCCGTGCAACCCTGGATGGTCCAGATGGATAGAGTAGTGGATGGTTGGTGGACGGCCACCCTGTTCCAACAAGGCTGCAACGTCAGCAAGGCAGTGGTGGAGTTATGTTTTGGGCCGGAATCATGGGGACAGAGCTGGTCGGCCCCTTTAGGGTCCCTGAAGGTGTAAAGATGACCTCTGCAAAGTATGTGGAGTTTATGACTGACCACTTTCTTCCCTGGTACAGAAGGAAGAACTATGCTTTCCGTAATAAAATCATCTTCATGCATGACAATGCACCATCTCATGCTGCAAATAATACCTCTGCATCAATGGCTGCTAAGGGGATAAAAGGAGAGAAAGTCATGGTGTGGCCTCCATTCTCCCCTGACCTCAATCCTATTGAGAATCTTTGGAGCATCCTCAAGAAAAAGATCTAATGAGGGTGGGAGGCAGTTTACATCCAAACAGCAGCTCTGGGAGGCTATTCTGACATCTTGCAAAAAATTCAAGCAGAAACTGTCCAAAAACTCACAAGTTCAATGGATGCAAGACTTGTGAAGCTGCTATCAAATATGGGGTCCTATTTTACAATGTAATGTGACCTGTTAAAATGTTGTTAAAAGTTTGATTGAAATAGCTTTTGATTTCAGTAAATATGCTGCAAACATAAATGACAATTTTCAGTTCTTTACAACCTATAAAGTGTTTGGAAACTTACTGTGCGGAATAATTTGGAACAGTGCATTGTAAGTTTTTTTTATGTTTAAAAAAAAAAAAATACTGTTATTAGGAGGTTTGTTCAATAAAATTTGAAATGTACTCTTAATAGTTGATAACATGAGAATTATGCTGACTGTTATTTACATCAATTATTTAGGTAAAAGAGAAAAATATAATTTGCATAATAATTTGGAACAGGGTGTATGCTGCCTGTAACATCGTTCAGCATGACTGTTTTGGTGGTGGGTCAGTGATGGTCTGGGGAGGTGTATGCATGGATGGACGCACAGACCCCTACAGGCTAGACAATGGCACTTGACTGCCATTAGGTATTAGGATGAAATCCTTGGACACATTGTCTGA
The DNA here is from genome assembly GCF_062004578.1 of Staurois parvus. Taxonomy (NCBI): domain Eukaryota; kingdom Metazoa; phylum Chordata; class Amphibia; order Anura; family Ranidae; genus Staurois; species Staurois parvus. The sequence continues at coordinate 17,173,677 of NW_028317844.1, forward strand.
CCCTACGCTGATAATTGATGATTTTCATTTCTATCAAATGATGGGGCATCCTTACGTTCCTAACACATTACCCAGTCCAGAGCAACACACACGTTCAAAATAATAGCAGTGTGGTAAATAAAGCTCAAAATCCTTCTAATAGCTTTTATTTCCATACACACAAATGCATTGGGAACACTACACATTCTATTCCAAATCAAAACATGAAGAAAAATATATCAAATTTGTGTTTGTTCCTCTAAAATAATTGAAGAAAAGTGAATATTAGACTGTTCAAAAAAATAGCAGTGTTTGTATTCTTCTTTACAAACTCAAACATTCACTATATAAACTGAAAAATGTTTGAAGATTTTGCTTTCCTTTGAGTCACTTAATTAATATTTAGTTGTATAAGCACTATTTCTGAGAACTGCTGTACATCTGTGTTGCATGGAGTCAACCAACTTCTGGCACCTGTGAACAGGTATTCCAGCCCAGGATGATTGGACTACATTCCACAGTTCTTCTCTATTTCTTGGTTTTGCCTCAGAAACTGCATTTTTGATGTCACCTCACAGGTTTTCTATTGGATTAGGACTGGGGATTGGGCTGGCCACTCCATAACGTCAGTCTTGTTGGTCTGGAACCAAGATGTTGCACGTTTACTGGTGTGTTTGGGGTCGTTGTGTTGTTGGAACACCCATTTCAAGGGCATTTCCTCTTCAGCATAAGGCAATATGACCTCTTCAAGTATTCTGATGTATTCAAACCGATCCATGATCCCTGGTATGCGATAAATAGGCCCAACACCGTAGTATGAGAAACATCCCCATATCATGATGCTTGTGCAACCATGCTTCACTGTCTTCACAGTGTACTGTGGCTTGAATTCAGTGTTTGGGGGTCGTCTGACAAACTGTCTCCGGCCACTAGACCCAAAAAGAACAATCTTACTTTCATCAGTCCACAAAATGTTGCGCCATTTCTCTTTAAGCCAGTCAATGTGCTCTTTGGCAAATTGTAACCTCTTCAGCACGTCTTTTTTTCAACAGTGGGACTTTGCGGGGGCTTCTTCTAATTGTAACAGTACTTACAGGTAACTTTAGACCTTCTTTGATCTTCCTGGAGCTGATTGTTGGCTGAGTCCTTGCCATTTTGGCTATTCTTCTATCCATTCAAATGGTAGTTTTTCGCTTTCTTCCACGTTTTTCAGGTTTTGTTTGCCATTTTAAAGCATTTGCGATCATTTTAGCTGAGCAGCCTATCATTTTCTGCACTTTATATGTTTTCCCCTCTCCAATCAACTTTTTAATCAAGGTACGCTGTTCTTCTGAACAATGTCTGGAACGACCCATTTTCCTCTGAATTTCAGAGAGAAATGCACTGTAACCAGCATGTACAACATTTGCTGCCTTCCTTCCTTAAATAAGGGCAATAATTGCCACCTGTTTTTCAAAGAATGAATGACCTCACTAATAGAACCCCATACTGCTATTATTTTGAACATGCCCCTTTCAATTAGTGATTCAATTACACAGAATCAGCAGCATGCATGTCATGACTGTTTGGTCTGTTGGATTTCTATTACTCTACTACACCTGCTAGTAAATTATTTGCCATGTAGAAATATCATTTCTACCAAAAACAGTGATTGATCAGGTTAGTGATGTCTGACTGCTATTATTTTGAACACAACTGTATATCTATAGTGAAGGAAATAAGTATTTGATCCCCTGTTGATTTTGAATGTTTGCCCACTCACAAAGAAATGATCAGTCTAAAAATCGAATGGTATGTGTATTGTAACACTGAGAGACAGAAAAGCAACAAAAAAATTCAAAAGAAATGCATGTCTAACAAATTATGCACTGATTTGCATGTTCATGAGGGAAATAAGTATTTGGTTCCCTTCACAAAACATGTCTTAGTACTTGGTGACAAATCCCTTGTTGGCAATCACAGAGGTCAGACGTTTCCTGTAGTTGGCCACCAGGTTTGCACACATCTCAGGAAGGATTTTGGCCCACTCCTCTTGGCAGATCCTCTCCAAGTCATTAAGGTTTGGTGGCTGACGTTTGGCAACTCGAACTTTCAGCTCCCTCCACAGATTTTCAAACGGATTAAGGTCTGGAGACTGGCTAGGCCACTCTCGGACCTTAATGTGCTTCTGCTTGATCCACTCCTTTGTTGCCTTGGCCGTGTGTTTTGTGTCATTGTCGTGCTGGAACACCCATCCACGACCCATTTACAATGCCCTGGTTGATGGAAGAAGGTTCTCACCCAAGATTTGACGGTACATTGCCCCGTCAACGTCCCTTTGATGCTGTGCAGTTGTCCTGCACCCTTAGCAGAAAAACGCCCCCAAAGCAGAATGTTTCCACCACCATGTTTGACAGTTGGGATGGTGTTCTTGGGGTCATAGGCACTATTCCTCCAACTTCAAACACGGCGAGTTGAGTTAATGCCAAAGTGGACTCATCTGACCACAACACTTTCAACCAGTCCTCTGAAGTTTGCCACTGAACATCTGAATGATGCAGACGGGCCTGGACATGTGCTTTCTGGAGCAGAGGGCCTTGCGGGCACTGCAGGATTTCAATCCTTGTCGACGTAGTGTGTTACCAATTGTTTTCTGGTGACTGTGGTCCCAGCTGCCTGGAGATCATTGACAAGATCCTCACGTGTAGTTCTGGGATGATTCCTCACTGTTCTCATGATCATTGACACTCCACGAGGTGAGATCTTGCATGGTGCACCAGACTTAGGGAGACTGACAGTTGTTTTGTGTTTCTTCCATTTGCGAATGATTGTCACCTTCTCACCAAGCTGATGGGTGATAGTTTTGTAACCCAGTCCAGCCTTGTGTAGGTCTACAATCTTGTTCCTGACATCCTTTGACAGCTCTTTGGTCTTTGCCATGGTGGAGAGTTTGGAATCTGATTGTTTGATTGCTCCTGTGGACAGGTGCCTTTTTATACAGGTAACAAAATGAGATTAGCAGCACTCCCTTTAAGAGATTGCGTCTAATCTCAGCTTGTTACCTGTATGAAAGACACCTTATAGCCAGAAATCCTGCTAAATGATAGGCGATCAAATACTTATTTCCCTCATGAACATGCAAATCAGTGCATCATTTGTTAGACATGCATTTCTTTTGAATTTTTAGTTGCTATTCTGTCTCTGTGTTGCAATACACCTACCATTCGATTTTTTTTTTTACACTGATCATTTCTTTGTGAGTGGGCACATATTCAAAATCAGCAGGGGATGAAATACTTATTACCTTCACTGTATATATATTTCACAGTATATCACACATATACAGTATAGACCTAATAAGCTTTAATGCTTCCCAATTATACAAGCAAGTACCAGTGCATTAGTCGGTGAAAAATATTTTAAAGGCATAAACTTGAAAAACCTCTTTCCTGTGACAATTATGTAATAAATAGTAATGTTATATATAAGCTGAATAAAGTCGATGTTTGGAAACTATGCACAATATCTTAACACGCAAATGGAAGCTCTTCTCATTGCCAGGAGACTCGTTTAATCTCTAGCAATCAGGGTTAATTGAGGCCAGAGGCAGCACTGCAACAGACTACACTAAAGGTTTGCAAAGTGTAAACTTATTCAGGGCCTCAGCAGGCTGCCAGCATACATCCTACATCCTTGATATTATTGACATTTTGCAGTCGGTTATTTTCTCTTGAAAGGAAAACGTGTGTGTGTGTGTAAGTGTGTGTGTAGATAGATTTATTTATTTATTTTTTTGCCTTTCTGATTTGATGTATGCTGGCTTTGGATCTTTCTTCATGAGCTAACTGGTTTTGGTTACAGATGAATGACTGGGCATTAACCTGCTACAGAATAAAATCTATGGTTCTTTCATTGCTTCAGTTACAGAAGGTTACCCGGGTCCTGGGGAGCAAAGCACCCCTCAACACTTTTGGCAACATTTTATTCCTGAAGAGTAGTGTTTGTACATAACCCTCTTTCCATACATATGTAACCAACATTTTTTTTTTTTTGTTCTGTCTGGTCCTTTGTCAAGTTCTTTGAATTAAAAGAAAAGTATTGAAAGGAAGAATGTAATAATCTGGGATAAGAGATGAGTAGTGGCCCCATTCTGTTAAAGGAGATCTATACTTTCATTTTGTATTTATTTTTAACAGCCGTAGAAACAATCTTTTTTTTTGGGCAATTCAACAAAACCTTTTTTGAAAAAGCTCCTTTATTGTTGTCAGATCTCTGTCTGATGGCCATCTGTTTCAACTTCTTGGATTCCCTGTATGCTTTGCAGCTTCTTTTGTTTACTTTTGATTTCTAAGGACTACATATCCCATGGTACCTTGCTGCCTGCAAGCTGAGATTCTTGTGCTAACTCACTCGTCTGATACCTCTCTCTCTCTCTCTCTCTCTCTCTCTCTCTCTCTCTCTCTCTCTCTCTCTCTCTCTCTCTCTGTTCCTCTGTAGTACAGAAGGCAGGCTGTGGGATATGTGTGACCCAGCAGTGCCTACTCACAGGGCCTAATGAATGTGTCACAGAATTGAAGGCAGTAAATGTGTGGAGATCTTCACAGAGTAAGTTTATTAACTTTGAGTGCTGAGGTTCATATGAGTAGGCAAAGTATAATTAGATTCTTAGGAGTGGGCTAGATATAATTGACGTACAATGTAGGAATTCATTTAATGATTTAAATTTTGACTATTGATATACTAGAAGATGGAAAACACTAGGGTAAATTTATTGAACACACTCCCTACACAGATGCAGATCAGGCTGCCTTTTGTTTAGCAAAATCTGTGTTGCCATTTTACTGTGTTTTTGTAACAGCTGCGTTTGGAATTAGACAGCCAACAGCAAAACATTTATTACTAAGATAAGACATATTTTCATTCCAAACAGACGCACAATATAGAATGGTGTGTGTGTGTGTGTGTGTGTGTGTGTGTGTGTGTGTGTGTGTATACACATATATATTAGAACTTGTAAAACAATACTCAGTGCCATTCAGAACCAGAATTTGCAAAAATAGTGCTCATAAGTAAATTAAAATTTCAGTACAAAAAAGCAACAAGGGATGCATGAGTTCAATTAAAAGTGCACATTTTGTTCGAATATTTCACCTGAAATTGCTCGGAAACCTTTTCAATGGAAAAAAAAAGGATGCTTTTCAATCACATACAAAGCAGCATCAGGTGATTTATAGGTAGACCACACCTTTTTCCACCACCAGAAGTCTCCCCAATTGAAACAAACTCACCAGATTAATGTGACCAGTTAACCGCTTCCCCTCCGCCCTATAGCAGAAATACTGCTACAGGGCGACAGGGGTGTGCAGAATCACGTGTATGTGTATGTGTGTGTGTGTATATGTGTATATATATATATATATATCTATCTCATTTGGCATTTCCGGGTAGGGGGCGTGCATGAGCCCTACGCGTGTCGCCATTCGTGTCCTCGACTGTCAATTCCTGGGTCCCAGCCAATGATTATTCACCGGCACCTGATGATCACTGAGTATTTCCAATGAAGGAGAGACCAATACAGATCTCTCCCTTGTCAGCTCCTGCACACTGCTTTGTATGGCTCTGCATACCAGACACAGCCCATATAGTAAAGCACACAGTGCAGAGTTACCAAATGTTAACCCCTTCCTTCCCAGTGTCATACAATGTTGGTGCTTTTTATTAGCACCGATCACTGTATTGGTGTCACTGGGGATGTCAGTGACACCAAATCAGCCCCCCCCGCATGCCCGCCACAGTCCCGTTATAAGTCGCTGATTGCCGCCATTACTAGTAAACAAAATCTCAATATGCAGTAATGCCTTGGTTTATGAATTTAATTAGTTCTGCAGGACTTGTATAGCAAAAAAATTTGTAAACCGGAACGCTGTTTCCCGTAGGAATGCACTGAAAACCATTTAATCCATTCCGGAGGTCAGTAAAAAAAGTATACGCTACTAAAATACCGCATGAGTTATTTTATCAAGTCTTGCAGTATTTTTTTTTTATGGGGTTTTATTTCTTCACTATAGCTCAGAAATTCAGCTATCACTTCCCCCCAGTTAAGAGAGAGTTTTCTTTTAATTTATTAAAACAATGTTTCCTTTTAGTTTCTTAAAAGAAACAGCTTCCTTTAACACTGGGGAAAGTGACAGCTAATCCTGTGAGCTATAGTAAAAAAAAAAAAAAAGCCAGTAATTACATTTAAAAACCAGCACCAACATACACTTTGTATTGCGAAAAAAAATTAGTAAAACATTTGTAAACCGAGGCATTATTGTAAATGCATTTTCATTCAGAAACTGAAAATTACATTAACAGAGGCATTCGTAAACTGAGGTACCACTGTATATCCCGCCACTTGTAAATGCTATAACTTTCATGTAAACCAATTAATTTATATGTATTCGGATTATTTTAGCAAAGACATGTAGCAGAATACATTTTGGTCTAAATTAATGACAAAATTATTTTTTTTTCTTCTTTTTTTTTTTTTTTTTTTTTTTACTGGACATGTTTAATAGGGGAAAAGTAAAAAATATTGTTTTTTATTTCTCACTATTGTCAGTCTTTTTTAGCGAAAAAAATTAAAAAGCACAGGCGATCAAATACCACCAAAAGAAAGCTCTATTCATGGGAAAGATAAGACGTAAATTTCATTTGGGTGCAGCGTTGCATGACCACGCAATTGTCACTCAAAGTAACGCAGTGCTGTATCACAAAAAAAATGCCTTGTCAGGAAGTGGGGTAAATCCTCTGGAGGGTAAGTGGTTAACTAAAGCTGGTCAGAAATGCTTAGACTTATCCATACATTTATTATCTCTGGTCATAGGTTTTGGGACACATCATTCCATGTACAGTACGATTAGACAGAAGCAGATCATAGCTAATGCAGTTTATTAAAATTACCTTCTAAGCACCAGCACCGAGGATATGATGGCATAGGGAGCAGGAAACCACTTCACATAGAAGGCCTCAGAATGCTTGTACCTCCCTCTCCAATCACACTGTGTAGCTCTAAAGTGAGTCTAAAGGCAGAAGGTTTTTTTTTGTTTACCATTCAATGCATTAAGGTAAAAAAGAAAAAAACACACCTGGTGCACCTCCCCAATCAGCCCCCCCCCTTATGCTTGCATAATCCCTATCTCCATCCAGCAATGTGATTGAGCGCTGCTGCTTTCCTGAGTGTCTCTCTTTCACACAGCAGCGGGAGCCATTGACTCTTGATGCTGTCAATCACAGCCAGTGAGCCGAGGAGGAGAGAGCAGAGGGCGGGGCTGGGCAGCTCTCTGTGCGAATAGACAATGTCCATTCACAGGAGCACAGCTCGGGAACAAGCCTGCTTGAGTGCCTCCATAGCAAGAGGCTTTGTATTTTAACCACTAGCCTACAGGGCACTTATACCCCCTTCCTGCCCAGGCCAATTTCCAGCTTTCAGCACTGTTGCACTTTGAATGACAATTGCGCGGTCATGTAACACTGTATCGATATGAAATTTTTGTCATTTTTTTTGTGACAGAGCTTTATTTTGGTGGTGTTTAATCACCACTGGGTTTATTTTTTCTTTAAACCAAAAACCACTGAAATTTTTGAAAAAAAAAGTTTTTTCTTAGTTCTTGTTATAAAATTTTGTAACTAAGTGATTTTTCTCCTGCAGTGATGGGCACTGATAGGCTGCACTGATGGACACTGTTAGGCGGCACTGATGGACACTCTTAGGTGGCACTGATGAGGAGGCACTGGTAGGTGGCACTGATGGGCATTGACAGGCATCACTGATAGGTGGCATTGACTGGCAGTGTTTGCCAGCACTGACTGGCACTGTAAGGTGGCACTGACGGGCACTGTTAGATGGCACTGTGCACACTGATAGGCGGCTCTGACTGGCACTAATAGGTGGCACTGACTGGCACTGATGGGTGACACTGAAAGGCAGCTCAGATGGGCACTGATATGTGGCATCATTGTGCACTGGTAGGCATTGATGTGGCACTGATGGGCACTGGCAGGTGGCATGGATGAGCACTGACAGCTGGCACTGATGGACACTGACCAGTGGCACTGCTGGGGCTACACTGATCATCAGGGCACACTGATCATCAGTGTACATGTCCCCTCTGAGGGATGCCGATTACCGGCTCTCCTCTCGAACTGTCAGCGTGACAGCTCGTGAGGAGAGAAATGCCGATAACCGGCATTTCCCTATTTACATGTGATCAGCTGTGATTGGACAAAGCTGATCACATGACCCAGCCGACATCTTCGGCTCTTTCCGTTGATCGGTGATCCGCTGTGTCCGAGGGAAACGGCGCACCACCGCGCAGGCACAGTTAGAACGGGAGGACGTCATATGACATCCTCCCAGAACGGGAGAACCACCTTGCGCCCGTCATTGTACTATATGGCGGGCGGGAGGCGGTTAAAGCACTCAAGAGGGGGGAGCCAGGACTGCCGATGGGGGACAAAAAAAAAGTATCGGGGCTGCTCTGTGCAAAACAATTGCACAGCGCAGGTAAGTATAACATTGTTTGTTTTTGTTTTGTTTGGTTTTTTTTTTAAATTACAACCTTTGGAATCAATTTATAGCTTCTGTAAGTAGACCCACTCATAGGAACAAATTAAGCTGTTGCACACGTGAAGTAAGATTTAGAAGGATAAAAAAAAATGTGCTCTGCTGATGAGGCTACAAAGTGATTATCACTGGAGAGGAAGGAAGCGCGGTGCACTCTTGGTGCAAAGAACGGGGTGTCACTGAGAGCCCCGGATCCCGTTCTAACTATCGGGACTCCCGATTCCTGGTCACATGATCGCTGTGATAGCCTCTGATTGCACTGTCAGTGATCAGTCACTGTATAGCCCCCCCCCTTGTTTTTTTTTTTTTTTCCTTTATGAATGGAGGAGAGAGATGCATAAATATTTAAATTAAAAAAATAAAGAAAAAAATACCAGGGTATGTGTTTTGGGTCAGGGTCAAAGGTCAGGATTTTTTTTTTTTTTTTTTTTTTTTTTTAGAGTTGTTAGTGTCAGTGTGTTTTTAGGTAAAAAAAAAACTAAATGCGCACTATTGTTTCTGGGCTGTACTAGGGGTACAAACAACAAATAACATACACATATATGGTATCGCTGCAATTGTCAAGAGCTGGAAAATGTATTTTTGGCTTGGGCTTTGCATGGGTATAACATGTGGCCTAAGCTGGTGGATACACTAGCAGATTTTAGAATAAATGTTTGTACGTAATTTCTCAATACATTTGATGACTTGAACGTTTGAAAATACTTAAAAATTTTGCTTGCTTTTAACATTCAATTTCAGAATGGGTGGACTTTTCCCGAAGAAAAACCACATACACGGTTATAAATGAGTTTGTTTGAGAAAAACTTTCTACCTGTTCCTTTGAATTTTCTCATCACTGTGGTTGAAAACAAAATGTTGATTTGACCGCACTAATGATTAGAAAATTGAGCAAACCTTAAAATAAAACCACCTAATGAAATTCTACTAGTGTATGCTACGATTTGGATTAATCTCAGGAGCATGGCGGCCAGAATACCTAAACTGGAGCTCACGCCCAGCTATGGAGTGTTTTTTTTGTGTTCGTAGCTGGCTGCTAGTTGGATGGCTCCTGAGTTTTGCATGATTTTGCTCAGAGCTGGTAAAAAATAAAAAATACTTTTTCAAATAAATAACTTCATCAATGTCTTTGTATGTTAAACAGTGCTGCTGGCTAACAGCAATGCCCTTCAGCTACACAGGATTTTGGAGGGTTAGAGGGTGCTCATTTGCACATAAATAGCCATTAACAGATAAATTCCCAGAGGTCCTGAGTTGCATGTTAGCAGTTCTGACCTACTTAGCTAGTTTAAATTTGTTTTACGGAATTATTATAATTCAATGCCTGGTACTTAAACTTTGTGATTAATGCAAGCTTCACAAAACAATTAAAGCTTAATTATACCATTTTCTGTGTTCCTGTAGCATTGTTCTGATCTCATGAAGCTGGGTCTGGCAAATATTAAAAGAATTAGGACACCGATAACACAGTATTGACTGTATGAAGCAAAAGTAGAAAAATAGTGGAACTAGGGAGTAGTGCTAGAAATGCATCCTGAGTTTTCTAATAAATAAAATGCCTTTATATTGGCGCGCGTGCGTGTGTGTGTGCGTGTGTGTGTGCGTGTGTGTGTGTGTGTGTGTAAAAAAAATTGGTAGTGCTTGGTAGATATGGCTATTAAAGTGGTAGTAAAGTCCCTGTCTTAACCTGTACTGACCGATAAGCTTACAATCAGGCTTACCTGTAGGTACAATAAGTATATCCTAAACATTCACCGCTTAGGATATATTCACATAAGCGATAGCCGATATCACCTGCGCATGCACACAGCATGCCATGGAATGCCTCTGCTGCGGCTGGGGCTCCCACGCGCTTGTGTGGGAGTGACTTCATCCCAGCCCTGGCCATTGAAATGGTGACAACTAAGCGTATTTTTACTGTTTTGGAGAGTTTTGTTTTCCCACGTCAGGTTGTGTTTCCAGGGCAGGAAGTTAAGGGAATCACTGCAAGGGCATATAGTCATCCAAATATAGACCTGGCAGAGGTTTTAAAAAATCCTGCACTGCCAAAAAGTTTAGTTGTACTTTAAAGCCAAAATCTGGGAATTACAAAAGGAACTACTCCTGGGCTGGGAGAAGAGGAATAAGGCTATGTTGTTTGCTTTTTTTTTTCTTCTCTCTGGCAGACTCCCTCCATCTGTGTGGCCAACCCCCGAAAGCCTCCTCTGGCTGGCAGTCGCACTGTGTAGTAGTCAAGTACAATATAGGGTCAATAGCCCTGCATTGATTGTACCTGAGGACAGCAAGGGACCAACCACAGCCTAAAGCTCTTGAAAATGCTAAAGAAAGGGAATAAGTGTTCATCTTGGTCCTCATCCCCTAGTTTTCGAGCATTAAGCCCCACTGCAAGTGCAAGGGTTGTGGGTTTTTTTTCCCCAGAGTTGGGCTTTAACAGAGTACATATGCTTTGTACTAATCTTACTGTAGGTATCAAAGAAAATTGCCCCAATGGGCTAGAGCCAACACCATTTGAACCTAGCAAAGGTTTTTAAACTTCCAGGCTCTACCCAAATTTTAATATAGTGTTTGGCTATAGGTACACTTTAACAGCACATACTGTATTATATTCTGTACTAATCTACATCTACCAGTTCAACATTCTATGTACATTATATCTTTTTATATTTCCTAATTTAAAATGGAGACAATTACTCTTGCTATATGACTGTTCATTTTTATTTATCTTTTTCTATTTTTGTGGCGTCTTTTTTTTTTTTTTTTTTTTTTTTTTTTTGTGCTCAGTAATGCCTTATTTGTTGCTTAATCCATAGCTTTAACTAGCAAGTGACCTCTTGTAGGTGATCATCGTGTTTGCAGTCATCATTTTTCTTCTAAAGATGACTATTTTTTTTCTGCCTGCCTGTTATGAATTTCAAAATGACTGACAGCTTGGCCCTGTGTATGTCATAGCCGAGTATGCTTGCAGTTTCATGTACTGTAGCCCATCAAAATAAGGCTAATGAATTCATAAATTCATTGATTGTACTGGCGGTGGGAAGATTATGTGTAGACAGGCTCTGGGGGTGAGGGGGGTATTTTTGTGGGATGCCTGCCACATAGATACAACAGCATCCACAGTGGTATTGCTTTGATCCTGCAGAATGAAAGGATGGGGGATCAGCTCAGGTCTAAATGAGATTACAGCTGGTTCGACTGCTTATCTGGTCTAATGCCAACTAGTGTGGCTTTGCACCTCCTGTGGGGTTTACAGCAGAGACTGTTTATCTGGGATCATCAATTTACTCAACACATGCAGGCTAATTTTTTTTTCCAGTCTGAGTGTGTTACAGGACAGTGTAAAAGCCAAAGTAATGGATGCTGCAGAAAGGGTATCATAAGTTCTTTTTAGTTTGCAGCAAATTTTCAGGTGTGATAATGATGGCATGTTTCACATTAAAAGCGCAAGTAATTGAACATTCTTTTGCTTTCACTTTGTGTGATGAGACACCTAGCTAACAAGTGGGAAGCCACACTTTCATCATTCCCTGAATGTGCTACTAGTGATACAGAGTTGTTATAGAGCTTACTGAGCTTCAAAGAGTGTAAATTGTTGGTGCTCACTTAGCTGGTACCTCTGACTGAAGTTGCCAATTTACTTTTTGTGTCGTGAGATACAGTATCAAAGGTTATGACTGCATATACGGTTTCTGGGAAAATGTCATAAGATGGGTATAAGCACAGTCGACATGATCACCTGACCAAAAGGACATTGCGCAAAGGTGACTGCAGAGCTCAATCTCAGTTTTCACAGGATGCGATACCGAATGTGCCAGACCTAAAAACTGTATGCGAATGAAAAATGGCAAAAAATGATGGTACCCAAAATTATCAGACACCGCTTTTAAAACCTTTATAGCTCATCCGTTTAGAGTAAACTGTAAATAAGGGACCTAGAATAATTGCTGTCATGCAGACATTCATGTGGTACAATCTCGGTTTCCATACATGTATACATGCACGTACGTCATAGAGAGGCAAAGTGGTGAGTCCCTAATAAGTCAGGTGTCAGACTGGCAGAGTAAAGTGCAACACTGTGGACCATTCAGACTAATGCATTAAACTGTGCTGTGCCTTCACAAACCCTGAACGTTTCTGAAAGAGGAGATGGCAATAGTGATACTTGTCAGTGTGTTGACAGTCCTTTTTTATTCTGTAACTTCGAGAGAAACTGAATTCTGGAGCTTTGCTAGATAATACTGGTGACTAGTCCTTTGCCTTCTACCTGTCTTTGTTTGTGTCTTCCAGCACCTGATGTTTTCCTGTTTTACACCATGTCTCTTTATGGAGATAGCGCTTTGTAGAGGCAGTACAGTAGTGACTTCAAATCTCTTGAGACTAGAGCAGACCATAGACTGATCAAAATTCAGTTGGTTGGTTCATCAGGGAATGGCCAAAGTTTGATCATTGTATGGCTGTCCCTGCTCAACAGAATTTCATCATTTTGATAGACTTTTGTCGAAGAGACATGCTGAAAGACTTCATGATCAGTGGTTGTGCAGCCATTGTTAAGTGTATTCTGACAGCTATGGATCTTGCTATCAGACGACAGTGTCCCTGCAGGGGGCTTCCTCCATCCACTTTGTGTGAATTAAATAATCTGTTGGGTGTGTTTTCCTAAAGCATAGCAAATTGTCACTTTTTGAGTTCTGGTTTAATTTAACTACTTTTGTAGTGAGTTGAACAACCAGGTTATGCTGTCTGGGAAGGGCCTGAATTTCCAGATTGTCTGCAGAGAAGTAGAAATCCTGTCGATGGTAAATGGTTCACATGTATAATACAGTAGTTCCTGTTGTGTATTCTTCATTTTACCTGCAGTTCTGATTTTAACATTTAGCCATTCATGCACATGCAGCATGTTTCTGGAACGTGAAAGTTTTTTCAGCTTTCAGCACTGTCGCACTTTGACAATTGCGTGGTCATGCAATATTGTACCCATTTGACATTTTTTTTCCCTCACAAATAGAGCTTTCTTTTGGTGGTATGGGTGCTTTATTTTTTGCACTATAAACAAAAAGCAAAAAATAAAAAAAAAGTTTTTCTTTGTTTCTATTTTATAACATTTTGCAAACAGGTAATTTTTCTCCTTCGCTGAGGTGCGTTGATGAAGCTGCACTGATGGGCACTGATGAGGTGGCATGGATAGGCAGCACTAATAATCAGTGCCGATCTGTTCTGTGACAATTGCCAGTTATCGGCAGTACTTTCCTCATGCTGTGACAGTGTGAGGAATGTACACCCGATAACCAGCAACTGTATTTACCCTGTGATCTGCTGTGTCATTGGACACAACTGGTCACATGGTAAAAGGCTGCTGTGATTGGCCTTTTACCACATCATGTGATCAGCTGTGTCCATAGGACACTGCAATCATGGAGATGGCCGGGGGGCATGTGGGGGCGTGCGTTCTGGGAGGGTGCCATATGATGCCCTCCCAGAACTGGGCAACTACGCTGTAGCTGTCATTCGGCTATAGCGCGGTTGCCAAGTGCTTAAACACCTCGAGGGATTTCATAAAACTAAGATATGCAGTTAATTACCTCAGAACTAGTATTTTTCACTATACACTGATGAAAAAGGATAAACGGGTCCCATAAGTGGACACTTACAATTAATTAATGTGGAGAAGGTCTAAGCCCACAAAAGAGCTCCAGCCTCTTTTGCACAAAGATGAGACTTCAAGAAATCTTCCCAGAACCACTTCTACTAGCATAGCAGCAACTGTCTTAATCTATGACCATTTCTTGTGAGATGTTCCTTAAACAGCTTGATATTAAATTGAACATCTCCCTGCATGCAGATAAGATGTGAAATGTGTACACATATCAACAGTACCAATAAGGTGCATGGATCACAGTGATAGTAAAAAATATAAGGTGCTTTTTCCTGCAGATCCTCAAATGTGGTATATCTGATCTTAGGCTCAACATGCTCTACAGGACTGTTAGCAGTGTGTTTGACTTGTCTACCTAGAGATGGGAAAGCCTGGGGGGGGAAAAGGCTTGTTCCCAAAGCCATTTTTGTTTTTTCTGGAAAAAATGTTTTAGAAGTGGAATATGTTTGTTTAAAATGATAAATAATATATCTATAACATGGTATTCAAACTATAGAACATGAAGACCTAATGAAAGATTTTTGAGACTGTAAAGTTCTCTCAGCTGAAGACAACTTCTGGGATACCATTCAAGAAACACTGTACTTCTCAGCGCAGTTCTCAGACAAGAGAAATATGCGTTTCGGCCACTAGGGGGCATTGCAGGGAAAGGCTCCAATTTGGTTTGCTTGTGGGTTCCATCTTGTACCTCTTACAGTTGGGTGATTGTTGGAATACAGTAGATAGTTTGTCTTCCTCTCCGGGCTTAATTTACAGGTAAGAGGGTAAATTTGACAAATTGGTTGAAGGCATGAGGAAAACCACTACAGACCCAAGCTTTGTGCCCTACAGTACTGTTGTCTGCTGGCCCCCTCATAATGTTCCTTTCTGTCTCCCCTCTACCGTTCCCTCCTGCTCCCCCTTCACTGTTCTCACCTGGCCCCCCTGCACTGTTGCCTCCTGGATCCTCTCTGCTCTGACCTCTGACCTGCACAATGCTTATATCAAGTTTGACCTAGAATTGCGCATTTAAAAACAAAAAAAAGCTCGCAAATTTCTGTAAGCTGTACATACAAAAATTATTTTGTTATCTAGAGTTTGGAAACCTTTCCACAATGCAATTTCTGCTAAGAGGAAAACAACTTCAATTTGCAGTGTAACAAACAAAATCAGATTATAAGACTACTCCACACTGATTTTATTTATTAATTTTTCAGAAAATTTCCTTCCCCCCCCCCCCCCCACCATGGCTTCAAAATATCCAGAAATTTTACATAATCTGTCTACCTAACAAACCTTCATAGATGCATAATTAACAAAACAGATGTTCCTGCAGTGGCACAGTTCTGCAGCAGTGGCAACAGCATAAATTATCTCAAGATTTTGGTAGTGATAGGGAGCTTTATAAAATGGAACAGTAGGCTAGAAATAGAATGTAAATGCTTACAAAAATTTTAAACTCTAGACTGTGGGTGAAATATAGACAGGAATTTTATGTGCCACTTTACTTTTTTTTTAATTTTTGGCCTCTGGCAATAAAGACTCTTTTTTTCCTCAAGCATGTGATCAAAGATATATGGACATTTCAAAATGACTCACTGAGGTGAAAAATTTGCATGGACTTCTTATCTTAGTCTATATTATTTCTCTTGTTCCCAGTTCACTCTTCTGTGCTAAACAGTTTTAACTGGGCAATTCTGCATTGTCGGCTTGGTGGATGTAGGCATTGTTCAGCCAAGAGTTTTCCACCTGGCTACTGTGAGCAAAATCAACTGATAAATTTACTTTTTTAAATTGTATATCACCGGAGAGTTAGTTCTTGGACTACTGGGTTATGCCATACCTTCAGGCGAGTAGACACTGATAAATAGCAATGCTTTGACTCAGCCCTGCAAAAACCCCACCCACTGACAGTATTGCCTAATATTTTGCTAGTGGTAGATATATTCTCTCTATGTAGAGAGTTTTCTATATCTACACTAATTACTTCTTAACTACCCAATGTTGCTGAGCCTCAGTTCTCTGTAGCATTGGTAGTTTTTTTCGAATTTATTCTTATGGATATTTACATCCAAGTGGGGACAGTACCTAGACTCTGGGAAGAAGAGCAGGGGCAGCTTGTAAGCTGCATTAGCACTGGATCCAGTGTGCAGTGTTCACCTTCACAGGCAGTTGCAAAGTAGGAGTTATTTGGTGGGGTGCACTAAAAATCCAGGGGTGTGTTCAGCTGTGTCAGAGCTCAGTCTTTGAAGACCCTTAAAGTGGTTGTAAACCCCTTCATATACCCAGCAAAGTGACTGGCTTCAGGTGATACACAGAGATGAAACCAATCCTACTACATAAGTTGTACCTGTTTATCTGAATCTTGTCTTCCCTACATCTGTTCAAATTCAAGAATTTATAAAGCTGGTCTTAGCTATCAGAAAATGGGGTGAAGAGCTGACGTTACTTTGCAGAGCTCAGTGAGGAGAGCTGATTTAGGGCAGAGACCACACACTCTTCACACCACTGCCCTGTCACCTTTTTTATCCTGGTGTCAGGAAAATGTCAGAAGTGCCTCATTTCATGTCTGAGCTTTACAAACACTACAAAAAAACAAGGAAAGCCAGATGTGATGGTGAAATTGAGCCGTGCACAGCTCTGCATTGAAAACGGTGTCTGGTTAGCAGGGGTTTTCCCCCCAACCCCCTGTGGTGTGTTTTTTTTACTGTAGATACTGAAGTTAGGCAAGAAAGGCAGTTTCCCCACTTTGCATGTGCCAACTGGCCTGTGATGGCAGACTACCTTACATGCATTATCCCTAACACACACACACTCACACACTCACACTCTCACTCTCTCTGTACTGTCACTACTGTGCAACGATTTTCATGCTAGAGTTTGCCTGTTACCACAAAAGCTCTGCATTGGTGAGACCAGATATCTGCTGGGGTAGACCATTGACCTTCATGTCATCGGACACTGTGTGGCCACCCACTCCTTTTGATATATGGTGCTGTCAGTAAGCACACCCTAGTGGGCACTTTATTAGTGTGGATCTTTTACAAGCAGGTCTAGACCAGTAGGACTTAAAGCGCTATTAAACCTCAAAGCAAACATTGTATTATATTACAGCTTACCAATTCTTAGATGTGATGGCTGTATTTGTTTTCTTTTTTAGGCTAGCTTTCCTCTATTGTTATCTGGTGATCCAGCCAGCGAGTCTGCTGTTTTTTCCAGAAGCTCAGGATCTCCAGCAGAATATATCAGTTTACATGGATGACACAGACCATTTAACACTGGCAGGGGTGATTTAAAATTATCAGCTTTTTAATTATTTATGTAAAAACATCCCAAAAGGGAAAAGAAAAATTCTTGTAATGGATTATAAAGTGTGAGCTGGAATGTGTCTTCAATTTGTTATTGTATTTAAATCTGCTGGTACATTTAACTCCCTTCCCCCCCCCCCCCAGAGTGACAATGTTGCTGTGTCTTCTGTGCTCATTCCTCCAGAGTTGTTTCACTAATGCAGGAGGTGTGGTACAAGCCAGATCACCAGCTGAAAACGGGAAAAAAGCTAAAGAAAATAAAAGCCACCACATCTAATTATTGAAAGCTGCAATATATTATGTTTTTGGTTCAGTACCACTTCAACTCTCATTCTGCTGTTTTAAAGACAGTCTTCCCTTCACTAACACTATGGGGCACCAATGTAGCTCTAGTTCTGACGCAACATCTGGTGTCTCTATCTGGGGCTATGTCCTCGAGTACTTTTTGTGTAAAAGGAGGAGTTCTCGGCCACCTTCACCAAGGTGTTGGAGCAATTGGCAAATATCCTCAAGGATTTTCAGTGAAGGGACCATAAACAGTCTAGGTCTCACTCCCAACAAGAGTTATGTTGTGCTCCTGAAGATGTCCTATTGGACAAAATGTGTAGTTAACATCACTCGCTGCTGCCGATATAGGCGGTGACGTTTCTGTAAAGTTTATTGTTGGCTTTTGTATGTTTTTATTAATGCAGTTTTAATGAAAAAGCTTTTGCATATTACTGTATAAGAGCTTTTTTCCCCTCCTGTTTGGTGCGGCACAGTACTGCTTTATATTGGTGCTACTGGGTCTCCTTTGGAAGCAGACTGATGTTCAGAGAGCTGTGCATGGAGTGAGAGGTTTATCCAGGCCAGGCTGGTATATACATGCTGTTTGCCTCTGACTGGGGCTTTAAATCTGTTAGTATTTCGCTGCCAAGAACTCCATTCAACAGTTTGATGTTCTGTTGTGTTGTCTGAATGCTCCCAGAGGTACTGGGTACTTCTTTGCCTCATACTTGCTAGGTGAATCAGGCAAGTCATTACTTGGGGGTACAACCTGAAAGGATTGGTTCCTCCCTTTCTGAAACTTTTTAGTGCTTTGTGCTAAACATAACGTACATTTGCTAAGATTTACCAGCTGGGTGTGTAGACTTCGGCAGATGCCATCCTAGGTCAGAAAGTACTCTAGGGGGGCCTTTATAGGCCTTCTCAATTATTATTCTTTGTTTTAAAGAGCTGTTGTGGGCCTGTTATCCATTGTTTGTTGTTGCCTGCCCCTCATTGGATTTGCTTTTGGACATTCCAGAATTACTCATGTTTACTTGTAAAATTCCTTTTCTAGAGTAAATTACAAGACACAGGTCCCTCCCCTCTTGTCTCACTCAAATGTTGCTTGCTGATGAAACTGAGACAATACTGGGAGTTGGAGAGGCTATGCAGGGCTGAGGAAAAAATGTTTCTTCTTGCAAGTGTCCAAAATCCTGGAGATGGGGTATAATCCAGTATTCTATGTCCTGGGATGTCCTCCAAGAACAGTTGTACAGATAAGTAAAAAATCCTGTTTTTAATAAAGCTGGATAGTGCTGACAAGGCCATGCACAGAACAAATTACAACTAATTAAGTTCAGATAACTATAGATACTGTTTCCTATCTAAAGTAATATTTCCAATATTCTAGTATGTTGAGAAATATAGTTGGTTTGTTGTGTTTTCTTTCTCTGGTATTTGGACATTTGAAAAGGACTCTCACTTTAGAATTGACTGGAACTAGAGTCAGTTACCCCAATAACGCCTCTAAGTAATCCTATCTGTAAAGGCAAACCACTTTTACCACTCAAGCACATCACAATGTGCTGCTGTGTAGTGACATGAATGAAGTGTCACTTTGTACACTTCACATGAAGTTAACTGAAACAAAAAAAGCTATGTGGTGCAATAAACTGCTCCTTACCACATAGCTCTGCACCTCAAAATGCTGGTGCCACGTGAAACAACATCTCCGGTTTACTGTGCAGGCAGCAGTGTTTTGGGCCGCAGGCTGGTATGAACAGGCCCTAAAGCCTGATGAAGGGTCTAAGGAATCCTGAATAACGCAAGTTAGACAATAAAGGGTGCTGGGTCTTATTAGTTTGAACGCAGCAAATACCTCAGATTTCAGGTATTTTTAATGCTTTGACTGTCACAAGGATGAACACTGCTTAATTCTCCAAGCACAGAAGACTGTGCATTGGTTCTCCAGTGCGGAACTTGTTTACCGTTTTTGTTCTGATATTTACATGGTAAAGCACAAAATGCCTTTTCCGTGGTTTTACATAACTTTACAATATGGTATGCAGACTTCTACCAGTTGAAGTCTTGCCAGCACCATGACTATCCTGACCCTTACTGCATGAAGTATACACCCCTGGCTCATAGTTGGCGGGGGTGCTAAGGGTCCTGTCAGGACAACAGTGCTTTTTGTCTCTCAAGCAGGTTGCAGTTTTGTATATTTTTCACTTCTGTATTTGCCTACTAGTAACTGTAAAGAGTCAACAGAGTATGTGAAATGTACAAAAATCAGTTATTCTACATATATTTTGCACTCCAGGGGTTTGATGCTGTTTCCTTGAATGGACACATTTCCATATTTTAGTAAATGCCATTGGCTTATTATGGGGCAAATCTAAGTGTCATCCACAAAAACAATATTGCTGCATATTCTTCCTCCATCCTGCGATGTGAAAGGTCACAATTGCCAGTGCGGTTGGCAAATATAAGAGCAATAACCCACACGAGCAATATTGCTTGCTGACCGTTACCCTGCATTCTCTTGCATGTACAGCCAGCCCTCCCTCAACCCCATTTGTACAGTGCTGTATAGTTACATGTAGCAGTCTAGGGAAAAAAGTTAAGCTTTTTATATAATTTTTTTTTTTTTCAAAGTCACATTTTTCCCTTCACATGCAAAACAAGTATTAGTCTACACCAACCTGTACTTATTAACAATCTATTACGTTAACAATAAATGTAGAATTGGGAAGATGTTGGAATACGTGTATCAAAATGTTCATTTGCAACCTCACCCACATTTCTCTGTCAACATTAAATGGTCTACCCATTTTATTTTAATGATGAAAGGTTTTGTGGAATCTGTAATGTATGTATTCTTACTAAAGGGTTAATAGTTTCTTATACAATCTAGGAGCACAGGAGCATCTGCCTCAAGTAAGTAGGAAATAGATTTTTTTTTTGGTTGCCTGCTTAGATTAGTTGATTTTTTGTTTTCCTGTTGTCTTCAACAGTTTGTTTTTAACAAGGACATGTATCCAGTGGTTATTTGAACCACAAAATTCATTGTATTGCCTACCTTGGTAGTTTATTTTTTAGTTATTAACTACTTGCCCTCCTGAGCATTTACCCTCCTTCCTGACCAGGCCTTTTTTTGCTATTCGGCGCTGCACTATTTCAACTGGTACTTGCGCGGTCATGCAATGCTGTACCCAAATGAAATGTATGCCCTTTTTTTCACACAGAGAGCCTTCTTTTGGTGGTATTTGATTATCTGTGCTCTTTTACTTTTTTGCGCTATAAACAAAAAAAGCTAAAATTTTGAAAGACCCTGATATTTTTTTTATTTAGAGAGAGAGAGAGTAAACTCAAAGGTGGCCATAAATTTAGGCCAAAATGTCTTCTGCTACGTTTATGGTAAAAAAAAAAATACCAATAAGTGTATATGGATTGCTTTGTGTGAAAGTCATATTGTCTACAAACTATGGTATAGATACTACAATTTACACCATTTTTGCTATACAGTGCTGCGCTCGTTTAACTGACAATTGCGCAGTCATGCAATACTGTACATAAATGAAATGTATGTCCTTTTTTTCACACAAATAGAGCTTTATTTCGGTGTTATTTGATCACGTGTGCGCTTTTTATTTTTCACACTGTAAACGAAAAAAGAC
Source organism: Staurois parvus (assembly GCF_062004578.1). Taxonomy (NCBI): domain Eukaryota; kingdom Metazoa; phylum Chordata; class Amphibia; order Anura; family Ranidae; genus Staurois; species Staurois parvus. The sequence goes on from NW_028317844.1 coordinate 17,195,103, forward strand.
AGAAAATTAAAAAAAAGATGTTTTCTCATTTCTGTCATAAAAAATATTCAAAAAACCCAAATTGCATCATAAATTCAGGCGAAAATGTATTCTGCTACATGTTTTTCGTAAAAAAAAAATGCCAATTAGTATATATTGATTGCATTGTGTGAAAGTTGTAGCATCTACAAACTATGGTATAGATCAGGGGTGGGCAACTGTGGCCCTCCAGCTGTTGGTGAACTACAAGTCCCATCATGCCTCTGGGAGTCATGCTTGTAACTGTCAGTTTTGCAATGCCTCATGGGACTTGTAGTTCTACAACAGCTGGAGGGCCACAGTTGCCCACCCATTGTATAGATAATGGAATTTACACAGCTTTTACTTTCTGACTGCCTATCACATTTCTTGAGGTGCTAAAATACCAGGTCAGTACAAACGCCCCCAAATGACCCCTTTTTAGAAAGTAGACACACTAAGCTATTTGCTGAGAGGCATATTGAGTCCATGGAAGATTTATTTTTTTCCACAAGTTTTTGGAAAATGTCACTTAAATGATATATTGCTCACAAAAGCCATGGGTATATGTGGAATTACACCCCAAAATACTTTCTGCTACTTCTTCCAAGTATGGGGATACCACATGTGAGACTTTTTGGGAGCCTAGCCGCATACAGGAGCCTGAAATCCAATGACCACTTTGAAAGCCTGAAGGTGTGTAACTTCCTCATTTCACTTCCTCACTACCTTATCACAGTTTTGGAGGCCTTGAAATGCCAGGATAGCACCAAATGACCCCTTTTTGGAAAGTAGACACCCCAAGGAATTTTTAAAAAGAGGAATTGTGAGTATTTTGAAGATCTCAAGTCTTGAAATCTAAAAAAGAAAAGAAAAAATGTTTTTGTTTTCTTTCATTTTCCAAAAAAGTTTGGCAACAAATGAGATCAGCAAAATACTCACAATGCTTCTTATCAAATTCCTTGGGGTGTCTACTTTCCAAAAAGGGGTCATGGGGGGGGGGGGGATTGGTGCTATCCTGGCACTTCAGGGCCTCCAAAACTGTGAAAGGTAGTCAGAAAGTATAATGAGGAAATAAAGCCCTTTTAAAAGCCTGAAGGTGCTTATTGGATTTTGGGATCCTGTACTTGGCTAGACTGCCAAAACGTTTCACATGTGGTACCCCCATACTCTGGAGAAGTAGCAGAATGTATTTTGGGGAGTAATTCCACATATACCCATGGCATGTGTGAGCATTAGAAGTTTATGCTACACATCACTCACTCTTCTAACCACCTGAAAACCAAGCCTTTTCTGACACTTTGTTCACATGAACAAAATCTGTATTTTTTGCTAGGAAATTACTTTGAACCCCGCGACATATATATTTTTTTAAAACAGACACCCTAGTGAATAAAATTGTGGGTGCTGCAATTTTTTATGACACTTAGTACTCGTGCAGCGTTTTTCTAACTCAAATGCACTTTTTTTTTTTTTTTTTTTACTTTTAATGCACAAAAACACAATAGATTGACCAATTTATTTGGTAAAATACAAAAGATGATGGTATGCCGAGTAAATGGATGCCAGAAAATTACTTTAAAACTGCGCATGCCCTGTGCAATGGCATACATTTTTAATATCCATAGGCAACGCTTTAAAAGACTTTACATGTACCACTTTAGATTTACAGAGCTCTAGTTCTAGAATTACTGCCCTTGATCTGACATTCGCGGCGATACCTCACATGCACGGTGCAACTGCTGTTTACATACTGGCACAAGGTCAACACTCATGCACACAGGTGCACGTGTGGGGGGGCGAGGTTGCTTTTTTTTTTTCCCCCCCAATTTTCAAATGGCGCTGTGTATATCCTGCAAAACTAAAAGTGATGAAATGCTTGTAGCTTCAGATTTCTTAACTATAGAGATGATTGGCTTCATTCCGGTCTCCAATCAGCTCTATGGTCAGCTGGCAGAAACACCCGCTGCATGCTTGGGTTCCCCCGATGGCAAGGGACTGCTCGAGAAGACCGTGGAAGGAGCTGGGGAGGGGGGGCATCTTCTCCTGCTTCTTGTTAAAGCAATCCTGCAGCTACTGTAATTAGCCACTAGGATTGCTTTGACATGAAAGCCGATCGCCTGCTCAAAGAAACGATACCAGGTGGTTTTTTTTTTTGTTTTTTTTATGCAGCCTGTGGGCTGAATGAAAAAATAGAGAAAAAAAATCTCTGCCAGAAAAAGTGTATGGTATGCCCACCATTAGAATATACCTCCCTACATCCACCCACTTCTAATGGTGGGCACACATGAAATGTGCCAAAAAAAATATAAAATATGTATGCCGAAGCATAGGGGCCATCCACTCACTGGCCACCCCCAGGCCCCCATGCTTCGGCATTGTCACGAGTTCACCCACAGGCCACGCCCACAGCAACTAGCTAATCGAGGCGTGCACTTGAGGCCATGACTTGGGGTAAGAGAGAATAAGGGGGACTTAACTTTGAATATATAAGACCAGCCGTGATATACTTTCACAGCCCGCACTACCCCTTGGCCACCACTGGAGGGAGACTCCACTCCAATCCAGATGGCTGACCACACACTGGCAGATACAAATCTTACATACAATCTGATGCACTAACTAGGGTTGAGGAGTAGCCTAGCAATCACACACCCTTCTACTATCCCTCCAGCTATCCTACAAGCCAGAACACCGGTTTTAATCACTCTTCTACTGTCCACACACCCCCCCACCAGACACACCACAAACGGTAGCTTGCCACCACCTACAGTTTATCCGCTGAATGGTCTGCTGGGACACCCCACACACACAGATCTCCGTCTGGCAGATCTGTTACCTTTACAATCTGCCAACACGCAGTACAATTGCATACAGATTGGCGATGAGCTTGGCCGAGCATTTAAAGGCACTAAAATACAATCTAATCTCTCCGCAGATATGAGCCCATGCTTAAATACCCAGAAGTCACTTATTAATTTTAAGATTTAATATCTCGAAAGTGGGCAGTGCATAAAATATGTACAAAATATAAAAAGTTACAGAAAATACAAAAAATACAAGACACACATAGACTATTCACTATAAAATAAAAGGGAATAAAAAACAGAAATAAAACTTTTACCAAGATTTACCCTGCGACTGGAGCAAGTCAGAAAAAGTCACTAATCCGTTAGTTGATCGAACCAGCTCCATACGAATTACAATGTCCAAATGTCAGGGTCCTCAATTTATGGGAATATGGACATAGGCGGGACATTAGTCCTTGGCCAATTGACTCTGGGGGGTGTTCCTGTACCCACCCACAGGATGTTCTGGGTGCTGAAATGCCCAAAGTCAATTGGACCAAGACCGGTTTGAATCACCAAGTCGTGGATTGAATTTTCAACACCAGCGCATCAGTCCGATCGCGACAGTACCAATCACTGTTCCGCTATTGCACTCCAGCGTCGCATAACCATTTCCTGCATTTTCCTGGCATTCTACATAGGTCACAAATATAGTTTTTATATGCCGATGTAGCCTACAGAGTGCCCCATCAGAAGGAAGTATTTTCAGCCATCTGCAACTAATATTTTAGCTTTTATGAGGGATGAAACATACTTCTGTGATCTATATATATATACTTTTAGAGCTCCCTAGACAGCTCGGAGCCCCCCTGGTGTCATGAAGCCGAAACGTCTGCGTTTCTCTTTTAAGCTTCCGGAAGATGGCTAAGTCTGATTACATATAGTTGACAAAATCTTATTAGCACCCAGGTGCCACTTCCAGAGGAAGCTAGGTCCCTTCAGATGCTAATTGGTGATCATCTGTCTCTGAATACCTTATTTCTTTAATGACAAGGAATTAACTAAATTTACAATTACATATTGCTACAGGTCACATTTCAGCTACTCAAATCTGTACATTTATGTCACAGGCATATATACTTTTATTTTTAATAACTGCAGATGAAAAATATCCAACAGTGCTGCTCACACTGACTTATGTATATTCTGAGAGCAAGTTCCTGTTGCTGTCAGAATAAACAGGTCGGTGCTGTAGCTGAATGGCATTCCTGCAAAGAAAACCGCAATGGTTAACAGTAAAATTGTAACAGTAGAACAGTAACAACAATGACAAAAAAAAAGCTAACTGTTTTTGGTTTTTAACTTTTTTTGGGGATTTGTACTTTTTATTCTTTGGGGTTTTACTTTTTTTTTTAAACTTTAACTTTTTAGAGCAGATTGTAGGTTCTCTCCAAATGCAATAGCCAGTTTCCTGACTACCTAACATCTTTCGAGACCCTGTGTAAATATGTTCCCTGAACTGTGCCATGCTGTACCCTATACTAATACTCCACTAGTATATGGAAGTGACGGGAGCAGTCCTTGATGCAGAGACCAGGTTGGCCAGGACAGGAGGGACAAAAAAAGCGGGTGTCACGCCTAATTCCATGTCTGCTACAGACACAACCTCTTTTTTTGTGGTTTCCTTTGGGTTACCAGGAATTGAAGCAGGCAAATGTCTCTCATGCAGCCAGCTAACTGGCTGGGTTGGGGGTTTGGGCCACAGCACTTTCTGGATACAAAAGAGCCGTGATGAATTTTAGGAAGGATCCACTTCGTCCAGTTGCTTTGTAATGCACAAAAGCATTATGTAGAGACAATTGAAATAAACAGACCCTTTTTTGTACCAGCATCTGGCTTTTCAAGAAACGAAGTATGGCTTCATCATCTGGTTGTTAAGTCCACCCCTCCCATGTTACGGTTACAGTCGTGGATACAGAGGGGCTTCTCAACAAAACCAGCTGCCGTGGAAATTTGGATGGTCGTATCTGCGTGAATGGAAGCCAGGATAAAAACATCCCGTTTGTCCTTCCACTTCACTGCGAGCAATTTCTCAAGCAGGCTTTTTCCCGCTTTCTAAGATGAGTATTTAAAAGCCATTGGGGGAAGCCCTGACGATTAGGTCGCACAGTGCCACATGCGCCACTTCCAAGATTATTCAAATGTCTAAATAGTGGCAAGCTTGAATAAAAATTGTCCACGTAGAAGTGGTACCCCATATGGTAAAAGGACGATACCAAGTCCCAAACTATCTTGCCACTGCTCCCCATGTAGTCTGGGAATCTGGGGGCCTCCACGTGACTATCTTTTCCCACGTAAATCCGAAACTTATATGTATAGCCTGTTACCCTCAAATTTTGGGTTAAGGTGATTTACGAGGAGCTGAATTTTGTGGAGCCGGTCAAATTCAGGGTCACCCCAAAGGCGACAGAGTGTGTTGTTGGAATGCATTAAGCGCATTATACTCTCATATCTACGCTTGGCCATGGCAGCAAGAACACGGGCATATGATGGACCAATACAACCGCAATTCATTTTTTTTTTAGTAATGCTCATGTTGAGGGTTAGGCCCAAAAAAACTTTAAATTCGGAAACCGAAATGGGTTTCCATGCGAAAGGTTTGAATTTGGGTTAGCGGCGATAAACTGTTGTGCATATAAATTGCTTTGATCCACAATCAATGCATACAGATCTTCTGTGAAATACAGCTCCAAAAAATTAAGGGGAGTATATTAAATTTGCTGTTTCCATCTGAATTCTGGGTTGGTCCCGCAAAAACCACAGCAGCACTAATCACATATATATGTGATTTTGCGCACCCATGCCGCCCTGTAGCAGTATTTCTACTAAAGGGCGGCGCAGAAGCGGTTAACTGACTCTTGCCCATTTATACTTTGTATAAGCAGAAGTATAATTTAAGCATACATTATACCTTTGCCATTTTCACCTGTGGTCTCAGTTTTTTCCATAACAAGTTTTCAGGGGCATGTTTGACAGAATGCAAATAGCTATGCCTATTATCCAGTGCATTCTTATAAATAAAACCTCAGAAATTGGAAAGTACACCCACCTAACTGCAGTATAATTGCTGCTGTTCTTGAATCTGTGACAAGCTTCTACATTTTGCACTTGCAGGAAATCCTCTTGAATTTAATGCAGATCATACAGTTATACCTAAACAACTGCAAGCAGCTTAAGATAACAATGTTTAAAGAAAAAAAACACACCATTGTGTAATCTTGGCTGCATTTAAGTATTTAAATGTGTTGGCAAGTTGATGTTGTTTCTTCTATTGGCCCTTGCATACATTTTCATTTTGGTGGTTGTTCACAGCCCATTTTGTGCTGCTCCCCTCTCTCCACAATTTCCAGACCTCACCTGCTTCCTGTTTGGCCTGAAGTGAGTTTGTCTAAAAGTCCAATGGTGTTTAGTAAAACCTGAAGGGATAGGGGGCAAAAGAAGAGCAAAACTGTGACAGAATGGGCTGACCAGTTGTCACAAGACTCTGGAAGTCATCAAGAGTCCGGTCCATCCTTGTCCTTCTCCCAGGCCTTGCAAATACTGAAAGCACAAACTGGCCTTGTTCCAAATGTTTTTCAACACCCTTGAGTGAGATTGAAAAATATGGAATGGAACCAAATCAACCATAGCCACCTATCCGGTTAAGACTATTAAGAGAAAAAAGAAAATAGACAATAATGTGAATTTTATAGCTCTCATTTGGTTGGTTCTGCATTTTTACCAGTAAAAAAAAAATGGTTATCTATGAAATTCAGAATTTTTTTTAAGAAGGGCAGTGTGTCTCAATAAGGGAAATATTATAGTATTTTCCTCTTTGTATCAGATTTGGTGTGTAGCTTCACTATCAAATATAATGCCTATTAGAGCAAGCTGATTTGAGACAAAGCTTTTAATTGGCCAGACAGAACTGTTGCAACAAGGGAAAAGCACACCTGCCCCTGTGCCTTGATTTTCTTCATATCATTGCTAATTAGGTGTCATAGCACTTCTAAGCCACCTTTTATCATAAACTTCACATGAAATAAAGACACCACATTATTCTACCTTTTGAATATTACACTCCGTATAAAGACAGAATTGCAGCATGCCATCACAAAGTATCGATGAGGGCGGGTGATTGTCTTTTTATTGAAAAATGTGATGATACTCCACCTGTGCTGTCATTTGATACCCAACAATTAGACCAAATGTTATGCACTCATGCTTTTTTTTTAGTTAAGTCTCCTCCAGCCAAGTGTAAAAAATACTCTGTTTTAAACAAGAACAAGAGGCAAGTTTGTTTTTTATTTTGTTCCCATAGCCACAAACATGACTGGCCCATTTTTTTTTTGTCCACGCATTAAAATATTTAGTTTAAAGCTAAAGTTTACCTAAAAAAAAAAATCCTACAGCTTTAGTCACATAGCTTACCTATTAATAAAGTAGATCCCACATTGTGCAGGCATTTGGATCTTGGAGACATCTTTACTGCAGGGATGCCTGTCCTTCTATCTGATCTTCCACCACTGCAGGAGTTAACAGTTTTTTGGGTTTTCAAGCAGAACAGCAGTACAGATGGTCCAACAGGGACACGCCCCTCCTTCCTCTGCCATCAAAAAGTTATTACACTGCTTATAATCCAATCTGTGAATGGGGGGGAGAATCCTGTGACACTTCTTCGTACAGATTGTGCTACAAGCAGTATAATTTTCTCAATGAAGGAAGAGATGTGTCCTTGTGTTACCATCTAGAATCTCTCACACAAAGTGCTCATGAACCTTTTTGAAAAGTACACCGTATACAAAGTCCAATATTTAGAACCATAAACAAAAAAAAAAAAAATCCAAATTATACAAAAAAATATTAAAATGTCCTAAAAGTCCATGCATATAAGGGTACATTGATCAGCAATACAGGTAGAGAAAACATTGCAATTAAATTGTGGGCACAAGAAAGATGTCCAAGCAACGTCATAATTCTCGATGTTTCATAAAACTTAGTTCACTCATCAGGAGACACTGTTGCTGATTAAATATACACCGTCTGATCAAAATAAAAGATATACAAAGAAGTATTCAGTTCAACACCAGGTGCAGTGGCAAACATCCCATCAGTCTTGCCTGATACATCCTTTGATTCTAAAAATCCAAGGATCCAGGTAGAAAATTGTCTGTCGAACATGGCCTGCATCCAGTCAGATGCAGGCACAGTTTGGGTTTTCTTGCAGAATACAATAGCTGCAGCAAGAGATTTGTCAATTTGCACTGTTTAGTGTGGATGGAGCGATCTGTTAAATACATTTCCTTCAGCCTGAAATCTGTAGGTTTATAGCCAGCTATACGTGTTTAACAGCTGAGGTACTTGCACCTCATATAAAATATGGTAGTGGATTAAAGTGACACTAAACTCACATTTTTAAAAAAAATAAATGCAATATGTCTATAAATATAAGCAGAATGTACCTTTTTTTTATCTCTATGGAAGAAAAAAATTAGTATGTGGAATTTTTAAGGTGCATTCATTCCTACATCAGGAATAAATATGGACAAAAAACAGTTTAAAATTCACAAATTTTATTAAATGACATATTTTGTTAAAAAGTGTATAATCCTAACAAAAGTAATGTCAAGGTGGCTATTCTCTTTTTAAGCACCCTATGCATCCTACCCATACCATTATGATATATAGGTATTAAAGCAGTAGTAAACCACAAAAAAAACAATTTTCTCCCTGCAAGGTAAGGAGCATATTGCGCTACTATACTTGCACATTATGAAATACTTGCCTTTAAAACAAAGCCCTCCAGCGGCTCGCTGTTACCACTGACGGCTTCGATCTCCACCTGATCTTCCTTCTGAGCATATGACCAGAAATAACACTGCACGCTCCACACTAGTAACGTTGAGGTGCATCAATGGAGAGCATGCACAGAACAACAGGAAAAAAGCCAGAAAACAATTGTAAGAGAGCTTTAATTTTTAAAAAATTTACCCTTGGTTTTTGTTCTGTTAACAGTTGTAAAGTTTTGAATTTCCTACTACTTTTTGCTGGCTCCAAAGGACACAAACAGATGATGAATCTACTGAGAGAGTATCCTGGATATGAGAGAGATCCTTATAAAGCTTGTGGCTTGTGTTCAGTAGCTCTCCACAAAACAGAGGCCCCTCAAAATACTGAAGGCACCTTATTTAAGAAGTCTGTATGCATATTGACCAATCAGGGCGCCAAACAAAAATTCCTAGAGTTCAAAGTGATATTCTATTGATTCCACAAATCACAGCACGGGAAGAAAGCACTAAATAGTCAACTTGTTTTGGGGGCTCAGCATGTCCCCTTCATCAGGGCTCTAAAAGCTCTAAAGCCAGAATGTGCTATATCTGTAGCAGTGCAGCATGCTGACAGCTGTGTGCAATAAAGAGTTAAATTGCTTATTTTGTGCTCAATCTGCTTTGAGATGCTTCTTGGATCTTTCAGAATTCATTGAAGGTGAAGTTGACCCCATCTGCTTTAGCTGCATTTACATTCCTATAGACTTGTATGGGGAGAGAAGCAAACTGTCTAAATGCTGTTTCCTGCAGATGCTGATCCAGCAACACTCCTTCAGGTTGAATGACACCCAGCATCTTTAGATGCACTTCTTGGGAGGTTGGGGCATCAAGGCCCTGCACCCACCCTAGATTCTCAAAAGAATCATTACCTGGTACTAAATAGGAGTTGGCCAGATGATCAAATCAATCACACCCGAGGAAAAAGAAATTGTATTGAAAGAAGGGTGTTTTGGGGGGCAGGGTAATAACTTGGATTTGGGCTTTAAAGCCTCATTCTTGGTTTCTTGTGACTTTAATAGTTCATTTGGACAAACCTGTTCCAAATTATTTGCTTCACTAACAGATGCACCTGCTAGGAGCACTGTATAAATGGCATTTATAAATGTGTTCCAGCAGTGGTATGGTTGAGGTCCTGTTCCTGAAACAAAATTAAGCTGGGATGAGCTATGCTCTGCCATTCACATCAAGCATTGTATTTCATCAACGAATACAAGGCTTCCTCTAATTGGCTAAGGTGGAGATTGTGACATCTGCCCACCTCTCCATTTCATCCAATCAGGGAAAGTCCTGTATTCCGTGATGAAATACAATGCTTCCTGGAATGGCTGAGCAGAGTCCAGCCTGGCTCTTTTGTTCCAGGAATGTGACAGGAATACCCAATCGCACTGCCAGGATACAACTCCTGTATACTGTGTAGCTACATACAGGTTTATAGAGTGCTCCCAGCAGGTGCATCTATTAATGAAGAAAATATTTGTTTGGATCAACTTAGTCACAAGTAACCTGGTGTTGGGTTTTAACACCTTTCTGCCTGGCCTATAGCAGATTGATGGCCGAGTGGAACACTCCTCCTTCTGAGTGGACATAATATGATGTCCTGTCAGAAGGTGCCACTCACGTGGCTGCGGGAGAGATCACTATAATGGCCAGCTGCCAGTGTTATGTGACCACTGTGACCAATCGCAGCAGATCACATGACAATTGTATAGCATGGATGGCTTCCTTTCATGCCATCCATTATATACAATTGTGGTAGCTGTGATTGGTAACAGCGGTCACATGGTACAGACAGGGCCATCAGTCCATCTGTATCATGTGATGAGCTTTGCCCAATCACAGTTAATCACAAAAGACTGAATTAGTTTAAGTCAGTAACAATGGTTGCTAATATCAATGAGATATATTGGTATTCGCAATCAAAATGTGTAAAAATAAAAAAAATTTAAAAAAAAACTTGATCACTTGACCAGAGTAGTACAATGTTGCATTGTATTTTTCTGGTCATAGTGTGTTAAGAAAAATAGAAAATAAAATAAAAATGTTATACTTTTTACATACTGTCACTATTCCAGTGTCCCTGATCATGCTACACAAGTTATATAATAACACTGGACTGATGACAATATGTAAAAAAAAAAAAAAAAAAAAAATTAATTTTTCAAGAAATTACAGCTTTAAAAAACTCTCACCATGCCTCTTACTAAATACCTTGAACTGGTTTCCAAAAAAATTGGTCATTTGGGGGTATTTGTACTGTCCTGGCGTTTTTCAGGCCTCTAGAAATGAGATTGAATGTCGGTACATCAGGATTGATAGATTATCAGATACATAGTATGGTTTGTGGACTCTAACTTTCCTACAGACTAAATAATGTGCACTAATTTTGGGTATTTCTAACATATAAATGTAGCAGAATACATTTTGACCTAAATTTATGAAGAAACGTTATTTGCAAAATTTTATAACCGAAACTAAGAAAACATTTTTTTTAATTTCTTTTTTGTTTAGCAGAAAAAAAAAAAACTCGGCGATTTAATAAATACCACCAAAAAGCACTATTTGTGTGAAAAAAAGATACATTTTTTATGGGTGCAGTGTTTCATGACTGCGTGATCGTCATTCAAATTGCGACAACACTGAAAGCTGAAAACCGGCCTGTGCTGGAAGGGGGTAAAAATGCCCGATATTGAAGAGGTTAAAGTACAACTAAAGGCAAAACACTTTTTTTTCTTTTTACATTTTGGATAAAGTGGAGATAGATCAGAACGCCTATTAGATTTTTATTGCTGTCTATGCCCATTAGGGAAATTCACCCTCTCTATTTGTTTTGTTTAACATTATCAGTGAAAGTAAAGGAAGGTAAATCTTCCCAATTGGACACGGATGGCAAAAATTAAACTGACAGGACCAAAATGAATAATTCTACTTTAGAGGATGGGTTAGCACAAGTGTCCCCTTGATTTGCTGCTACTCCTTGGGCAGGTCCCAGACCAGTCTGTATTGAGCATTTTTTTTATCTGTTGTGCAATATATCATTATTTTAAATGACTTCAAGTCGGATACTCTATTGGTATAATATCTGTAAGTAAAGATTTGTGTGTGTTTAGGGCATTTGGTTAAATGTGAACTAAACCTATGCTAGGTAGCGACCTAACATCATAACACCATACCTGCCGCAGCTTTCCAGTTCCTCATTCTGCTCTGTTATTTGTATCCAGGCTTTGACTTTACAAGGTTGTTCGTACAATTTAATAAAAGTAATGTAATAATTTTAATATACGCACAGAATTGGGTTGACCAAAAGATAAATGGAAACAACAATGATGGCGCGTTCCCCCAGATTGTTTTTAATAAGCATGTTATTTAGTTCATCAGCCTACCGCAGTAATGCTTTGAATCTGGCTCTGCCAGACAAATTTGTTAATGCCTTTTTCCCCTCCCCCCTTTTCAGGGAACATTGATTCCCTGCAGACATATCTCTATTAAACCTCTAGAAAGTCACAACTTCCAAATTAGATTAAGTAGCGAGCACGGTACTAGAGGAATCAAAGAAAATTGAGTGTATTATTGAATTCATGCCACATTGTCTGCAGAAGGGAGATGCTTTGTATGGCTGCAACGTTTGTCCTTACTATACTAACAAAGATGTGGCCACAGTCATGTAATATCATTTTGTAAAACGCATTAGGAAATCTTGCGTACGTCCTGTTGAAGGAGATACAGTAATCTGTGTTTCCTTGCTTTAGGAATGTAGGGATACCGCTTATCCTTGGAACAATCATTTTATAACTCTTTATGTAATTGTTGGACTATTTGCTTTATAGGTCCTATATGGTGGGGGGGGGGGGGTGGAGGAGTAATTAACATTGCAGATGATGTGTGAAAGACTTGAACATATTTTATACTTGTCAAAGTTTACCTGAAGCTGGTTATACACTTCCTTTTCAAAATAAATGTTATTTTGAGATTTGCTATTTTTCAGACTTAGTAAAACCCCCTTCCCATGAAAACATTTTTAACATGTATGCATGGTGCAGTTTATACATTTCCATGCAATTCTGTGTCATCCACATTTTATTAAAGCACATTAAAAATTCAGCTTGTTGGACTTTCAAAAAACATGCTTGATGAAAATGCTGAAATTAAAACCATGTTCTGGAATATTATGTTTGAGGGCAACCAAGCAACAGCTAAGGGTGGGCACATGAATGAAAAGCTGGTTGTTGTGATGTTCTTTAACATGTTCTATATTCTATTTGTTTTCCTCTCTTTTAGAAATTAGGCCTCACATGTACAGTCTAATAATGGGTAGGATATTGGCATTGCTTGCATAAATCGGGCAGTGTAGGGGTTAACTATCTGATGAGAATTAATGTGCACAATGGAAGGATCCTTTCAGAGCACTTGTCCTGATACTCAGCATTGTAAAAGTCAGATAGAAATGTTGTGACAAGTAACTTGGTGACAAGTAAATCTCTCATCACTTGAGATGTCAGATCTGCTTATCTAAGTAGCATTTTTAGTGCAGGCCATGAGCAAAACGGGGGGAAAGTGCAATTTGCTGGTTTAAAGTATCCAACTTTTATATTCAATTCCTCTCCTTAACAGCTGAAGTTAAGTACGTGATGCTTTATTGCATGTCGCTGTGCATACAATTTAAGAGCTTAATATATGAATTTTGGACTTTTATTAAAAATGAACAGGAATATCTTGAAGTGCTCCTTTTAATTATTTGTGATTTGGTATGTTTGTTTTTCAGGGGATACTGGGTAGATGCATATAAACAAGAAAATAAAGTATCTGGTTTGTTTTTGAAATGTATTGGGATTTTGTGCTCTTTTGCAGAAGCATTCACAGTCGCGCAGCCCAAGGACATGGGAATGCAGGCATCCAAGCACAGACATTGTTGGTGGCAAAAGAGCGCCATCTAGCTGTCGCTGCTGCTCTCTGGAGAAATTTCTTCCCATTCTTGAAGAGCCTGAGACTTTCTCAAACACCTCCCTCCCAGCTAGCTGACACGGCAGCAGGTCTGTGCTCTTCTCCCCTCTTTTAGATCTTTTATATCTCCTGTCCTATTTTGCAGTTAATTTTATTATAAAGATAATTGAATGCATTTTATTAATTTCTCCTAAATATCTATTTTCGTATAGCTTGGTGTTTACAGCCTTTTTTTTTTTTTTCTTTCTTTCTTTCAGGCTACACACTTCTGGCTTTGGACATACCTAGCAGTGCGCCACTTGAGCTTCAACCTCAGCCCTTTGTGTCAATGATGCAGTTATATGGATGGGATGACATGGTCACTCCCCAGCTGGTGTGCCGCTATCTGAGCCATCTAATTGCAAACAGGTAAGATAACTTTCATGGAATTATAATGAGATGTAATACTTGTGTGAAGGTCAAGTTCTTCTGTTTAGTGCAATGAAGTATTGGTAAAAGTTTTCTGTACCAAGTGAAGCTGCGTACACACTTTTTTTTTTTTTTTTTTTCTCAACCCAGTGGACTGAAAGGGGGGAAAAAAAGATCACAGATTGCTGTACCAACACAAGTGATTTTGGTGCAGCAATCTCCACCGCTGTGCTATTGTATTCTGGCCCACCCCCTCCAGAACACACTGATCAGTGCTTGCAGCAATTGGCTGCAACTGCTAATCTGAGGCAGGTCGGATGCTGGTTCTCCAGCATTCCTGTTCAACTTTAGAACAGACAGCTGTACACAGGAGCTGAAGATTTCAGGGTGATATCTGGCCCGTGTGTACAAGGCTTTACACAGAGCTGTAAGATGGCACACATTTGCTAGTGCAAATTTTAGGAGTTCTGTCACCATAAGTGCCACAAACTGTGCTTTGTTAAAAGTTGGGAAACTAATTGCATTTGATTTCAGACAGTTGGTAAAGCTCCATGGGATGTATAACCAAGCTCAGCTTTATCGTAAAAAAAAATGTTTTATATATTGTAAGGTAGCCACTAGTTAGGAGTTACCTGGTGTCATCACACGGCACAACAGAGCTGTCCTTTATTAGTCACAAACAAGTATGCTATTTCCTGTTGAAACGAGGATACCTTCTCTTCACATGTCCAAATCACAATTCACCTGAATCATAGAGAATACAGTAGGCTCAATGTCACGGTGATTGTTTAGAGGACAGGCAAATTTTTTCATCTTCCATTTAAACATCTAGGGCCACATTTTCTGTCAAGTAGCAAAAAGAAACTCATTTGTTGTGATGAGGTCACTCTGTATCTGTATGTTATTTATAACACCAGGACCATTTCTTTGGTCATGAAGGACCAATGGCTCAAGGTTTTTCATCTTTAGGTTTTCAGCATTGCCCTTTTTATTTCAGTTTGTATATTTTGAGAAATATTTGACAAAATAAATGACATGATCGAATTTAAAAGCACATTAATGATAACCTAAGGTTACAACTACGTTGAACAGTCTGTAGTGCACATGCCAACAGCTGCAGTCTGTATAGAGGTACCTCCCTACATTATATATAGATATATATATTCTGCATTATTGGCCTGCGCTGTATGTGGGGGCTGTAGTTGGCATCTATAGAGGCCTGTGTAGATGGTTTGTTTGCTTCAGGCAGGTTTTGTATGCCCAGACAAGTCAATGGGAATGCAAAATCCGCTTGCAGTAGCCCAAATGCAGTTAGGGTCAACTGCAGATCAAATGCACTTGTCTGAATGATCTCAGAAACATTTCAAACTGATGCCATCCACACAAACCCAAATCTGATCGACAAAGGCCATAAAAGACACAGATAAAGTACATGTGTGTATGGTCTCTTTGTTAACTCGCACAAGTTATTCTATTTGCATACAAGGTTTAGTAATTGAATTTATTGCTGAAGGAAGCAAACTGGTTTATACATCTGTTGTGAACTACAAATTCAAGCATGTCTAACCAGACAGATGCTGGCAAGATGTGCTGTGAGATCAACTTCCACAACAGCTGCAAGGCCACACATTAAACACTGCTGCTGTAATGTGTGCTAACGCGGTGACAGCTTTGAAAGATTGCGCATTCAGCCATTTATATCATCACAGCTAGGAGAAATTAAACTTCTGTAATGCTCATTAAGCAATTATTTAGCCTCTAAAGATAGCTGTGTAATTAGGTCCCTGAAAGTGAATGTGCTAGTCAGACACAATCAGGTCTGTTTAACAGCACAGTTTAAGGTGCAGAGATATGCAAGAACTCCTAGAAACCAATCATATTTCATCAATTCGAGGCTATGAAAGATGATTCCAGATTGGATACTGCACACCGTTATTTGCCCTGTTTATATAAAAGTCACTGTCTAATAGTGGTGTTTTATGTCACATTCTAGCGGTGTGAAGTTTAAGTAACATTGAAAAGCTTTTTAACTACATTTTATTCCCTAGAACATTAACTGAGGCTCTCAATGGCATTGGAAATGCAGCTTATCAGGCCCTGTCAATCAGAACATGGAGTCGATGTGTTTTGCAGATGTATGTTGATCAGCCAGTAGGTGGTACAATTCGGACAGACACTGAACAATGTAAGTTTTATGTTTGAATAATTCTCCTGCAGTAATTTGCCACTTCGTCAAATTTGGTTTTAATTGTTTTCATTACAACGGATTGTTGAAACTTTCAGGGCCCGTGTAGACCTATGCTTGGACATAGAGGTGTATTTTTTGTTTTCGCATTAGACTGGTGCGTTCTCACGAGTCAATGTGTGTTTTCTTATCAACATGTGTTGTTGACACACCTTTTTCAATGTGTTTTTCACTCTAGGATTTGGAGTGGATAGCGTTAACAGCTATTAACCAAGTTTGTTAATATCCTTTGCTAATGCATCAAAGCACATGTAGCGCATGCTTTGATGCATTTGCTATTGACTTTGAAACACTGAAATGCAGAAGAAAAGAATGTTGTATTTTTCAAAAAACACTGCAAGGTCTCTCTGAGATCAGAACACACTATTTTTATTATGAGGAGTGGGGCATATGCGTTTTAACGCATTAGGTATACGTTAAAATGCAACAATGTGAATGGGCCCTTTAGGTTTCAGTCACATCTACTAATAGTGCTCAAAATTTTAACTGCTATACTTGCTGTTAAATGTAATTCAGATTGTTCCCTCAAACAGTAGTTAGTTGCAGATCTATCACCACATGGGATACATTTCCAACTAGTTAAAATTGCTAGAAAAGTTATCGAAAATCTGTTTTGACATTGTTTTTGTGCCTGGAATGCTACATATGTAATTTTTTTTATTACTGTGCAAACATGCTTAAAGTATATGTAAAGACAAAACTTTAGAAGAGAAGAGGTTTGGGGCTGCTCTGCAATACTATTGCACAGAGCAGGTAAGTATAAACCTGTTTGTTAATTTTAAAAAAAAAAAGAAGTAGTTTACAATCACTTTAAGAGCTTATACACATACTTTTTCACAACCTGTATTTGATTGTTGTACCTTGTTAATATAATAGGTATGATTTCTGTTTGCATTTTCATTTTACAGCGTCAGTACTTTCAGAACAGCTCACAGAACTAACCCGGTTAGTATTCAAGCTGCCTGAAGTAGAAAACATGTTTGTTAAAGCTCAAATCGAACCAGCAAGTTACAAACAGGATCCAAAAAGTGCACTTTTGCAGTTTTTTCAGGTAATGTAACCTACAAGCAAAAACGTAACAAATGACCTCTCTTCACCCGTTGGAAAAGGCCTTTTATTTAAATTCAAAAAGCACTATAGTGAGCAATATGAAAATATAAGCAGTTTTATTTTTCTCTTTAGGTAGTTGGCATAGTCTACAGTGGCCTGCAGACCTTGTCAGAAAAGTCTGCCATGGTGTCAAAATGCCTGGAGTATTCTGGAGATATCCTAAAATATGTCAAGCCCTATCTGACTAAGAAGGGGCCTGTGGAAGGGCTGCAGATTACTTACCGTACTGTAGGTGAGTGGGCACCTCATATTATATTGTTTTGGTAAATCTAAAGGAAAATTGTATAATGTATGGCCAGCCTAAAATATACATCTGTCACATAGACACTGTGCTGCATTGCTGCTGAAGACAGTACAGTAAATTCAAAGAATTAAAGCAATATTCAGGTATATAGCTAACAGGTTCATGGAGGCATCTATGGTCTCTGTTTTCCCAGTAATGGCTTCTTTTAAAAAGTGATGTTATGTGACTGGTTTGGTTTAAATGGAAATCTGCAATCTGTTGTGGGCCTTCCATGTAATAACACAGAGCTCTGTGATCTGAAGTAAACCAAACCACACTCTTCAAACAAATGCTAGAATATATATGTGGCACCTGTATAAAACTAAAATACTGATTTTGTTTAACATCTGCAATGTTAACCTTTCAATAACATTTGATGCCTTGGTACTTTTAGTATATGTGACAAAGGAAGAAATGCTCCTATTTAGTCACTTAAAGTATGCACCATGAAAATGTACATAGCTTTATTCAACAAGACTCCTAAAAAGAGCAATTGGAGCTCTGAGAACACAGGAAACTTTCAGGCATAATGCCTTTCTTGTGAATGTTCAAACTAAGCTTCATATGAGATGTGATTTAACTACAGAATAAGTCACACTGATTGACTCCTGAGGGTATGCCAAATATGCAGGATCTGCTGTTGTTTTATCTTCTTTCTTGTCGTCTTTCCAGGATATCTTGTGCGGTACTGGGCATCGATTCTGGCCACTTCCAAAGCACAGCAGCTTCTCTTCCGCATCATCGATTACCTGCTTTTACCACATGCTTTGTTCCAACAAGATAAGGGTTTGCCGGCAGCTATGCTGTCTGCTGTAAAGGAGAGCCTGCCTCTCTTTCTCCAGGTACAGGTCTGAAACATCCTGGAACAGTGTAGCAAAATGTGTGTCCCACAGTGACTTCTGAAAATGTCTCCTTACTTGTGAATCGTTCTTTTATATTTGTTTAGTTGCTAGTGCTTATAGGATATATTTGTGATAAAACAGCAGTATAGGTGTTACCATATTTTTCATTACAATGTTGGGGTTTTTTTTTTTGGGGGGGTTTTTTTGTTCTTTTTTTATTGGACACTATATACTGTATATAAGCAGTTATTGCTGACCAGAACTTTGGTTAAAAAGTGCAGTAAATGCAGTAGCAATCAAACTTCACCTTTCAACAGTTTACACAGAAAGATCAATGAAAGGTGATTTATCATGATTGCTATGAGTTACTGAACTTTGCATATTTCTCTAGTTAATATAACATTTTTCCGATGGGAAGAGGCTTCCTGTTAAGAACTCCTGACCAAAGAAGAATCTGATCAGTGTCGCCTTAGCTTCTTTTTCAGCCTGAGGTGAATGAACACCTCACATTGTTCACTGCTTCCATGTCACAGAAATTTTAAGGCGTTAAAGCTAAACACACCAGGTAGAATGACACTCAAGTAATTCTGCACTTTCCTGTGAGCCTAGCCTATTGTTTACGCACCTTCCTGGGGGTGCATCATCACGCAGACTGGGTTCACAGTACTCCAGGACTGAATCAATCTGTCCTTGGGATTGCAATCTAGCTACAAAGTGATATGTGAGTGGATTTATAACAGAACATCCCATCACTTTAGCATTAAAGTGCTGTGACAGCCTTTTGGGACCTCCATTAGCCATGTTTACACATTTAAAGTGATTATAAAGGTTCACTTTCTATTTTTTTGAAAATGCTAAACATTTTATACTTTCCTGCTTTGTGCAGTGGTTTTGCACAGAGCAGGCCTGATCCTCCTCGGGTCCTCCTCTTAAACTCCCCCCTTTGACGAGTACCTCCATTGCAAGTCACTTTCTATGGGGGCACTCGTGCGTGCTCGCTCCCAAGCCAACTCTATGCCCAAAAGAGACCCATAGCATGGCTTAGCCAACCCCCTCCTCACTGACTGTGATTGAAAGCAGAAGGAGCCAATGGCTCCCGCTGCTGTATCTTAGCTAGTGAGGAGAGAAGCTATGTTCTCATACACGGGTAAGTATGGGGAGAGCTGCAGGTTTCATTAAAAACTTGATGATCCTGCCATGTAGGTCCCTGTTCTTGCACTCTGAGGTGACAACTGTTTTCCCGCATTAACTCCCTGTTACACACCCTCCTGATTGAGACTACAAATGGATGTGCCAACCCAAATTGTCCAAGAATGATGCATGAATGTCATTACGTGAAGCTGACCCTGAGCAAAGGTCTGCAGCCAACACTGGACTGTATGTAGACATGAAGTGGCTAACAGACTGAGAGAAATTAGCAGCACTGAGATGCAAAAATTTTTTTTTTTTTGTAAATAAAAAATGGTTTCATACATAGAAGAGAATTATCCAAACTGGAGCAACTATGCATGGCAACCTGTCAGTTTCTATGTTTCATTTTCAAAGCTTAACTAAACATGCTAAAGATAGAAGCTGATCAATTGTCTTGCACAGCTGCTCAAGATTCAGGCTACTCCAGTTTTTTAAAATTTCCCCCATAGTACTTTAGCAAAACAAATGTCATCCAGCTAGGGTTGAGATCCAGCTAGGGTTTAGTTAAGCTGGTCATATGGGTATGCAATTTTATAGGCCAGACTTGCCAAAATCACAACACCTATGGTCCTGCAGCTTGGTATTTTATCAGGAATAATCACAAACTGGTTAATGCAGAGAGATATAATTTGTATGTGGTTTGAGGCACCAACCTGCTCAGCCTGTTTGCTTAAACATAGCATAAGAATAAAATATAAATCCTTTACTTGCAGTAGACTCATAATTTTTCTTTCTTCGTTTTAGGGTCTATCCATTATATCTCGCCAATCTCAGGCACAAGCTTCCTATGTAAAACAGCAGCTAAAAACCATTATTGAGCAATATTTTGGGAGGTTTTTGCCCAGTGTTCCTCAAGCCCCGACTGCTGGAAGCCACCCTATACTTTTAGCCCTGTGTGATTCTGTTCATAGCCCACATACTTCCATCCTCAGAAAAACTGTAATGCAAGTCTTAAGGTAAGTACATTCTGTCACCTTGATATACCAACTCTAAAACTTTACAGATGTATGATTTTTTTAGTATAAGTCATAGTAACAAACTGGTATTAAAAATGCTTGTGATCTATTTACAGTGACAGTCACTTGCAGTTTAAAGGCCAGGCACCACCTCCTCGGCTAGCCTTTGTTCTGTCTTTCATTGTTGACATTTTTCAGCGAAGTAAGACCATTGAAGTATCAGATGCTGAGTTTATTCTTCCTGCTATCTTGAAGTGCATGATACTGGTCAATGAGCCAATGGGTAAGTCATTTGAGTCCTTTATTGTAGCATTATACAATGATATTAATGGCCACTTCAATAATAAAAAAGCAAACATGCCACTATTGTCACTAGTATTAAAGCTGCTTTCTAGCAATTTTTTTTCCACAGCTTTAGTAACATAATTTGCCTGTAATTAGGGATATCTTAAGTTGTGCAGACTGCTGGATTCTGGAGAAATCTTCACTAGTGAACTGCCCCATCTGCTGTGGCTGAACTTCTGGTGTGTAGGAAGTTAATATTTCTAAGCTTCTGGCTAAGCTGCTGTGAAAAAAGTTCCTGATAAAGGACCCTCCTCCCCATTGAAAAAAGTTCTTTCATTGCCTTCAGTAACAGTATCTGAATGGGGAATAGTTTGCGTCACAGGATTCTCACTATTGGTTGAGCACTTTACAGGTATAGAAAATTTTCTCATGGGAAGAGGTGGCATTCCTTGTTGGGAACTTTAACAGGACCTTAGGCTGGAGCCTGACACACTTAACCTCCTGCATACCAGCAGTTCAGCGAAAAGCAGAGGATTGGGCAGTCACTCAGTGACTTTGCCAGGATCCAACTGTCTGCATGATGTGGGACATCCTTCATTACAGGCAAATCATTAAAGCTGTGGAACAAAAGAAATTGCTACATTTCTGCTTTAACTGGTCATATGCACTATGAAGTTGGTGCTTTGGCATGCTAACTCTCCAGGGAGCCAGGAGTAGGAGGGGCAAAAGCACATATTTGCATTATAGGGGCCCTTGGGATATGCCTCGGCACTGTGAAGATATCTGCAGGTATTTGCATCCATTTTTTTTTGCATTTCTGGTATAGCTTGTAAATATAGTAATGGGTTTTGCATTAAAAATAAAGAAGTGCATAAACTCTTTTTTATTTTTTACATGTATTAAATGTTTAGTATTGTATGATGCACAAAACGCCATTAACCACTTAATTTCTCCTGCCTTTATACCCCTCATGGAACAGAGCAGATTTAGATTTCTACTTATGGGTCTGGTTATTCAGTGATGACATTACTTAATATAACAAAGTCATGCGTAGTTTTTTTTTTTTTTTAGGGGTGAGGTTATTGTCTTGCAATTTATTTATTTAATTTTTTTGCTTTCTATGCTATTTATAGACATAAATGTGAAAAAATGTTTTCCTCTTTTGACCAGTGTTAAAACAAAATTCAACTCTGGTGGAAAACCTCCCTTGCAGTGGGCCAGACCCCACATTTTTATAGCAAAATGCACTTATAAGTATAGAGAACCGGATATAATGCTTCTACTTACCTGAACCACCACTCTGGCAGGCTTACCATAGGCTACTAGACTGCTCCCCACAGCCTCTTTTCCCCCTTGACAGTTGCAACTGTAGCTGCTGATTTTCAAAAAACAGCCATTTACCTGTCCCTCGGTCTCGTGGTGTGTCCCCTGCAGCCCGTTTCACCGGCCGTCCTGTATTCCAGGAGGCTGGCATCTTCAGCGTGGGCACCCAGCTGTGATAGCTTGGGGCTTCACAGCCGGGTACCCACTGCGCATGCGTGAGTAGCGCTGCGCTTCATGAATGGTCCTGTAGTCTTCTGGGACCTGTCACATGTCCCAAAAGACTACAGGGAGGGAGGACACCATCCGCTTCTGGTCGCTTAGGCGATTGGACCGGAAGTGGAAGCAGATACCTGTCAAATTTGGGTACCCGCTCTATCCAACCCCGCCCCCCAAAGGTGCCAATCCTTATTGGGGAGCGGGGGAGCAGTCCTTAAAGCAGAGCTCCACCCAAAAGAGGAAGTTCCGCTTTAAGTACAATGCATGGCCTTGCATTGGATGTAAAGATGCAGAGGGACAGATTTTTCCTTTTTAAAGGTCACACATTTTGATCTACATACAGTGCCTTGAAAAAGTATTTATACCCCTTGAAGTTTTCCACATTTTGTCATGTTACAACCAAAAACGTAAATGTATTTTATTGGAATTTTATGTGATAGACCAACAGAGTTGGAACAGAAGTGTTAAGTGGAAGGAAAATGATAAATGGTTTTCAAAATTTTTTACAAGTAAATATCTGAAAAGTGTGGCCTGCATTTTTATTCAGCCCCCTTTACTCTGATACCCCTAACTAAAGTCTAGTGGAACCAATTGCTTTCAGAATTTACCTAATTAGTAAATAAGAGTCCACCTGTGTGTAATTTAATCTCTGTTCTGTGAAACCCTCAGAGGTTTGTTAGAGAATATAAGTGACCAGACAGCATCATGAAGGCCAAGGAGCACACCAGACAGGTCAGGGATAAAGTTGTGGAGACGTTGAAAGCAGGGTTAGGTTATAAAAAATAATATCCCAAGCTTTGAACATCTCACGGAGCTCTGTTCAATACATCATCTGAAAATGGAAAGAGTATGGCACAACTGAAAACCTAACAAGACATGGCCATCCACCTAAACTGACAGGCCAGGCACGGAGAGCGTTAATCAGAGAAACAGCCAAGAGGCTCATAGTAACTCTGGAGGAGCTGCAGAGATCCACAGCTCAGGTGGGAGAATCTGTGCACTGTACAACTATTAGTCGTGCACTCCACAAATCTGGTCTTTATGGAAGAGTGGCAATAAGAAAGCCATTGTTGAAAGAAAGCCATAAGAAGTGCCGTTTGGGAGAAGCCATGTGGGGGCAAACATGTGGGGGCTTATTTCACAGCAAACATGTGAAATAAGGTGATCTGGTCAGTTGGGACCAAAATTGGAGTTTTTGGCCTAAAAGCAAAACGCTATATGTGGCAGAATACGAACACTGCACATCATCCTGAACACACTATCCCCACCTTACAACATGGGGGTGGCAGCATCATATTGTGGGGATGCTTTTCTTCAGCAGGGACAGGGAAGCTGGTTAGAGTTGATAGGAAGATGGATGGAGACAAATACAGGGCAATCTTGGAAGAAAACCTTTTAGTCTTCAAAAGACTTGAGACTGAGGCAGAGGTTCACCTTTCAGCAGGACAACGACCCTAAACATACAGCCAGAGCTACAATGGAATGCTTTAGATCAGGGATATTGAATTAAAATTCAAGGAGGTCCGGTCACTAAAATTTTCTTTTGACCGAGGTCCGAACAGGGTGTGCCCATCAGTGTGCCCATCAGTGTGCCCCCTTACATTATGTGTTGCCATCAGAGTGCAACTTTATTGTGTATTCCCATCACATCAGGTGTGTCTATCAGAGTGCTTCTTTACATCAGGTATTCCCATCACATTGCCACCTTACATAAGGTATTCCCTTCAGAGTGCCCCCATACACTCAAAGTACCCCTTTCTGTCATATTTCCCCATCAGAGTGCCCCTTTACATCATATTCCACATCACTGGCCCTTTTCGTCACATGTGCCCATCAGAGTGCCCATTTGTGCCCCCGTAACATAAAATGTGCCTGTCAGTGCCCCTTAACATAAAATAAGGGGCATGCTGATGAGCACATTTTTGTTAAGGAGAACTCTGATGGGCACGTTTTATATTAGGGGGCACTCTGATGGGCACATTCTATGTTGTGCCCATCAGAGTGCCTCTTAACATAAAATGGGCCCATCAGAGTGCCCCTTAACATAAAATAAGTGGCGCTCTGATGGGCACAACATAGAATGGGCACTCTGATGGGCACAATCTATGTTGTGCCCATCAGAGTGCCCCTTAACATTCAATGTGCCCATCAGTGTCCCTGTAAGACTCCACCCTGCCTTAAGGAGCTGTGCTGGGATCCTTGCTGGACGCTTGTGTACAGGAAGGGAGCGAGAGCCGGAGAGACAGTGAGCTGAAAGGGGTGGGGCACACGCGTGATGTCATGTTGCCGTGACGACCGCCCTGCTCAGTGGTGGATCTGTCAGTGCGGGCTGGCGGTCCGGGCGGCAGCACTACTGGGGCCTTTCGCAGACCGCGGTACGCCATTTCGTGACCGCTGGTTTAGATCAAAGCATATTCATGTGTTAGAACGGCCCAGTCAAAGTCCAGACCTAAATCCAATAGCGCATCTGTGGCAAGACTTGAAAATTGCTGTTCACAGACGCTCTCCATCCAATCTGACAGAGCTTGAGATATTTTGCAAAGAAAAATGGGAAAAAATGTATCTCTAGACGTGCAAAGCTGGTAGAGTCATCTCCAAAAAGACCTGCATCTGTAATTGCAACGAAAGGTGGTTCTGCAGAGTATTGACTCAGGGGGGCTGAATACAAATGCACGCCACACTTTTCAGACATTTATTTGTAAAAAATTCTGAAAACCATTTATCATTTTCCTTCCATGTCACAATTATGTGCCACTTTGTGTTGATCTATTACATAAAATCCCAATAAAATACATTTTACGTTTTTGGTTGTAACATGACAAAATGTGGAACATTTCAAAGGGTATGAATACTTTTTCAAGGCATTGTATGAAATACATTGTAAATACAATGAAACAATACATTGGTAACTTGCCTTTACTATATAAAAGGGTTGCTGTATTTTGACAGTGGGTAATAGTGAAAAAAAAAAAAACAGGGTGGGGAGCTGATGTTACAGTGTACAGCTAAAGATGGGAGCTCTGAGAGCTTATTGGAGAGAAGGGACACTCCCCTTCTCACATCACAGAACAGAGGATATCAATCACAGGCTGTGAGATGATGCTCTCCTTCCCCATCACCAGTTGTCTGTTGGAGTCGGGAAAACCTGTCAAAAGTGATTCATGCAGATCACAGTAACAAGGCAGCAGAGAGAAATCGCACTCAGTGCTTTGAATAGAAACAAGTGCACAATACAGAAGAATGTGCTTTGTTCATGTTTCATGTCTTGAGATTTACAACCACTTCAACAAAGTTGATGTATTTTCTACATTAGTTTTTCTTTTAAATGTATCTTCTGTGTTCACAATCCTCAAGTGGTAGGGGAATAAATCCAAGGCCTCACCTGCTTGGGTGATACAGGGAGCACTATTAATGTCACAACTGCAACTATGAGGCCCAGCCTGACTGGTCTGTCAGAGGTTGAAAGCTTAAAAAATAAATTCTGCTATATGCTGAAAAAATATTTTAAAGAAATATCTGGAAAATATTGGTTGCTATATATTTCAGAAATAGGACATGCACACATTAGTATTAGTAATGTGCGTTCAACCAGTTACCTAAACTGTGTAACATTTTACATTCTCACAAACAAGCATCTATCAGGAGAATTCAGTGAAACAGCAATGTCACTTTTCTGGCAGTATGGCCCTTTTTAACGTGGCCTGCACCTAATTCATGAAAGCTTTGTGCCAGTTTCAGTACAAGTACCAACATGTACATCAGATCCAGCTAGTTTTTACTACCACTACTTTTAGATTGTCACTGTGGCTGCACCAAATTCTTAAAGAATTACCACCAGTTTGCAGATAAGCACACTGACAAGTGTTACTAAACCCACAACACTAAAATCAGTCTGTATATGCTGTAAAGCATGCTTGATATACTCGCTGGCACCTAAGGGTTTAATCCTCAGCATTGTGTAAAAAGGCTGATTGATCCTGACTTCTCTGATCCTCCCCTTCTTTCAGTGTCCACTTTTTATCTCCTGATCAGACATATCGTGTGGAGACATTCTGCACATGCTCAGTTTGGTGTGTATTGCTTGAGAGGTGTTTTTTTTTCTTTTTTCCCTTGG